>NW_027526245.1:43312660-44000993 GCF_048455015.1 Haemaphysalis longicornis
TAGGACTAAGGGAAGTCAGATCCAAAAGGCTCAAAATGCCCAACAAAGGCACACCTCAAGGATCTATGATATCGCCCTTACTCTTCCATGTAGCGATGATAAAGCTAGCAAAAAAAAACTCCAGGAAATAACAAACATTAACCATACGCTATATGCGGATGATATAACCATATGGAAAATCAAAGGCTTATTGGCCCAATATGAAGAAGCACTTCAAGAGGCGGCAAACTGCGTAGAATCTCTCGCCACGGACAGCGGCCTCCGGTGTGCTCCAGAGAAGTCAGAAATAATCAGTGTCTATACCAGCAGGTACAAAAGCCCGGGAGACCTAAATATTGGAAGGACAAATATCAAAGAAGTCTCATTAATCAGGATACTCGGACTCTGGATACAGAGAAACCTAAAGGCCAACTACACTATACAGATGCTCAAGAAGACCACACAGCAAATAACACGAATAATCAGAAGAATAACAAGAAACAAAACAGGAATGATAGAAGAAGACACTCTCCGTCTGGTACAAGCCGTGGTGGTCAGCAGAGTGGCGTACAGCCTACCATATCACCGGCTAAATAAACAAGAGAACGATCAAAAAGAAACGATATTAAGGAGAGCTTATAAAACCGCAATTGGACTTCCCCAGTGCACGGCCACGAGTAAGCTACAAAAACTGGGCGTAACAAACACCTTTGACGAGATCAAAGAAGCCACGCTGATCACTCAAAAACAAAGGCTGCAACTCACTAGAACAAGCCGAGCCATACTCGAAAGAGCAGGCACGCCCGCTGAAAAATTCAACATCGCAAATAAACTCGACCACGACAAGGACATACGCAGAAAATTATTTATATCACCAATACCAAGACACATGGACAAGACAGCCCACCAAGGAAGAAGAAAAGCAAGGATAGCATATCTAGAAAAAAACTTCATGGAGACCCTAACACACTCTACACTGAAGCAGCAATGTACAAAAACAACAGAGATGCGGTGGCGGCTGTCATAGATTCTGAGCACAACTTAATAGAGTGCTTGACTATTAAGAATACGAATCCCGAGGAAGCGGAGGCCGCAGCAATATCCCTTGGTTTCGCCCACGGAGAGAGACAGCAGAAGCGCCTGCACATAATTACGGACTCCAAGCAAGCATGCTACGACTTTGTTAAAAGAGGAATACCACGCGTGGCAGCAAACATACTGAACAAGATCAAAGGAAGACCCCATGGCACGCACACATTGACCTGAACCCTCGGTCACGAGGGATGGGTGGGGAACGAAGCGGCTAACAGCACTGCCCGAGGATTGACGAACCGGGCGAGTAACAGCACGCCGTTTTTCACCCCACTTCCCAACGGCTATGGGGAAAGACTGGAAGCACTCATGGCAGCCAAGGCACTCTACCCGCCCCCTCACAAAAAGCTAAACGCAATGGAAGCCACCTCCTGGAGACAGATTCAAACGAATACTTATCCGAACGTCCACAGGTATAGCCTTGTTTACCAAGGAAAATACCGATCAGAATGTCCAACCTGCGGCAGCACTCCCACACTATACCACATCACCTGGAAGTGCAACAGCAATTGGTGTGAAGATAAAACACCAGAGAAAAAACGAGCTATGAGAGGCAGCCATGGCCAGCTCAAGCCTGGAAGACCAGCTTCATCTAGTCAACCAGGCCCGGGAGACGGCCAGACTCAGTGGAGTCCTGGACTAGGGACCCCACCCATCAGCGTCACCAGAAGCGCTTTTCAATAAAAGTTTGTTCCTCCTCCTCCTCTCGAGGCCACGCGCTGTTGACGATGGAGGCAGCGGCCAATGATGTTTATGGTGGGCGCTTGCAGCCGATGGCGAAGTGTCCGCTACAGTACGATTGCATCTGGCTCGCCAGTGGCAGGTCGTGAGCCTCCTCCGACTAGGGCCCCTAAAATTACTTAGGTAACACCATTCTATAATCTCGCCGGCTTTCGGCCTCACTCGCGCTCCTGTCCTCCTCCGTGGTTTCCTATCTTCTTTTTCCCCGCCCAGCGCCGCCCTTCATTGGCCAACAGAAAATACACGTGGTATTTTTATTCGGCCTCCACCGCCGGGTCGCCTCACCGAAGCCTGTCCGGCTGGGTTACTGCGCAATGCCGCCGCTGTTGCGCCATTTCTGGCTGCCGAGCCAGAGAGCTTCAGTGCCAGCTTATCGTAGTGCTGCTTTTATCGTAGTGCCGGCTTCAAAGTATGAATTACCTGCTCGTTCCGAACAACTGTCACATCGGTGCTGCTTTATGTTGCTTCTCAGTGGCGATGTGCTGTGCCTTAAGCAGCGCGAATATCGTCCGGGAGGGAAAAATACTTCGTTAATCCGTCCGGTAAGCGCGACGCAAAAGGAGAAACGTTTGGTGGCATAGATTTGAACGGGCATACTTCAGGTCGACGCTGCCGTCACCCTTTCGCGAGGTAAGTGTCTGAATGCTTGTTCTTGCTGTGTTAAATTCGGCGCAAGCTTGAGCGGTCACTTATGAAGAAATGTGTATTCCCCTCCGCTACCGTCGTCCACCCTTGGTTATGAGTAGGCTTTGCGCGCAGCGACGAGTTCGTCCCGTCGTAAGCTTTGTTTTGTATAACAGGCCATGCTTTTGTCATATGCGCGCTTAACTTCCAGCATAATTATTAGCGGCGTAACATGTTCAGTCGGTTGCCGTAAGATTTTCGTGCCGCGAGAATTGTTCACATGAATTCACGCTTGATTTGGCCGACGGCAGCTTGCGTCTGACCATGTAGCTTGTGCGTCCCGAGTGCGTGTAAGCATTGTGGCTTTAAGTCATGTTTTGTGTGTTAGCCATCCGGGTGATATTAAAATCCCGTTGTTATGATATTGGAGTGATTTGCTGCGTAGTATGTGCTTGGTCGGTGCGGAGCAAATTGAGACTGTTACGGGAAAAGAAATGCGGCTAGGTGAAACAATTTAAGGCCAGCTAATCTAGTGACCGCGCCGTTGACGTACGTTCATTCGCAATTTCTGTTATCGCTTTGTTAAATTCGCGTACGTTGAATGGGCACTTGAAATGCATATTCACACCGCAACGGCTGTACGCCCTTTCTTCCGTGTATGCACAGAGGACCGTTAATTACATCTTATGTTTGCTTTACACGTGAGGCCGTACATTTGCAGTATGCGCGCTTACTTCGTCTTAGTAGTCAACGGTGCAGTGTATTCAGTCATTGTGATGTTAACCAAAACACGCTCCGCAAAGATACCATTCTCAGCAGACCTATTTTTACCCAGCAAAGCACTTTTTAAACGCATTTAGTGCAAGCGTGTTGAACGTGGACGCGGCACTGATCAGATGCGCGAACACGAATTTAACCATGCTACGGTAGAACGGTGACTAATTCTCTTCTACAATGCATTATTGCCTATATTTATGGAGTGTTTGTGGAGCATCTCAGAATCGGTGGTGACATTTTTTTCGTTTCAATAGTATTATTTCACAGATCAATTTGAGCAACGAATATTGGAGAAGGTTTGCGTTAAAAAACTGAACCCTCATGCCACTCCCAGCATTTTTTTTGCCCAGGAATCCATGTCGGCAACACAAGCCAACCTGCACGACGCCATTGCGGACGTTGGGTCCAATAAAATATCCATTTAGTGGCACCAATTCATTTTTTTATACACCTTGTTGTTTCTTGTTATTAAATATAGTGATATAGGTTCTCTTTCGAAATTATTTCGGGTGCATTCCTGTGAGTGCCATTTAGAAATATATGAGAATATATCCCAGCACAAAACAACTGTGTCCAGGTGCCTCCATTAACAACAGCTGTGAACGACCGCTCGCAGTGAAAAACGTATTGAAACGTGAAGAACGTAAAAAAAACGTGTATATATATATAAATATATATATATATATATATATATATATATATATATATATATATATAGCAGAACAGAGAGATACGGGACGAGGGACTCGGTAAAGAAACATATCAAGGTTGCAGTCGTCATTGCCAGTGCTATTCGGCTTTTTTTTTTTTTCGAAATATATAATAGGGCCGAATGACGTGTGCTTGTCACGTTTCTTTGATTCATTGAAAATAAGCGAAAATATAAGTCGAGAAAAAATCCGCCGTTTTTCGGGAGCGGGACTCGAACCCACATCTCCGCATAACCGGTGCGGTGCGTTAACCAATTACGCTATCCCCACAGCGGCTTCTCTCTCGACTTTAAAGCGGGGGTTTATATTTACAAGAGCTCTGAGGCCGGTCAACTAGCGCCGCCCCTCGACTATCGCGGGAGACGTAGAACGTCTTCTTTCCCAGCGGCCGCCACGTAGAACGTGGTCGGAGGTCGGGGTTAGCAATTTGCATATCCGAACTGCTGGAGCCAGTGCCTCGTAATGCATGTAGCAGAACAGAGAGATACGGGACGAGGGACTCGGTAAAGAAACATATCAAGGTTGCAGTCGTCATTGCCAGTGCTATTCGGCTTTTTTTTTTTTTTCTTTTTTTTTTTCGAAATATATAATAGGGCCGAATGACGTGTGCTTGTCACGTTTCTTTGATTCATTGAAAATAAGCGAAAATATAAGTCGAGAAAAAATCCGCCGTTTTTCGGGAGCGGGACTCGAACCCACATCTCCGCATAACCGGTGCGGTGCGTTAACCAATTACGCTATCCCCACAGCGGCTTCTCTCTCGACTTTAAAGCGGGGGTTTATATTTACAAGAGCTCTGAGGCCGGTCAACTAGCGCCGCCCCTCGACTATCGCGGGAGACGTAGAACGTCTTCTTTCCCAGCGGCCGCCACGTAGAACGTGGTCGGAGGTCGGGGTTAGCAATTTGCATATCCGAACTGCTGGAGCCAGTGCCTCGTAATGCATGTAGCAGAACAGAGAGATACGGGACGAGGGACTCGGTAAAGAAACATATCAAGGTTGCAGTCGTCATTGCCAGTGCTATTCGGCTTTTTTTTTTTTTTTTCGAAATATATAATAGGGCCGAATGACGTGTGCTTGTCACGTTTCTTTGATTCATTGAAAATAAGCGAAAATATAAGTCGAGAAAAAATCCGCCGTTTTTCGGGAGCGGGACTCGAACCCACATCTCCGCATAACCGGTGCGGTGCGTTAACCAATTACGCTATCCCCACAGCGGCTTCTCTCTCGACTTTAAAGCGGGGGTTTATATTTACAAGAGCTCTGAGGCCGGTCAACTAGCGCCGCCCCTCGACTATCGCGGGAGACGTAGAACGTCTTCTTTCCCAGCGGCCGCCACGTAGAACGTGGTCGGAGGTCGGGGTTAGCAATTTGCATATCCGAACTGCTGGAGCCAGTGCCTCGTAATGCATGTAGCAGAACAGAGAGATACGGGACGAGGGACTCGGTAAAGAAACATATCAAGGTTGCAGTCGTCATTGCCAGTGCTATTCGGCTTTTTTTTTTTTTTTCGAAATATATAATAGGGCCGAATGACGTGTGCTTGTCACGTTTCTTTGATTCATTGAAAATAAGCGAAAATATAAGTCGAGAAAAAATCCGCCGTTTTTCGGGAGCGGGACTCGAACCCACATCTCCGCATAACCGGTGCGGTGCGTTAACCAATTACGCTATCCCCACAGCGGCTTCTCTCTCGACTTTAAAGCGGGGGTTTATATTTACAAGAGCTCTGAGGCCGGTCAACTAGCGCCGCCCCTCGACTATCGCGGGAGACGTAGAACGTCTTCTTTCCCAGCGGCCGCCACGTAGAACGTGGTCGGAGGTCGGGGTTAGCAATTTGCATATCCGAACTGCTGGAGCCAGTGCCTCGTAATGCATGTAGCAGAACAGAGAGATACGGGACGAGGGACTCGGTAAAGAAACATATCAAGGTTGCAGTCGTCATTGCCAGTGCTATTCGGCTTTTTTTTTTTTCGAAATATATAATAGGGCCGAATGACGTGTGCTTGTCACGTTTCTTTGATTCATTGAAAATAAGCGAAAATATAAGTCGAGAAAAAATCCGCCGTTTTTCGGGAGCGGGACTCGAACCCACATCTCCGCATAACCGGTGCGGTGCGTTAACCAATTACGCTATCCCCACAGCGGCTTCTCTCTCGACTTTAAAGCGGGGGTTTATATTTACAAGAGCTCTGAGGCCGGTCAACTAGCGCCGCCCCTCGACTATCGCGGGAGACGTAGAACGTCTTCTTTCCCAGCGGCCGCCACGTAGAACGTGGTCGGAGGTCGGGGTTAGCAATTTGCATATCCGAACTGCTGGAGCCAGTGCCTCGTAATGCATGTAGCAGAACAGAGAGATACGGGACGAGGGACTCGGTAAAGAAACATATCAAGGTTGCAGTCGTCATTGCCAGTGCTATTCGGCTTTTTTTTTTTTTCGAAATATATAATAGGGCCGAATGACGTGTGCTTGTCACGTTTCTTTGATTCATTGAAAATAAGCGAAAATATAAGTCGAGAAAAAATCCGCCGTTTTTCGGGAGCGGGACTCGAACCCACATCTCCGCATAACCGGTGCGGTGCGTTAACCAATTACGCTATCCCCACAGCGGCTTCTCTCTCGACTTTAAAGCGGGGGTTTATATTTACAAGAGCTCTGAGGCCGGTCAACTAGCGCCGCCCCTCGACTATCGCGGGAGACGTAGAACGTCTTCTTTCCCAGCGGCCGCCACGTAGAACGTGGTCGGAGGTCGGGGTTAGCAATTTGCATATCCGAACTGCTGGAGCCAGTGCCTCGTAATGCATGTAGCAGAACAGAGAGATACGGGACGAGGGACTCGGTAAAGAAACATATCAAGGTTGCAGTCGTCATTGCCAGTGCTATTCGGCTTTTTTTTTTTTTCTTTTTTTTTCGAAATATATAATAGGGCCGAATGACGTGTGCTTGTCACGTTTCTTTGATTCATTGAAAATAAGCGAAAATATAAGTCGAGAAAAAATCCGCCGTTTTTCGGGAGCGGGACTCGAACCCACATCTCCGCATAACCGGTGCGGTGCGTTAACCAATTACGCTATCCCCACAGCGGCTTCTCTCTCGACTTTAAAGCGGGGTTTTATATTTACAAGAGCTCTGAGGCCGGTCAACTAGCGCCGCCCCTCGACTATCGCGGGAGACGTAGAACGTCTTCTTTCCCAGCGGCCGCCACGTAGAACGTGGTCGGAGGTCGGGGTTAGCAATTTGCATATCCGAACTGCTGGAGCCAGTGCCTCGTAATGCATGTAGCAGAACAGAGAGATACGGGACGAGGGACTCGGTAAAGAAACATATCAAGGTTGCAGTCGTCATTGCCAGTGCTATTCGGCTTTTTTTTTTTTTTTCGAAATATATAATAGGGCCGAATGACGTGTGCTTGTCACGTTTCTTTGATTCATTGAAAATAAGCGAAAATATAAGTCGAGAAAAAATCCGCCGTTTTTCGGGAGCGGGACTCGAACCCACATCTCCGCATAACCGGTGCGGTGCGTTAACCAATTACGCTATCCCCACAGCGGCTTCTCTCTCGACTTTAAAGCGGGGGTTTATATTTACAAGAGCTCTGAGGCCGGTCAACTAGCGCCGCCCCTCGACTATCGCGGGAGACGTAGAACGTCTTCTTTCCCAGCGGCCGCCACGTAGAACGTGGTCGGAGGTCGGGGTTAGCAATTTGCATATCCGAACTGCTGGAGCCAGTGCCTCGTAATGCATGTAGCAGAACAGAGAGATACGGGACGAGGGACTCGGTAAAGAAACATATCAAGGTTGCAGTCGTCATTGCCAGTGCTATTCGGCTTTTTTTTTTTTTTTCGAAATATATAATAGGGCCGAATGACGTGTGCTTGTCACGTTTCTTTGATTCATTGAAAATAAGCGAAAATATAAGTCGAGAAAAAATCCGCCGTTTTTCGGGAGCGGGACTCGAACCCACATCTCCGCATAACCGGTGCGGTGCGTTAACCAATTACGCTATCCCCACAGCGGCTTCTCTCTCGACTTTAAAGCGGGGGTTTATATTTACAAGAGCTCTGAGGCCGGTCAACTAGCGCCGCCCCTCGACTATCGCGGGAGACGTAGAACGTCTTCTTTCCCAGCGGCCGCCACGTAGAACGTGGTCGGAGGTCGGGGTTAGCAATTTGCATATCCGAACTGCTGGAGCCAGTGCCTCGTAATGCATGTAGCAGAACAGAGAGATACGGGACGAGGGACTCGGTAAAGAAACATATCAAGGTTGCAGTCGTCATTGCCAGTGCTATTCGGCTTTTTTTTTTTTTCGAAATATATAATAGGGCCGAATGACGTGTGCTTGTCACGTTTCTTTGATTCATTGAAAATAAGCGAAAATATAAGTCGAGAAAAAATCCGCCGTTTTTCGGGAGCGGGACTCGAACCCACATCTCCGCATAACCGGTGCGGTGCGTTAACCAATTACGCTATCCCCACAGCGGCTTCTCTCTCGACTTTAAAGCGGGGGTTTATATTTACAAGAGCTCTGAGGCCGGTCAACTAGCGCCGCCCCTCGACTATCGCGGGAGACGTAGAACGTCTTCTTTCCCAGCGGCCGCCACGTAGAACGTGGTCGGAGGTCGGGGTTAGCAATTTGCATATCCGAACTGCTGGAGCCAGTGCCTCGTAATGCATGTAGCAGAACAGAGAGATACGGGACGAGGGACTCGGTAAAGAAACATATCAAGGTTGCAGTCGTCATTGCCAGTGCTATTCGGCTTTTTTTTTTTTTCGAAATATATAATAGGGCCGAATGACGTGTGCTTGTCACGTTTCTTTGATTCATTGAAAATAAGCGAAAATATAAGTCGAGAAAAAATCCGCCGTTTTTCGGGAGCGGGACTCGAACCCACATCTCCGCATAACCGGTGCGGTGCGTTAACCAATTACGCTATCCCCACAGCGGCTTCTCTCTCGACTTTAAAGCGGGGGTTTATATTTACAAGAGCTCTGAGGCCGGTCAACTAGCGCCGCCCCTCGACTATCGCGGGAGACGTAGAACGTCTTCTTTCCCAGCGGCCGCCACGTAGAACGTGGTCGGAGGTCGGGGTTAGCAATTTGCATATCCGAACTGCTGGAGCCAGTGCCTCGTAATGCATGTAGCAGAACAGAGAGATACGGGACGAGGGACTCGGTAAAGAAACATATCAAGGTTGCAGTCGTCATTGCCAGTGCTATTCGGCTTTTTTTTTTTTTCGAAATATATAATAGGGCCGAATGACGTGTGCTTGTCACGTTTCTTTGATTCATTGAAAATAAGCGAAAATATAAGTCGAGAAAAAATCCGCCGTTTTTCGGGAGCGGGACTCGAACCCACATCTCCGCATAACCGGTGCGGTGCGTTAACCAATTACGCTATCCCCACAGCGGCTTCTCTCTCGACTTTAAAGCGGGGGTTTATATTTACAAGAGCTCTGAGGCCGGTCAACTAGCGCCGCCCCTCGACTATCGCGGGAGACGTAGAACGTCTTCTTTCCCAGCGGCCGCCACGTAGAACGTGGTCGGAGGTCGGGGTTAGCAATTTGCATATCCGAACTGCTGGAGCCAGTGCCTCGTAATGCATGTAGCAGAACAGAGAGATACGGGACGAGGGACTCGGTAAAGAAACATATCAAGGTTGCAGTCGTCATTGCCAGTGCTATTCGGCTTTTTTTTTTTTTCGAAATATATAATAGGGCCGAATGACGTGTGCTTGTCACGTTTCTTTGATTCATTGAAAATAAGCGAAAATATAAGTCGAGAAAAAATCCGCCGTTTTTCGGGAGCGGGACTCGAACCCACATCTCCGCATAACCGGTGCGGTGCGTTAACCAATTACGCTATCCCCACAGCGGCTTCTCTCTCGACTTTAAAGCGGGGGTTTATATTTACAAGAGCTCTGAGGCCGGTCAACTAGCGCCGCCCCTCGACTATCGCGGGAGACGTAGAACGTCTTCTTTCCCAGCGGCCGCCACGTAGAACGTGGTCGGAGGTCGGGGTTAGCAATTTGCATATCCGAACTGCTGGAGCCAGTGCCTCGTAATGCATGTAGCAGAACAGAGAGATACGGGACGAGGGACTCGGTAAAGAAACATATCAAGGTTGCAGTCGTCATTGCCAGTGCTATTCGGCTTTTTTTTTTTTCGAAATATATAATAGGGCCGAATGACGTGTGCTTGTCACGTTTCTTTGATTCATTGAAAATAAGCGAAAATATAAGTCGAGAAAAAATCCGCCGTTTTTCGGGAGCGGGACTCGAACCCACATCTCCGCATAACCGGTGCGGTGCGTTAACCAATTACGCTATCCCCACAGCGGCTTCTCTCTCGACTTTAAAGCGGGGGTTTATATTTACAAGAGCTCTGAGGCCGGTCAACTAGCGCCGCCCCTCGACTATCGCGGGAGACGTAGAACGTCTTCTTTCCCAGCGGCCGCCACGTAGAACGTGGTCGGAGGTCGGGGTTAGCAATTTGCATATCCGAACTGCTGGAGCCAGTGCCTCGTAATGCATGTAGCAGAACAGAGAGATACGGGACGAGGGACTCGGTAAAGAAACATATCAAGGTTGCAGTCGTCATTGCCAGTGCTATTCGGCTTTTTTTTTTTTTCGAAATATATAATAGGGCCGAATGACGTGTGCTTGTCACGTTTCTTTGATTCATTGAAAATAAGCGAAAATATAAGTCGAGAAAAAATCCGCCGTTTTTCGGGAGCGGGACTCGAACCCACATCTCCGCATAACCGGTGCGGTGCGTTAACCAATTACGCTATCCCCACAGCGGCTTCTCTCTCGACTTTAAAGCGGGGGTTTATATTTACAAGAGCTCTGAGGCCGGTCAACTAGCGCCGCCCCTCGACTATCGCGGGAGACGTAGAACGTCTTCTTTCCCAGCGGCCGCCACGTAGAACGTGGTCGGAGGTCGGGGTTAGCAATTTGCATATCCGAACTGCTGGAGCCAGTGCCTCGTAATGCATGTAGCAGAACAGAGAGATACGGGACGAGGGACTCGGTAAAGAAACATATCAAGGTTGCAGTCGTCATTGCCAGTGCTATTCGGCTTTTTTTTTTTTCGAAATATATAATAGGGCCGAATGACGTGTGCTTGTCACGTTTCTTTGATTCATTGAAAATAAGCGAAAATATAAGTCGAGAAAAAATCCGCCGTTTTTCGGGAGCGGGACTCGAACCCACATCTCCGCATAACCGGTGCGGTGCGTTAACCAATTACGCTATCCCCACAGCGGCTTCTCTCTCGACTTTAAAGCGGGGGTTTATATTTACAAGAGCTCTGAGGCCGGTCAACTAGCGCCGCCCCTCGACTATCGCGGGAGACGTAGAACGTCTTCTTTCCCAGCGGCCGCCACGTAGAACGTGGTCGGAGGTCGGGGTTAGCAATTTGCATATCCGAACTGCTGGAGCCAGTGCCTCGTAATGCATGTAGCAGAACAGAGAGATACGGGACGAGGGACTCGGTAAAGAAACATATCAAGGTTGCAGTCGTCATTGCCAGTGCTATTCGGCTTTTTTTTTTTTTCGAAATATACAATAGGGCCGAATGACGTGTGCTTGTCACGTTTCTTTGATTCATTGAAAATAAGCGAAAATAACCGACCTCCGACCACGTTCTACGTGGCGGCCGCTGGGAAAGAAGACGTTCTACGTCTCCCGCGATAGTCGAGGGGCGGCGCTAGTTGACCGGCCTCAGAGCTCTTGTAAATATAAACCCCCGCTTTAAAGTCGAGAGAGAAGCCGCTGTGGGGATAGCGTAATTGGTTAACGCACCGCACCGGTTATGCGGAGATGTGGGTTCGAGTCCCGCTCCCGAAAAACGGCGGATTTTTTCTCGACTTATATTTTCGCTTATTTTCAATGAATCAAAGAAACGTGACAAGCACACGTCATTCGGCCCTATTATATATTTCGAAAAAAAAAAAAAAAAGCCGAATAGCACTGGCAATGACGACTGCAACCTTGATATGTTTCTTTACCGAGTCCCTCGTCCCGTATCTCTCTGTTCTGCTACATGCATTACGAGGCACTGGCTCCAGCAGTTCGGATATGCAAATTGCTAACCCCGACCTCCGACCACGTTCTACGTGGCGGCCGCTGGGAAAGAAGACGTTCTACGTCTCCCGCGATAGTCGAGGGGCGGCGCTAGTTGACCGGCCTCAGAGCTCTTGTAAATATAAACCCCCGCTTTAAAGTCGAGAGAGAAGCCGCTGTGGGGATAGCGTAATTGGTTAACGCACCGCACCGGTTATGCGGAGATGTGGGTTCGAGTCCCGCTCCCGAAAAACGGCGGATTTTTTCTCGACTTATATTTTCGCTTATTTTCAATGAATCAAAGAAACGTGACAAGCACACGTCATTCGGCCCTATTATATATTTCGAAAAAAAAAAAAAAAAGCCGAATAGCACTGGCAATGACGACTGCAACCTTGATATGTTTCTTTACCGAGTCCCTCGTCCCGTATCTCTCTGTTCTGCTACATGCATTACGAGGCACTGGCTCCAGCAGTTCGGATATGCAAATTGCTAACCCCGACCTCCGACCACGTTCTACGTGGCGGCCGCTGGGAAAGAAGACGTTCTACGTCTCCCGCGATAGTCGAGGGGCGGCGCTAGTTGACCGGCCTCAGAGCTCTTGTAAATATAAACCCCCGCTTTAAAGTCGAGAGAGAAGCCGCTGTGGGGATAGCGTAATTGGTTAACGCACCGCACCGGTTATGCGGAGATGTGGGTTCGAGTCCCGCTCCCGAAAAACGGCGGATTTTTTCTCGACTTATATTTTCGCTTATTTTCAATGAATCAAAGAAACGTGACAAGCACACGTCATTCGGCCCTATTATATATTTCGAAAAAAAAAAAAAGCCGAATAGCACTGGCAATGACGACTGCAACCTTGATATGTTTCTTTACCGAGTCCCTCGTCCCGTATCTCTCTGTTCTGCTACATGCATTACGAGGCACTGGCTCCAGCAGTTCGGATATGCAAATTGCTAACCCCGACCTCCGACCACGTTCTACGTGGCGGCCGCTGGGAAAGAAGACGTTCTACGTCTCCCGCGATAGTCGAGGGGCGGCGCTAGTTGACCGGCCTCAGAGCTCTTGTAAATATAAACCCCCGCTTTAAAGTCGAGAGAGAAGCCGCTGTGGGGATAGCGTAATTGGTTAACGCACCGCACCGGTTATGCGGAGATGTGGGTTCGAGTCCCGCTCCCGAAAAACGGCGGATTTTTTCTCGACTTATATTTTCGCTTATTTTCAATGAATCAAAGAAACGTGACAAGCACACGTCATTCGGCCCTATTATATATTTCGAAAAAAAAAAAAAGCCGAATAGCACTGGCAATGACGACTGCAACCTTGATATGTTTCTTTACCGAGTCCCTCGTCCCGTATCTCTCTGTTCTGCTACATGCATTACGAGGCACTGGCTCCAGCAGTTCGGATATGCAAATTGCTAACCCCGACCTCCGACCACGTTCTACGTGGCGGCCGCTGGGAAAGAAGACGTTCTACGTCTCCCGCGATAGTCGAGGGGCGGCGCTAGTTGACCGGCCTCAGAGCTCTTGTAAATATAAACCCCCGCTTTAAAGTCGAGAGAGAAGCCGCTGTGGGGATAGCGTAATTGGTTAACGCACCGCACCGGTTATGCGGAGATGTGGGTTCGAGTCCCGCTCCCGAAAAACGGCGGATTTTTTCTCGACTTATATTTTCGCTTATTTTCAATGAATCAAAGAAACGTGACAAGCACACGTCATTCGGCCCTATTATATATTTCGAAAAAAAAAAAAGCCGAATAGCACTGGCAATGACGACTGCAACCTTGATATGTTTCTTTACCGAGTCCCTCGTCCCGTATCTCTCTGTTCTGCTACATGCATTACGAGGCACTGGCTCCAGCAGTTCGGATATGCAAATTGCTAACCCCGACCTCCGACCACGTTCTACGTGGCGGCCGCTGGGAAAGAAGACGTTCTACGTCTCCCGCGATAGTCGAGGGGCGGCGCTAGTTGACCGGCCTCAGAGCTCTTGTAAATATAAACCCCCGCTTTAAAGTCGAGAGAGAAGCCGCTGTGGGGATAGCGTAATTGGTTAACGCACCGCACCGGTTATGCGGAGATGTGGGTTCGAGTCCCGCTCCCGAAAAACGGCGGATTTTTTCTCGACTTATATTTTCGCTTATTTTCAATGAATCAAAGAAACGTGACAAGCACACGTCATTCGGCCCTATTATATATTTCGAAAAAAAAAAAAAAAGCCGAATAGCACTGGCAATGACGACTGCAACCTTGATATGTTTCTTTACCGAGTCCCTCGTCCCGTATCTCTCTGTTCTGCTACATGCATTACGAGGCACTGGCTCCAGCAGTTCGGATATGCAAATTGCTAACCCCGACCTCCGACCACGTTCTACGTGGCGGCCGCTGGGAAAGAAGACGTTCTACGTCTCCCGCGATAGTCGAGGGGCGGCGCTAGTTGACCGGCCTCAGAGCTCTTGTAAATATAAACCCCCGCTTTAAAGTCGAGAGAGAAGCCGCTGTGGGGATAGCGTAATTGGTTAACGCACCGCACCGGTTATGCGGAGATGTGGGTTCGAGTCCCGCTCCCGAAAAACGGCGGATTTTTTCTCGACTTATATTTTCGCTTATTTTCAATGAATCAAAGAAACGTGACAAGCACACGTCATTCGGCCCTATTATATATTTCGAAAAAAAAAAAAAAGCCGAATAGCACTGGCAATGACGACTGCAACCTTGATATGTTTCTTTACCGAGTCCCTCGTCCCGTATCTCTCTGTTCTGCTACATGCATTACGAGGCACTGGCTCCAGCAGTTCGGATATGCAAATTGCTAACCCCGACCTCCGACCACGTTCTACGTGGCGGCCGCTGGGAAAGAAGACGTTCTACGTCTCCCGCGATAGTCGAGGGGCGGCGCTAGTTGACCGGCCTCAGAGCTCTTGTAAATATAAACCCCCGCTTTAAAGTCGAGAGAGAAGCCGCTGTGGGGATAGCGTAATTGGTTAACGCACCGCACCGGTTATGCGGAGATGTGGGTTCGAGTCCCGCTCCCGAAAAACGGCGGATTTTTTCTCGACTTATATTTTCGCTTATTTTCAATGAATCAAAGAAACGTGACAAGCACACGTCATTCGGCCCTATTATATATTTCGAAAAAAAAAAAAAAAGCCGAGTAGCACTGGCAATGACGACTGCAACCTTGATATGTATATATATATATATATATATATATATCAAGGTTGCAGTCGTCATTGCCAGTGCTATTAAATAAGCGAAAATGTAAGTCGAGAAAAAAATCCGCCGTTTTCCGGGAGCGGGACTCGAACCCACATCTCCGCATAACCGGTGCGGTGCGTTAACAAATTACGCTATCCCCACAGCGGCTTCTCTCTCGACTTTAAAGCGGGGGTTTATATTTACAAGAGCTCTGAGGCCGGTCAACTAGCGCCGCCCCTCGACTACCGCGGGAGACGTAGAACGTCTTCTTTCCCAGCGGCCGCCACGTAGAACGTGGTCGGAGGTCGGGGTTAGCAATTGGCATATCCGAACTGCTGGAGCCAGTGCCTCGTAATGCATGTAGCAGAACAGAGAGATACGGGACGAGGGACTCGGTAAAGATACATATCAAGGTTGCAGTCGTCATTGCCAGTGCTATTAAATAAGCGAAAATGTAAGTCGAGAAAAAATCCGCCGTTTTCCGGGAGCGGGACTCGAACCCACATCTCCGCATAACCGGTGCGGTGCATTAACCAATTACGCTATCCCCACAGCGGCTTCTCTCTCGACTTTAAAGCGGGGGTTTATATTTACAAGAGCTCTGAGGCCGGTCAACTAGCGCCGCCCCTCGACTACCGCGGGAGACGTAGAACGTCTTCTTTCCCAGCGGCCGCCACGTAGAACGTGGTCGGAGGTCGGGGTTAGCAATTGGCATATCCGAACTGCTGGAGCCAGTGCCTCGTAATGCATGTAGCAGAACAGAGAGATACGGGACGAGGGACTCGGTAAAGATACATATCAAGGTTGCAGTCGTCATTGCCAGTGCTATTAAATAAGCGAAAATGTAAGTCGAGAAAAAATCCGCCGTTTTCCGGGAGCGGGACTCGAACCCACATCTCCGCATAACCGGTGCGGTGCGTTAACCAATTACGCTATCCCCACAGCGGCTTCTCTCTCGACTTTAAAGCGGGGGTTTATATTTACAAGAGCTCTGAGGCCGGTCAACTAGCGCCGCCCCTCGACTACCGCGGGAGACGTAGAACGTCTTCTTTCCCAGCGGCCGCCACGTAGAACGTGGTCGGAGGTCGGGTTAGCAATTGGCATATCCGAACTGCTGGAGCCAGTGCCTCGTAATGCATGTAGCAGAACAGAGAGATACGGGACGAGGGACTCGGTAAAGATACATATCAAGGTTGCAGTCGTCATTGCCAGTGCTATTAAATAAGCGAAAATGTAAGTCGAGAAAAAATCCGCCGTTTTCCGGGAGCGGGACTCGAACCCACATCTCCGCATAACCGGTGCGGTGCGTTAACCAATTACGCTATCCCCACAGCGGCTTCTCTCTCGACTTTAAAGCGGGGGTTTATATTTACAAGAGCTCTGAGGCCGGTCAACTAGCGCCGCCCCTCGACTACCGCGGGAGACGTAGAACGTCTTCTTTCCCAGCGGCCGCCACGTAGAACGTGGTCGGAGGTCGGGGTTAGCATTTGGCATATCCGAACTGCTGGAGCTAGTGCCTCGTAATGCATGTAGCAGAACAGAGAGATACGGACGAGGGACTCGGTAAAGATACATATCAAGGTTGCAGTCGTCATTGCCAGTGCTATTAAATAAGCGAAAATGTAAGTCGAGAAAAAATCCGCCGTTTTCCGGGAGCGGGACTCGAACCCACATCTCCGCATAACCGGTGCGGTGCGTTAACCAATTACGCTATCCCCACAGCGGCTTCTCTCTCGACTTTAAAGCGGGGGTTTATATTTACAAGAGCTCTGAGGCCGGTCAACTAGCGCCGCCCCTCGACTACCGCGGGAGACGTAGAACGTCTTCTTTCCCAGCGGCCGCCACGTAGAACGTGGTCGGAGGTCGGGGTTAGCAATTGGCATATCCGAACTGCTGGAGCCAGTGCCTCGTAATGCATGTAGCAGAACAGAGAGATACGGGACGAGGGACTCGGTAAAGATACATATCAAGGTTGCAGTCGTCATTGCCAGTGCTATTAAATAAGCGAAAATGTAAGTCGAGAAAAATCCGCCGTTTTCCGGGAGCGGGATTCGAACCCACATCTCCGCATAACCGGTGCGGTGCGTTAACCAATTACGCTATCCCCACAGCGGCTTCTCTCTCGACTTTAAAGCGGGGGTTTATATTTACAAGAGCTCTGAGGCCGGTCAACTAGCGCCGCCCCTCGACTACCGCGGGAGACGTAGAACGTCTTCTTTCCCAGCGGCCGCCACGTAGAACGTGGTCGGAGGTCGGGGTTAGCAATTGGCATATCCGAACTGCTGGAGCCAGTGCCTCGTAATGCATGTAGCAGAACAGAGAGATACGGGACGAGGGACTCGGTAAAGATACATATCAAGGTTGCAGTCATCATTGCCAGTGCTATTAAATAAGCGAAAATGTAAGTCGAGAAAAAATCCGCCGTTTTCCGGGAGCGGGACTCGAACCCACATCTCCGCATAACCGGTGCGGTGCGTTAACCAATTACGCTATCCCCACAGCGGCTTCTCTCTCGACTTTAAAGCGGGGGTTTATATTTACAAGAGCTCTGAGGCCGGTCAACTAGCGCCGCCCCTCGACTACCGCGGGAGACGTAGAACGTCTTCTTTCCCAGCGGCCGCCACGTAGAACGTGGTCGGAGGTCGGGGTTAGCAATTGGCATATCCGAACTGCTGGAGCCAGTGCCTCGTAATGCATGTAGCAGAACAGAGAGATACGGGACGAGGGACTCGGTAAAGATACATATCAAGGTTGCAGTCGTCATTGCCAGTGCTATTAAATAAGCGAAAATGTAAGTCGAGAAAAAATCCGCCGTTTTCCGGGAGCGGGACTCGAACCCACATCTCCGCATAACCGGTGCGGTGCGTTAACCAATTACGCTATCCCCACAGCGGCTTCTCTCTCGACTTTAAAGCGGGGGTTTATATTTACAAGAGCTCTGAGGCCGGTCAACTAGCGCCGCCCCTCGACTATCGCGGGAGACGTAGAACGTCTTCTTTCCCAGCGGCCGCCACGTAGAACGTGGTCGGAGGTCGGGGTTAGCAATTTGCATATCCGAACTGCTGGAGCCAGTGCCTCGTAATGCATGTAGCAGAACAGAGAGATACGGGACGAGGGACTCGGTAAAGAAACATATCAAGGTTGCAGTCGTCATTGCCAGTGCTATTCGGCTTTTTTTTTTTTCGAAATATATAATAGGGCCGAATGACGTGTGCTTGTCACGTTTCTTTGATTCATTGAAAATAAGCGAAAATAACCGACCTCCGACCACGTTCTACGTGGCGGCCGCTGGGAAAGAAGACGTTCTACGTCTCCCGCGATAGTCGAGGGGCGGCGCTAGTTGACCGGCCTCAGAGCTCTTGTAAATATAAACCCCCGCTTTAAAGTCGAGAGAGAAGCCGCTGTGGGGATAGCGTAATTGGTTAACGCACCGCACCGGTTATGCGGAGATGTGGGTTCGAGTCCCGCTCCCGAAAAACGGCGGATTTTTTCTCGACTTATATTTTCGCTTATTTTCAATGAATCAAAGAAACGTGACAAGCACACGTCATTCGGCCCTATTATATATTTCGAAAAAAAAAAAAAAAAAGCCGAATAGCACTGGCAATGACGACTGCAACCTTGATATGTTTCTTTACCGAGTCCCTCGTCCCGTATCTCTCTGTTCTGCTACATGCATTACGAGGCACTGGCTCCAGCAGTTCGGATATGCAAATTGCTAACCCCGACCTCCGACCACGTTCTACGTGGCGGCCGCTGGGAAAGAAGACGTTCTACGTCTCCCGCGATAGTCGAGGGGCGGCGCTAGTTGACCGGCCTCAGAGCTCTTGTAAATATAAACCCCCGCTTTAAAGTCGAGAGAGAAGCCGCTGTGGGGATAGCGTAATTGGTTAACGCACCGCACCGGTTATGCGGAGATGTGGGTTCGAGTCCCGCTCCCGAAAAACGGCGGATTTTTTCTCGACTTATATTTTCGCTTATTTTCAATGAATCAAAGAAACGTGACAAGCACACGTCATTCGGCCCTATTATATATTTCGAAAAAAAAAAAAAAAAAGCCGAATAGCACTGGCAATGACGACTGCAACCTTGATATGTTTCTTTACCGAGTCCCTCGTCCCGTATCTCTCTGTTCTGCTACATGCATTACGAGGCACTGGCTCCAGCAGTTCGGATATGCAAATTGCTAACCCCGACCTCCGACCACGTTCTACGTGGCGGCCGCTGGGAAAGAAGACGTTCTACGTCTCCCGCGATAGTCGAGGGGCGGCGCTAGTTGACCGGCCTCAGAGCTCTTGTAAATATAAACCCCCGCTTTAAAGTCGAGAGAGAAGCCGCTGTGGGGATAGCGTAATTGGTTAACGCACCGCACCGGTTATGCGGAGATGTGGGTTCGAGTCCCGCTCCCGAAAAACGGCGGATTTTTTCTCGACTTATATTTTCGCTTATTTTCAATGAATCAAAGAAACGTGACAAGCACACGTCATTCGGCCCTATTATATATTTCGAAAAAAAAAAAAAGCCGAATAGCACTGGCAATGACGACTGCAACCTTGATATGTTTCTTTACCGAGTCCCTCGTCCCGTATCTCTCTGTTCTGCTACATGCATTACGAGGCACTGGCTCCAGCAGTTCGGATATGCAAATTGCTAACCCCGACCTCCGACCACGTTCTACGTGGCGGCCGCTGGGAAAGAAGACGTTCTACGTCTCCCGCGATAGTCGAGGGGCGGCGCTAGTTGACCGGCCTCAGAGCTCTTGTAAATATAAACCCCCGCTTTAAAGTCGAGAGAGAAGCCGCTGTGGGGATAGCGTAATTGGTTAACGCACCGCACCGGTTATGCGGAGATGTGGGTTCGAGTCCCGCTCCCGAAAAACGGCGGATTTTTTCTCGACTTATATTTTCGCTTATTTTCAATGAATCAAAGAAACGTGACAAGCACACGTCATTCGGCCCTATTATATATTTCGAAAAAAAAAAAAAGCCGAATAGCACTGGCAATGACGACTGCAACCTTGATATGTTTCTTTACGAGTCCCTCGTCCCGTATCTCTCTGTTCTGCTACATGCATTACGAGGCACTGGCTCCAGCAGTTCGGATATGCAAATTGCTAACCCCGACCTCCGACCACGTTCTACGTGGCGGCCGCTGGGAAAGAAGACGTTCTACGTCTCCCGCGATAGTCGAGGGGCGGCGCTAGTTGACCGGCCTCAGAGCTCTTGTAAATATAAACCCCCGCTTTAAAGTCGAGAGAGAAGCCGCTGTGGGGATAGCGTAATTGGTTAACGCACCGCACCGGTTATGCGGAGATGTGGGTTCGAGTCCCGCTCCCGAAAAACGGCGGATTTTTTCTCGACTTATATTTTCGCTTATTTTCAATGAATCAAAGAAACGTGACAAGCACACGTCATTCGGCCCTATTATATATTTCGAAAAAAAAAAAAAAAAAGCCGAATAGCACTGGCAATGACGACTGCAACCTTGATATGTTTCTTTACCGAGTCCCTCGTCCCGTATCTCTCTGTTCTGCTACATGCATTACGAGGCACTGGCTCCAGCAGTTCGGATATGCAAATTGCTAACCCCGACCTCCGACCACGTTCTACGTGGCGGCCGCTGGGAAAGAAGACGTTCTACGTCTCCCGCGATAGTCGAGGGGCGGCGCTAGTTGACCGGCCTCAGAGCTCTTGTAAATATAAACCCCCGCTTTAAAGTCGAGAGAGAAGCCGCTGTGGGGATAGCGTAATTGGTTAACGCACCGCACCGGTTATGCGGAGATGTGGGTTCGAGTCCCGCTCCCGAAAAACGGCGGATTTTTTCTCGACTTATATTTTCGCTTATTTTCAATGAATCAAAGAAACGTGACAAGCACACGTCATTCGGCCCTATTATATATTTCGAAAAAAAAAAAAAAGCCGAATAGCACTGGCAATGACGACTGCAACCTTGATATGTTTCTTTACCGAGTCCCTCGTCCCGTATCTCTCTGTTCTGCTACATGCATTACGAGGCACTGGCTCCAGCAGTTCGGATATGCAAATTGCTAACCCCGACCTCCGACCACGTTCTACGTGGCGGCCGCTGGGAAAGAAGACGTTCTACGTCTCCCGCGATAGTCGAGGGGCGGCGCTAGTTGACCGGCCTCAGAGCTCTTGTAAATATAAACCCCCGCTTTAAAGTCGAGAGAGAAGCCGCTGTGGGGATAGCGTAATTGGTTAACGCACCGCACCGGTTATGCGGAGATGTGGGTTCGAGTCCCGCTCCCGAAAAACGGCGGATTTTTTCTCGACTTATATTTTCGCTTATTTTCAATGAATCAAAGAAACGTGACAAGCACACGTCATTCGGCCCTATTATATATTTCGAAAAAAAAAAAAAAGCCGAATAGCACTGGCAATGACGACTGCAACCTTGATATGTTTCTTTACCGAGTCCCTCGTCCCGTATCTCTCTGTTCTGCTACATGCATTACGAGGCACTGGCTCCAGCAGTTCGGATATGCAAATTGCTAACCCCGACCTCCGACCACGTTCTACGTGGCGGCCGCTGGGAAAGAAGACGTTCTACGTCTCCCGCGATAGTCGAGGGGCGGCGCTAGTTGACCGGCCTCAGAGCTCTTGTAAATATAAACCCCCGCTTTAAAGTCGAGAGAGAAGCCGCTGTGGGGATAGCGTAATTGGTTAACGCACCGCACCGGTTATGCGGAGATGTGGGTTCGAGTCCCGCTCCCGAAAAACGGCGGATTTTTTCTCGACTTATATTTTCGCTTATTTTCAATGAATCAAAGAAACGTGACAAGCACACGTCATTCGGCCCTATTATATATTTCGAAAAAAAAAAAAAAAGCCGAGTAGCACTGGCAATGACGACTGCAACCTTGATATGTATATATATATATATATATATATATATATCAAGGTTGCAGTCGTCATTGCCAGTGCTATTAAATAAGCGAAAATGTAAGTCGAGAAAAAAATCCGCCGTTTTCCGGGAGCGGGACTCGAACCCACATCTCCGCATAACCGGTGCGGTGCGTTAACCAATTACGCTATCCCCACAGCGGCTTCTCTCTCGACTTTAAAGCGGGGGTTTATATTTACAAGAGCTCTGAGGCCGGTCAACTAGCGCCGCCCCTCGACTACCGCGGGAGACGTAGAACGTCTTCTTTCCCAGCGGCCGCCACGTAGAACGTGGTCGGAGGTCGGGGTTAGCAATTGGCATATCCGAACTGCTGGAGCCAGTGCCTCGTAATGCATGTAGCAGAACAGAGAGATACGGGACGAGGGACTCGGTAAAGATACATATCAAGGTTGCAGTCGTCATTGCCAGTGCTATTAAATAAGCGAAAATGTAAGTCGAGAAAAAATCCGCCGTTTTCCGGGAGCGGGACTCGAACCCACATCTCCGCATAACCGGTGCGGTGCATTAACCAATTACGCTATCCCCACAGCGGCTTCTCTCTCGACTTTAAAGCGGGGGTTTATATTTACAAGAGCTCTGAGGCCGGTCAACTAGCGCCGCCCCTCGACTACCGCGGGAGACGTAGAACGTCTTCTTTCCCAGCGGCCGCCACGTAGAACGTGGTCGGAGGTCGGGGTTAGCAATTGGCATATCCGAACTGCTGGAGCCAGTGCCTCGTAATGCATGTAGCAGAACAGAGAGATACGGGACGAGGGACTCGGTAAAGATACATATCAAGGTTGCAGTCGTCATTGCCAGTGCTATTAAATAAGCGAAAATGTAAGTCGAGAAAAAATCCGCCGTTTTCCGGGAGCGGGACTCGAACCCACATCTCCGCATAACCGGTGCGGTGCGTTAACCAATTACGCTATCCCCACAGCGGCTTCTCTCTCGACTTTAAAGCGGGGGTTTATATTTACAAGAGCTCTGAGGCCGGTCAACTAGCGCCGCCCCTCGACTACCGCGGGAGACGTAGAACGTCTTCTTTCCCAGCGGCCGCCACGTAGAACGTGGTCGGAGGTCGGGGTTAGCAATTGGCATATCCGAACTGCTGGAGCCAGTGCCTCGTAATGCATGTAGCAGAACAGAGAGATACGGGACGAGGGACTCGGTAAAGATACATATCAAGGTTGCAGTCGTCATTGCCAGTGCTATTAAATAAGCGAAAATGTAAGTCGAGAAAAAATCCGCCGTTTTCCGGGAGCGGGACTCGAACCCACATCTCCGCATAACCGGTGCGGTGCGTTAACCAATTACGCTATCCCCACAGCGGCTTCTCTCTCGACTTTAAAGCGGGGGTTTATATTTACAAGAGCTCTGAGGCCGGTCAACTAGCGCCGCCCCTCGACTACCGCGGGAGACGTAGAACGTCTTCTTTCCCAGCGGCCGCCACGTAGAACGTGGTCGGAGGTCGGGGTTAGCAATTGGCATATCCGAACTGCTGGAGCCAGTGCCTCGTAATGCATGTAGCAGAACAGAGAGATACGGGACGAGGGACTCGGTAAAGATACATATCAAGGTTGCAGTCGTCATTGCCAGTGCTATTAAATAAGCGAAAATGTAAGTCGAGAAAAAATCCGCCGTTTTCCGGGAGCGGGACTCGAACCCACATCTCCGCATAACCGGTGCGGTGCGTTAACCAATTACGCTATCCCCACAGCGGCTTCTCTCTCGACTTTAAAGCGGGGGTTTATATTTACAAGAGCTCTGAGGCCGGTCAACTAGCGCCGCCCCTCGACTACCGCGGGAGACGTAGAACGTCTTCTTTCCCAGCGGCCGCCACGTAGAACGTGGTCGGAGGTCGGGGTTAGCAATTGGCATATCCGAACTGCTGGAGCCAGTGCCTCGTAATGCATGTAGCAGAACAGAGAGATACGGGACGAGGGACTCGGTAAAGATACATATCAAGGTTGCAGTCGTCATTGCTTGTGCTATTAAATAAGCGAAAATGTAAGTCGAGAAAAAATCCGCCGTTTTCCGGGAGCGGGACTCGAACCCACATCTCCGCATAACCGGTGCGGTGCGTTAACCAATTACGCTATCCCCACAGCGGCTTCTCTCTCGACTTTAAAGCGGGGGTTTATATTTACAAGAGCTCTGAGGCCGGTCAACTAGCGCCGCCCCTCGACTACCGCGGGAGACGTAGAACGTCTTCTTTCCCAGCGGCCGCCACGTAGAACGTGGTCGGAGGTCGGGGTTAGCAATTGGCATATCCGAACTGCTGGAGCCAGTGCCTCGTAATGCATGTAGCAGAACAGAGAGATACGGGACGAGGGACTCGGTAAAGATACATATCAAGGTTGCAGTCATCATTGCCAGTGCTATTAAATAAGCGAAAATGTAAGTCGAGAAAAAATCCGCCGTTTTCCGGGAGCGGGACTCGAACCCACATCTCCGCATAACCGGTGCGGTGCGTTAACCAATTACGCTATCCCCACAGCGGCTTCTCTCTCGACTTTAAAGCGGGGGTTTATATTTACAAGAGCTCTGAGGCCGGTCAACTAGCGCCGCCCCTCGACTACCGCGGGAGACGTAGAACGTCTTCTTTCCCAGCGGCCGCCACGTAGAACGTGGTCGGAGGTCGGGGTTAGCAATTGGCATATCCGAACTGCTGGAGCCAGTGCCTCGTAATGCATGTAGCAGAACAGAGAGATACGGGACGAGGGACTCGGTAAAGATACATATCAAGGTTGCAGTCGTCATTGCCAGTGCTATTAAATAAGCGAAAATGTAAGTCGAGAAAAAATCCGCCGTTTTCCGGGAGCGGGACTCGAACCCACATCTCCGCATAACCGGTGCGGTGCGTTAACCAATTACGCTATCCCCACAGCGGCTTCTCTCTCGACTTTAAAGCGGGGGTTTATATTTACAAGAGCTCTGAGGCCGGTCAACTAGCGCCGCCCCTCGACTACCGCGGGAGACGTAGAACGTCTTCTTTCCCAGCGGCCGCCACGTAGAACGTGGTCGGAGGTCGGGGTTAGCAATTGGCATATCCGAACTGCTGGAGCCAGTGCCTCGTAATGCATGTAGCAGAACAGAGAGATACGGGACGAGGGACTCGGTAAAGATACATATCAAGGTTGCAGTCGTCATTGCCAGTGCTATTAAATAAGCGAAAATGTAAGTCGAGAAAAAATCCGCCGTTTTCCGGGAGCGGGACTCGAACCCACATCTCCGCATAACCGGTGCGGTGCGTTAACCAATTACGCTATCCCCACAGCGGCTTCTCTCTCGACTTTAAAGCGGGGGTTTATATTTACAAGAGCTCTGAGGCCGGTCAACTAGCGCCGCCCCTCGACTACCGCGGGAGACGTAGAACGTCTTCTTTCCCAGCGGCCGCCACGTAGAACGTGGTCGGAGGTCGGGGTTAGCAATTGGCATATCCGAACTGCTGGAGCCAGTGCCTCGTAATGCATGTAGCAGAACAGAGAGATACGGGACGAGGGACTCGGTAAAGATACATATCAAGGTTGCAGTCGTCATTGCCAGTGCTATTAAATAAGCGAAAATGTAAGTCGAGAAAAAATCCGCCGTTTTCCGGGAGCGGGACTCGAACCCACATCTCCGCATAACCGGTGCGGTGCGTTAACCAATTACGCTATCCCCACAGCGGCTTCTCTCTCGACTTTAAAGCGGGGGTTTATATTTACAAGAGCTCTGAGGCCGGTCAACTAGCGCCGCCCCTCGACTACCGCGGGAGACGTAGAACGTCTTCTTTCCCAGCGGCCGCCACGTAGAACGTGGTCGGAGGTCGGGGTTAGCAATTGGCATATCCGAACTGCTGGAGCCAGTGCCTCGTAATGCATGTAGCAGAACAGAGAGATACGGGACGAGGGACTCGGTAAAGATACATATCAAGGTTGCAGTCGTCATTGCCAGTGCTATTAAATAGGCGAAAATGTAAGTCGAGAAAAAATCCGCCGTTTCAGACCGGCCTCAGAGCTCTTGTAAATATAAACCCCCGCTTTAAAGTCGAGAGAGAAGCCGCTGTGGGGATAGCGTAATTGGTTAACGCACCGCACCGGTTATGCGGAGATGTGGGTTCGAGTCCCGCTCCCGGAAAACGGCGGATTTTTTCTCGACTTACATTTTCGCTTATTTAATAGCACTGGCAATGACGACTGCAACCTTGATATGTATCTTTACCGAGTCCCTCGTCCCGTATCTCTCTGTTCTGCTACATGCATTACGAGGCACTGGCTCCAGCAGTTCGGATATGCCAATTGCTAACCCCGACCTCCGACCACGTTCTACGTGGCGGCCGCTGGGAAAGAAGACGTGCTACGTCTCCCGCGGTAGTCGAGGGGCGGCGCTAGTTGACCGGCCTCAGAGCTCTTGTAAATATAAACCCCCGCTTTAAAGTCGAGAGAGAAGCCGCTGTGGGGATAGCGTAATTGGTTAACGCACCGCACCGGTTATGCGGAGATGTGGGTTCGAGTCCCGCTCCCGGAAAACGGCGGATTTTTTCTCGACTTACATTTTCGCTTATTTAATAGCACTGGCAATGACGACTGCAACCTTGATATGTATCTTTACCGAGTCCCTCGTCCCGTATCTCTCTGTTCTGCTACATGCATTACGAGGCACTGGCTCCAGCAGTTCGGATATGCCAATTGCTAACCCCGACCTCCGACCACGTTCTACGTGGCGGCCGCTGGGAAAGAAGACGTTCTACGTCTCCCGCGGTAGTCGAGGGGCGGCGCTAGTTGACCAGCCTCAGAGCTCTTGTAAATATAAACCCCCGCTTTAAAGTCGAGAGAGAAGCCGCTGTGGGGATAGCGTAATTGGTTAACGCACCGCACCGGTTATGCGGAGATGTGGGCTCGAGTCCCGCTCCCGGAAAACGGCGGATTTTTTCTCGACTTACATTTTCGCTTATTTAATAGCACTGGCAATGACGACTGCAACCTTGATATGTATCTTTACCGAGTCCCTCGTCCCGTATCTCTCTGTTCTGCTACATGCATTACGAGGCACTGGCTCCAGCAGTTCGGATATGCCAATTGCTAACCCCGACCTCCGACCACGTTCTACGTGGCGGCCGCTGGGAAAGAAGACGTTCTACGTCTCCCGCGGTAGTCGAGGGGCGGCGCTAGTTGACCGGCCTCAGAGCTCTTGTAAATATAAACCCCCGCTTTAAAGTCGAGAGAGAAGCCGCTGTGGGGATAGCGTAATTGGTTAACGCACCGCACCGGTTATGCGGAGATGTGGGTTCGAGTCCCGCTCCCGGAAAACGGCGGATTTTTTCTCGACTTACATTTTCGCTTATTTAATAGCACTGGCAATGACGACTGCAACCTTGATATGTATCTTTACCGAGTCCCTCGTCCCGTATCTCTCTGTTCTGCTACATGCATTACGAGGCACTGGCTCCAGCAGTTCGGATATGCCAATTGCTAACCCCGACCTCCGACCACGTTCTACGTGGCGGCCGCTGGGAAAGAAGACGTTCTACGTCTCCCGCGGTAGTCGAGGGGCGGCGCTAGTTGACCGGCCTCAGAGCTCTTGTAAATATAAACCCCCGCTTTAAAGTCGAGAGAGAAGCCGCTGTGGGGATAGCGTAATTGGTTAACGCACCGCACCGGTTATGCGGAGATGTGGGTTCGAGTCCCGCTCCCGGAAAACGGCGGATTTTTTCTCGACTTACATTTTCGCTTATTTAATAGCACTGGCAATGACGACTGCAACCTTGATATGTATCTTTACCGAGTCCCTCGTCCCGTATCTCTCTGTTCTGCTACATGCATTACGAGGCACTGGCTCCAGCAGTTCGGATATGCCAATTGCTAACCCCGACCTCCGACCACGTTCTACGTGGCGGCCGCTGGGAAAGAAGACGTTCTACGTCTCCCGCGGTAGTCGAGGGGCGGCGCTAGTTGACCGGCCTCAGAGCTCTTGTAAATATAAACCCCCGCTTTAAAGTCGAGAGAGAAGCCGCTGTGGGGATAGCGTAATTGGTTAACGCACCGCACCGGTTATGCGGAGATGTGGGTTCGAGTCCCGCTCCCGGAAAACGGCGGATTTTTTCTCGACTTACATTTTCGCTTATTTAATAGCACTGGCAATGACGACTGCAACCTTGATATGTATCTTTACCGAGTCCCTCGTCCCGTATCTCTCTGTTCTGCTATATATATATATATATATATATATATATATATATATATATATATATATATATATAATAGGGTTTGGAAATGAGGGGCTCGTTAGGCAATACACAAAGAAATGCCGGCAGTCTACAACGCCAAAGAAGGCATAGGGGAATGGTTAGACTATTTTTTACAGTCAGTGACGTTACCTTTTTGTTATTGTATTAATTGGGTGAGAAAGAAAGAAAGAAAAACACGCGCCAAGACTGGGGACCGAGCCCACGCCTTTCGATTAGATCTCGAATGCTTACCAATTCGGCTATCTGGGCGACTGTGTTCTCCTTCACTTTCGGGGGTATTTATATTTACTACAACGGTATCTGACGCTTGAGGGTGGTAACCAGCGCCACTCAGACTACATGGCGAGAAGGGGACCTTGTTTTCAACCCCCGGGGCGTGACGTGAATGTTTACAGCCTGTCATAAGCGGGTAACTGGCGGGAAACCCTCTTATGCTACCTTGGCATCAAGGCTGCCAGAACCGAGGCGCTCGCTAAGCTTTCGCACGATAATAGGGTTTGGAAATGAGGGGCTCGTTAGGAAATACAGAAAGAAATGCCGGCAGTCTACAACGCCAAAGAAATAATAAGGGAATGGTTAGACTATTTTTTACCGTTAGTGAAGTTAAATTTTTTTATTAATTACATGAGAAAGAAAGAAACAAAAAAAAACCCGCCCAGAGTGGTAACCGAACCCACGCCTTTCGATGAGATCTCGAATGCCTTACCAATTGGATTCGATTGAGTGGGTTCGGTCCCCACTCTGGGTGCGTGTTTTTCTTCCTTTCTTTCTCACGTAGTTAATAAAATTAAAAAAATGTAAAGTCACTAACAGTAGAAAATAGACTAACCATTCCCCTATGCCTTCTTCGGCGTTGTAGACTGCCGGCATTTCTTTCTGCATTTCCTAACGAGCTCCTCATTTCCAAACCCTATTATCGTGCGAAAGCTTAGCGAGGGCCTCGGTTCTGGCACCCTTGATGCCAAGGTAGCATAAGAGGGTTTCCCGCCAGTTACCCGCTTATGACAGGCTGTAAACATTCACGTCACGCCCCGGGGGTTGAAAACAAGGTCCCCTTATCGCCATGTAGTCTGAGTGGCGCTGGCTACCACCCTCAAGCGTCAGATACAGTTGTAGTAAATATACAGTCAAATCCGGCTATAACGATCCCGGATAGAGCGAATTATGCTATATATCGAACAAAAATATTTCAGTTACGGAAATACACAGGAAACATATTCCTTATAACGAAGTTCACATCCGATATATCGAACTCCGCGCGCCTAGAATGGCCGCCGAAATGCAGGCTCTCGGAGCGGCGATTGAGATGTGGATTGGCCGCGACCACGGAGCAAGAGTCGCGACTGGGACATTGCGCCTTGCACGGAGCGACGTGACGGCCGACACTTTCCGTAATTATTTCCGACGCGTGGGACTTACGACGGAACCCGCCCAGTCAGCGAGTCCGGACAAAGACAGCAGCATCATTGAACTGTGGGAAGAGCTCGCCAACGTTGCCGATGATGTCGCGTGTGAAAGCCGTCCGTTGCTTATAGTGAAGCGTTTTCGGCAGTCGATGTGCTCCGCCAATGCTTCTTCGATTTTGGAGAACGCAAACTCGTACTGCTGCAAACAATGTTTCGTGTAGAGAATGCTATGCTAGTTGTAACCGCCAAAACGAAAGTGAAAACAAAAATCACCGTTTTTTTGCAAAATAGGCAGTTAAGGCGGAAACAAGCTTTATTAATTGCAATAAATGGATTATTTTGGGTATGGTTAATGGCTACTTTACTGTGTTCGTTTCTGAATGCAGGGATTGTGGAGTTGAGGAGGGGAGGGGAGGGGGGCTACCGCGCAATACGAGCTCGTAACAATAAGCTAGGTATGGGCGGGTTCAGCTACATCGAACTATTGGGTATATGGTGCATATTGCAGTTCGCTATGAACGGGTTTGACTGTAAATACCCCCGAAAGTGAAGGAGCACACAGGCGCCCAGATAGCCGAATTGATAAGGAATTCGGGATCTAATCGAAAGGCGTGGGTTCCGTCAGCACTCTGGGCGCGTGTTTTATGCAGAAATGCATTATAGTTGGGGGTTGTCGTGCGTCCCTTGGCCGGCGTGCGCAGCGCGTCTGATGATGATTGTGGCATGCTGCCCCTAGGGATTGGCCAACCAAACAATCCATCATGAGATAGCTTCGCGTTCAACCACCATCGTCATCTTCCCGTAGGGGAACCGCCGAAGAAGAAGAAGGAGAAGAAGACAAAGCTGCGAAGAGGAGGGCTGCGTGAGTTTTGGCTACCGTTATTCTCCTCGGCCGGCGCATCTTCCCGATCTGAACCCGGTCGAAGAGCGGCTCATCGCGCCTCGACTCCATGAGCATCAGGCGGCTGACTCGACGCAACAGGCAGTTTGGAATCAAGGGACAAGCGGTGGACGTGCCCATCGACTAATAGAAGGTTGTGCGGTGCCTTCCTCGCATGGTACCCGAGGACGTTGCGTTCGACGTTCGCATTTCTGCATCGTCACAATCCCCCTCGGAGAGGTGCGGGGGAATTTTTCTTTCTTTCTTTCTCACGTAATTAGTAAAATAAAATAATGTAACGTCACAAATGGTAAAAAATAGTCTAACCATTCCCCTGTGCCTTCTTTTGCGTTTCCACTGCCGGCATTTCTTTCTGTATTTCCTAACGAGCCCCTCATTTCCAAACCCTATTATCGTGCGAAAGCTTAGCGAGGGCCTCGGTTCTGGCAGCCTTGATGCCAAGGTAGCATAAGAGGGTTTCCCTCCAGTTACCCGCCTATGACAGGCTGTAAACGTTCGCGTCATGCCCCAAGGGTTGATAAGAAAGTCCCCTTCTCCCCGTGTAGTCTGAGTGGCGCTGGCTACCACCCTCAAGCGTCAGATACAATTGTAGTAAATATAAATACCCCCGAAAGTGAAGGAGAACATAGTCGCCCAGGTAGCCGAATTGGTAAGGCATTGGAGATATAATCGAAAGGCGTCGGTTCGGCCCCTACTCTGGGCGGGTGTTTTTCTTTCTTTCTTTCTTACGTAATCAATAAAATTAAAAAAATGTAACGTCACTAATGGTAAAAATTAGTCTAACCATTCCCCTATGCCTACTCTGTGGTTGTAGACTCCAGGCATTTCTGTCTGTATATATATATACATATATATTGTAAGGGATATAGTTGACCCTCCGGTAGTAGATCGAACGTTGTTTATTGGCAGGAGCAGAAGCAAGGCGAGCGCAGGTACAAGCGTACCGACGATGGCCGAACACACGCGCGAAGCACCTTCAGCCGTACTTCTTCTTCCACCGCTACCAGCGTGCGCGCATACCGTCGTGCATAGATTGGCCACGATCGCATGGCACTCTTTCTTGATGTGGCGCATACCCGGATACGCTGATGGCGTTAAGAGGTGCTCGTTATCCTTGCTACAATCGCCCCCGGTGAAAAGGAGCCATCCTGGCGACTTAGGGTGAGGACGACACCAGGGGGTCGTAGTAGGGCTTCAGTCGTTGAACGTGGACTGTTTCACGCCCCCGGCGGCGAAGATCAGAGGAGGGGGTGACTGGTTCCACAATGTAGTTCACGGGCGAAGTGCGGGCGATGACTTTGTAAGGGCCATGATATTTGGCGACAAGTTTAGAGGAGAGACCCGGTGTCGGGCAGGGCACCCAAAGCCAGACATGTGAGCCGGGTTCAAATGTCGGAGGGGTGGTGAAATCGTCACGGCGATGCTTCTGGCGCTGTTGGTCTGCAGTTGTAAAGGAACGGGCGAGTTGGCGACACTCTTCGGCTTGCTGCGCTAGTTGCGAAACCGGTTTAAATTCTGTGGCGTCAGGGTTGTAAGGCAGAATGGTATCCAGTGTACAGGTCGGCTCGCGTCCATAAAGTAGGAAAAACGGAGAGAATCCTGTCGTTGTCTGCGTAGCCGTGTTGTATGCATACGTTATGAACGGAAGTACGAGGTCCCAATTGGAGTGATCCGACGACACGTACATTGATAGCATATCTCCCAGGGTGCGGTTGAAGCGCTCTGTGAGCCCATTGGTTTGCGGGTGGTACGAGGAGCTCGTGCGGTGAACAACGTGACAATCGGCGAGTAGAGCTTTCACAACGTCCGATAGGAAAACGCGGCCACGATCACTCAGAAGTTCCCGAGGCGCTCCGTGACGAAGTACAAAGTGACGCAAAAGAAAACTGGCGACGTCACGAGCCGTGGATGCTGGCAAGGCAGCTGTTTCGGCGTACCTTGTGAGGTGGTCGACCGCTACAATTATCCACCGGTTACCGGCAGCCGTTAAAGGCAGGGGCCCGTACAGATCGATTCCAACGCGATCAAAGGGTTTCGAGGGGCATGGTAGTGGTTGCAACGGGGCTGTAGAGCGAATAGGCGGTGATTTGCGACGCTGACACTCCGGACATGAGCGCACGTACTTCCGCACGTAGGTATACATGCCCCTCCAATAGTAACGTAGGCGTAGTCGCTCGTACGTTTTGAGGACGCCAGCGTGCGCGCAACTCGGGTCGGCATGAAAGGCGGAGCAGATGTCGGCACGCAGATGGCGTGGGATAACCAAAAGCCACTTCCGACCGTCCGAGTTGTAATTCCGACGATAAAGGAGCTCTTCACGCAGTTGGTAGTGAGAGGCTTGTCGCCGCAGTGCTCTGGGTGCGCCGGTAGCTGAAGGACCAGACAGGACGCCGATAATGGAAGCTATCCATGGGTCCTTACGCTGCTCGGCAGTCATGTTGGTGACACTGAGCGACGACAAGCTACAGTCCGCTGCGGCAAGGTGAGACACGCCAGCCGGGATTGGAGAGCGGGAGAGTGCGTCAGCATCCGAATGCTTACGGCCGGAACGGTAAACCACGCGGATATCATATTCTTGCAGGCGAAGAGCCCACCGCCCAAGACGACCTGAAGGATCCTTCAGGGAGGGGAGCCAACAAAGCGCGTGGTGATCGGTCACCACGTCAAATGGGCGGCCATACAAGTACGGGCGGAACTTCCCAAGCGCCCATATTATGGCCAAGCATTCCTTCTCTGTGACGGAGTAATTTGTTTCTGCTTTCGTCAGTGCCCGACTTGCGTACGCAACAACATACTCCTCACAGCCGGATTTCCGCTGAGCGAGCACGGCACCGAGGCCAATCCCACTCGCATCAGTGTGCACTTCCGTGGGGGCCGACGGGTCGAAATGCCGTAATATAGGCGGGGATGTCAACAAACGACGCAGTGTCGCAAACGCCTCGTCGCAGGATGGTGACCAAGCAGAAATGCCGCTGTCGTTACCGAGGAGCTTGGTAAGAGGCGAAATGATGGTCGCGAAGTTGCGAACAAACCGTCGAAAATACGAACAGAGGCCAATGAAGCTCCGAAGCGCCTTCAGTGTGGTCGGCTTCGGGAACTCTGCAACGGCTCGAAGCTTTGTTGCGTCGGGGCTGATGCCGTCTTTAGAAACAACATGACCCAGGATGGTAAGCTTGCGTGCGGCGAAGCGGCATTTTTTGAGGTTTAGCTGCAGCCCAGCGTTCGCAAGGCAAGTCAGGACTTGTTCTAGGCGAATCAGGTGTGTCTCGAAATCGGGGGAGAAAACGACTACGTCGTCCAGGTAACAGAGGCACGTCTTCCACTTGAGGCCACGGAGGAGACTGTCCATCACTCTTTCGAACGTGGCGGGGGCGTTGCAAAGCCCAAACGGCATAACGTTAAATTCGTAAAGGCCGTCTGGGGTTACAAATGCCGTCTTTGCGCGATCAGCCTCGGCCATGGGAACTTGCCAGTACCCGGAGCGTAAGTCGAGTGACGAGAAAAATTCCGCTCCCTGCAGACAGTCCAGCGCATCGTCGATACGCGGAAGAGGGTACACGTCTTTTCTTGTGATGGTATTCAAGCGGCGATAATCAACGCAAAACCGAATAGAGCCGTCTTTCTTCTTAACCAGAACCACTGGTGAAGCCCACGGACTCTTCGAGGGGCGAATAACACCTCGTTGAAGCATATCTGTGACGTGGTCTTCAATGGTTCGCCGCTCTGTCGGAGACACACGATATGGGCGCTGTCGAAGTGGAGCATGTGATCCTGTGTCGACTGAGTGCGTAACAGTAGACGTGCGGCCCAGCGAGGTTTGCGTGCAATCAAAGGAAGAACGAAACTTCGAAAGCAATGAAGTAATACGTTCTCGCTGGGTTGCATCCAGATTGGCGTCGATGCAGTGGGCAAAGGCATCGGATGGCAATAGCCCGGGCGAACATGGAGAAGCACTCAGTTCACTGATCTCAACATGAGAAAGATCACCTGGTACGTCAACAACTAGACGAGCATCTACAAGCTCTGCGAAGCCAAGTGTTTCTCCCTGTAGAAGAGCGCACGGGGTCGCTGACGGATTGGTCACCAACATAGTGGTGGCGCCATCACGCACAGCCAAAACGGCGGAAGGTAGTGGAAGGCATTTGCGGCGAAAGAAAATGACAGAAGGCGTAAACAAAACAGTGGCGTCGGGGACAGAGGTACAGCACAGGGGCACGATGACGGAGGAGCTGGGCGGGACGTCGGTGTCTTCAGCGACGAGTAATTTTGTAGCGGCATTACAGGAACCGTCGAAAAGAACAGAAGAAAGCTCGACTTCAGCACGGGAACAATTAATGATAGCGTTATTGTGGGCAAGAAAGTCCCACCCGAGGATGATGTCGTGAGAGCAAGCTGGCAGTACGATGAATTCAATGGTGTAGGAATTGTTCTGGATGACGACACGAACTGTGCAAGCGGCTAGCGGCTTAATGGGCTGTGAACTGGCGGTGCGTAACGAGAGTCCTGAATGGGGCGTCATGACTTTTCGAATAGAGCGGCAGAGGTCGGCGTGGATGACCGAAACAGCGGCTCCAGTGTCGATGAGAGCAATGGTAGGGACACCTTCCACAATTACGTCGATAACATTTTTAGGCGAGAAATGAGGACTTCTAGGATTCGATGGCGACGCAGTTCTTGCCTCCGGAACTGCGGCTTTTAGTTTTCCTCTTCGGCATTAGTAGGGCGGCGACGCATGGGAGACACCGAACGGCGACGTGGAGAGGCTGAACGGCGGCCAGCGAAAGTTGGACGGTCAGTCGGCTCAGGGGGCAAATTGTACGGCGCTGGTTGAGCGGCATACGGCGAAAAGTAAGGGGTGGCGTAAAAAGGCGCCTGGGGATAGCTGGCGACGGGCGGCAATATGCGGCGGCGACAGTAGCGAGCGACATGCCCTGGCGTGCCACATGCAAAACAAATCGGACGATTGTCCTGCGTGCGCCACGCACCCGTTAGCTGGGGACTGCTCACCGGGCTTATCGGCGGTCGTGCTGGTAATGAAGCTGGAGCACGGGGCGCTGATGGAAAGGAAGCGGCAGGAAAGGAAGCGGCAGGTGGGCATACGACAGGTCCGCGAGAGAACGAAGCAGGCTGGTGCGATAGCCGTCCTGCTACCGAGGCGTAAGTCAGGGGCGCAGCTACGGGCAGGTTATGCTGAGCCGATGGTAGTGCCTCAGCGACCTCTTCCTTGATGACATTCTGAAGCGATGGCGCCAGGGTGGAAGGCTGGTCTGAGATGTAGGGCAGGAGGGAGACTTGGCGGGCCACCTCTTCCCGAATGAATCTTTGATTCGCGCAAACAGCGCAGGGTCCCCTTCATATACTGCCTCCACACTTGATACGGGCTGCTCCCGAGCACAAGCCTGCCGTGCGAGGGCTCGCTGCTTGCGCAGCTCGTCGAAACTCTGGCAAAGGCGGACGACGTCAACGACAGTTCGGGGGTCCTTGGATAGTAACATCTGGAAGGCGTCGTCATCGACTCCCTTTAAGATGTGTCGGACCTTCTCTGTTTCTGCCATGGAGGGGTCAACGCGTTTGCACAGGTCAATGACATCCTCTATGTAGCTAGTGAACGTCTCCCCAGCCTGCTGTCCTCGCACACGTAAGCGCTGCTCGGCTTGAAGCTTCCTCAACGAAGGGCGCCCGAAGACTTCCATGAAGTTACAGCGGAAGGAGGACCACGTCTTGTTGGGGGATTCATTATTATTCCACCACGACTCCGCGAGGCCGGTGAGAGAAAAGGGGACATTGATCAGTTTGTTCTTGTCATCCCATCGGTTGTGGCTACTCACACGTTCGAACATGGAAAGCCAGTCCTCAGCATCATTTCCGTCGGTGCCGTTGAACTTGGGTGGATCCCGCTCGCGCAGTGCGCCCGAGCAGATGACGGTTGGTGCCGCCGACGAAGGCTGCTGGACGGATTCGTGGTTCATCGTGGACAGCGTTCCGTTGCGTAGCTCCAGGATGGGACCGAAACACCTGACCTCCACCACTTGTAAGGGATATAGTTGACCCTCCGGTAGTAGATCGAACGTTGTTTATTGGCAGGAGCAGAAGCAAGGCGAGCGCAGGTACAAGCGTACCGACGATGGCCGAACACACGCGCGAAGCACCTTCAGCCGTACTTCTTCTTCCACCGCTACCAGCGTGCGCGCATACCGTCGTGCATAGATTGGCCACGATCGCATGGCACTCTTTCTTGATGTGGCGCATACCCGGATACGCTGATGGCGTTAAGAGCTGCTCGTTATCCTTGCTACAATATATATATATATATATATATATATATATATATATATATATATATATATATATATAAATTGTACGTAGAGCGACTCTATCTCTGGTTCGTATGAGAAATAGGCAACAAATCTGCTACTTCAGTTTATCCAATCGATTGTTCGCAGTCTTCTGTAGCACCTATTCCCAGAATTACAAGCCTATTTTTTTCACTCGGTTTGCACATGAACGTACGGCCAACAAGTGCAGTTTACTGCATCCGGCTGCGAAGTCAGGAATGCAGGATTTTTTTACGTCACGGTACGTGCTCACACCCACAATAGCAAGTGTGCATTTTTAATTTGGTCACAGCAGCCTATAACGATATTAAGGTGAAAGAAGTATTTCTACAAAAAGGGCAAATCAATCTAAACAGCGCGGAATTCGGATGTATGTCGGTAGTAAAAGCGGGCGTAGACTGAACGCCGCTAATGATTCACAACCATCGTGCAAAAGGCAAATGCAAGGACACCAGAGCAGCCCTCGAACGACAGCGTTTGCGGATGAAGTGCTCGGTATACTGCCGCGAACCGTGCGCAAGCCCTCTGTGCAGTGATTGCACGACCACAGTCACCCGTATCCAAGAAACGAATTACCAAAATACCGTACCAGGCCACTTCGAAAAGTTCACTTTTGATCTTTTCGCGTTCACGGACTATCTTGATATGTTACAAGGATGCCGCAGACGTAAATAAGTACCGCGCTTTGCGTATGCGTGAAGGGCATCCACCCCGCCCAAATATCCCCTTGTTGACAAATATATAAAACAAGACGACCTCACATGTGCGAGTTTGTAAAATAAGACCGAAAATCCTATAAAAGCCGCCAAAGAGCGATTTGGGGCAAAAACCAGAGTAAACTGCAAGAAAAACTCGAGCAAGCGGCCCGTCACGTTTCGACGGCGTCTGCTCTGAAGCAGCCAACAAAAATGGCTGCACCGCCAACGAGTTCAAGGGCGTGCGGCGCCGCAGGTGAGGGCAAAGATAAAGAGGAGAGCGGCGGAGAAGGAGGGAGTGGTTGGCGCTACCTTAGTAATTTTATGGTCCTTACCTTTGACGAGCGTACGACGCCAAACCGCTCCTAACGATCAGTCGTAACCATCCGTCGCATGCCAATCGCACGCTCCAGTCGTGCATGTGTCTCGTGCTTTTGCCCGGTGCCTCTTCCTCAATCGTAGATCCCTTCGCCTTTGTGTTGCTCGTGTGTTGCGTGCTGCTGAGAGTGTTTCTGCATCTGCGAGTGTTGGAAATATGAAAAGAACGACACTTAGATGCTGTGCAAGTGTCGTGTGCCACGATGCTGCGCAACTGCACTGGGGTTACGAATCTTGCGCTCGTGCAAGTTTCCGAATGAGAATTACTCGGCAAAGGTTGGATACGCGATTTACCGCGGCAAAACCTCTCTGTCACAGAGAATGGCACAGTAAGCCTATTGTCATTTTGGTGTGAAATATTTAGGTGTCAAGTTGCCATAGGCGTGCTCATGGAGGTAAAATATATTTGTAGTGTGTGTGCTTCACTTCACGAATAAAGACACTATCTGAGTAGCCTCACATAGCGGTCAAGCTACTGGCGTCACGCTGACAGTACCGCTATTTCGTGTGCGCCTTCCGGACACTGTACCGTTTAAGGTCCCCGTTCTGTCCTAGATACGTCGCTGGAAGTTACTAAAAGGGAAGGGCTTCAGGTTCTCTGAAGCAATGCCATTTTTCCTGAAATTGATTTTTTATATCTCCCAACTCTTTTTGTAGTGATGAAAAAATATAGTACTTATGCAATGACTTGCGCTTCTTCAGTACAAGTACGTTTCTTTTTTCATAAGTGTCCACTGTTACATACATGCCTTGCGGAAAATCTGCTATTTTTTACAAGTGCTTGTATTGTTATTGTAACGGCGAGTGTACGAATGAAAGCCATCGTGGCGTTTTGGTCACGCAAGAAACGTAAATACATTAACCAATTGCCGAATTTAACTAGGCGTTTAACAGAGCTCGCGAGGAGGATAAAGTCGATTTTAAGCAACTAACCAACCATTGGACAATCCAGGAGGCGAAGCTCTGGCGCGTAATGAAAAGTGTGAAAGCTCCTTCTCATTCACATCTGCGACCATGAAGTACCCAGCCCAAAATTCTCTGCGCGAAAGAAGACGAGCGTGATGATACACGTCATGCAAACGGGCAAAAAAATATTGGCTCCATTCCACGCTGCGAAGGTCAATAAAAAGCGAAGCTTTAAACGACACCCACGACAATTTCCCATAAAACGTCACTTGAATCCATACACGTGGCTCCACAAACAGTTAAACCAGAGATTCTGCTAGCCGTTAGTTAGAGTTCGCAGGGGTGGCGTACCGAATACAGAAGCGCTGGCCATGGCCGGCTAGAGCGGTGGACGCCGCCGCTGCAGTCCGGACGTGCGTCGGCAGAAAGAACACGGCGATGATCGTCATTCTAAGGGTGAGACAGCGGAACCTAGCCATCCCTATGTGCTAGCTCGGGGCTACAATAACACGCACCACAAGCGTGGGCACCGAAACAGCTGGGCATGTGAGCTTAGTGTTTCCCAGTTATACCGATTTTAAATTATTAGTTCACTAAGTTTAAGATTTGCGAGAAAGTTGAGAGAACTCTTATGATCGCTATTGATCCAAACCAATTGCTGCTTTCGTCTTTTCTAATGCCTGTTTAAAGACAACCGAATAGGTATTCACCAATGTGGAAAGTGGAGTCTCATTCGTGGCAAACAGTGCTCGTAAGTTACTATTTGTTGAGCGGCCAGATGCCTGTATGTGGTCTCTGAATTTTGCTTTCCTGCCGTGGAAACCAAACGTATCTTGGCCGTACGACCAATTCGTGTCCTTGTTATCCAGGATGTGCTGCGGAACAATATAATCAAGCCCGGTGAAGGAAATGAACAATGGACGCAAAGCGGCGCCGCAAAAGGCTCAGAAGGACGGTCGCTAAAGCAAATGACAAAGCCGGGTCACCCCGATGCGCCCGCGGGCGTGGCCGGGCGGGTAACGCTGCCTACATTCGCGGCGCCATCTACACTGTGCTCCGTGATTGAAAACCGCCCTTCCCTCTGTAGCCGAGTAGGGAGTTTCTTATCTCATACGCCACGAAAGAACCGTTGGCTTTAAAACTACGCACAAATACATGCACGTTCCGAAACTGCTAACAGCGAAGAAGGTAACTCGGCCAAGGTACCGATTAGTGGGACGGTGATCTGATGTCCAATTCAGTAACGAAAATTTGCGAGGCTATTTGTTTAGTAATGGATCGGTTGGCAACGTCCCAACCAGGATGCGACACCGAATGCTTCAATTTCTGCACGAGCAAGTCACCTAATTCCCACCGAAAAGCAGCGCAGATGCTACTCTGCTCATTCCATAATGTTTCGCTGAATTCTTTTCACTATATTTGTTCCATGCGTATGCTTACATGCACAGCCAAGCATCTGCTCACCACATCATATGACGATCCCAGCTGTACGCTAATGACTCCTCAGCAAGTAAACTAGAGCAAAACATTCCTCAGCTTCACGCGAGATGATTCGGGGGAAACGAAGCACGAAGAAGCTACCAAAACCTTCGTTTCGCCTTGAATCCTTACCAAAGCGCCCGGCTTTCATTTTTAGTTCAATGGCGAGAAGAATTTCGGTTCTGCAAGATGATCAACGTTTTGTTACAGTTACGATAATTAAATGCTTATAAAACTCTACGTTCACTAGGCTAATATTACCGGCGCTGCGCTTGACACAAATGAATCTTTCACCTCTGAAAAAAGCTAAAGAGCAAACTTCTCGACACTTGCGAAAACTAAAAAAACCAAGCTGCAACCAGTGTTGTACACTTTCCTCCAAAACAAGACCGAAAGACCGTTCCTCGTTCCTTCCAAATTTCGAAACGAGTTCGCGTTACAAGTTCCTTTATTGCGAAAGGAACGCGTTCCAGTTCCACTTCAAACATTGGAACGTGTCGTTACAACAATGCTACACTTCATTTTTAAGTGCAATGCACTTCTCAAGCGACCCTGAACCTGAGTCCACCGGCGATCTCCGCGCACGTGGAGATGGGCGCGCGCAGCCTGGCCGCTGACATGGCACATACCCACGTGGGGGATTGGCCAGGAATCTCCTCGTCTTCCTCGGCAACGGGGGGAGATGGGCGCGCGCTGCCTGGCCGCTGACGTGGCACATACCCACGTGGGGGATTGGCCAGGAATCGGGCGTGAGAAGGGCTAATGCACCCGCTTAAAGGAGTACTGACACGAAATTTCAAAGCTGAGATCCGCTCTAGCAATCAGGTACAACGACAACACAAATAGGTGTCTGTAAATAAATGCATCTTTCTTTCTTTGTAGTTGTGTGTGTGTGATCTCTCTTTCGCGAACATTACCGAACCGCGCAAATTCAACTCGTGCATTCGCACTTTCACATTCTTCCCCTCGGGGAAATGCGGGGAATTTTTTAAATTAAAGAATGGTGTTGAATAATGCCAGGCGAAATTAAGTGGGGAATTTAAAACTGACATCGAACTACGTATAATTTACGAATAATAAAACGGCCGGCAGAAGATTATCTGGAGATAAAAATAACCCAAAGAAACGCGCCTAGACGAGTTTTGTCAGGAGCACCGGACAAACCCCTGACTGGTCTAGGACATTTCGGTGCAGGATGTTTTGGATCGGAAATTTCGGTGTACGGACATTTCGGTGCGGAAAATTTTCGGCGACCAAATTATCCGTTACTTGCCTGTTTGCCACAGCCATTATATTTTTATTTCTGCTTGAAGTGGGTGTCATCTGCTAAGAAGAGCCCATACCCAAAGGGGGATTGGCCCGAGAAGATCGGGATGGAAGAAAGTCTAAAAAAAAATTCCCGCGCCTTCCCGCGAGGGGAACATGAGTAAATGCTGAGCATTGGGGGTCGTTAACGCCGCGTAAAGTCGTGTTAGGGTGGGTAGTTGGGTCGTAGTTGCGTTGGTGTTGGTTTGGGGTAGAGAGAGAAGAGTAAAGTCGCGTTAGGGTGGAGCGAGCGTCAACCAAGGAAGGAAGGAGCAACGCAGTGACTGAAGCACTGGCGACCTCTAGCCGCTTTATATTTGCAGCGCGCGCAGTAGAGGGAGAGCAGTACGGGGGGAGAGCGCGCATGCGCAAGCAGCACGCACCCTTCCACGCCCCACCGCGCTGCTATCACGCACCTGTTACGCCGAGACCGCGACGGAGCGAACGGGCTGACTACGACGCATGCGCTGCGCACGCCAGCTGCTGTTCAGAGAGGAGGGAAGGAGGAGAGGCGCACCTGCTGCGGACGCGGAGCTGTGGACGCCGTCCGACGCAGGAAGAAGCGAGGCTAAGAAATGCTCTGCATTTAAAATAACAATCAATTCACCGGATGGCGAGAAGTATTTTGGAAGGGACCAATAAAGAAGATACACAGGGTGATAGAAGAGGAGGATGAGGTTAGCTGGACCAGCGAATTGCAGCCTCCCACGGTAGAATGCGAGGTGATGAGGAGAATGACGAAGATGGAGTAGGGAGTGTGGAACGAGGTCTTGGGAGGAATGGTGGCACGTTCGGGCCGTGCCACACAACGCACAAGCGGCATCGCACCGTTGCCAGCGGCCAGCTCGGAAACAGCTATTACCAGCGGATTCGTACTGCTGGCCTCCTGCTTACCGGCGGCATCGCACCGCCGGCGACCCGTCCGATAGTGCCCACAACGCACCAGCGGCATCATACCGTTTGGCAGCGGGCTGCTCGGAACCACCTATTACCAGCAGCTTCGCACTGCTGGCCTTCTGTTCAGCCGTACTGCTCAAGGAACCCTTGGCATTGCACCACGGTCATCCGAACTACTGGCGACCAGCACGGGTCATCGCGACATACGACTACAGGCAGCAACGCTTAAGCCAACCGACAGAATGGGCCACGTCATCGGCATCGCACCAGGTTCGTCGTGGTACCGGCGGTAGGATTTGTTTGAATTTGGCATAGGCAGGTAATGTGTTATAGTGACTTTTTGAGTAGATGTTTGATAGGGTGAGGTTGTGCTTGTTATTTTTGGTGTAGTGTGATATGCTTGTCAGTTTGCTAGGATCGCGTTTGTTTGAAGTTTTGTTCTCAAAACATATTGTATGGGTATCGAATGCCTCGACCCGAGCCTCGTTACTCTGCCGCGTGAGACGCCTGACAGTGGGTTATGGACAACAATCTCGAGCAGTGAATTTATTTTTTGATTGATGCCATGATTGATCTTTGCCAGGTATTTCTAAAAATTCTGCATTTATATATTGTGGTTTAATACCTTGTTCTGGGGACACCTGTTTTGCAGCCGATTGAATTCTTAAGCACACGTTTTCTTTTTCACTTATCACAGGTTGTTAATTTGCGGAAATCAGGTGGCATGGAATCAGTGGCATGGGAATCAATGGCATGGAAATCAGGTAAGACAATTACCCGTGTTTACGGTGGTTTAACGTCTTATTTATGTATTTTTTTATTACATGCACTGAAATTACATAGACTACATGCACGCTCTCAATATCCAAAACATAACATACATTAGGAAGCCCCCCAAAATGCAGAGAAGCTTATGAAGAGTTTTACGTAGGCTGGGCTGCATTGCTAAAATGAATATGCGAACAGTGCTCTATGATAACGTCGCGAAGGCAGAACCAGCCTTTTTTAAAACAGCCGAAGCTTCTTTATCTCCTAAATGTTGATTAAGCACGTACGGGTGGTGCATACAACTACCACCTGTTCTGTTCGGGCAAACCAACCTTCGTTTTATGTTTACATGCTTACATGCACCTTATTTAAATTCTTCGTCCTAGCAGCATCCCACTCCAGCCTTTACGCTTGAATATCGACCAGATTTTTTTTTCAGACATATAATTTTCAGTTTCCCCTCAAAACCTTAAAACCTAGCGGGATTCATTGTCTCCGAAGTGTCACTGCGGTGACACAGGTATAAGTTCACATTTATCTTGAGCGCACAAAATTTCTCTAATGTGCAGCAAAAAGCCACCCAAAAAGTCCCTGAGGACAGAATGGCCACTGCCGTTGGGCCCTGTTTACCCCCTCGGGGAAAAAGCTTGCTGGGTACACCCTTCCGCGCGTCGCGGTCATACCGATGGCGCCCCCTCTCCAGGAATCGTTTTGTTCTCCTTCAGTCGCCCCATTGCGTATTCACTCAAGTCCCGCATATCATGCACACCCCAGGCATCGATCACTTTCTTCCATTATACGGAGAAAACAATTGAATAGGCTCGTGTAACGAGAGCCGCAACAGTCGTCTCAAGTTTTTGAAGTCCGGTTTACACAATGGTGAAGCACAAGTGACGCCCCCCTCTCTTTGCCAAGGGGGTGAAGCCGGCGGGGCTCAGCCTTCCTCTCTCCAAAGTCACCCGACTGTAAGTGCGATCGTTTGTTAGTTTTAAATAAAACTGACACCGAATGCAACGAAGACGATACTGATTGAGAAAATAATAAAATGAAATGCACACGCGTTAATTACACCGGGCTTTTTTCTTTGTTTTTTGCGGTGGTTTGTCGTAGAGGGGAGGGGGTAGGATAGCTCGGAATAGACTAAAAGCAGTAGCGTCCTGTACCCTTCGGTTAAGTGAAAGCAAAGCGCTTCGGTAACACTGAAATTATTAGGGTTGTTCACACAAATGTTAAAATAAAAAACGTCTGAACGGATGCAAATTACAACGTAAATTTTTCCCCATTTACTACCGAAATTGAGTTTTACGCGGCAATTCTCCGCCTGTGTTTAGAGTTCTATTCCAGGCACGGCGGCGCAAATACAAATCTCGAACAGAAAATCATATCAAGTGACCATATTATTCTATTAAAGCTAAAATGTTCAAAGAATGTCTGGGACATCCCGTGCCTCAAAATGTTTGCGCGAAGACGTCCCCCACCGAAATGTCCGTGCACCGATAAGTCCGCACCAAAACGTCCTGCACCCAAATGTCTGGATACCGTTTTTGAAAACCTTTCCTTACCAGGGAACAGTTCTATCGGCCGGAGCCGCATCCTGGCCTCCCCAGGAAAACGATGAAAGGTGAAAAGCATTCTCGGGGCTAAGCTATTAACCCATCGAACGCCGTGTAAGCTCAACCAGTATGAAAGCAAGCACAAGATTCGGCCCGCTGCATGGTTTTTCTTCTGCCTTTAACCTTCGAGGGAGCACGTTCCGGTGAAGGGTTGGCAAATTGGCCAGCTTACAGGAAGAAAAACACAATGGCGACTTGTGGATTTTTGTACTCAAGCGTTGCAATCAAAAACAGCCAAATCCTAGCGATGTAACGTTTGCAGAAGAAACGCCGTTCCTGCCGTTCTTTCAAAAACCTAATGAGGTACCGTTACAGTTCCGCCGATTTATTATAGAACGGTAGCGTTCCTCCATTCCTCCAAAAACGAAATACTTCCGCGAACGCCGTTCCTTGTAACGGCATTCCGTACAGCACTGGCTGCAACTCTCCAGATCAAATGGGTGTATTTCGTCCTTCAATAGCGCAAATACAAAACAAAATTAGGTGGTGTAAATAAATGTTTTGTCCATAATATTCTTCGGCTCAATTATTCTCCTTCATGTATGCTAGCTTTTCTTTACAAGAAAAGAATTGGCTCTAATGCAAGCTGGGAAGGTGGTTGGAAAGCAGAGGTGTAAATGACACACACGACAATTGCCCATGCGACGTCACTTGAATTCACACACATGGCTCATCAAAGAGTGAAACCAGAGATTCTACCTGCATTGCCTAGAATTTGCAGGGGCGGCATTCCAAACGCAGAAGCGCCGGCCACGGCCGGACTAGAGCGGCGGACGCCCCCGCTGCAGTCCGGTCGTGCGTCGGAAGAAAGAAAAGGGTGAGGAGCGCCATTCGAAGGGTGAGACGGCAGAACATAGCCATCCCGATGTGCGTGCTCGGTGCTGCACCATCACGCAACACACCTGCGGGCACCAATGCAATTCTGCAATGCCCATTTATACCGATTTAAACTACTTAGTTCAGTAAGGTTAGGAATTGCGAGAAAGCTTAGGGAACTCTTATAATCGCTATTTGTCAGAACCAGTTCCTCCTTTCGTCTTTTGAAATACCTGTTAAAACAACCCCATTGATATTCACTAATATATAAAAGGAGTCCCATCTGGGGAAGCACTGCACAAAATTTAGCGTTTTTTTGGCGGCCAAATGTCGGTATGTGTTCTGTATATTTCGTTTACGTGCCCTTAAAACCAACCTTTAACGCATGTTTGCCGTATGACCACTTATTTCTGTCATGTCCGAGTTACCCAGGAGGTGCTATCGAACAATTTGATGAAGCCATGCAAACGAAGTTCGCAGTGGACGCGAAGCGGCGCCTAAACAGGGCCAAAACGACCATCGCTAAATCAGACGACAAAGCCGGGTCGCGCTGATGCGCCCGCCAGCGAGAGCGCGCGGGGAACTCTGGATAGATTCGCAGTGCCATCTACACTGTGCTCCGTGAGTGAAAACAGCCCTTGCCTCCGTAGCCGCGTTGGGAGTTTTTGGTTTTTTGGTCCCGCACTCCACCAAACAACCATTGGCTGGTAGAGGTAGAAAGCTTTGCTTTAAAAGAAGATTCCGGAGGGTGCATCGACGCGGCAACCTCTCTTGTACAGCGCTCAGCAGTTTTACAGAGCCGCCCTATCGTGTGACGTGACGGAATTGGAGCTAAAGCCTTCTTCTTTTCCAGTTGGTGTTCGCCCAGCACGGAGTAGCGACCTCAAGTTGGTGAGAGAGAGAGGCGTGGACGGGATGAATACGTGCGCAAGACCCGTGCCGCCACTCGGGGGAGTGCCTGGCACGGACCAGTGGCTCGATTGCGGGGAGAGATACGTGAGGAGGAAACGGAGACGTGCGCGGGACCCGTATTGGCACCTGGAGGAGGAAGGCGAGAAGGCCTACGCCACAGCGATAAGCTTGCGCCGCGAAGGAGAGACAAGGAGGCCACGTGCGGCGCAGAGCCGCATGTGATGGAGGAAGACAAACATCCAACTGTGGTGAAGCGCGCGTTGGGCATTCCGATACACTCATCCAAGGAGAGCCCAAGCATAATTTGATTTCCGATCTCATCGAAGCACACCTATCAAACCAAAGGGTGCGACTTAGCCAAACAAAAGGGGGAAGAGCTGTTGTAGGGAAACTAGGATGGCAAGACGCTTATCGTAAAAAAAGGCTTTATACCATCCGCATAGGCCAAGACACTGGATAGCAAACTGCTGCCGGTAAACATGAAGCCGGACCGAAACGAAGGGAGACGACAGGCCAGAGCGAAGGCCATAACCGAGTCTCTAAGTAAAGGAAAAGGAAGGATATAAACAGACGCCCTCCTTCCCAAGCACTCATTGAGAGCAATTATGTCAGCAACAGTAAGACACGGGCTGATCGCATGTGCCTTAGTCATTACATCAAGCCGAGAGGATAGCTCAAGAAATAGAACTTTCCGTCGCGTTAACCAAACCAAAACTGAAAAGAATAGTCACGCACTCCCAAAAAGAGTATAGGAACTTCAAGCAAGGATGGGCGCCTAATATTCCTCCAAAAAAAGTTCCACCGAGCCACAAAGACGAATATGGCTCCCAGCCCAACTTTCGCTGGAGTGCAATGAATTTTTCCACCAACAAGCCCGAGACCTAATCAGCTGGGTAGAGGGGCAGGAACAGCAACACAAAGCGAGGTACAAAGACATGGTCAATCACTATAAAGAACGGGGGAAGCGATATGTTAAACTGAACGCAGCAAGCCATTTATAGACGAATCCAAGCGGGGTCCCATCCCCAACCTTATCTCCAAACCATTTTTATCCCGTGAAACCGGCGCTGGGCGTGAAACCGGCGCTGCTATGGCTGTGCCATTCACGTCGTTGCTGCTCTTCATGCAGGTCGGTGCTGGATTACTAAGGAGCCGCTTCCCGGTTATCGCTGAAGTGGACAGCTTCAACGGCCTTCGTCACAAGATACCAACTCGTCATGCGCAGCAGATCACTTTTACGAAACCATAGACTTCAACATCACCGAGGAATACTGCTGTGCCGGTGGATTTGGACGCTCCGCAGCTCTGGTCGAGCTACCATGCGCTATCAGCGAGCACCACTTCCATGTACAAAAGGGGGCGAGCTTCAGTCTGGATTGGGGGCGTGAAACCGGCGCTGCTATGGCTGTGCCACTCACGTCGTTGCTGCTCTTCATGCAGGTTAGTTCAGAGGATAGCAAACGTGCGCAGTGTGTTTTTGCCTTTCCGGTTTTACCCCCTGTGCTTTTTGCGAGTGTATGTTCGTGATGAGCAGCTAGGCGACCTACTCATGGTAGGAAGACGCACTTTTTCCTGCTTCGTCGCGCTGCATTTTACTTCCTGCTGTTGCTGTTATGCGGCGATGTAGAACTAAACCCTGGGCCCACTGACACGACACTGCAACAACTTCAGGATGGTCAAAATGAAATCAAGCAGAAGCTAATCGACATTGAAAGGTACCAAGCAGATAATAGGGCTGCTATGAATAATCTTAATGCGCGTATGACCAGGATTGAAACAACTATCACCCGCCGCGGTGGCTCAGTGGCTAAGGCGTTGCGCTGCTGAGCACGAGGTCGCGGGTTCGATTCCCGGCCGCGGTGGCCGCTTTTCTGATGGAGGCGAAAAGCAAAAACGCCCGTGTGTACGAGATTTCGGCGCACGATAAAGATCCCCAGGTGGTCAAAATTAATCCGGAGCCCTCCACTACGGCGCGCCTCATCGCCTGCGTTGCGTCGGCGCGTTAAACCCCACAATCAATCAATCAATCAATCAATGAAACAACTATCGACAGGTTCGATGAATTACACAGTAAAGTTTCTGAGTGTACGTCGAGCTGTGGTTCCTTCCAGGCTAGCCTAGCATCGTTGGTACACAAGGTGGACGATCTGGAAAACCGTAGTCGGAGGTGTAGGTTAATTTTTTTCGGCATTGAGGGAGATGACGTGCGGGAGCCAAACGCAAAATCTGAAGAGTGTGTAATCAATTTGTGCACTTTCGTATTAAAAGTCGGGCATGTGGAAAGAGAAAAGGCACACCGACTCGGTAAATTTAACACGGAAAAACAACGCCCAATAATTGCCAAACTTAGTACGGATAAGGACAAACAGAAGGTTTTGTTGGCGGCGAAGAAATTGAAAGGTATGGTCATTTCAATTTCGGAAGATTTTTCTGAGCCATTCCGAAAGAAAAGAAAAATGTTTTTGAATATGCGAAGGTACACCAGACTGAGGCAGATAAAGGGTACGTTTAGCGTGAAGTACTCTACTTGCACAGTCAAATATGTCTATGACGAATCCGTGGGGCGGGTTGTGAGAGCTGTTTGACAGAGCCGGGAGAAGGACGCGTTGTTATCGTTCCTTATCGTAAACTGCAGAAGCCTCAGATGCAAAACAGATGAATTTTTTGGCTTGATTGACATGAGTAAACCATCTGTGATTTTTGGCACTGAATCGTGTTTAGATAGTAACGACAGGGACTGTGACGTCTTCCCTATCAACTACGTTAGTTACAGAAAAGATAGAGACTGTCGTGGGGGTGGTGTGTTTATTCTTGTTGATACCAAAAATACAGTCGCAAATGTTAAGCACTTCAGATGATTCTACTGAGGCTGTTTGGGCGCGACTTCGTTTAAAAAATGGAAAATTACTGGCGGTTTGCTCCTTTTACAGGCCTCCTAGTAGTATGGTACAGGTTCTAACTAAGCTAGTGGGAGAGTAGAGATGAGAAATTCTGATTCCTTAGTAATCGGTGGTGATTTCAATTTAGCCGAAATAATTTCGTGCCAAATGCCACAATGGCTAATGGTTTTTAGTGCGTCGGCAAAGGAATTGATGAAATTAAGCAACTCATTTGCGCTATCGCAGTTGGTGTGCCAACCTACCCGTGGAAGTGATTTGATTGATTGATAGTAGGGTTTAACGCGCCGACGCAACGCAGGAGATGAGGCGCGCCGTAGTGGAGGGCTCCGGATTAATTTTGACCACCTGGGGATCTTTAACGTGCGCCGAAATCTCGTACGCACGGCCGTTTTTGTTTTTCGCCTCCATCAGAAAAGCGGCCGCCGCGGCCGGGAATCGAACCCGCGACCTCGTGTTCAGCAGCGCAACGCCTTAGCAACTGAGCCATCGCGGTGGATTACCCGTGGAAGTAATGTGTTAGACTTGGTTTTTACTAATTTGTCTGTGGATGCGGAACCTGCGCTAATCTTGCAAGGCATAAGTGACCATAATGCTATTTATTTCAAAGTGAAATGGGAGTACATTAAGGCCACTAATGATGCATGCAGACGAATATACAGCTACCGGAAGGCTCGAGTCAATGACATTTCGCTGGCACTTGACTCGTATTTCGGCGTATTTGAGACATTGTCAGAGTCGCTGAACATACAAGAAGTATGGAGTTTACTTAAAAAGATGTTCGAGTTGCGTGACCAGTTCGTCCCATCATGGGTAATGACGTCAAGGCGGGATAGAAGTAAGCCGTGGTTCAAGAGGCAAGTTCGTAGGGCAGTGGGAAAAAGGAATCGCGTATACACGGCGTACAGAAAGAACCCGACACACCAGAAAAATTAACAATTGGAGCACGCTTCAAATGCCGCGAAGTCCACAATATCACACGCGCAAGGTGTTTTCTATGCTTCTTTTAACCCTACGGAATTCTCGCAATTTATCAAGAGGAATAGAAAAGACGAAGTATCGATTCCTGCGCTCGAACATAATGGGTCCCTTGTTCATGAAAGCCTCGATAAGGCAGAATGTTTTAGCTCCTTTTTCAGCTGTGTTTTTCTGCGCGCGCAACTACCACGGATCCAATGTTTCACTACGGGCTTATCGGAGGGGAACCCATGAATGACGTCGTCTTTGACAGGAGGGGCATTCAACTGCAAACTTGAGCGTTTAAGTACCACTATTTCCAGCGGGCCCGATGACTTGCCGAACTTTCTGCTCTCCGCTTGTGCAGGCCCGTTGTCTAAATACCTATGTGTGCTTTTTTACTAAGTCCTTGACAAGTGGTTTATTGCCTGCAGACTTTAAAATTGCCAATGTTGTTCGAATTCCGAAATCGGGACCTCGAAAATTTGTGTTCAAATATCGGCCTGTGTCCTTGACTAGTGTCCTCTGCAAGATATTTGAGCATGTACTTTTTAGCAACATCATGAGCCACTTGAACAGGTTTTCCCTATTGATTCTTCAGCAACATTGATTTCGAAGTGGTTATTCTTGTGTTACTCAACTTGCAGAATTAACACACGACTTAGCATCAACCCTTGACAAAGGGGGTTGTGCAAAGTGCATTTTGTTAGATTTAAGAAAGGCTTTTGACGTAGTTCCTCATTCTTTGCTGCTTGAGAAATTGTCTTGGTACAATATAAATGAAACGGTTGTTGAGTGGATAAAAGAATACTTAAGTTGTAGGACGCAACGTGTAGTCGTTGGCGGTGAACGGTCGCACGGTGTTGATGTGTCATCGGCGGTGCCTCAAGGTTCAGGTTTGGGTCCGCTCTTGTTTTTGTTATACATGAATAATATTTCCATTGGTATATCATCTTGTATCAGATTGTTTGCAGATGACTGCGTTCTGTATCGCATTATAAAAGGTCCCGACGGTTACAATGAGCTACAGAAAGATTTAGGCAAGGTTGCAGAGTGGTGTGATAAATGGGGCATGGGTATAAATCTTGACAAAACGGTGCAGATGTGCTTTACTAGACAAAGGTCGCCACATGTATATACGTACAGCATTAACGGGACAAATCTTGCATCAGTGTGTGAAAATAAATACCTTGGCGTTCACTTGACCCAACGACTATGCTGGCACCGTCATGTTGACTATATAATTGCTAAGGCGTGTAGAGGTTTTGGTATGTTGCGTAGAAATGCGAAGTGCTTTCCTCTGCAAACAAGAAATTTACTTTACAAGACTAACATAAGGCCATTTCTGGAATATGCTTGTACCATCTGGGACCCCTGGACTGTGACCGACATAATGAAACTAGAAAGGGTACAAAGCTTAGCAGCACGTTTCGTGGTTCAAAATTATACTCGGTATTTTAGCGCATCCCAAACAAAAGAAAACTTAGTCTGGAATACCCTTCAAAATCGTAGAAAGACATTATGATTAAAATTTTCGCACCGTATATATCATAGCAGAAGCGGCCTCAATTGTGATAGCTATATAAAGGCACCAGAGTGCACTTCTGCAAGGCGCGATCACCCATTTAAGATTATAGAATATAGATGTAGAACAGAACATTTTAAGATGTCCTTTTTCCCTAAGACGGTCAGTGAGGGGAACAGGTCGCCTTGTGATGTCGTATCGCTGTCTTCAAGTGATGCATTTGCTTCAGTCGTGTGATTTGCATTTTCGCATTTGGGTTTTTCATTTCCTTTCAGTGCTTTCCTTCTTGCGCCACCAGAACCATGTCTTGCTTCGCACATGTACGATTATTTCTTTCTTATCTTCTTTGTTGTCATTGTTGAGCATACATTAACGGTTCTTGCTTTTGGTTTATGTCAGCGATTTGTTTTGAACTGTAATTGTTATTTTCATGTGTTCAGTATGAACTGCTTTCTTTCTCTTTGATATATATGTACTTCTTCCGGCCTACTGTAATGCCAAACTTGCGCTATGGGTACCATGAAAAATAAATAAATAAATAAATAAATAAATAAATAAATAAATAAATAAATAAATAAATAAATAAATAAATAAATAAATAAATAAATAAATAAATAAATAAATAAATAAATAAATAAATAAATAAATAAATAAATAAATAAATAAATAAATAAATAAATAAATAAATAAATAAATAAATAAATAAATAAATAAATAAATAAATAAATAAATAAATAAATAAATAAATAAATAAATAAATAAATATGAGAAATAATGTCCCAACTGCAGACAACTGGGCACACACCAACACATGATAGCAGAGTGCGGTTTTCACGTGTTCACCCCACCCCCCTACGGAACTCCCCCCACAACAACTCTGAGAGATTCAAGACCTTATTGTCCAACCCAGCCCTGGCAGAACCGATTGTTCTTATCACCAGGGGAGGCGAGTATGTCGATGCCTAAGGGGCCCGAAAAGGGGGCACCACCTCATCAAGCACCTAAACGGCACTAGAATGCTCAATAAAGTTTGTTGAAGCCTCTACAACGGTGATGGTTCAACAACGCCTTGAGGCGAAAAAGACGAAGAATAAACAAGGTATTCATTGCAAACGTGTCCGTATTGGCTGTGAGTGTGACCACGGGCGGCGCTGCAAAGCGCGTCTCCGTGACGTCGACTTAGGGATTCTTGCATTGGTGGTCTGCTTCACCATGGGCTTGCCCTCACTGCTGTTTCTTTACTTGGTGTTGACTTTTGATGCTTGTTCGCAGCACGTTTTGCGTGGCGTTAGTTTTTATCTTAATACAAGACCTACAATCGTAAACACTACCTGAAGGCATGATTTAAAATATAGTTTTGACACTGCTCCGACAGGAATGTTGCAGGCGTCTACTCATTTCCTTTCGAAGTCGGTCCTATGCAGACCGCACAAATTCGTAGCTAGGAGTCACCTTCTGTACTCAGCAATCTGTCGAACAAAGCGAACAGCCAGTTTTTATTAACTGACAACGGCTAAAATGCAAGACCAAACCAAACTCCACACCCGGCGCGGTGACTGAGTGGCTAAGGCATTGTCCTGCTGAGCACGAATAGGCGGGTTTGATTCTTGGCCACGGCGACCGCTTTTCTGATGGAGGTGAAAAGCAAAAATGCCCGTGTGTACGAGATTTCGGCGAGCGGTAAAGATCCATTGGTTGGCAAAATTACTTCGGAGCCCTCCACTACAGAGCGCCTCATCTCCTGCGTTGCGTCGGCGCGTTAAACCCTACAAACAACAAAACAAATTCCAAGCCTTCGGGGCTAGAATTCGCCGTAATCGTATGTAAGGTAAAACAGTTTTTGCAACACTGCCGAACGCTCGAAAGTATTGTATCACATTACCTTACGTTGTCATGGCACGAAAGAATGCCGGAATTTACTCTAGTCCGCAAAAATGTAGGTTGGGTTTCAAATACCCTACTGCCTGTGTAGGAGCGTGCTGGTTTTATACCAGACTTCTAACCAGCGCAACACGTTTCACTTATACTGTAAAAATACCGCAACACAATGTTTATTAAGACCTGGACGATATAAATTAGTACTTTTCATGCAACCATAGCTTCCCAAAATGAGGGTTTGCAAAATAGAAAAACTGCACTCAAGAGGGGTACATGTTGGAGGAGCAGAAAACTTTATTTACGAGTAAAATTGAGCTGGTTACTGGGGTGGTTCCTTAGTCCAAGGCGAAAGGGTAAGAGTAAGTTTCTTAAATTATAGAACGCCATCCCATGTAGGCCAAGGTTTGTGGTTTACGCCTGGCACGGTTGGAAAACAACACAGAGCTGTTTGAACATAATCATGAGCTTCGATTCTTGTTATACTCGAAACTGGCATATACTATTTATTGCGTTTTTAGTGAGCATATGAAGCCTTCAACACCGTAATCATGTCAGGACTGTTCGGTTTCGGTCACTTCATTATGATAACGATGGTTATGATAGTAATTCGAAACACGAAATCCGATTCTGAGGAGTCTTCACAACGTTTTCTTCGCCGTTTCGAGGTGGCGCAGCCCACATCTTCTCATTGCATTTGCATGTGAATAAACAAGGCCCGCGGCGAATATGCACCTCCTTGCACGCTCCATAACGAACGCCAGTTGCTGAAGAAGGTACGGTATGCCTTGTAGACTGAAGAAAATACCCACCCGAACTGTGAGCGTTCCAAACACCCCCAAAACTTCTGATAAGACGTTAGTGGCGGCGAAGAGTACCACAGAAACAAACAAACAAACATCCTCCTGTTATGAGTCGACAACAAGGAAGAAAATTGAAGACAGCCACTTTATGTACAGTCGGTAAAACGCTTGTCTATAACAGCGATTTCAACTTCAACCAGCTACATCCGAAAACTGCCGAAACGCACTCGTTCCAAACATGTCGGAGGCAAAAGCGAAGGGCTAAGACTTCAGAATTCCGCAGTAGTTTTATTCAAATCCCGCTCCGGCGGGGCAGGACAGGGCTGAGAGTATGAAAGCTGTGTTATAGATAAGCCTTTTACCGGCTGTACTCGTACTGTCTGCACGTGTAATGCCCGCTGCTTCGTTCGTAGCATTACAGGATGATGCGTCTTCATAATAACGTATAAAAGATACCTTAGAGAAGCCTGCGCATTTTGAATACTTATGAAGGAGCTCTGAGCACTAAATCCTACAAATGAGCTAGAGAGGACAAGTTAAACACAATCATCTGACCGGTGCCCTGAAGAAATCTGCTCTCTCGGCTCTTGTGCGGAGCACATTTATGTGGGGTACTCCTTGAAGTTATTCTGAAATGTCAGTGTCACGTGAACCGATGGTCAGGTTGTCTTAACCAGCTCAAAGAAAAAGGATGCAGGAACGCCGTTTATGAGTTTGACAAAACATCCATTTAATGCACACTCAAAAAACCTTAACACGAAGCACAACATGATTAAACTGCACACAAATGATACACGCTCAAACCTCTAACAATCCCAAAACACAGCTATAATATAAACCGATAACTTAACAGCTCACTATACAAGTCAAATCAAAACCCAAAAGTCAATACAATAAAGTCCTTCACAAAGTACACTCTTAATACAATCCTTAATCAAGTTATAGTTAATTCCTCTCATACCACAACTCCTCAGTTATGTCCTACAACTATGTCTCTATAATGGACTGGCCTACCCCGCTATCGTCCGCGCTGACGTGTCCCACCCGTTGCGTGGACGCGACTCGGTGGTAGCCATCCTCGTCTCGTTTCGGTGCCTGCGTTCGATGCGCGCGATCACTCTTTGGACGGCGTGGTCCTTGCCCGTCCCGACTGGTTGCCTCAGCGGCTACCCCGTGGTAGCCGCTGCGGCTCTGGTTGCCTATGGAGGTCCAAGGTAGGCTTGGAACGAACGTCACCTTTTGGAGCCGTCGAGACGAACGTCGACGGAGCGTGGACGTTGGCCGCTGGTACCCGACCGATGCGCTGGGGCCACGAAGACACAGGTTCGTGGTGCACCCAGGATGACGGTGCCAATGCGACGTCGGCCCGCTCTCGCCCAGGCTCGGATGACACGGTCGATGTCCTGGCCGCGTCCCCCCGGGCTCGTTCCTCGAATAGCACGTGCTCCTACCGCCTCATGGTTTCCTCGGTTTCTTGCCTCCCGGTTCTCTTTGTGCACCCCGCTTTTATCCCCTCTGGGCTCTCCCGTGGCGCACTCTCATTGGCTCTTTGCCTCTTCTATGTCCTTATATGGTCGCCACGGCACTGATATCCCGCGAGGCATTCTCTAATTTGCCGACCAGGGCGCTGCCACCTTTGCCCATGATTCATCGGGTTTTAGGCGCTGGAGTTCTCTGATTGGCGCGCTCCTGGCACGCACTTCAAATGGCCGTTCCATTGTTCTTTTCTTTCCGTTTTTTGGGGGGGGGGTGAGGAAGGGGGGTTTGATGCGTCCCCCTCTCAGGCGGGTGCCTGACACATGACAGTCAAAAGCTGGAAAAAGTAACTAAATTACCGGAAATACGCTTTTTAAGGTGCTAAAAAAGGTCGACAATTTCTAGCGCAGGCACTGATGCTTCCTACAAGCGGAGTGTAGCAGGCGACAGGCTGAGCCAGAGGGCAGCACTCAAACATGTCCCTGCCAATGTCGTATCGAAACCACACACAGATCACATCTGGACAATGGGTCTAGCCAGGGCAGTGAAGCTTTGGCTACCAACTAGGGCTATAACGAAAGCCAATCCACAGCAATTTTTTAAGTGCAATGCACTTGTTAAGCAACCCTGAACCAGCGTCCACCGGCGATGTCCGCGCACGTGGAGATGGGCGCGCGCAGCCTGGCCGCTGACATGGCACATACCCACGTGGGGGATTGGCCAGGAATCTCCTCGTCTTCCTTGGCAACGGGGGGAGATGGGCGCGCGCTGCCTGGCCGCTGACATGGCACATACCCACGTGGGGGATTGGCCAAGAATCGGGCGTGAGAAGGGCTAATGCACCTGCTTAAAGGAGTACTGACACGAAATTTCAAAGCTGAGATCCGCTCTAGCAATCATGTACAACGAGAACGCAAATAGGTGTCTGTGAATAAATGCATCTTTCTTTCTTTGTAGTTGTGTGTGTGTGTGATCTCTCTTTCGCGAACATTACCGAACCGCGCAAATTCAACTCGTGCATTCGCACTTTCACATTCTTTCCCTCGGGGAAATGCGGGGAATTTTTTTGTCGTGGATCCTACCTTGATAGGTAGGTCAACTTCATAGGTCAACCGACCTTCAAAGGTAGGTCCGTTTTTCCACTAGGCAAATAAAAAAACATTTCTAATTCTTATTCTGAACTTGAATATTTAACTGTCCACTTTCTGAACACATGCGTGGTTTACCATTCAATTGTCTACATTTCGGCCTCTTTTATCTCAAATTACTCCTCCGGCTCACTTCCGTTTAGTAGTTACTAACTGACCGCTCACTAACATTGTCTGGCGGCTACGCATTCGCGAGGCTGCTCTCGATGCCAAATAACTGTGCTAACAAACTTCGTCCAAGTCAAATTGAGCATATAATACAAATCTTTCGGTTCTGTTTTATTTCGACAATTGAATAAAAACTGTTGAGGTAGGCTTAAATAAGCGCACAAGAATTGCTACGGTCTTCAATTTCAAGCTTTGATTGATAAAAGAGTTTTACCCAACTGCTACTATTACCACGGCGTTGTAAGAAAACATTTTACATTTACCGGATGTGGTAGGTGGATGGTTTTCCTCTGGGGCAACGACAAGTTTATTTGTGAATTAAGCACTGACGTTCTCCACACATGCAACCACAAACGGAGCGGGTTATGAGGATATTTACTTGCACTTACAACGTTACACTGAAATACATTTCATGACGTTCTGGGACTTTATAGTAAACCTAGTAATATTTCTCAGATATGTTTTCTGCAAACCTTACTTTTGAATGCTGCACTGAAGCAATGTATACTGCACGTAAGCAAAAATTCCTTTGTACTGCCTCTAAAAGAAATGAAAAATTAGAACAACAAAAAGATATTGTCCGGAGGAAATGACAGATGTTATAACCAAGTATAGCTCGTCACTTTCTGCTTTACTGTGGTACCGTAGGAACTTATTTTTCCTTTGTTTTCTTGTATGTCTGAAAAGGGAAGGTTCCCAAGACAGATGTTCTGGTCTCTCGGAACAATTCTAAGGCAGATTTTTCTACTGTGGAGTAAGAAGTATGCGTCCTACGCAGGTTCTGCTAGTTGTTTGCCTAGCAGCAGCATGCAAGTATGTGCGTTTTCGAATTCTTTAAACGTTAACCGTGATGTTTCCTTTAGGGTTACTTATGGTTGCCCTTATGAGAGCCGCCCTAATTTTCAAGAATTCAATTCCTTTCTTGGAAGCGAATTTTTCAAAAATAAATAGGTAGTTAAGATCATTGTAGAGCGTCCGTCCCACGAACGTCTCAGTACGGACGATTTCCAACATTCATTCACTTCGCATAACTACAGCCAACGTATTGAATAAAACAAAGCTACTAGAATAGAATTGAAACAGGGTTTATTACCGGCTGTAGAATTTAATTATTTCAAAGTTTTTATTGCCACCCTTTATGTCTGAAGCCTGAGATAAGTGACATTTCTTTTAGTATTGAGCATTATTCATGAGCTGTTATGAAATTGCATTATCCCTTCTTCAATGAGGAGTTTTCGAAACATCTAACTCATAGCCATACCTAAACTGGAAAACTAATGGGTTCGATCATTGTACTTTCATCTCGAGCGCAAGAATAATTTTTCGCTGCACCTTCACAGCGCTATAGCTAGAACAATACATTGGTTAACTATGGTTTTAAAAACATCGATGCTCTACATCAATTGAGAACATAAAACTCCGATTCAAATCTTGTCTTCGCACCTAAATAATATGCGACAGCAAAAACAAAGCTTTTACCTGTGGGTGTATTAAACAGTGGTCTCAAACTTTGGTGAGTAAGGGGAGCCACTGGCTGTGCTTTTAGCCTTGAAAGCATTCAGGTGACACCAATCCGTTACATCCGCTGGGAGTGGTCCGGTCTTCACAAAGGCTATCTGCAGTAGCCGCATCGCGAGCGCAGGAAGCGAGGAGAACGACGAAAGCAGTTTCCGTGATAGCCATTGCGAAATAACTTCGCTGATTTATGGGTTGCCTGCACTTTCGTCCGAAGAATAAATGCATGTCATAGTTTTGTTAGAAATTTTGGGTATCGATCCTACTACTTGTCGGCGCTGGGAGACTTTATTCTTCAGAAGAAAAGACTAGCCAGCCTCGAAGCGCCGAATTCACTTTCCAAAGAGCGATCACAACAAGGTGCTTCACCATTCTCACCTCCTTCTGTGGTCGCGATGCGGCTGCTGTGGATGGCGCTGGTGTGGCATCAGTCCGGATGTGGCATCAGTACTAGGCATTAGTCCGGATGCCTGGTACTGGCACTACCTCGATGATTTTAACGTCAAAGGGGCCCAGAAAGAGGTTTTGCCGATACATTGGCGTTCACATTTTTGCATATTAGCAGAAGCGTATGCTACTGGATAGCACTGTGTCGCATTCATCGCTTTGGAACAGAGGCCTCTCATTGTCCGCATTCCATTTGCGCCGCTTTTTTATTTATGGTATTTTACGCCTCCTGCACTGCTCTCAGGCTTGCAAAAGCTGAAAGAAGAGATGGGGCAACTTGTTTACGCTTGCACAGCACGCCGAAAGATCGCGCGAATGAGAACGAACCTGTTAGAGTCATCACACAGACACAGCTACGAAATGGATTGGTACGTATAAATTTAGTGTAAAATATGTGAGTGAAGTAGTAAAAATTTGGCTTAAAATTTTTTGCAGTCAGCACAAGAATGCGTTGCGAAGCGACATCGGTTTATATACTGCTTAATTCGCCGTTCGATCGTTACAATGTTGAGCTTTGTCGTGTTTTGGTGCCGCTGTGTACGTGCCTACACAGGCCGTAGTTGTCTTCCATAGGGTTTTTCCGAACTAACTTAGACATATATAACCGTAACAAACACAAAAGCAGCCGAAAATTCGCACTATACGGCGCAGCGAATTCTGTAGCGTGCATCGTGCATTTGAAGCCTTCCTACGTTCCCGGAAAGGTTCTACGTGAACCCGCGTTTATCAATCGTACAAGTTCACCACAACCGATATTACGCGCGCTTTCGAAAGAGTAGTGTGAGTACTAGGGCTCCGCTTGCGCCTTTGTGTATGTAATATTGCATATTGCATTGCATATTGCATGCCGTGCATATGATATTGCAAAGCAATAAGTAACCCTCGGTCTTTCCCTTCAAGGCCTAAAAGCATTGTTCTCTCTATAAAGGCCGCTTTGTTTATTTTTGCTTGCTCACTGCTGCCAATTGCGATATATGGCGGGTTTGGTTACCGGTAGCAACCCCACATTTCTACTCCCGTTCACCTTCGAAGCCTTTGTTCTGTCTTGCTTAAGTTGTTGCAGGGAAACCGTTTTTATGTATATATAAAGAAATAGTACAGTTTTGGACTATACGAACCACAGCATTTCTTTCTCTGAAAGTGCAATTGACTTTTTCTAGCACAAGGTACGAGTTCAAAGCTAAACAAATCGTTTCACAGAGGTAAATGATGTATGGACATTCGAAATGGTAGTTCCTCTGTTCAATCAAATAATCATGTTATAAATTCGCGGATAGGGGACGCAAACCATGCAACTTGAATGACCACCCAGAAAAAAACGTGATACCCTGCCGGGATTTGAACCCGCAACATTGATATAGTGCGTGCGACGATAGAGGCCACTGAACCACGTCTGCAACGGGGGGGGGGGGGGTGTTTGTGGGAATAACCATTATTACAAGATGGGCAAGCACTCTTCGTGTACCTTATCCATGTTTCTTGCTTGGTTTAAACTTTTTATTGTCGGTAGAACTGTACCTTTCCTGAATAACGCTTGCCCAGTAGGGCACCGTGAATCCCCTGTCATGGCTGACCACCACCAACTGCCCCACTACGGGTGAAAAACGCGGCCGCGATTGTGCCTTCTACGACTGCGATTTCGGACTGCGGAACGACAATTTTGACCTACACTGATTCGTTATTACCTAAATGACCTCCCGTAACAGCGTGCCCGTGGCGCACGCATATACAATTTGCTGCTCCCGGGAAACGAAGCACACGGCTGAAGCGTCGTAAGCCATCATACGGATCGCGTTATTACTACTGTAGCGTTGTACGGGCGCATGTTACTTAGTAAGCTTATTACACTTTCAAAACTAACCTAAAGAGACGACCATTACTTACCACACAAATGCTGTTTGGGCGGAGTTTTTGCTTCTAGGTTCATTTCCGACGCCCCTTCGGCGGTACGATCGGCCGACCTGCTTTGTCTGCGGGTTCGATCGGACAGACAGTTGCACGACGTGAACCTTCGAACTCCCGACGTGTGAGTGACGCCGCGGCGCCATGTGACAACGCGGTTTGCCAACACGGAAGTCATCATCACCGTCGTGACGTGGTCTTTTCAGCCTACTTAGAACTGTCCTAATAGGAAGAGTGGTCATGGAGTACAAAATGTAAACATAGGCGAACCTTCATAGCGTGTAAGCGTGCTGCAAGAAGAGCTATAACCAAACGTGCCACCTTAACCCGCCGATGAAGAGCAGACGACGCTTATCTTCGCCGGAAGGTTCAGAATAAAGCCTTCCAATGGCAGTATCTGGGCTTCGTGACACGCAAGGAAGGACGGATGACGTTCAAGAATTTTATGGCGGCATCCAAAACCTCCCAGGGAAGTCTGGGCAAGCAGCGGGAAATTCTGAAGTTAAAGTGCGAGCTTTGCACTGCGCGTAAAAAAAGTTCTATTTTGCACAGATGACGCTGGGCACCCAACCCAATAATTGCGCTTGTCCTAATACTGAGCTCAGAACGCCATGCTGTACCTCTTTTTACGGCGCCGCCAATGCTACTCCTTACAAGTACCACGCTCTCCAGATTTTGGACATGCTTGACCCTTCAGGCGCGAAACTCGATGGAATACCAAAGTATACTATCTTATTAAAGCCATGTTATCAGCCTTTCTCTTATGTGTGCAGCTCACTCAAAACGCGCTACAGGAAGGGCAACTTTCTATCAAGATAATGATGATCGTGCGTGAAATGAAGGAGAAGGAATACCTTTATTATCCGAGGGGGCATTAATGCCCTGTTGGAGAAGGAGAGGCACACGAAGGAAGGGAGGGAATAACCGAAAAAAGAACACTGTTCAAGGTTCAATCACTTGAAATGCTGGATAGCATTTTAAAGTCCGTGAAGATATAGTTCGTAAATTTCGTCAAGCGACAGGTACAACGTTTTTTGATAATATCGGTCCAGCTTATTACACCAACTTGTAGAGGCCACTGGATAGCGAGTGTTCCATAACTTTCTCTAGCACTGTGCGGTCCTCTCGAACGCGTTGCAAATGCGCTTCTACATTTGCCGGTGGAGAACCGAGGTTCAATAGTGTCTCGCGACCGATCTTGAAGTGTGCACAGTGCCATATCAAATGATACAGGCTAGAATGGACTTCTCGTCACAATAGGGACATCGTTAAATGTGCGAGCTGGTTTCGTAGGTTCATTTATGTAGTACATGAGGGGTGATTGCCGTTTTAGCATACATCTTATTAGCTAACACCTTCCCCGAGCGTGTGAGCGTCTTGAGTGGCTCAGTACACCCACGGGGATAGTATCTTGAAGCCTCTTGCGACTCTCTGTATTCAATTTCCGCAGGTAAAGTTGCCAGTCTGGCCGTGGTAAGTGTTGCAATGGGGCACTGGAAGCCGCTGGAGGTGTGTCAAAGCTCTCTCGGGCGGCGGTATGAGCGGCGTGGTTGCCATGTGCCCCAGGCGTGTGTCCCGGGGACCAAACGAGGAGGATGGCGATGCCTTCCAGTTGAAGGTCTCGGATGGCATGTAGTTTATTAGTCACCGTATAACTAGGTGAAAATGTTTGGTTCAATTCTTTAGGACATCGTTAGAATCCGTAATGATGCGAAATTTACCGGATGAGAGGGAGTCACAATGTCCGCCGAAGGAATGGACAGCACCTAGGACACCCATAAGTTCAGTTTCTTCAGGTAGGCGATATGTACTGGAGATCTTCCGGGAACCATTTAGCAAGGGGGCGTCTGTAGATGTTCACGCAATCCCAGCCTCATTGCCGCGCAGGGCGGCGTCCGTGAAGACGTCGACTTCAATCTTGGTCTTTTCGTTCTGCACAGTGCGAACGAATAGCTCGCGTGCTCTAACCGGCCGTCGAGGTATAGGGCGACGCCTAGTAATGCCTATTGCAGGGCGCTCCCAGGGCGGAAGGGAAAATGGGTAACGAGTGGGAATTGACTGTCCATACAGTCCCATGAGCCGAGAGCCTTGCCTTGGGGGGACCGCTGAAGATGTTCCTTAAGACGTAGCTTGGTCTCTTCGATCTGGGTATCAAGGGAGGGAAGGGGTACAATTTGGTGAAGAATGTCAACGAGGGTGAATTGAGAAAGACCACTAATTGTACAGAGAAGGGGCTAGTTTAATATATGAAGGTCCTTTACTTGAGCTGGGCGATGACCATACACCAGAAAGCCGTAAGTGAGGCGCCCGTGGGCTATTGTACGGCCAAGCATTGTACAAGCCTGCTGACGGGCACCACCAAACTCATTGCATAGGCGGAGGATGGCTTGCAAGGTTTTGTGCCAAGTGGTTTTCAGTTTAGGATCCATTTACGGAGGCTACTGCAACTGCTACTGGGCAGGCCCAGGGGACGAATGGTGTCGTTATAAGAATCCAGCTCCGTATCCCCGATCTGGGTGGAAATGATCTGATCTGAATTTGTGCCATTTTTTGTCGTCAACGCTGAGTGGCTCTGTTTTAGTGGGTGATAGCCGTAATTGGAACTGGGAAAGGGCGCGTTCGAGGCTCAATATGGCGGCCTGGATTTCTTTTCGCATAGGATCTTTAGAGGGATAGTCTTTAGCTTCTGTCCATACTACTACGTCGTCCGCGTAAACGGCAAGCCGGGCAGCAGTGTATTGTTCAAGTGTTCGTGCCGCCCGATTCAATGCTAGGTTAAACAAAATTTGGAGCTAAGATGCATTCTTGTGGAACACTGCGATCTAAATAAAAGGTGGTCGGCTGGTCTATGAATCATTTATTCCAATATGTCGGTGCTAAAGGAAATGTCTTACCTAGTTTTCAGCGTTCCGCCTGGGGAACGCACTAGCCAATTTCTGCAATGTGCCCGATTGCCTAACATTCTCGAAAGCTTTCTGAATCTACAGTGCAATCACATAATCTGGCCAATCCGTTGGAGCTGTTCTGTTAATTACACGATGTAGGAGCCTAAGATAGTGCTGAGTGCTCAGATGGGGTAGGAAGCCTGGGAGAGCGGTGTTGAACCAACCTGAGCACTCAAGATGGTGCATTAGTTTATTGTTTATCATTCTCTCGATCAGTTTACACAGGCATGGAGTTAATGCTACTGGGCGCAAGTTCTGGGGGATATTTGGGTGCTTGCAAGGCGTAGGTATTGGATGAATGATGGTAAATTTAAGATAGTGAGGGACCATTCCTGTGGTTCAATGATCGTTCACAAGGTTACGTAGAACGTCCAGGGCCCACGGGGGAAAATTTCCTAGATCCTGCAATTTGACATGATTTTGAGCGGCCTTATGAGACTGCTATCTGAACCTCTCCCATAGTAACGAGAGAATCTAGCTCTGAAAGGGGATCGACAACGTGGAATAAAAAAAATTAAAACGCTGTCTGTGATCGTAATCCTACCTTGGCCCCTCCCGTTACGAAGCCGATGCCTATCCGATCGCTCCATTCCTGCACTGGCGAAGCAGTTTGGAATTGGAGAGGCTGCACGGACGTGCAAAAATGGTCAAAAAATGCACCCCTCCGTCTTGAAATGACGATGGCGAAACGCTGGGGAACGCCTTGGAATGCCCAGGCTAGTAAAGCACCAGCGAGCGCAATCGAAGTTCATGAAACCGCCCGATAAAAAATACCTTAACTTAGGTGGTGTGATGTGGGCATGCTCACTGCTGGGTTAATTCTTTTTTCTTGGACTTGATTGTTAAAACCTTCGCGTTCCCTCATTGTTTATCGTTTTGGCGTAGAGTAGTTCATTACTTGATTCGCAAAATGTATTTCATAATAACACATATTGCTACTCTAATACCAAGAAACCAGAAGGTTTAGTGTTTCGCAAGCACGCACAAGTTCGACCGCATTTTAGCTTGCTAAGGCATCTTCAAGAATTATTTTTAAATGTGGCGCATGGTCCGTTCTCGGCAGCAAAATGAATAAACTATTGGCTGCTTGAACGGCCCACAGTTGAGTCTGCCAAAAATTGAATGCATAAATACGGCACACGATACAGGACAAAACGTTTTACTGGCCGTTTCAATATTTTCAGTAGAACAATCATATTGAGGAGGTATACAAAGTATTCATACCACCTCCCAGACTTTCTTCTTTTATGTCATGTTTGATTGTCCTTTGTTTTTCTGTTCTTTGTTGTTTTAATAGCGTAAACGGTCGTATCATTAGGTTTCGTAATGTAACACTAAGTAGTATATATATCAAACCTTTTTTACTTAAAATTGTGGAATTTTTAAGTTGAACATTTCTATTTATAACAAAGCCATTTCTCCTTTACTCATAAGGTTACATACTTTTTAATGGTTAGATACTGCCATGGGGAAGAACAGTATTACTACTGCGGTGAAACTATCATCGAGCACATAAGTGATTAGGGTGGCCAAGATAACCTGCTGAATTCATTGTGCCAGTGTACTTATCCTATGATCTTATCGGTCGACCGCGAGGAGGTAAAGCTCACCCGATTGGGTCACCGGGTTCTTCTGGCGTGCGTCAGCGTTCAACATGTGCGTTTTTAATATAAAATCAGTTAAAAACCAAGGCCACGCAACTAAACAAACTCCGCTTACGGTCAATTTATTTTTAAACAGCTACATATTTCCATTGGAAAAAAAAGAGAAAAAAAACTGGCGCAGCATGCACTAGTGGTGCGAGCGTGGAAAACTAGCACAGCTGTTGGCTTCAAAGGAGTCCCTGTTGTATAAAGCCAAGGATGCGAATAACCCCAGAAGTATAATGCTGTGCGCCTGAAAAGCGGTGATAGCTCAATCGGATAGATTCGAGTTTCATGCGAGTGACCCAGTTTCGATTCCCACCACGGGAACTGCCTTTTCTTTTGAATAAAGGTTTTATATTAGGGTTGGGCCACTAAAAATGTCGTTGTGCTGCTGAGCCCACCGACGCGAGTTCAATTCCCGGCCGTGGCAGCCCCTTTTATGATTGAATGGAAAAACGCATAAACTCCCGTGTGTTTGAGCTTTTGGCACACGTTAACGATACCCACGTGTTCAAAATTAGTCCGGAGCCCTACACTGCAGCCCGCCTCATCGCCTGTGAAGAATCGGTGCGTTAAACCTTCATAATAAATATTCAAACGACAACAAACAGCCGCATGAAACAGCTCCGCTGATAAAAGTACACATTCGTTGTAGTGATAAAAGCAGTATGCGTAAAATAGGTAACTAGATAGTTTCAGGCAACTGTGTTCTGGAATGGGCACCGTTTTAATGGTAAAAATAACCTCCTTGTAGCAGTATTCCAAGGTTCGAAGAAAAGTCGTGTGGCGAGGAAATACCAGTGTCGGTACAAAACCTACACTCGCCGAAATTTTTAAAAAAAGTAGGTAAAAACAAATGACGTTTGGGGCCCGTACGGGTCCCTTGTTCACATATGAACCGAAAAGCGGCTCGGTCGTATTTATGCAAGCGTGGAGCGGTGCAAAGCGCATGCGTATGTTGTAGGCATAGGCCCACGTGTCCGATTAAGAGCATGCGATGTTGATTGGATGTGAATTAATGCTCGGAGTAGGCGGGTTGATAGTATTTTCTCGGTGGCAATGATGCTGGCCGTACCCCAAGCGATGACGGGCCGGTTACGTTTTGGTGTTCTGCGGAGGCATTTAGCTGGGTGCGGCCGTTAGCGACGTCGTGTTTGCGCCCTTTTAGTCGCCTCTTCAAGTCTCCAGTTTTACCAATGTAGGCTGGGTCGCAAGTCTGACAAGGAACCTTATAGACTTATAGGAATCTAATATCTGAAAAGCAATCTTTTAGCAATTTAGTGAGTGTAGGTTTTGTACCGACATTGTAGCAGTATTGTTGTTCCGTATCGTAAGTTGCCGGTGTAGCGAGCAGGGCTTGTCCTAAGCGAGATTACGTTCCCTTGTGGATACACACGCAAATTCTCCTTTACGCACCCAGTGTCATCTACTGCTTCGTTTGGAACACACCTATACTGTCAGGCAACTGCTGAAAAGGCCTCGCCGTTCTTCCTCAGCAGCGTCATGGTAGCATTGTGGGGGAACGACCAATCTGGGTTCGCACCCCAGAAATGCTTGTATTTTTTCCTAAACCCGTATTTTCTATTGGTTTATTGTTATTTAAGCGTGGTTCTGTGCAATGTTTGTAAATAAACGTTGTGTGGCATCTTTTATGTCGGCTTAGTGGGGACCCGTGGCATATAGAAACTTGTAATAGCCTATTGGTCGCACGGAAAGTTGTGGGCGTGTACCTGTCTTGCAAATGAATGAATCTTTGCCCGAAGTCATCACCAACACTGATCAACTGCTGAACCTGCTGAAGGGAAAGCAAGGATGCTTTCCGGGGTTTGCGCACAAGGAAGTTATTGCGGCATATTACAATTTCTCATTTATTGGGTCACCGGGTTCTTCTGGCGTGCGTCAGCGTTCAACATGTGCGTTTTTAATATAAAATCAGTTAAAAACCAAGGCCACGCAACTAAACAAACTCCGCTTACAAACAAACTCCCTTCGTTCTTACCTCCGGGCAAAATATGTCGCTGAAAGAACACAGAACGAATCTGAGATTTGATGACAACGGCACAAAAAAACGGAACAACTGTTGTAGCTTTCTCTGAAAGCAATCCTGTATCCAATCTATGTCTTCACTGGAAATATCTGGTTCCAAACAAACATAATTGAAAGAATTTATGAGTTTCACTTGTAACTGGCAGTTTTAAAGAAATTTAAGCTTAATCCTTACTGCCTGGCCGGAAATTACGGCGAAACAAGGTAAGGGTGAACAACTCAGTGAAAACAAGAGGAGCGAGAAAAAAGCATCTGTTTGAAGAGCAAGATGTTAGTGCTTGAGTAGTTGTGAACAGGGTGTTGACAGACTTCGGGTTTGCGCAACTCTTCCACTATATTTAGCTGTCGCAAGAAATGAGCGCGTTAGCAAGCACTATATTGTACAACCAAATTGCTTGGCCATGCGTAAATTATGCTTTGTCTTAGCACGTAAAAACGTTCCCTAGGTATCCTAGTCTGAACATTATGACATATTTAAAACCATGTGTAACGAGAGACGAAGTTTGAGTGCGGCTGTACACGAATTTCAAACTTGCTGTCATGAAAAAACGGCTGACATTCATACTAGGAGATAAAATTTCCTGCGCGTTTTTTTTTTTTTGTTACGCCATAGGCCGGCAATATATGCACTGGTTCAGACCACTAATGTCTAATACCGTCATATGAAAGTTACAAAAAAACGGAATATTCTCCTGACATGTTTATTTACCTCTTCTAGCAGCCGCACTGGAACATAGCACGAAAACGCGCTGCATGTTTGGCACTTACCTTCTTGAAGCTCAGGGGAAAATATACACTACCACGGAATGCCAAGAAGGCATTTGCAAAAAAAGTAAAAAGAGGAAGGGGAACGTGTTTCGAGCAGGAAACAGGAAACTAGAAGTTGGGCGAAATGAATTTTGCTGTTCAGTACAAATCTCTCACCGCCAGAAATCGCAATTCTTGTACGAAATCCACTGGGCTGATTGAGGGGACGGCCCACTTTTTGTAACTTGTCCGTTTGACAAATTTACAACATCAAGAAGGTTTTCATTCTTTTTTCAGGTGTTTTGGAGGAATGGACATGACCAGAAACCCACGATGTAATGAAAGAGTAAGAATACAAATTCCTGTTGTGAAGCCCACGTGAAAAGTTGTGAGAACCGACTTTATATTATGTTGTAGAAAAAAAAACACTAATGAAAGCTGAAGAAGTCAGCACTACTAACGGTAGGGCTTGAAACTGCAAGTGGGGGTGAGTAGAGGAAACTGCAAGACTGAAAGAAACGGAGGAAAAGAGAGGAAAAAAGTCTGCAGGAGGAGTATATGATCTCAATACGGAAGGGTACAGCTGGCGATATGCACTATGTACGCCAATTTTGCATATCGCCACACAAAACAAGACGTAACTGTCCAGGATTCGGAGATGTACACTTATTTAAAATTATATGTTCCCAGGAATTTTATTCTCTTTAAAAGTACGACCAAAACGGAAATAATAATTTCAGAAAATTCATGGCAATGTTGGTATGACATCATCTTGAATTCGGCCCTAATGGAATTAGGAAATTGCCTACACATAAAAAGATGAAAGGTGTGTTGAAGCCCCACGAACGTTCGTGCACATTGCCAATTTTATTGCAGGTCTGGGGTGGACTAGCGACCTGTTGTCTGCAAATTTAAGCTTCCCATTCAAGACAATTCTTCACTTCCAACTACACGGAATGTTGTTACACTACATAAATTAGGAGCGGGCTAATTTGAACTAGATTCCCAAATTTTCCACCCAAGCAGCTATTACGTGGTTGTGGGCAAGACGGATATGTTTCGAACATCGTACCTCTTCATACATCGTACCATCGTACATCATACCTTATCGAGTTCCCTGTGAAGATTTTTGGTCTTGATAAGCAGAACTTACTAATTTCATTTTCTGCAATCAACTTGGCCTGGACAGTTCTATCAAATGTAAATTTCACAAAAAGAATATTTTTTTTTCTATTGGGCGTTTTAGATCAATACCAAAATTAGAGGCTGTCATATGGCCATCTGCATACTCACTTGGCGTGCTGTACTCATTTCTCGGTAATTTCAGTGCGCTTTGTGGGTAATTAAGAGTTGTTCTTTTGATATTATTTTCGCTTCCCTTTCAGACGGAACTTTCAGGTGCATAATGTAGGGGAAATAAAATTAACTGTTTGACAACACTTGGTCTGCGCAAATGCGCTATATGTATTCTGCTATTTATTCATCGCTGTGTCTAAGAGTACGTCAGACGTACCCGCAGCATTTCTTAAAGATACGTCGGACGTACCCGCAAAATGTCTTAAAGATACGTCGGACGTACCCGCAAGATTTCTTAAAGATACGTCGGACGTACCCGCAAACTTTTTTAAAGATACTTCAGACGTATCCGCGAAACTTTTTTAAGTACGTCGGTGTATTCGGTTTTACTCGGCCCAAACATGCAGCGTACGTTCAGCGTTTTCCGACATCGCGTGCATGGCGACGCGAGCTGAAACTCGAGCGACGCCGATGTCTACGCTCGCCAGATATCGGCGTCGACGCAGCGCGAGAGAGCATCGGAAAGCGAACGGCAGCGTCCGTCTTCGCGTGGTTTGGGGTTTTTCCTTTCAGCAGAAAACAATCCATTTTTTTTAACTTACGGTATTCGGTTGCCTTGAGACAAATTGCAAACTATTTCTGTTCGCAAGCGCTCATCCATTTGTGGCTTGTTCGGCTTTCATCGGGGAGATCGGGGATCTGCGATAGCTTTGTGTGAGTTAAATGAGGGAGCTCTGGTTACATCGCATCCAGATTTAGCATAATGTGGCTTGTCAGCAAGATCGGTGCGTGACGAGCAAGCGTTATCAACGCCAGAATTCTGGCGCATTCCATTCCATTCGTAGCTCCCTTGGCTTGCGCAGGGGAGACCGGGGATGTGCATAGCTTTTTTAGACTCAAATACGGAGCTGTGGTTACATCGCTTGTAGCACTAGCATTATTGTCCTCGGCTCCAAGATCGGTGCGCAAGAAGCAAGCGTTACCACTACTCAAATCTCTCAAATACGACCAAAAGAAAGCACACCCTACACTATTCATGGGCAGCCTCAGTTGGTACACCGAATTCTTCTAACCTCGACGTCTCCTTGCGTGGTCGAGCGGTTGAGAGCTGGGCTTCTGTTTTGAAAGACCATGGTTCGAATCCTAGCAAAGATGGTTTTTCTTTTTTTTTTTCGGCGAGCGTTCGATCAGTTTTGTTTTTACAGGGTACAGACAGGGTGCCAGAATACCGTACCTTTCAACCTACAAATGACGTTGGGCGGTAACCTCAGTATCAAGGCAGCGCTGCAATTTGTTTTGCTTACAATTTGAATTCATGAACGTGAAGTCAATACGCAACATGAAGGTTAAATCAAGTAGCAACTAAAGCAGTTGTGCGAGGTGCGTCTTCGTTTATCATTCTATGTTATTTTGTTCCGGTTTGACCGTGATGGCTCGAGATACATTTCGCAGCATTTCAATATTTGCCCGCCAACATACTCAGCAATAAATAAAGACGCCAAGTGATTTTTTTTTTGCTAAAGCTAAAGTCTTCATAATTGCCGTTCAAGAAGCGACAATAACTGCTCGTAAACGACTTCAACAGGATGGCTTACGTGTCAAGCAACGCCCGCCGACGGAGCGACTGGCGCGCGACTTCGCCGGTCTCCTGCGGGCCCGCATGTTGACGCCGAACGACGCCGACGCTCGCGCGACGCGTGATTTCGCGCCCATGTGGTTAGGGCTTTAAACAGAAACATATGAGGGGGAAAAAAAGAAAGATACTCGCGTCGCACATGATTTTGTTTCCCTCTTGCGAGAACCCGTAGTGGTCCGCATTCGATCTCTGACCTCAGCGAAGGCTCTAACCGCCCCTTCAAATAGTGTCCAACTAGAGAACACGAGGAAAAAAAAATACATTCTGCGTCAGGTTAGGCATCGTTAGATTCTTGGCTTATATACAGCAAACGCGTGATGTTTTTGCCGTCGATGGTTCGAGATAACCACGCTAGTTTCGAGAAACGCCGCTTTCGAGCCACTCTGGGCCCTGTACGTCCGACGTATCTTTAAGAAATCTTGCGGGTACGTCCAAAGTATTTTTAAGAAATTGTGCGGGTACGTCCGACGTATCTTTAAGGAACATTGCAAGTACGTCCGACGTATCTTTAAGAAATTTTGCGGGTACGTCCGACGTACCTTTAGACACAGCGTTTATTCATTGAAAAATACCTCTCAGGCTCTATTACGGAGCATTGAGCAAGGTGGGATATACATAGGGAATAGAACAATCCAAATGAGTTTTCAACGAGTACAATTGTTTTGTGGTAGACCGAGAGCTGCAGAAAAATTGGCAATGTACAGGAAAGCCCGTGGCTTCAGCACGCGTTTTCTGTTTTTAGGCGTAGATCATATCTTGCGTCCAGTAGGACTGAAGTGAAAATAGTATCATACCATCATTGCCACATTGCAAAGCAATACCGTGGATGTATTACAAAGAGTGCACTAATGCGAAATAGGTATTATAAACAACAACAGTAATTTTGAAAGAAGAAAAGAGAAACGGGCATAAAGCAGAAACAAACTTTGAAGGATATAAACGGTGTTACCACGACTGATACCTCTGCAGGTACAGATACAAATCTAATAACAAAGATTGCATAATGGCACAAGGACTCATGCGCACCAACGAGAAGAAAAAAAAATTAATTTCAAAGAGGAGCACTATCTGCATCTGAGAGAGGCATACGGTTTGCATAGTGTATACTAATAGAATTGTTAGGGCTGTGAGGTACTACGCCGAGGTACTACAGTACTACGCTATCGGGGCATTTGATGTGGAGCGTTAGTCGCGGCTGTGTTGTCGGTGTCCGCGGAGGGTTCTACAATGTGCGTTTCTGCCGAATCATGCTGTGAGTGCAGTGGAACGGGCCACTGTGTATACATCGTGGTGTTCTTGAGGTGCAGCGGTGGTGTCGCGGGCGACCAGGTTGGGGAGGGTTTGGCGGTCATATAGCAAAAACGCTGTACGATGGGGTATGCAAAATGCCACAGGTAGCACACTTTCTGTACACATTGTGAAGTGCCCAAGCTTCTTGGCTTTGTTTGAGAAAAGCCACGTGCTACCGATACAACTGATGGGACGCGACCGTGCAGCTCGACAATGATCGTTTGCCCTGACTCACTCATCGTTCGTTTGGTATGAAAATAATGAAGCAACACTCACCAGTTTGGATCGTTTTGTATTGGAAATCAGGCAGCGTTTTGGTGACTCCGCAGCAAAAAAAGCCGAAGAGACCTTTCAACAAAAAGCTGAACTCCCGGGAGAAACATGCACGGCATACATTGAAGGCGTGCTTCAGCTCTGCCTGATCGCAAATTTGGCGATGTCTCAGGAAGACAAAGTGGGTAACCTACTTAAAGGTATCGCCGAAGATGTTTACAACTTTCTGATGAGCAAAGATCAGCTCAACTCTACGGCCAATGTGATCCAGCACTGCAGGACGTTTGAGGTTTGGAAGATGCGGCGCGTTACGACCAAATTTGGGCGTCTTGCCAATGTCACCATTGTCGCTGCTGTTGATGTGGCCGCGTCAGGCGACCTCGCTGAGATTGTGCGTCGTATCGTGCGAGAAGAACTCGTACGGCACGCAGAATTGACTCAGCGGCCTGACGACGTGCGCGATGGCTGCGCAATACAAGAAGAGCCCTTGAAGGCTTTGCCAATTAGGAACACCCGCTTCAATTCAATGACGCTCGGGGATCCCCGGTAGCTGGCACCTCACGTCAACCGGGATAGGAGGAGCCTTAATGAGCACCTCATCCCACCATACCTGTCCTAGTACCCAAGCTGTGCCGCACGCCCTACCCTCGAGTACAGAGATGGTCAGGCCGCGTTTCGGAGAGAACACCCTGCCTGCTCTTTTTGCGGTTGTGTTGGGCTCATTGGCGGTTATTGCCGCCACCGTCACCAAATACCGAGATTCGAACGGCCCGTGTTCTCGCACACTACTTACCCTCGCGATTGTGGGGTCTACGGACATCCGCAGTCAGCACTTCCTCCTAGACAGGAAGGATTCCAGCAAATTTGTCGCAACAACTCCCCGGCCTCTGACAGAAATGTCACACCCCCAACTCAGCGCCTACGCAATCCCCCTCTCCACGTCGTCGCTCGCCCCCGCCGGGAAACTTGCCGGCGCGGCCGATGGGGGTGAGGTCGCGGGGCAGTCTTCTTCGAAAATACCTCTGGCTGTCCTTATGTTAAAGAACAAAGTGGACGTTATGATTGATGGAATTCCCGTAAGCGCTTTAGTGGACTTTTGGTCTACGGTTTCGGCGATGAGTTTGGGATTTAAACATAGTTTACGCCGAAAGGGGATGTTTCATTGGGATCAACCGGTTACATTTCGTGGAGTTGGAGGCGAAGTGTTGTGTCCGCTTGGGGCCTGTTTAGCAGGTGTGTATCTTGGTGGAAAGGTGTTCAAGACAGAATTCACTGTACTTGCCCGTTCGACACACGGTGTCATATAGGGTATTGACTTCTTCAAAGGGTGTGGCGGTACTGTTGATTGCGCGAATGGAGACATTCTTCTGCCAGATGACCCCTGATGGACGATTGGACTGATATCACCGCTCTTTCTGTATCGGAAGACTATGCCGTACCAGCGCTTTCGGCAACATTTATTGTTGTTACTTTGCCGACGATCCGTTAAGACCTATTCGAAGCCTTGTTGGAGCCAGTACATGAACGCTGTGCCAAAAAGAACCTACTGGTTCTGCGATGTGTCGTCTCAGTTGCTGATGCCCGTGGCAGATTCTGCGTGGTGAACTGCTCGAACGTAACCACCGTGCCTCCGAGGGCATGAAAATTGCTTTGTACGACGAATATGCCCCAACCGCACTTTCTGCACTGAGCCTCAGTTAATTCTTTCGATGCTTCTCCCCAGGAAGCAAAGTTCATTGGAATGATTGATAAATATCTCCGCTCTGACGAACGCCGGTCTCTGTTGAGGATTTTTTCCGGGAACTCTGCAGTATTTGATTTTTCCCGGACCCGCTCCACGCTATCGTTTTCCAAGTCCCGGGCGCATGGCATCATAGATACCGGATCAGCAACACCAATTCGGCAGAAACCTTATCGAATATCACCATCTGAGGGCAAAACTAGTAATGAAGAAATCGGCGAAATGTTGAAGCAAGGCGTGATTCAGGAGACCTCGAGTGCTTAGGGAGCCCCCGTTATTTTGGTGAAGAAAGACGGCTGCGGGCGGTTTTGTGTTGACTACCACCGCCTGAATGCTGTCACAAAACAGGATGTATATCCTTTACCAAGGGTTGACGAAACTGTTGACTGCCTCCCCTCAGCTTCTTACTTTTCTTCCCTCGACTTAGGGTCCGGATACTGGCAGATTTCTATGCATCCAAGAGACAATAAAAAGACGGCTTTCGTCACACCAGATGGGCTATACGAACTTAATGTTGTGCCCTTTGGTTTGTGTAATGTGCCTGCCACATTCGAACGGTTCATGGACAGAGTTTTGCGTCGTCTGAAGTTGAACATATGCATTTGCTACACGGATGATGTCGTCATTTTGGGTCGCACTTTCGACGGGCATAATGCCCGCCTAGCTGTTGCGCTTCACCGCATACAGAACGCAGGCCTCGTATTGAACTAAAAAAATGTCGCTTCGGTGAGCGCCAAGCCCTTGTTTTAGGCCTTTTAGTTGACAAAGATGGTGTGCGACCAGACCCACAAAAGACAACCTGTCGCGTCCTTAAAAGGAGCACAGTCTGTAAAGGATTTAGAAAGTTTTCCTGGCCTCTGCTCGTGTTTTCGTGCCCACATTTGCTTACATTGTGTCTCCCCTTACGCGCCTACTTCGAAAACACGTCCCTTTCATTTGGACTCCAGAATGTGATGAAGCTTTCTGCCAGTTGAAGTTTGTGTTTACATCGGGGCCAATCCTACACCATTTCGACCACGTGGCCCCTGTGGAAGTTCACACGGACACTTACGGAGTGGGCATTGGTGCCGTGCTAGTTCAACGTCATGATGGCCGTGAAACCGTTATTTCTGATGCCAGTCGTTCGCTTAACAAAGCCGAGTGTAATTACACGGTTACGGAGCAAGAGTGCCTGGCAGTCATATTCGCGACGCAACGCTTTCGTTCTTACCTGTACGGCCACAGCTTTACTGTAGTTACGGACCACGTTGGCTTGGGAACCTCCGCCACCCTTCAGGCCGTCTTGTGCGGTGGTCTTTGCGTCTTCAGGAATTCAACTTTACGGTCACCAACAAGAGCGGCCGCAAACATTTCGACGCCGACTGTCTTTCCCGCCTCCCAATGAAAACAACAGATGGCGATTCTGATAACCTCGACGACTATCTGGCAGCTGTGACCATAGAGTTTCCCACCTCAGTACATTCAAAAAGCACAACTGCAAGGTCTGCACCTATTATCACTGTTCGATTCAGCATGTCAGAGTCCAACGCGCGGCTCTTTTTGTGTGCACGACGGGTTACTGTGCAAAAATGATTACTAGTCAACCGGTTCCCAATTGCTTCTTCTGGTTCCCCAAAGCTTACTTCGGTTCTCCGCGCTATCTATGACGATGCCACTGCAAGCCACATGAGACTCGCTCGGACGCTTCACCGCACGCGCCAGCACTTTTACAGGCCCAAAATACGTCAGGTGACAGAACGATACGTCGCGAGTTGCCAATGTCAACATCACAAGACTCCTGCGTCGAGGCCCCTTGGCCAACTGCACCGGGTAAACCCACCGCACTCTCAATTTGAGAAAGGTGGTATTGGCCTGCTCGGTTCATTGCCAAGGTCAGCGCACGGTAACCATTGGATAATTGTCTGCGTGAACTACCTTTCCCGTTATTCAGAGACAGCTGCGCTCCCATCAGCTACTGCCACCGAGGTCTCAAACTTTCGTTTGCATCGTATTCTGCTCCGCCACGCCCCGCCTCGTGTCATCATCAGTGACCGATAGCGCGAATTCACCGCTGATGTTGTCGAAGAACTGCTCCGGCATTCTCTCACGCAGCTTCGGCTCTGAACCCCTTATCTTTCGCAAACGAACGGCCTCACTGAACGGACCAATCGGCCACTTACCAGCATGATAGCTACGTACAGTGATTCCAAACAGAAGAAGTGGGACGCCATCTTGCCCTTAAAAACATACGCCTACAATACCGCCCGCCACGAGACCACAGGATACATCCCTTTCTACCTCCTGTATGCCTGTCTGCCGGCTAGCACTTTGGACACAATTTTTCTGTTCTCTCTGAAGAATGACCGCAGCGTAGCCAAGACTCTGTGCTTCGCTGAAGAAGCCCGTGGAATCGCTCGGTTACGCACTCTAGCCTCGCAAGACTGGTCGAAGTTGCGTTACGACAGCTGCCAGCGATAAATGTCGTTCTGAAGAGGAGCTTCTGTATGACTTTGAACCCCCCTCCGCCAAATCGGTTTGTATGAGAAGCTGTGGCACACTACACTGGGCCATTTGTGGTTCTCAATCACATAAGCAATGTGACCTATGTCATCTCACAACTCCTTAGAAATGGCAGACTAAGCAGCAAGTCTCAAACAGTTCACGTTGCCAGACTCAAACCCTGCTAGTCCCGCGGCATGCCTTGAGTGGCCCGGTAGGCAACGTCTCCAACGGGGTAAATGTTACGCTATCTACTCACTGTCCACAAGGTCGAGTGGCCCAAGGAATTGAGCAATGTATTTACGAGAAGATTCTGCCAAGGTTGAGTAAGACGATGTTTCTAGCATTCGCGGCGGCAGTCGGACATACTGAGCTACCCCTTGTTCACTTTGCAATAAACCGTCATTCCCCGCACGTAGCAATATCCCAAAGCTTTTCGGTCGACCAACCAGTGTATGAGAAAATTTATCACTTTTTTGACAAAACGACATTTGTCCCACTAATAGAGCTTCAACCGCCGTTGTAAAGACCATGGCTCCACTGCATAGCATAAAATGAGTTAAATTTTACCTGGCTTTTTAAAACAGCGGACTACAAGCTTTGCCATCTGCGCTATCTGTGCGCTGTCTGCGCTATCACGGCGCTGCATTGCGAGCCGTGTCATCTCTAAAGAAGTATCCGAGCCGGCATTGAAACGTCGGGTCTCCATTTTCTGCGCTATCGGTTGAGGTGGAAATATATTTATCATACATGTAAAGAAGCAAGGAGAAGTAAAAATAATTCAGAAGGACTGTTAAATTACGCGTAGAAAACGAAAAAGAACATAATATTGTTTTATTAGTTTAGGATATGTGAAAGTAGTAAATCGTGGAATTGCCAAGGGCCTTGCTCTGCAACGACGGATTCTGGGAGTCAGTTTCAGTCTTCTATTGCTACAGAAAAAACAAAGTGTTAGTGGAACCGTGAAGTCTTAGACTGCTCAAAGAATTGAAGAGGCGATGGGTTCAGGGCACGGGTGGAAATAAAAGCGAAGAATGAAGGCAAGGAAAGTTACAGTACAATTTTTGTAATAGGCAGAGCAGTGAAATTATGCCTCTTGACGCTAAACAGGGCTGTCCGACAGACGATTTCAAGTTGGTAACCCTCTGCCCAGCTCTGCCTGCGCAGGTCGCTTTCCCGAACCTCCTCGCAGGCAAAATGGCTAAATCGTGATTTTCCCGACCTCTGCCTAGGCAATGGCTGGCTACATCCCTTCAAGGTGCGGGATGGCATTGTTTTTATGTTGATTTTCCGCGACGCGGCGTCCGCGAGTGACCAAGATGTTGCAGCATGGCTTTAAAAATATTTCAAGCTATGCGGAGCACGGCGTCTACAACGCAAATGAAACGGCGTTATTTTACCAGATGTTGCCGGTTAAAACGCACGCTATGAAAGGCGACACATGCACTGGCTGGAAGCATAGCAAAGTGCGCTTCACAGCTGTTCTGTGCGCTAACATGGATGGTAGCGGCCGCCTCGTGCCCTTCGTCATCGGAAAGTTGAAAAAACTGCGTTGATTCAGGAGCTACGCGCCCTTGCTCTAAAACACAATGGATGATGCGCGATTTGGAAGGCTTGGATGATGCGCGATTTATTCGAGGATTGGCTGAGTGAGTTCGACCGTGACATGGAGAGGAAAGGCGGGCGCGTTCTGCTCGGGATGGATAACTGCTCTGCGCACCACGTGCAAGCTTTCTTGACGGCAGTGACCCTGTTTTTTCTGCCACCCAATACCACTTAGAAAGTGGTATTGGGTGGCAGTACCGCTTGATTTGGGAATTTGATCTGCCACCCAATACCACTTTATTCGGGAATAATACGTGCCTTTAAGGCATTGTATAGGCGCCGCGCTGTGGAGCGCTTGACCATAGCTGTTGACCAGCCGGCACCCAACTTGCCGCTTCGATGTTCGCTGTATTCAGCTGTAGCGATGGTGCAGGCCGGAGGTGACAGCCACTTGCATGAGGAATTGTTTCCGCAAGGCCGGCTTCGTCGACACACAACCTGACGCCGAGCCTGGTGCTTCCGATGGTCAGTCCGGAGCTGATTTGTGGCAGCGAGTCATCGACTCCCACATGGTGGTCATGACCTCGGCTGGGATTATTTCGTTTGTGCGCCGATGAAGATGCTGACACTGCGGAACCGTGCACGGACGAGGGTATCGTTAATGAAGTGTGAAGCAAAAGGGATGCTGAGGAATCGGACGCAAACGACGACAAAGCTGCAATGGGCCGCATAGAGCACCTTAAAAAACTTGTTCACGCCAAGGGCCTCGGCGAAGTTCACGCGGCTTCTCATAATAGACCGCCTGAATCGCCCGAATCAAGACTGCCCGAATCAAGACTGCACTGCAGAAACAAACAGCCATCGCGGACGTGTTTGCGCAAAAGTAAATTGTGTTTTGATATATTTTACTGTGGTCCATTTACTACGAATTTCGGGATATAACGAACGCGGGCCGCGGGACGCTCAGGTTCCTTATAGGTGGGCTCGACTGTATTGGAATAGCTCGCTCTACTATTTTCGGAGTGCTTCAGTAGTCAAACAGTGCTGATAGCGTGCAACAGATCAACATTACTTTGATTCATAGGAAGGGAAATTCCAACGACCTCTAGAATGACAGACCCATCAGCATACTTTCGGCTGTGTACAAGGTTTTTACCAAAGTTACACTTAGCCGCATGGGTGATAGCCTGGATTTCGAACAACCCAGAGAGTGGGCTAGGTTTAGGAAAGGGTACGCCCCATGGAGAACCTCAATGTTGTCAATCAAGTGATGGAGAACTGCGCAGAACAGCCGAAAGCCATTTACATTTGATAGATAGAGTATGAAAAAGTATTAGGTTTCCTACTCACGGCGCCGTGCTAGAAGCTCTACAAGACAAGGTAATAAGGTATACCTACACAATACTTCTAGAAGACATATATAAGGAAAGCACAGACAAGATAACCCTGCACAACAAAAGCGATAATTTCCCGATCCGTAGGGGAGTAAGACAGGAAGATACCATGGCGGGCAACAGCGCAAACTGCACTAAAACTTGAAAAGGCAGAGACACAAACGAGTGCTGACTTACAATTATTTTATTCGAAAAAAACCCAATTACATACATACGTCGCATACTCATGGAGCATGCGCTAAAAACAGAAGAGGGAGAAAGACACACCCTAAATGCTTACACCGGCGGTTCAGAATATAAAAATTACATTTAACCTTGTGCCCAGATAAGAGATTTCTTTTTCATAGAAAAGAACAGAAGGCTGGCTGACACAATCCGTCGACCGTTTAATAATGTGTGCCGCTTCGACCAGCTCCCTGGCCATCTGGTTTTTATGGGAGAACAAAATCGAAGTGTCGGCAAAACGGGGTGTGCGACCGCACTGCTTACAATGTTCCGACAAGTGGGAACCTGTGGCCCCTTCGATTGAGTTGTAATGTTCTCTTGCCGTTAGCAGTCAAGATGTATCTTTCTCCCTCTTCTTTTTTTCGCTCATGCTCCACGAGCAAGCGGCATATGTATATAATTGTGGGTTTTTTTCGAATAAAATTTGTTGTGTGAGCGTTTGTTTGTGTCGCTCCCTTTTAGTGTTTTCGCCCAGTTGGCACTGTTACCCGTCACAGAACAGTACCAACTAGTACAGCTTACAACACTCCAAGATACCATCCCGCCAAAACTATTCACATGTCTGGAGGGGGTACTACGAAGCACGTTTTCGAAGAAATAGATCTAACAATACTCTATTGTAATACACAAGATAAGGAAAGCTAGATATTGCGCTAAATCTTTGAAAGAGGTAACATTATAACACTGAAACGCGGGCTAGCTTCGTTAACGTCTAGAATCTAATGTTATTCCAACTTTGAAATTAAGAACTTATGTGGTTTTCCCAGCAACTATAGGGCATTTGCACTTATTAGCTTATTTGGGGTAATTGGAGATACTTATCAACCGGCAGTAATATTACTGTTGGAAACGCAAGAAATCTTATATAACTGTCAGGCATAGTTTGGAGTCAGCCGATTGGTAGCTGACCCCTTGGTTGGGTTCCAGTCGTGTGTGAGGGAGAAGTTTTTGCTTAAGCCACCCCACACATCTGTATTTTTTAGGAAGCTTATGACGTAGCATCGCATCATGGCATTTAGGTTGAAAACATTTTACTTGCTGTAGGTGGACACAGCAAGACAATTATTTTTATCTTGCTTAGGGCTACCAAAGCTCTGTTGGTGTTCTTGAGTAGTACTGGCTTGGAACAAGTGCCGTGACTAACTTGACTTCCAAACTCTCTGTGTGTGCTCTCCGAACTCTGTAAATGCGCTTGAACACTCGTGTGCATCACGTTTTTTTTATTTTTATTTATTTATTTATTTATTTATTTATATTTATTTATTTATTTCACAGACCCTCATGTTTTCGTTCCTTGATATGGCGTAGCATACTAAGCGATATGGCTCGGCTAACCTCGCTTTTACTAGTAAATGCATTCACTCTCTCTTCCGTAGGGGATATAGCGTTTAGGCAATGTATCATCGATAACAGGCATCCAAAGTCTCCGTGGAAGAGGTTTTGAGAAGTGAAAATTTTATTGTTAAAATGAGTGTTTTTTTAGCTCGGTCTTTTTAGAGCAGACTGTGTAGGCGACATTCACGTGAAGTTTAAATCTAGTAACAAGTCAATTCAGAAGGCTGAATTCCAAGTTTAAATAAATGGGCTTATAGAGCGAACAAAAAGAAACGTTTGAAGTATAATAGCGAAGGAAGAGCTTTTGTCTCCTTTACTTGCAACGGAAAATTAGTAGATCTCCATCGGTCACTGAATAAAACATCGCCCCGAGTAGAAAACGCAAATTTCGGTGGAGCCACTCGATGAAAACCTCACATGCCACCCAACGCCTAATGACTCCTATAAGACATAGAAAATTGTGACACTTCCTCAAAATCCTGCCATTGCAGTCCAAGCCGTGGATAAGATTGCCTGTTAGAAATCTATAATAAAATAGTGAGGTCGACAGTGGACTAAAGTAGCATGACCTATCAACACCAAATTACCACTACAACGTTAGACCCGTTAAAAAAATTGCGCACCTGATAGAAGACCAGCGCGTGCCATAGAACGCCTATATATTGGTTTTTCAATGTAATTGCTTGGAACACAGCCAAGCGATCACAGAAGCGTTGGAACACAGCCTTGTTGTATGAAGTTCATACAGCATCCCAATCCCGTGTGTCACACATTCTTACATATCTCCACAGTAAACCTGTTTCCTAAGCATCCCCCCTTTCTGACCTAAGATTAATAATGTGTTACCAGGGCACCTGTAACGGGCCTCTATTTAGGTAGCACTTGGGAACAAACGTCACAGGTAACATTGCTGCGATAAAACTCCTGCCAGTATTGCGCCGCACTCCTTTCGCGCAACTTGGAAAGTACAGACCTCCCCCACTTTGATACACAATCTTTCTGAAGCCTCCAACCTGCACATAATATGCACAGACGCGTTAGCATTATAGCTGTAACACTAAGTTCACAGACGCTGTGTCTCAGTTTAAAACACTCACCATAATTTCAAGCATTTTTTCAGAAATACCTATGACATCATGGTAGCTGTTGAGTATGCTGCATGGTACAAATCATCCGATTAATTTATACACAAATATTTTCTAAGTATCAAGAGATAATTGTCATCAGGCAAGCCTTAAAAGGGCTCAGGTTTGTTTAAGGGCACAGTTATTATCTTCTCATACACATTACGAATCGATATTAGTCATCTGCTTCGCTCCTCGGATTTTCGCTTCGCGGGCGACAAGGCAGCAGAGAGCGGCGCAGGCTCTATTAGAATTTTCTGCCCTGTGAACGGAACAACCTCTATCAATGAGGTCCTTGTATCTGTAATAAAAAAAACCCAAAAAGGAACACGACTTATATTTTTGAGTTGACGGCAAACAGCATGCAAATAAACCAGTGTGGGTGGGCACACAATAAAAAATGAAAACGGAAATTTAAATTTATTGTTGGCAGGGTAAGGATAGGACACAAACACGCAGGACTTTTTTTATCTCTTGATTAGCTAACAGAGACCGAAGTGCTCACGACGTTGTCGCTTGCTTACCGTTGGCGACGTCCTGGATGAATGCCGAGAACCTGCTTCATACAGACGTAAAGATGGTGCAGAACTGTACAAGCACCCCAACTGTACAAGCACCCCAAACCAGATAAAAGCGTGTTAGAAGATAATTGTGTTTTAGAATACCTAGTTAACATCAGGTTTTCGCAAACCCTCTCAGATTTCTGAGAGTCATAATCTGCCACTGCACTTTCAGGGACCTTGGGATGGCACAAGACGCCGCCGGTGTTTTTTTAATTGAGCGAAATACAAGTTTAGGAAGAATTTTTCTACAAGATGAATGGTATCGTACCGGTCACAAGCACGTTAGTCGTTTTTGAAAATTCCAGTACCAAAACTTGGTTTTTAAAATAGTACTATGCAGAATATTCAAGCAGTACGTAAGTAATTTACTTTGAATGCAGTAACTATTATTAAGTAGGCTTTAAAACCCTTTGCGTCGCCGGTGGTTGGTCAAGCACTCTTTGAGCAACAAGCCATGCCTTAGACGCATTTAATAGGACCTCCTTTCATCAGCTAGAATCATCACGCTGTGGGGCTATGAGGATTTTGTACTTGTCTCGAATTCCTAACGACTCCAATTTGGATACCACACTAAGACAAAACTGTTAAATTGTCCTTCCAATCCCAGTAAATACTTTGCTCTAGATTCCACAAGTCGGCAGGTGTCGTTATGAGCATTCCTTCAGGTATTGTTATAAATCAGTAGCCAAACAGCCCACAGTCGTCAAATACCTTACAGTGGTAGTTGCACGAACAATTTGTAAGACGTTTGAAAATAAATTTTTTCTGTAGCACTTCTACGAGCATTCTTATGCGAAAGTGCAACACAAACAGAACAAAACCAAAAAAGTTGGCGATGTACACAAGTGTTTTTGATCCTGAATATATTTAGCGATACTCGTCAGAAAAATCTGTTTGGAATGGTTACCTTGTGTGTCTAGCTACACACTAAACTTTTTTACACCCTTTTTGGCCGAAAAGGGTGTAAAAACCTTGTCCCATGGCTAACACCTTTAAAACGTGTTTTCGCAAAAAAAGGGTGTACGGACAAAAAGAGGGTGTAAGAACAAAAAAAGGGTGTTGAGCTCAACACCTTTAAAAAAGGGTGTTGAGGACGCTCAACACCCTAAATAAAGGGTGTTGAGCATCCTCACACCGTTTTTTAAAGGTGATGGCATGCGCAGTACCATGGTGTTGCGCATGTAATCACCATAGCCTTGGAGGCTTGCGACCTATCACCATGGTGTCCTAATGCAATTCATGGCGACAGGTGTATGTCTGGAGGCTCTGTAAGTAAATGAAATGCAACAAATTATGACAAATGGCACAATTTTAAGTTATATATACAGTGATCCCTCGTGGCATCAAACTCGGATATCTTGAAATATCGGTTAACTTCACATGGCACACAAAAAAAACGTAGTAGTCTGAACCAAAAAGAAGAAATAATAGAACTTCACAATTTCATGAACGTGACGATCACAACATTGGTGCACTAGAGGGACCACTGAAAACCGTTATCAGTGTGCTCACTATACATTAGCATTCAAGTGATACAACTAGACAGAACTGGACCCCCACTACAATTGTAATCATGTTTTCTGGTGGTAGCTTCCAAAAACAATATTCCATGTGATGTGCACCCGTAGAGAACTTGTATTGGTATTTGTCGTCACAACTTTTTTAAAAGGCAGACAACCACATTTATAAGTTCTATTGACCATAAATTGCACAATTTCTTTTGTGTCAAAAATCTTGAGACTCAAGCCGAATAAAACCACGTTTTCCGAACAAACTTTTACAATCGACAGTAAATGTTGCAACAAAAAAAAGAAACAAGAATGTTTGCAAAATTTTGTGCATGAATCCTGAGACTAAAATAATTCACAACCAGAAACTATGAGTGAGGTGTCTATTAATAAAAATTTGGCAACTTCCCTTAAAACTTTACAGCCGAGCACATACACCCAGTCGAAAAACACAACAGAAAAATACGACAGAATGATCCTGTGAGGGAATGGGACATCCTGTAGTCTGTAGTAAACCCTATCCTGTAGTCTGTAGTAAATCCTGTCCTGTAGTCTGTAGTAAATCCTGTCCTGTAGTCTGTAGTAAATCCTGTCCTGTATTCTGTAGTAAATCCTGTCCTGTAGTCTGTAGTTATTCCTGTCCTGTAGTCTGTCGTAAATCTTGTCCTGTAGTCTGTAGTAAATCCTGCCCTGTAGTCAATCCTGTTCTGTAGTCTGTAGTAAATCCTGTCATGTCTGTTTTCGTAGTAAATCCTGTCACGTCTCCAATTTCAACTTGTTTGGCATAAGAAATTTACTTCCCGTGATGTTTTTTTCTATTAAGTACCTGAAGTATGCAGGATTTCAATAAAATTTCATTCAATTTCAAAATTTCAATAACAATTTCCATAAAAATATGACCAACAAACATAAGCATTTGGGGTCATTCTTGCCTTTCTGGTACAAGCTTGAAATTGTTTTCAGTGAATAACTGATTTCAGAAAGCTGAACCAAAAGGCAATGTAAGCAATGCAACAAGTGGTACATTCATGCATGCAATACAAAAGTTTGATGTTACGCAGATTGCACATGCCTGATCACAGTCCGAAAAAAAAGCAGTTTGCGGTGCTTATCCATTTTATTTTCCTCTTTTTACAACACTGTTCCTGGGCACTACGGCGGCTTCACTTTTTGTCATGGAGAGGCTTTTACTGCCCTCTAATGTTGCTGTTACACCAAAAAAATAATTTTTATTAAACGAGCATCGACAATACCCATTCGAAAATTTGTTCCTTATATTAGTTAGGGCCATTAAAACACAAGTAAACAAATATTTTTTTACACTGCAAAACGTGAGAACGTGAGAAAATTAAAATGGAAAGTCAATCTTTAGCTGGAATGCTTGCCTTTGTAAACCTTGTTCCGTTGCATTCGCACAGCAAGGGGTGGAAGGATATCCTGTGGCGAAAAGCGCACGTCTCTGTGGTGCTGCACTATCTTGAAGAGTATGCACGCACGATACCTGCCGAAGTCACGCAGGGATCGTGGCAAGTTCAGTCGATTGTCGAAGCACATCGCACGTATTCCAAATCACGCTAACTGCGAGATTCGTCGCATTCACTGACATTAAAGTGCCAATTATCCCAAGCACCCCGGTTAGTCGTCGCTGGAGGAGTCCTCACATCGAGATGCTTGAAATCCGGACCACTGATCTTGCTTTTGCCACAGCTTCCGAAGCTTCAAATGTTGCTGCTGGCACTCCGCGGGGACATAAGATGCACGTTTTTACAAAAAAGTCAAGCCTAACTTCAACTAGGCAAAGCGCCGATGTGAAATGTGAACGAGCCACTGGGCCACGCAGCCACCGCAAATTTTGACCGGGAGACGAAAAGCAGGAGGGAACAAAGGAAGGGTAAGGAGGGAACCGGCCGATCACGAGAAGTTGTTTCGCGACCCCTCCGCACCCCTCTCGATTCTTCGTATTCTGGTCTCCCCGTCCCGCGAGTTCTGCCACGCCGCGACATGCCTTCAGTGGTGACGATGCTTCCCCGAACTTCTTCCGAAGGGCCGGGCTAGAGGGAAGCTAGGCGCGCGTTTTCGTTCTTTCTACATTTATTTTTTTAACACATCACGGTAATGCAGCGAGTTCACTGGCGCCGTTTTTTTTTTCACACAGGTAGCGGCAACTGGTTCGCTGTTTTTAAAATCTTATTTTAACTATTTCGGCTTGATTGGACAAATGTTTCGCGTTAAAATAAACAAATTGCTCGCTAAAAAAATAAAACAACAGCACGCAGATTGAAACAATGGGGCTCTCAAAGACACCCAGAAATACATGTCAGAATGTGCACTGCAATTATTACACCACGTCTTCAAAAAGCACATCTTGCTTGTTTTTTATGCGTCCGTTTTGCCGAGGGGCTACCCTTGTTGCCTGATTCTTTTATCAAACATTGTCCACAGTACAATACACGCAATTTCAATTCACTCAAAGAACCAAAGGAATTTCCGAAGTTCTCTATGTATCCAATTTTTTATTATGGGGCTACGCTTAGACGCTCCAACATTAGTCTGATTTGTGCTAAGTTGTGTTGTTAATTGCAAATTTGTAGCGAAGGTTTTTTCCAACACGGCCGGAATGCTAATGGCCGCAATGCAACAAACGTTCATTACAACAGACGCTTGCAATGCAATTGAACGAGATGACCGTCACTCGCACGCAGCATTGTTTCCGTGCAGCGCACGCTAAAAAAGTGGGATTTTGCGGCACCGCACGGGCCGCAAACACCAAGTTTCGGAGCATCTGCGTCGATCGCGGCGCGCGGCATTCCCGTGTCCAGCCAAGCAGCGGCACCATACCGTCCCGGACTATCCCGTTCGTGATATCCCCTTCGCATTGGCTGAAGCCCTGTCCCAAAGGCAATGTCCCCATGTTATTCGATGCTCTCCAGCAACCTCCCCGCGTTGCTGTCGTTCAGCGCGGCGTTTTCCTGTGTATTCCGTTCTTTCCGGGCTATTCCATCGCTCTCCTAATGCCGGAAAACGCGGGGTTTTCCGACAGGGTAAGCAAGAGATTTTGTAGCAATACTGAACGGTCTGTCATGTGACACTTTCGCAATGGATCTAAACTTGTCTTTCACACTATAAAAATCTGCAGGGACTACAAAATGATCTGTCGCATGGCAGATAATAATGGTAATTACCGAATGCTGAATGTAGTGGCTGAAGGACAGTCTGTGGGCCAAAAGAAGTTTGTGTAGTGCCTACAGGGTGTTGCACAATAACTGTAGTACAACAGAAAGGTCTCATGCGACAGAAATTTTCTAGTTTTATTACAAAGGTTTTTGTAGTGGGGACTGCAGAATGTCGGTCGCATTATAGATATGTCTGTTGTACTACATAAATTTCTGTCGTACGACAGACATTCTGTCATCATTCTGCAGAGATTCCTCTCTCACAACAGACCATCCTGCATTCCCAACAGAAATTCCTGTTGTGCGACAGAAATGCCTGTCGTGCGACAGATTTTCTGTAGTTGTACTACAGAACTTTCTGTCGCACGACAGGCCACCCTGTAGTCCGAACAGAAATTCCTGTCGTGCGACAGAAATGCCTGTCGTACGACAGATTTTCTGTAGTTGTACTACAGAACTTCCTGTCGCACGACAGACCATCCTGTAGTCCCAACAGAAATCCCTGTCGTGCGACAGAAATTTCTGTCGTGCGACAGAAATTTCTGTTGTGCGACAGAAATTCCTGTTGTGTTTTTCGATTGCTTGTATCGTGATTGCTTAAGCAATCACGATACAAGCAATTATGAACTTCCTTCCCTCCGAATGCAATGAGGTGGACACAGCAGTCTGAACTATAAAGAACATTTATCTTTGACCCATCCTATAGCCGGTATTCATTGAAAAGTTTAGCTATCAATTTCTTCGTTTGGCAACACTGAAATAGCCACGAACATGGCTGATCGCGCGGCTCGTGCCACGGCGGCCTCACGCCGAAGAAAAATATAACACCGACGTGCGTCGCCTGCTCCGTTTCAACCGATTCTCAACAGTGGTTTCATCAAAGTTGTTATTAAAAGCACTCGCGTTGGAGTCAAGGCATTACTTTGCGTTCGGCGGGCTAGAGCTTGGAATGTCCAAACCATATCATGCGCTTTGCACGGACAAGTACCGCCAGAATCCAAGCACACCCTTTAGGGTGCTTGGATTCTGTCGCCGCAGGAGCACCCTTTTCTGCCCGAAATATCATAGGTAGGAGCTTTTCCTGCAAAAGCACCCACCTAAAGGGGTACAAAAAGTGTGCATCATCCTCGGCTCACAAATGGCGCTGAAGGTGTGCAGCCACATATGGCACAGTATAACACACAATTACGGTATGAAGCATTCGTGCTTTCCAAGCTCCGTTCTATGAGACATTCCATTAAAGCTCAATGTCAGCAGATAATTTACTTGAACTTTTTGACCCACCGATTTTTGAAACATCCATTTATAAAGTTTAATATTAGAGCCAAATCGCAGTACAGAAGTTGTATCATTAGAGGATGTTGATTATTCGAAACGGTGTTAAAAATTCAATTTTATGTTCATTTTCCTAACTGCAGCGCACATCCTTCGAGCTTCACTGCACAGCATAAACGTGTTATGCAGTGAAAGCAAGTAGGCGTGCAACAGATCAACTGCACAAAATTTCTTCGAACCTTAAAACCCTTGGCTTTTCAGCACTGCATCAAACTTCCAATCACGGTAGCTACTCGCAATGTTTAGTGCCTTATTCTTGAGCTGAGCAGAAAAGCTCAATATTAAGGCAGACCAAATACAATATGTGTACTTCCCTACGTACTGTGGCTTTATTCTACCCATAAAAGTTGGGTCCCCACTGCCACTTATTTTATTTTACATTATTCTTTTTGCTTCATGAAAAATGACCCCACATAGCAATACCAAGAACTGTAAACATCACAGAACAATGCATATGAGTTCCCTGGTTGAAATGTGATGACATTGTTGTTCTAGCAGTATTTTATCACGAGTCTAGCTTGTGCATAGTGCCTTGCATTATGTCCCTGCTGGTAGATGTGGGGTCATTTTTCGATGTTGCAAATGAAAAGCCAACAGCCAGTGCCAATTAGTTTCGTCTAGTATTACGACGTGCGTCATGGGAACCATCAAACCCGTCTATAGCCCTTTTTAGAGTTGACTAGAAGTAAAATCAGCAATAATATCGATAAAACGTTTAGCATCTTTTTTATTAGCAGCTGTAGTGTTGCGACTTTCCATATTTAGGTTTTTTATGCTTTTCTTTATGACATTTTTGTTTCGCTGAGAAGGTGCATAACTAATGAAAGCTTTTCTCTATACCTTTGGTAGCTATGCAATTGTTAGAAAATATTTTACTAAATAAGGCAGCTTATACTTAGAATACTTGCATTTAGAAACATTACAATCAATTTAAATTGAACATGCATTTCTGGCTGTTTTTACACAAAGCTGCACATTGGATATTAAGTGCACCGCTTGGAAGGCTCTGGATTAGCTTTGGCAACTTTGGGATATTTATTGTGGACTTAAATCTCCATACAAGGGCATTTTCACTTTCTGCCTCCACCAGGAAAATGGCCACCAATTTAGAGAGCTATTCTTACTAATATTTGACGTACAGTTTAAAATAATCTCAAGTATTATAGCCACAAAATTATTCTCTACAACAGCACCCAGCGGGTGCTGTTACAGCGGGTGCTGTTATAGAGAGATTGTGCACTACACCAGACAATGTACTACACTGCCGAGAGCTTTGACATCTACAAAGCAAACTAATACTGTTAAAAAGTTTCATACCATAATTACTGCGTGCTAAAAGCTCACGTGTGAAGTACAGGTACTGGTGCTTAAGCAAGAACCGAGGATGAGCACCCTTCCTGTTTCTGAAAAAAAAAATAAACATGGAAAAATGCTTTAAGCAGGATTAAGAAAGGGTTGAAAGAAAGTGAGCAAGCAATTCTTTCAAAATATGTAAAGCAATGCAAACAAATATTTATTTCAACTTCATGTCTACAAAAGGCAATCTCATTAGGCTGGTAATGGGGTCTTGGGTAAAAAAAGAGCAGAGAGCACTTATATAAATGCTACAGGGAACCTTCAAGCCAAAAATTGCTTGAACCCTTAAACTAATCACTGTTCAACAAATTCACGAAACTTGAATGGATGAAAAACCAGCGGTAAACACAGGACACAGTTAAAAGAGAACAACAGGACAAGCTTATCCCGTCGTTCTCTTCCATACCCTGTGTTTTCCGCTGTTTTTTCATCCATTCAAACATGTACCAACTAGCACAGTCCGATGCCTTGGTATCATAAAAAGACGAATTGTCACTCCTTACAGACAGTTGGAAAAAAAGAAAGTATAAAGCAGGTGACAAAATAAAATGACAGCAGATTGGTTAACTTTTAATTTTAAGTGATAATATAAAAAATAATGGCATGAATGAAAGTGAGCAGCAACCAAAGGACCATGATGCTAGGCCGACATTCCACTTTGAAGCAAAATATCCGCTTTTAACGCTACATAGGCCAAACATGCAAGAGGCAACCCTTTAGGCCCACAAAAACATACCATAATCTTTAAAAAAGCTACAATTTAGTTGAGAAAAACTGACCACAACAAATTGGAATTGACAACTAGATACAGTTGTCACACCCAAGCAAGCCGGCGAAAGATGAACAGATATCTAGCTGTCCTACCCCCTATTTGTGCCCTAGCCTCTGATCCGCTGCAGCAAACAAAAAAATTGTTTATATAAACAATATTACTCTTGGTCAAACATAGACAGTTCTAATGACGGAGCCAAGTAGGTTCCGAAAAGGGGAACGCTTTGGATCCTTGGTTAGAGTATTATATTTCTTTCCATCAAACACAAAAAAATGCATGGTAAAGCGCTGACATTAACTTTGTCTACTGCGGTTCCTTCATGGTGACATCACTACAGCCGCCAAAAATACAATACAGTGCATTAAAGGGGCCATTGGGACAACATAGAATTTCGTTTCGTTCGACATATTTCCTGTTTTATAAGTGCCCCCACCACTTGACCGGCAGCAAATGATGCTGCATTCACTGAGAAATTAATTTAAGTTAAAAGTCTGATTCTCCCACCATATCGTGTGTTTTTGGGATGTCAGCAATGAAGCCATAAGTGCGTGTAATCAAACAAACTACTGCGTCACTCGGGTCTGCAGCCTTGCTAGCCATCAGTCCTCCCAGGTGGAGCTACCATACTCATCCACGAACCGTTGTTTGCCATTGCTTTGTTTTTGTGTTTTCGTTACTGTAGAAAGTAATGGTTTTGTGAAACATGGGGTATCCTTGACAAACAGGGTCACGTAAGACAACATCTCCTATGCCAATCGGCCAGTGCCGTGCAAGCCAACTCCAAAGCGGCGGAGTGCTGTCCAGCTAAAACAAGCATAGTGCACGCCGTACCAACAGCAGTGCGCATCGATACTTGTATGTTTACGCGTATTTTCGTAACTTTCATTGTTTACTGCACCATTTTTACTGCTGTAAAATGAATATGCATTACATTTAAGCGCAAATAGCTCGTTCGGCATGTTTATAAGGCCTGCCCCATTTTCGTTTGCTTTTGCCGGCCTCAGCCAATCGCACAGCTGGGGACATATGCCATTATAGGTACTGCTGTGGGCAATGAGCGAGTGGGTCGCATGGCCATTCCCTTTTTCCTAATTATATAGCTTATTCAAGTGAAGTGCGCGTTAAAAATGGTGTCAGTATGATTCTAACGAGGCAATCTGCCGAATGAACGAAACTTGTGTGTTGTCTGCATGGCCCCTCTAAGCAAAGGCAAGGCAGCCAATTTTTTTATTTAGGCTGCCTTCATGCACACATTAGTGCTCTATTACTGCCAGAAACTCATTACGGGACTCCTGATATATTTACAGTTGCAATAAAAATCAGAAATAGATCGAAAAATCATTGGACACTCCACAATGTCCTAAAAACAAAGGAATAATGTGCGAGTGAGCTACCTAAAACACTGCGACAGAAGATCATATTCATTAAGGCAACTAATAAAAACCATGGCTAGTGCATAGCCACCACGCAGCTCATTTGTTAAGAGCTTATGTGCGTCCCCACAAGCTGGCTGTGTAAACCCACTGACACCTAACAGAGTCCAAGGTTCGACGAAAACTCGTCAGGGGAGGGTGATTTATTGATGAAATACAAGCAGGCACTCGCCTGGTCAAAAACAAACAAATAAAGACATTTTGGGGCCCCTACGGGTCCCTTCATCATATGAAACGGGGTGAACGGTCGCGATTATTTATAGGTTCGGTGGCGCAGAGTGTGCATGTATATCTCGGGGAGATTACCCCGCGACCGGTTAATCATGCTTTTAGTTGGTTGAATATGCACTGATTCTAAAAGTAGTCGTGTCGACAGGCGCTTCTCTGATGCTATTATAGTTGCGGAATCCCAATCGATGACGTGGTCAGTAGCCAGGTGATGATCCGCCAAGGCATTTCAGCTTGCATTGCCTTTTTTTGACATCGTTCTGGTGCTATTGAATTCTTTTAAAAATTTCCAGTTTCACCTATGTAGGATTAGGAACGAAAAAGAGACGCCGACCAGTCCAAACCAAACGTACTGACGTTTCAGCTTCCAGCACGGAAGCCTTGTTCACAATAAATGCATCACCAGAAGTGGGTCGTTTAAGTGGGCTTGAATAATGGCTGCAAATAGCGTGCGTAGATCGGGTTTAGATTTCAGTCGTTACGATTGACTGTGTTAGATGTGGTCTGAATGATTAGTGATTCAAGATGTAGCCGTGATGCGGTCACTTTTTCTGTAGCGACGATTCTTGCATTGTCCCAATCAATCTTGTGGTCACTAACGACGGCATGTTCGGCTAAAGCATTGTTGCGGATGCTTTTATTCTTTACGTGACGTGCATGCTGCTGCAGACGATGTTTATAATTTCCTGATTCCCCGATATACACGCCGCTGCAGTCTGCACAAGGTATCTCGTATACCACACCGTGGAAGCGCTCCTTGGGCAAGCAGTCCTTGAGTCTCACGAGCTCAAGGCACATCTTTTTGGCTGGAACGTGGGCCACCTGCTTGTCATATTCCCGTAGGACACGTGCCAAACATTCACTTGTTCCTGGAAGGCAGGGAACAGGAGCTCGCTTCATCGGGGCAGGAGGCACGTCCAGTTGTCCCCATCGGGTCAGTTGGCTTTCCGTTGCATTTATAAAGTGCCTCGGGTAACCGCAGCTAGCCAGGTCGTCCCACCCCTTTGCCGTGTCCATCGCCGCATCCTCGGGCTTCGAGCACAATCTTTTCGCACGCTGCAGTAGCGTGCTAACAACAGCCCTCTTGTGGGAAGCGGGGTGCACGGAGTTGAAGTTCAGGTAGCGGCCTGTGTGTGTTTCCTTGCGGTATACGCTGAAACGTAGCCTCTGGCCCGGCCGAGACACGAGGACGTCCAGGAAGGGAAGTTTGCCATCGGCCTGCTCTTCTGACGTGAACTTCTTCTAAAGTGAACTGAATGAATTCCATACTGTTGAGGTGGGCCAGCAAGCTGTTCGCCGCGTCTTTCTGAACGACGCAGAAACAATCGTCGCCATAACGCAAGAACACTTTTGGTTGAGGGGCAAAGGAGGCTAGCGCGCGTGCTTCCAGCGCTTCCATGGTCAGGTTCGCCGCCGTGATCGAAATAGCGGCACCCATTGGAGTCCCCTGCCTTTGCTTGTAAAAATGGCCCATAAAGACGAAGTACATATTGTTCAGGCAAACATCTAGAAGCCTGCGTAGTTCTGGCACATCCATGGGTGATCTCCTGGGCAACGTCTAATCAGCCTCGAGAGCAGCGGTGCATACGTTGACAGCCAGGTCAATCGGAACGCTCGTGAAAAGGGACTTCACGTCGAAGGACACCATCAAGTCGTCTTTCTCGATCACGGTGTTGCGAGTCTTCTCGAAAAAATCGAAAGAATTACGAATGTGAGTGGTCCCTCTACCGACGAGGGGAGCCATAAATTTGTGCAGAAACTTCGACAGGTGGCCCACGTTCCAGCCAAAAAGATGCGCCATGAGCTCGTGAGAGTTAAGGACCGCTTGCCCAAGGAGCGCTTCCCCGGTGTGGTATACGAGATACCTTGTGCAGACTGCAGCGGCGTGTATATCGGGGAATCAGGAAATTATAAGAATCGTCTGCACAAGCACGCACGTAACGTAAAGAATAGAAGCGTCCGCAACAATGCTTTAGCCGAACACGCCGTCGTGAATGACCACAAGATTGATTGGGACATTGCAAGAATCGTCGCTACAGAAAAAGTGACCGCATCACGGCTACATCTGGAATCACTAATCATTCAGACCACATCTAACACGGTCAATCGTAACGACTGAAATCTAAACCTGATCTACGCACGCTCTTTGCAGACATTATTCAAGCCCACTTAAACGACCCACTTCTGGTGATGCATTTATTGTGAACAAGGCTTCCGTGCTGGAAGCCGAAACGTCAGTACGTTTTGTTTGGACTGGTCGGCGTCTCTTTTTCGTTCCTAATGTACCCTCCCTGTCAGAAGGGATTCCCTCATGCTCTCAATTTCACCTATATAGGCTGCGTCGCAATCCTTGGATGGAATTTTGTAGGCAAGTCCGGGAATCTTGATTTTTCTAAAGGGTCCTTCATGCATACCAGCTTCTGATTAAGCCGGTTCGTTGGCACGTGTGCAATTTTAACGCCATATGTGCCAAACACCCTTGCAAGAGCTTCACTGATGCCTTGCGTGTAGGGGACGACAGCGCGGTTTTGCCTGTATTCTTCAGGAACCCTTTCGTGGGAGGCAACTGAAGCCCGCAATTGTTGCGTCCTCACAAGCTTTGATGGGTAGCCGTTGCTGCGAAGGTCTTTCCTTACCACGGCTAGCTCTTGCTTGCACAGACCAGGCTCAGAGCAGGTTCGTGATGTTCGTGAGAAGAGTGCAGCGGCGACAGAGCGTTTTTGGCCTATAGGATGCGCAGAGTCGAACCACAGGTATCTACCCGTGTGGGTCGGCTTTCGATACACAGTGGTTGTAAATCCTTTGGCCGACCATCTCACAAGTATGTCGAGGAAGGCGATCTGTCCATTATTTTCTTGTTCCGTGGTGAACTGGGTGCTTGGAACACAAGAGTTTAGATGCTCAAATAAAGGCATTACGTCTCGGCGGTGGATCACACAAAAACAGTCGTCTACGTAGCAGACAAAGATCTTGGGGCCATCTTGTACGAGCATAGCGCAGAATTTTCTAGAGCCTCTAAGGCAATATTTGCACAGACTACTGAAACGGAAGATCCCATCGCTGTTCAAAACCGCTGCTTGTAATAGTGTCCGTTGAAAACAAAATATGTGTTCTGCAGGCCAAATTCCAGGAGACGATATAAGTCTTGCGTCTCAATTGGCGAACGTGAAGGCAGAGATGCATCGTTCTTGAGTAGATTTTTGCAACTCCGGACCGCGTAATTTTGCCTGGAATTTGGCCTGCAGAACACGTTTTGTTTTCAACGTAGAATGTTACAAGCGTCGGTTTGGAACAGCGATGGGATCTTCCGTTTCAGCAGTCTGTGCGAATATTGCCTTAGAGGCTCTAGAAACGTCTGCGCTATGCTCGTACAAGACGACCTTAAGATTTTTGTCTGCTACGTAGACGACTGTTTTTGTGTGATCCACCGCCGAAACGTAATGCCTTTAATTGAGCATCTAAACTCTTGTGTTCCAAGCATCCAGTTCACCATGGAACAGGAAAATAACTGACAGATCGCCTTCCTCGACGTACTTCTGAAACGGTCGGCCAAAGGATTTACAACCACCGTGTATCGAAAGCCGACCCACACGGGTAGATACCTAGGGTTCGAGTCTGGGCATCCTATAGGCCAAAAACGCTCCGTCGCCGCTGCACTCTTCTCACGCGCATCACGAATCTGCTCTGAGCCTGGTGTGCGCAAGCAAGAGCTAGCCGTGGTAAGGAAGGACCTTCGTAGCAACGGCTACCCTTCAAAGCTTGTGAGGACGCAACAATTGCGGGCTTCAGTTACCTCCTCCGAAAGGGTTCCTGAAGAAGACAGGCAAAAACGCGCTGCCGTCCCCTACACGCGAGGCATCAGTAAAGCTCTTGCGAGGGTGTTTGGCACATATGGCAATAAAATTGCACACGTGCCAACGAACAGGCTTAAGCAGAAGCTGGTACGCGTGAAGGACCCTTTAGAAAAATCAAGATTCCCCGGAGTTGCCTACAAAATTCCATGCAAGGATTGCGACGCATCCTGCATAGGTGAAACTGGAAATTTTTAAAAGAATTCAATAGCACCAGAACGATGTCAAAATAGGCAATGCAAGCTGAAATGCCTTGGCGGATCATCACCTGGCTACTGACCACGTCATCGATTGGGATTCCGCAAGCATAATACCATCAGAGAAGCGCCTGTCGACACGACTACTTTTAGAATCAGTGAATATTCAACCAACTAAAAACACGATTAACCGGTCGCGGGGTAATCTCCCCGAGACATACATGCGCACTCTGCGCCACCGAACCTATAAATAATCGCGACATTTCACCCCCCTTTCATTGTGATCAAGGGGCCAGTAGGGCCCCCAAAACGTCTTTATTTGTTTTTTTTGTTTTTGACCAGGCGAGTGCCTGCTTGTATTTCATCAACACCGAACTAACCCGCCTGAATCACCACTTTATAGACGTTGAGCAATTCTTTGAATTGGTTTATTGTAGAGAGCTGTGTTGCTTATTTTCTTATTTTTTTGGCATTTCCGGTCTCATTTGAAATTGGGAGACCAGATAGCTTTTACTACGGGTCATGCACTGGTGACAACAAATATTTAAACAATTTTCAGTTCTGTTTTCTTGCTCACTAGCCAATGAACTGAAATAGAGGCGCTTAAAATATATGCTGGCATTTCTTTCCTGAACTGTAGTACAACTAATCATGACTTTTATCATATTTTGTTCAGAAATTGAAATATTTAGAAAGTATTCAGCTGAATGGTAATGTTATTTCAGAAGCATGTGCAATCAACCAGGCCTCAATGACTCTCACCACGTGGTTCACTTGTTTGTCACAAATAACCTGATGGCAGCCACAATCCGCCCAAGACGGAGGTAACATACCCTCTGGGATGATGAATATTTAAAATGCCTTACGAGTAAGTGCTCAGAACATGAAATTGTGGCATTAAAACAAAAGACCCCCCTGTGGCATCCTTCACTTGGGGCAGCACTTGATCGCAAACTTCGAGAAGCTGAAAAATGCTCCATGCGCCGCTCCACCCAGCAGAAACAATGCAGGAGGCAAGTTGGTAGGTGGACCATTGGCGTCCTGCGATTGTGAAGATTTTTATTTAGTAGATGCTCTTCTTTTTGTACCACTGTTCATTTCTCCTTTAACAAGCAGCTGAACTCCTGCAGGTTCTACAAATCATACAAGCATAATAAAACGCAGCAATGCAGAACAACTGGCAGGGTTACCTCAATTTTTCTTTTCTAGGAATGAAAACAATGTAGGTAATCTATACGCAACTACAATCAAACCTTTCAATTTTACCTACTTCACTCCTAACAAGCACACATACACGTTAGACATGTCAGCAAGCCGCTAAATTTATGCCCACAAACTTAATCGGGCATCAGAAATCGGCAGGGAACGTGTCACCTTTAAATGGCACTTTTTTTGTTCAGAACACGTAAATGGGCGAGAAAGACCCATAACTATGATTTGGTACCCTCATCTGGTATGGTTTTCAGGCAATGCTTACATCTCACTTCAGTAACTTCAGGTGGTGGAGATCTTTGAAAACTCATTGCGGGCAAGTGGGTTGTGTTCAAGCTCTCGTATCTTGCCAGCATATGCTGGATTCCAGCATTCCCAAATCAACGTGACGACTCGAATGTGGTGGATGCAAGAAAGAATAAGCACACGCCAAGGGCGTAGCCGGGAAGGGGGGGGAGAGGGGGGGCCAGTGCCCCCCCCCCCACCTCTACAATGTTTTTTGCCAAGGCTGGGGTGCGGTTTAAGCAGCCTGAAAAACCGCCTGGAGTCACCTGCAGGCACGGAACCTGCAGTTTTAAGGACATTCTTGCTCATATAAAGCTGACAACAAGGGCAATGTCAACGTATGATCCCTACGCCCGCTCAGGATGGTGTTGTACCTGTCAATATACACAGCCCGGCTGCATTTCGCGCCGGATACACCGACCAGCGCCGGGAGCCTGCCGCGAGCCGATCGAAACAGCCCCACTGTTTCACTGGCGGAACAGCACGGCCGGGGAATGGCAGAACAGCAGGAAAAGCCTCATATAGGCTTACATGTGGACGGGAGCGTGTCATTCCTTGTCTTTACACTGGTACAAAGTATAATCACAAGACAGAGCATGTCGCTGTATTTTGTTCAGTCAACTATCAATCCTTGATATGTTTATTTTTCTACCGACATCGCATTTCATTGACTATTGCAGATCCATAATTTCTGCTGCATAAAAAGCATTGCTCTGCCCATCTTGTATTTCCTCCACATCAACAAAACTACACAATTCTCCTTATAGCGGAGCTTTGTTTTTTTGGCACTATTCCACTGTTTCCTTGACCTCCCTCTTGGTTAGGATCAGCATTCTGTATTTGCTTAACCAGACTTTTACTGAAGCCATGTCTGTTTCGATTTAACAGATAGAAATATAATGAAATTTAAGAAACGTGCAACAAGCTCAACATTCAACAGCAGCGCAATAAGGTGTTCCGCTTAGCGCAAGTTTACTACTCACGTTACTACCACAAAAAATAAAAGGCGATTACTTAAGGACGAAGACGCACGTTTGCTAGCTTCACCGCCATAATATACGAATTCACCGCATGTACAGTCCACTGCGATTCGAAGGTTGTCGCGGGAAAGCTACTCTTTCAAACGAAGCAGAAAGAACACCAGCTTTAGCAAATATTCTATGCAAGTTCCGTTATCGTCGGCGTAGATAAAGGGCAACCAAGTCCAAGTCTGTGCTTGATAACAACGAATGTACAGCTTGAAACCCAAAGGGTGGCAAGTCAGTCGTGCGGGCCATTGTTGTATCATGGAACAGCCATCAAGGGAGCGAAGAGTGCGAAATCTCAATTTTCATGCTTCCGAAACGAAACCGTGGGCTGGTGGCCCGCTTGGCCGCTCGTCGCTGGCGCGATAACCTTCAAATCGTGCTCGACTGTACTTCATAGCTGACAAGAAAAAGTCCCTTTTCTAAAGGAAAATCTTTTATAAAACATGAGAATCTTTATAGTAAACAACCAGTGTTGGCCTCCACTTCCGCCCGACAAACTTCGGGGGCCACTCACGAGCGCACTCATGATCACGCTCATGAGCGCGGGTCCACCTAACCACCTGCTCTGCGGTCGAATGAATCGCCCGTGGTCTGCCCATAGACCAGCGAACGGGAATTTAGGTGATCATCATTATCATCACCACCTAAGCTCCTTAGGGTGGGCTTTACGGTAAGTGTTGAGCATACACAAATCGCATGTTAAAGTCAGTTATTTCAAGCTTCGTTTGCGAAACAACGCGCAAGATGCTTTGCCTACATATTTACCTGTCCCATCTTTTGGTCGACCACGCCCCCCACCCCCGAAAAAAATTCCTGGCTACGCGCCTGGCACACGCCCAATCAGGAGTACGTTCAGCATGCACGTCGGTTGTAAAAAAAGGGTGTAATGTATTGCTCAGAAGACTCAATGCTTGCACGCATCTTGGAGCAGCAACGGCCTTGACAGATGTGTTTGAGTGGTTTAACTCTAACATCCACAGTGCTTTCAGGAAAAGCCCCAGGCCTTTAAATTAGCATGTTCCAGTTAAGAATAATGCAGCTGATACTTTACACTTTCAAATCTTTTTCTTTGTGGAAGGATGTTTCTTTATTCGCGGTACAGCACTAGCGTGCGTGAATCGCAGCCTTCAGAACCCCAATCAGGCCTCTTTAAATGGTACGGGCAGTTACATAACTATTTCAAAAAGTGGACTGCAAGAACTGTCAATTCACATGATAAACATAGAAAAAATAGCTGAAAACAGAACTGGTAAGGCTTTATTGAAGACTAAACTACGAAGGTAATAACATTTTTGTGTACCTAAGAAATATGGCTTCATCGTAAACATGACTAACACCAGGAAATTCGTATACATGGTGATTAACTGCTACGCCCACATTATGATTTTGGGTGAAACTTTGAGTTTTCCGAAATTAACAACAAAGGTTGCCATTTAGTGGCTACATGTTAGGTTATGCATGAAACACCAATAATTGTTGTTACGGGGGCGAGAACTTGTACATTCAAGTGATCGAACATTATTCAAGTATGGTAGCCCCCTGTGCTACCAAAACTGTGTTTGAAAACTTAAGTTCTGGCGGCCAAACACTGTTTACAATGCTTGTGGCTCTTGTCCGGTTGAATGGAGGGACGTGATGTGCTCAGACCGTCCAGAGGTCTAAAACAGGATGACACATGATTACCACACAGGCAAGAATGGAAATTATTGGGTGCACGAATGTTACAACTCGGGCAACACAACATTCAGCCAAAATCAATGCCCGCGTACAGCGGCACCGTACACATGGTGAGGTGGCTCGCCGCAAACGCAACGAAGCTTGCGAGGCTCGCACATTCGCTCGCAAACGATTCTCCCTCGCCATTCCCAACTAGGCACAAACGACAGCGGTGATTAACGAAGCCGTAAACGCTGCGCAGCACAGTTTAGAGGAGTAGCCGCCCGTGTTCTGATAAACTACGCGTAAGACGTGGTTCGCAGTGGTGAACTCTGAAGCTGTTCAATATAGTGCTCCGGAATGGGAAACGTTACTGAGTTACTGAGCGCCGCTGCGTTACTGAGCGCCAGTGCGTTCAGCGCTCAATGCAAGCACCACAATGTTCTTTCGCACATCGCCTTTCTAGAGACCAGCCCTCTAGGTTCAACCTAGCCAGTTCAGTTAAACAATTCACACATGCGGGCTCCTGTTAACGAATACTTGAAGCGGCGATCACAGCTACAAACGACATCCAGTGACAAGAAAGGCGGCAAATGTGACGAGACAGCTTACCTGCCAGGACGTTTAACGACGCAGAAGAGCGAGCGACGTTCAGGGGCAAGCTGCAAACGAAATTAGCCGTCTTCAGGTGCAAAGTTGTTCTCAAATATTTCTTCGCGAAGTCGAACACGACAGCCACAACCGAAAACGACGAGGGACCCAATTAACCCTGATAACTGCACTTGTTTAACGGCACGACGGTACACCACAGATCACAATCGACGCCAGACGCAGACGGGTCACGGGACGATTCGAGGAGGTAAGTGGCCGCGCCGCCGCACGCCGTACTCAGGGTTTCGGCCATTGGCAGCGAGTTGCTAAACAAATTAAAACGACAACAATAAATAATTGCCTATTTTACTGAATATAACAGTAACTTATTATTTTTTGTGTGTAATATAATAAAGAAGCTTATATTTTTTAAGTTTACAAACACAAAACGCGAACTGAGTTTCTTGGCGCTCAATTTGAACGTTAAAAAAAGCAGCGGGTAGTAAGATAACACTCCGCAATGAATTTTGGCAGTGTTCTAGTGCAAGCAATCGTATTATTATTCGGCGTCTGTTTATTTAGCGCCCGATTTCATGCCCCTTCCCTCCCCAACTTTTGTTTTCTTTTGATATCTGCCTTGTTCTCCAACGTTGTTTCTGCAGGAGAAACTAGGTGGTCTGTTTATTGCATTTGTACACAATATTTACTTTCGCTCACAATAAGAATGGAATAAAATTGTGATTGCTAGCACTTTATAACTCCACTGAGTGACGAGAATGACTGTTGTCAGAGGGGGCTATGATTGTGCTGGTGGGGCAGGAGAGGAACAGGGAACGACGGAATGATGATACGGATGTCACAGTTCAAGGTTGTGCTGTGCTCCGTGCAAGGATGTAGAAAACAAAAAGTGGTAGGGGGAGTGTTATTCTGTCGATGTCGTAATAAGCAAGGGCTGATATTTTTTCCTGTTTCAACGTCGGTGCTGCCGCAGCTTTTTATTGAATTTGGCTGCTTTTTTTTTGCTTTTGAACATTTTTTACGAGGTTGGGTGGATGGAACAATGGGATGGCCTTTTGAAATTATATTGCATGCATGACCTCAATCAATGATGAGCTGAACACCTTTTCTACACCTTTTCAACACCCTTCCAAAAAAAGGGTGTTGAGGTTGGTCAACACCCTTTTTTTCAAGCAAAAAGGGTGGAAAGCTACAAAAAAGGGTGTTGAGATTCAAGAAAAGGGGCGTAAGGGCCTCCCAACACCCTTTTTTCAATTATCTTACACCCTTTTTGGCCAAAAGGGTGTAAAAAAGTTTAGTGTGTATACTAAGCCGAATCAACATTACGGGAATTAACTTCCCGTGCCGATTGGAAAATAGGTTGCAATTCTTCACATGCGAATCCCTAGCAGGCGGTTGTATGGACGCGTGTTTTAACTGCGTATTGTTACTTATTTTTTATTTTATTTCAAGTTACTGTATTTTCTCTTGAAATTCTACGACGGAGCTCATAAGTGGCCGTTCGTTCGTTTTGGGCAGTTCCCGCTTGCGGAACCCGCGGAACCGGTGACACAGGGTACAATGACGGAGCGAGTGATCGAGCACAGGTGATGTCAATGAAGGGAGCGGAAGAAAGAAAGCGGAGGAACACACAAGGACAACCGAGTAATAAAGAGGGGGCTGATAGGTTTGCAAAAGAGCAGAGACAACCATGAAGCAAATGGGCGCCATACTCCTACCCGAAGACACTCTCGTGTTTCGTGGACCCCAGAACTTAGATAATGTTTCAACCACGATTAAGAGCGAACGACAATTTTTCATCCACCCCAATGCAGCCATACGGCTACAAAGGAAAGCTAAACAGCTTTCTCATGAAAGCTGTTTAGCTTGTGCACACACGGCGCGCTGAAGAAGGTGTGTGGCAGCGCTTAGCGGCTATAATAACACTGTACGTGAAAGCGCTTTGGCCTCTACAAGGTAAATGTCAGTGGTGGACGAGCAAAACAATACTTAAAGTAACGTCTGCAGAATTGGACGAATATAATTTCTTGGGCTAATATTGTGGTTCACTAAAATTGTTAAAAATCCGTTCCTTTTTTGTTGTAGGTACGTGTAATTTTCGGTTTATTCGAATATTTATGTAATCGCAATGACTACTACTTTTTTGTCACTGAACCGAATTTTGTATTTGAACCAATTACTTGTTTTGGTGGGCCCTATACATGCACACATTTTTTACGGGCGGTTTATAACAATTTTTATTACCTTACGTGGGTAATGTTGAATTTTGCTCAAGGGAAAACCCCGTGTTCATGTTAGGCACTGCTGTTCATTTTTCAAACGTTTTCATGTATTATGATAACTTTCTGCAGTTGGTAGAAAAAAAAAAACTTCAGAGTGAACTTTGGCTTCCGCGGATTCTCCAAATTTCAACTACCAAATAACAGGATAGGGAACGCACATAGGAAAAGCACAGGAATCTGTATATTAGCACACAGTGTGAAGTAAAAGCAGTTTTTACAATTCGAGGAGACCAAAAAGAAAAAAACAATTACAGCTTGTGTTTTTCTTGCCCAATAAAGTGCGTCGTTGGAAACGCATTGGATGATTGTCCCAGGCGATGCCCCTGTGTTGCCTCTACTGAACACCCATTAACCGGCACATGCTCTGGATCCACGAAACGGCGAAGACGCTTTCACGGCTGATCTTGTTCCTGTTCTTTCGAAGACAAAGCTTGGATAAGAAACCTATTACTTCATTAAAAATTGGTTTCATCTTTCTGGGTATGGTGTTGGGTTTTTTGTGTTATGCTTTTCATAATAAGAAAAAATTCGCTGCTAGCAAAGCTATGAGAACTACCTAAATAAGGTATAAAACAACAAAAGATTTGCATTTAGAAAAAGCTCTCGCCAGAAGTGTCCTGGTGTTAATATACTAAAAAGGAAAAATTGCAGTTTTTGAGAACTCGTGAAAGAACGGGACTGGAGTGGTGACACACGCTTGGAGTGACAAAATGGCAATACATTTCGCGCCTTAGGACGCAAATGAATGGGGATTGCCGCCAATTACTACCTTCAGTTACTTGGTGGCTAAACTGAATTTAACAATAAAAAATCACACGAACTTCAAACCTGAGGAGCGGCGAGGCGTACAGTGTCTTAGTGTATTGAAACATTGTACGCCTATAGACCTCCTGCGGTGCCCAAGGGGCGCTGCGCAAGCGGCTTCCGGGCAGTACTTCCGGGTAGTACAAAGCTGCGCGAGGTCCAATAGGATACCGTGTTGACAGAAACGAAATGAGCTCGATGCTTCCGATTGTTTTGCGACATGGTCACCAGCCCATCCCCGAGGAGTCCGATCTTTTCTGGCGATCAACTTGGCATTAGGGGAAAAAGCTTTGCAGCGCTAAATACGTTGGCAGTGCCGACGAAACTGCCGGGACGGTGGCAGGGCTCTTCCATTCTCTCGTTCACCGATCGATGGTCGTATGAAGTGAAATTTGAGGTGAAACTTCTAGTTTAAACTACCTACTACTCTAGGTGACAAGAACGTTTCAACATCAGCCGATCAAAAAAGAAGAATGACGCAATCAGTGATGGTGGCACTTTAAAAGCCAGCAAGTCCCACGGACCGCTGGCTCGCCGGCTGCGGTGCGCCGCTCTTTTGCGTTTCGGCGCACTATGCGTGCGCTTTCCTTAAATAGTGCTATTTTGTGTCGCCGTTCCGAATACATGGTTCAGCGTTAGCTTGCCGTTTTGTTGCGTGTCTCAGTGACAAAATTCAGCGAGCGTGAGAAGCTTGAAATCTGTTTTGCGATTCCGAAATTAGTGTCCGTAAAACAAAATGGTCCGGCGAACCGAAAGGTCGCTGGGTTTTTTTGTTTGCTCTCACTTGACTTAATTACGCTCTTGCATCATATATTCCCAGTTTGCAATTAATAGGCGAGATTGAGAGTCAGCAACGTTTTGAAGTGGAGGGCCGAGTTGCATGCAGCCGACATGGCGGAGGGTTGGACGGCAAATCGGGTGGGATTGGGAGGGGGCTTTGAAAGCAAAGCGAAAAAATTCAGCGAATCGCCAATAGTAATTGCAATAACCTGGCGAAGTGCGAAGATGAGGGACAATTCAACTGGAAGCGACCAATTTTATGTTCTTGTTTCACTGTCTAACTTCATTTGACGACCAAACTGGCGTGTTGGCGTTCATTTTGTTTGCGACGAAGATAACCAACAGAGTCAGTGATGATCACATGTAAATATTCGGGGCCGCGCGCCGTGTATGCGGCTATGTTATGTTATGCTATTAGAAGTACACATTTCTGCAGGCAGCGGGCGTGCGATTTGGTGATATTGTCACGAAGCCAAAGACGACGCAGTTGCCTTCAAGGAAAACAAGTTTATTGGAGCGAACTTGTGCTCCCCTAACAACTCAAACAATACAGGCGGCGAAGCAGTAGTCAACAAAGTGACGTGCGAAGGCGAGCGCGACGATTCGAATTAAAGCCGTGGTGTCTGCTCTACAGGCTTTTATCTTTAGGCGCGAGTATTTCTCAAACCGTCCATTTACATCCAAAACAAAGAAGATTATTCTAGGCTGTTCACATGAATGGAACATGCGCTTCCCTTGGCACACAGATAACACAGATTACACAGACAGCGCAGCCGGACGGTAAAAGCAAAACATAAATAAAGAAACCCAGTGCATGGTTCGTGGCAATATCTTTGCGCCCTTTAATAGCGTCTAATTTGTTTATTTGACGAAATGCCTTATCTACTCGATGGTATACACGTACCCTGCCGTTCGTAAATCGTGCGGCGTAAAACTTTACGCAAGGATCATTTAGTTTGCGAAAATACAAGACAGAATTTCCACTCGTTTTTATGGTGGTGGCAGGCCAGCAGTGTAAGCTGTGTCGGCTGCGCAATTTTTGGGTTCGCTTGCGTGCTCCCGCCGAAGCAACCTTTTGCAGTTACCTCAGGCTATAGAATGAGTAGCGTTCCATGTTTACGTTACTCGTGCACTTTCCTTTGTCGACCGCACGCAAAAAGAAAGAACCGTAATCGTCGTCAGAAAGTTAGTCCACCCGATCTGGCGATACTGTCCCACGCCGCGACAGCTCGCTGAAAAGAAAGCCGATAAATCGGTTTGTTTGAGCGTATAATATTTTGTTTAGCCTCTACAACTACTTTAAGGGCTATTTCATACAGTATGCAGTCATTTGGACGCGCCCCAAAGCGATTAAAGTAAGTACAACCAAATTTCACTCTGCCGAGTAATTGAAAACGCATGGAGGGCGGCAAGGGTCGTCTGCTTTTGTACTACCCATAGGCGACGGCCACTAGGGGCGCTGGATGTCGCCAAAACTGTCGTTGAGCTGTCGAGGTGTGCGGACGTACAGAGTGCGGCGGAGGCATCGACGACAAAAATGGATAAGTGTTTGAAATTTATTATTCCTTTTTTAGAGCATTCATGTTTTAGAGAGAGATGTAGGTTACTTGAAAGGGGCGGTAGTTGTTAGCGTAGGGAAGTGACCGAAACAGATGTGTCGCGCGTTGTTGCACGTGGCGGTTTGAAAGCATGATAGTTGGTCATTCGTGAAAGAAGAATTGATGCTGTAGGACAGAATCGCACGTTGCGCCTTACTTTTAGATTGGAGGGGAGTGCGCGAAGCACGAATACCCGCTCGAGGAGACGAGATTCGAGTCGGTCGAGGACGCGGAAGGGCAGTATTTCAGGTGTAGTGTGAGTGCTAGCGCCGCGCCTCGACCGGGAAGAGGAAGAAAAGGAGCAGCTCAGAGTTCAGGTAGGCGAGCTACAGGAGGAGTTGAAGGATGAACAAGAGCAGAGGAAGGCACTCGAAGCGAGGTTGGCGCAAATGGAGGTCAAACTGGTGACGAAGGGTGACATCCCGACTAACAATGAAGCAGGTCACGAGGCAGATGTGTCGGCACTGCTTGACCCCGAGAAGGAAAGAAGGAGGACAAAGACGCGACGCCGGAAGACGATCCCGGACTGGCGCTGACTCAGCCGGTGCGGGAGCAGGTGGCCGCGCCTGGGGGCAGCCAGAAAAGGAAGAAAGGCGCATGGTGATCGTGGCGGGATACTCCAACATGCGGTACTCAGAAATGGAGATTAGAGGCCGGGTGAGAGAGGACGAGAGAATGCACGTTGGCGTGTTCCCGGGGAGACGGTCAGGGTAGTGTTAGAAAATGCAAAGGATAAAATGTGGAAAAATATGAATGGGCACAACCTAGTGATTATCGCAGGAGGAACCAAGGAAGTTCTGCAGGGAAGGGGCGAGGGAGTGCGCAAGCAGCTAGAAAAGGGGGTGAAGGAACTTCGGGCGCTGTGCCCACATGTGCAGGTCGTCGTGAGCACAGTACTAGAGATAATTGGGAGACGGGTACATGTGGAAAGGGAAGTTGTAGCGTAAACCGAGACATACGGGAGCTGGGCAAGGACCTGAGTTTCGTTGTCGTAGACATCAACAGGGATGTCCAATGGGTGGGCCGGAAAAGGGCGTTCCAGCGTAACGGAGTGCATTTCAACGGGCAGGTGGGAGCAGCTATCGGAAGACGACACGCGGTGCGAACTGTGGATTTTTTAGGGAGCCCACAGGCCTTTGCGAAGATGGCGTAGACAAATGCTAGGTGCAAAGGGAGATAGCAGGGTCGGTGCAGATCTGTTCAGGAAAACGAAAAGGACGACGACGCCGTGTAAAGAAGAGAGGGGGGAAACTGAAGATTGCGTACATAAACATGCAGGGTGGCAGGAAAAGAGAGAAGTGGATGGAGATTGCTAGGCAGCTAGAAGAAAAAGATATCCAGGTATACGCTGTGACCGAGACGTACCTACGGGACTTGGAGGAACCTCCGGTAATCAGAGAGTATGTATGGGAAGGTTGTAGCAGGACGGCTGGATTGAGAAAAGGTGGAGGAGTAGGTATGCTTGTACGGCAGGGGGCTAATTGGAAGAAAGTGAAAGAAGGCTGTAAAGAACATCTGTGGATGAAAGGGATAGTGGAGGGTAGGGAGATGGATTTAGGGGTGTCTTACCCGTGGACGTGTAAGGATAGCAAAGAACTAAACGAAAAACTGGTGGTGTGTTTAAAAAAGGACATCGAAAATTTGAAACGTTACGGGCAGGTACTATTGGTAGTGGACATCAACGCCCACATTGAAGATCTAAACAGGTACACAGACTTCAACGGAAATCTAATGCTAGATATGTGTGAGTACCAGAAGCTGATCATTGTAAATAGGGAACAAAAATGCGAGGGTCCAATAACGTGGGAGTGTGGTAGGAGACAGTCGATTATTGACTACTGCCTTATTTCAGAGGGCCTTTATGAATGATTGGATGCAATGACTATAGATGAGCAAGGGGACCACAGTCTGGGCATTGACAACAAGCGCATAACCCTGAAATTTGGGGAACTGGGGGCGAAAAATAGGGTCGACCGGGGCAGCGCCCAAAGTTAAACACCAAACAAATTGCGGTTATAGCCAAAAGCATAGAGGCTGACATAGAAAGAAATCCTGGAGAAGAGTGGGAATATGACAGACTCCTCAACACTATGCAGGAAAAAAGTCAAGGCAGAGGGGGTCAATCGATGGAGAGGAAAAAAAAAACACCCAAAAGCTGGTGGAACAAAGAAATCAAGGCAGCGATAGAGAGGCGTAAACAGGCGTCTAGAGAGCACAGGCAGACCAATAGGATTGGGAGACATCAGGAGGAGGTGGACCTAAAATGGGGGCAGTATAAGTATATGCCCTCGTCGGCCTTGCGCCATTAAACACCAACCATCATCATCACCTAAAATGGGAGCGGTATAAGCAAATGAAACAGGAAGTGCAGTCATTAGTGCAGGCGAAAATAAAGGGGGACAGCCAGCGATGGGTAGCGCAAATACGAGGAAAGGGTAGAGACGCGCCGAAAAGGTTTTGGGACCATGTGCAGGCATTAGGGAAACGTACGAGTCACACAGAAGGCGGTACTATAGAAAACGAGCAGGGGTAGATGCTCAAGGGAGAGGAAGCATTGGCATACCTACACAAAATCATCCCGGAGAAGTTCGGTAAGGTGGATGAAGAGGCTCCGCAGCGACAAATAGATGTCGCGGCGGGTTGGCCGGATTGTCTGGATATAGATGGGGACAAGCTGAAATGGAAAAGAGCAGAGGAAAAGGTGCCCGAAAATTCCGCGGCAGGCACGGATGGGATACCGATGGAGTTGATTAACCAGTTAGGACCAAAGAGCAAGGCCCCGCAGGGGGCTTCTGCTAAAGCAGATGTTTGCGTGTACTGTGCGACACCACGGACCCCGAGCACCCACGTTTAGCCGTGCGTGGCAGCGCCGTGACCGGGAAAAAGAGGGTCCTGGTGGTTGAGCCGACGCCGAGTGCTTGGACCTTTAAGGCCCCTTGGCGAAGGCAACACACCACTTTGGCCTCCGCTTCGCGTACACGGCACCTCCGGTATGACCCGCCCGGGGTCAGACCGGAGGCGCCGTCAATTTATGGCTTCCTTTTTTCGCCCATCTGATCCCTCTCGTAAAAGAGGGGGCACCGATGCAACCGCCCAGTTTTTCACGAAGAACGTTGCCAACTTTCCACGCTTCCACGTAATACACAGCAGTGACGAAGACAAAACTGCGCGACTTGTATCGCCATTCCTAGTCGCAAAGACCCTAACTGCCACCATTAGGGAAGGCTATAATATCAAGAAGCTGGCAAATGGAGGCCTTCTACTCGAAGTACTTTACAAACATCAGCTCGACAAGCTCTCAGCGTTAACTTCGTTCGGCGAAATTCCTGTAACTGTCAGTGAGCAACGATCACTAAATACCGTCCGCGGAGTCATCTCAGATGACGACCTAAAGTATGTGTCCGACGGAGAGCTTCTAGAAGGTCTGAAAGAGCAAAATGTCACAAATGTCTACTGTATCAAAATCAAAAGAGAAAACAAAGAAATTCAGACAAGGCATATCGTCCTCACCTTTGCATCAAGCATCCTTCCAGAATCTGTGGAGTTGGGCTATACCCAGATGAAACTTCGACCCTACATCCCAAATCCACGCCCATGCTACAACTGCCAACGCTACGGCCACGGCTCACTGAACTGCAGGCCAACTGACATGCGCGAAATGTGCCTCTCATGAACACCCTCCTGAAAACTGTCAAGCCCAAACATACCTTTGTGTAAACTGTGAGGGCAACCACGCAGCGTACTCACGTGTTTGCCCTGCATGGAAAAAAGAAAAAGAGATAATAACACTCAAAGTAACAGAGAACCTGACATTTCGCGAAGCACGGAGGCGACTCTCCCCGGCGCATACGCGACCCTACTCCGTTGTGGTGCAACAGGGCGCAGCATCACAGCGGTCTTCGGCGCTTGCTGAAGCCACACAGAGTGAGGTTCAAGCAAGGCCCCCCGCGCCCCCGGTGGAAGCAGCTAGCGCTGCGCCACCACCTCCAAAGCGGGCTGCATGGATCCCTGGTTCGGCAGTCTCCAAGGCCTCACCCCACACGGTGAGGTCAAACAGTCCGACACACGTGCGTTCTGCACGAACCTGCAGCGTCTCTGAAGAGACGATGGATACAACTGAAGGAGGTTCTGCGCCCTCGACGTCGGATGGGCGGCGGAACTACCTAGACAATATAAAGAGAAACAAGCCCCGAATCACAGGACCGAAAACCTAGTTTTCAGTCCACCAAAAAAAACCAGCATGGCATTCATTGTCCACTGGAATTGCAGATGACTTTTAAATAATTTAAATGACATCAGAGACATCTTTGCCACACACTCTCCTGTAGCCGTTTGTGTTCAGGAAACAAACTTAGGTCCTAAACACCATAATATACTCAAAGGTTACCTGGTCTTTCGCTTCGACAGAGACCAGGCGAGTAGGCTCTCGGGCGGAGTGGCAATAATGGTTAAAAATAGCGTAGCAACTCGAGAAGACCAACTTAAAACTAGGCTATAAGCAGTGGCGGTCACCCTGCTTGCATTTAAAACAATAAAAGTGTCCTGTGTGTACATTGAACCACACCTCACAGTAACACTGCAAGATTTTGAAGACTTGGTAAACCAACTACCGGAGCCTTTTTTAATAGTTTGCGATTTTAATGCCCACTCTTCTTTTTGGGGGAGCGAAAAAACTGACGCAAGGGGGCAGATTTTAGAGGATTTTATTCTATCCAATAATGTTTGTCTTTTAAACACCGGCAAACCTACATACTGCTCTCCAGGCTCAGGGAAAATGAGCTGCATAGATTTATCCTTTAGTTCACCGAGTGTTTTTAGCGATATGAAGTGGGATGTCATTGACAACCCATACGGGAGCGATCATCTACCTGTAATCATTAGCGTAACATCATCCTCGCCAACCATTATCCCGACGAAACCATGCAGGTGGAAACTTCAGTTTGCCGACTGGGGTCTTTTTACTTCCGAAGCTACTTTAGGCCAAGTTTTTTTGGACACACTGAGCATCGACGAATTAAATGAAAGGTTTACATCTTGCATTCTTAAGGCTGCACGCTTAGCTATTCCACAGTCCTCGGGAATGCTGAGACAAACCAACAAAGTATGGTGGACACAAGAGTGTAAGGAAGCCAAAAAGCAGCAAAACAAAGCATGGGGAGTCTTGCGAAGGTATCCAACGAAAGAAAATTTATTAGAGTTTAAAAGGAAACGAGCTAAAGCCCGATACATTCGGCGGAATGCCGAGAAAGATTCATGTACAAATTACGTCTCGTCTATAAACAGCTCAGTCACATCAAAAAAAAAAATGTGGGAGCAAGTTTGGAAACTCAACGGCACGTACTCCCCTTTTACAGTTCCTCTTCTAACAGCACCTGGTTTACAAAGTAGCCTAGAAGAGCAGGCGGATATACTGGGCGAACTTTTCTCCAGCGTTTCCAGCTCTGTGCATTACGCAGAAGCATTAATAAAATACAAACACACTGTAGAGAAACAAAAACTGCCAACACATGGTGGTAGAAACGAACCTTATAATAGTTTAATAAAGCTCCAAGAATTGAAGAGAGCTCTATCAGCCGGTAAGCAGACTGCACCCGGCCCAGATGATATACATTATGAAATGCTTTCACATCTTTCGGGTCCTTCTGCAGAAGTACTTCTGAAGTTTTTTAATAAAGTTTGGGTATCGGGAAGGCGGCCGGTAGCCTGGAAAAAAAGCATTCATTGTAGCTTTACTCAAACCCTGAAAGCCGCCAACCTCCCCAAGTAGTTATAGACCAATAGCCCTTACGAGCTGTCTAGCCAAAACTTTTGAACTTGTCGTGAATACCAGGCTACGTTTTGTATTACCATGAAATGAACTTCTTGACATTCACCAGTGCGGGTTTAAAAAGGCGTGCTCAACAACTGATCGCCTTGTCCGCCTCGAAAATACCGTATGAGAAGCATTCATACACAAACAACACTGTCTTGCTGTCTTCTGTGATCTGGAGAAGGCTTATGACACTACGTGGAGGTTTGGAATAATGCGGGATTTAGTAGAGTTAGTCATCCGTGGAATAATGTAGAATTGCCTGAATTACTTAATGGCAAACCGTTCATTTCAAGTACGCCTGGGCTCAACCCTCTCGAGAACATATGTACAGGAGAACGGGGTCCCTCAAGGGTGTATTCTAAGCACAACACTGTTTGTTGTAAAAATGAACTCCATATGCAAAATAATTCTAAAGTCGATTATGTACTCTGTCTATGTTGGTGATCTTCAAATACCTTGTACATCTTTCAATGTAGCAACATGCGAGAGACAAGTACAGTTGACTATAAGCAAACTGATAACATGGGCAGAGAGAAATGGTTTCCAGTTTTCAGCACACAAAGCAGTGGCTATTCTCTTCTCTCTCAAACGAGGCTTACAGACCAATCCGACGCTACAGCTCAAGGAAACCGACTTACCCATACAAAACGAACACAACTTTCTACGCATAATGTTCCACAAAAAACTCACTTTCCTGCCCCACATCAATATGCTAAAAAGAAAGCTTCGCGAGCTCTAAATATACTTAAGGTTCTGTCACGGAAATACTGGGGTTCCGACAGATCATGCCTTCTACAAGTTTATCGCTCCGTTGATCGCTCCTGGTTAGACTATGGTAGCATTGTGTATGGCTCCGCGAGACATTCCTACTTGAAACGATTGGATCCCGTTCACAATTTAGGTTTACGTCTCTCGTCTGGGGCATATAGGACATCCCCCATAAACAGCCTCTACGTTGAAACAAATGAACCACCACTCACAGATAGAAGAACAATGCTCACATGCTCATACATACTAAAGATCCGTTCACTGCCGAAACATCTGTGTTACCCCATAGTTACAAAATGCCCATCTAGAACACTGTTCAATAATAAACCCCAAGCTATCAGACCATTTCTTCTTCGGTTTGAAGAGAGATGCCAATTCACTACGCTGCACACATTACCTCAAATTGCGCATAGACAGAACCAACTACCCCCTTGGTATAGTTCTCCTACAAAATGTGACTTCACACTAACACGCCTTCAAAAAAAGCAGACACCGCAAGAACATACTTTGCAGGAATTTTTGGCACTAAACAAAAAATACAAACACTACACCTCATTTTACACAGACGGTTCCAAAACATCATGCTATGTCGGGAGTGCAGTAGTGCAAGAGAAATGGGAAAAGGTGATCAGGATACCCCAGTGCGCTTCCGTTTACGCAGCTGAATTTTATGCCATTGCTTTGGCGGTAGAAAGGATAATGAAGAATAAAATTAGACGCAGTATTATATATACACTCTCTCAGTGCAGTCACAGCTGTGCATTACAAAAATGCAGCTCAACCTCTAGTAGGAGAAATAATACACAATTTGGTAACAGTCACAACACAAGGACAGGAAATTAAGTTGTGCTGGGTCCCTAGCCATGTGGGAATCAAAGGAAATGAGAGAGCCGACGTATGTGCCGCACAGGCGGGTAACGGAACAATAGAGACAGTACAGATTCCTCACAGCGACTGCATGAAATTTATACAGAGAAAAACTGAGGGAAACTTGGCAGTCCTCTTGGGATAAGGAAATCGACAACAAACTCCGCCTAGTTAAACCCACGCTAGAAGAGTGGGAATCAAGCAGACATGAAGAACGCCTCAAAGAAGTGATTTTATGCCGTCTCCGCATTGCACACACACACATCTTACACATAACTTTCTTCTTATGAAACAAAACAAACCGAGATGTGAAGATTGTGACCGAGAACTTACAGTAAATCACATCTTGCTCTCATGTACGAAATTTGAGGCCTTGAGGAAAAAAAACATTTTAGGCTGTTCTACAGCGAGCAAATTCCATTTCACCCCACCCTACGTTTAGTAGAGAATGCTGTTGTCAAACGTTCCTCTGTTTTTAGTTTTTTAAAAGAAGCTGCACTTCTAAAGAAGCTATAACGACATAACGCAATCGGTTATTATCTACAAAAAACACGAAACCTTTTGTTTGGCGCATGAAAGCCTTAGTTTCTTATGTGCCATAAAACACAACACAACACAACCCAAAGAGCAAGGTAAAGCTACTGCAAGCCATCAGAAAAAGGATAGAAGAAAAGGCAATACCGGCCGCGTGGCAAATGAGCAGGATTAACTTAGTGTACAGGGGCAAAGGAGGCAGGACAAACCCGAGCTCGTATAGGTAAGTAACCGTCACGTCAGTGCTGTACAGGTTAGCAATGCGGGCAGTGAAGTTCAAACTAGAGCAGTGGGTGGAAGAAAATAGGATATTCGGGGAGCTTCAAAATGGGTTTCAAAAGGACAGAAGACTAGACGACAACTTATTCGTGGTAAGCCAATGCGTAGAGGTGGCGAAGATGCAAAACCGACCTTTGTGGTTAGCCTTTCTGTACATTAAAGGGGCGTATGATAATGTAGACAGGGAGCGGCTTTGGAGTATCCTGGAGGACGAGTGAGTTGGGGCAGAATTCATCAGCTTACTCTTAGAGCTATATTGGGAGAACCAAATGCAAATAGTGTGGAAGAGGGTAACATACAATAGGCCTGTATACACCTATAATTTGTTGAAACAAGGATGTCCTCTCTCTCGGCTGCTGTTCATGATCTACATGGCGGGGTTAGAGAGGAAGCTAGAAGTTAGCATGCTGGGGTTCGACTTATCCTGCATGAAAAACGGGCAGGTGGTGGAACAACGGGTTCCAGGACTAATGTATGCACACGACATATTGTTGATGGCGGACAACCGGATAAGTATGCAGAGCTTGATGTATATATGTGGTGAAGAAGCGACGCAGCTAGGGCTATCCTTTAGGAGAAAAAAAAAACGGATATCATAGTATTTAATGGTGGCGAGGAGCACAAAGCAGTATCAGTGCAGCAAGTAGAAATACCATTGGTGAAAGAGTACAAATATTTAGGAGTATCGCTGAACAACAGCGAAGATTACACGCAGGCGCATGAGGCTCACCTTAAGACGAAAGTAAGATGGAACGCGGCTATAATGAAGCATGGAGCCCTCTGAGGATACAGCAAATACGAGGTGGTAAGGGGAGTCTGGAAAGTATGTGATGGTACCAGGAATAACGTTCGCTAATTCGGTTCTGTGCATGAAGCCAGAGACCCAAGCGGGCCTGGAAGTAAATCAGAGGGCGGTAGGCAGATTGGCCGTAAGGGCCCAAAGCAAAACTACAAATGAAGCGGTACAAAGGGATATGGGCTGGTCGTCTTTCGAGGCGAGGGAGGCGCAGAGCAAGATAAAGTTTAGGGATCGACTTCGTGACATGGAGGACGAAAAATGGGCCGCAAAGGTGTTAAAGTACCTGTATATGAGGAGCGTGGACACGCGGTGGAGATGGTGGACCAGACAGCTGACCAAGCGGTACGGAAAGTCGGTAGGGCAAAGCGGTGCTTACACAACAGTTAAAAAGCAGGTAAAGGCAGCAGAGACGACGAAGTGGGCAGAGAGAATGAAAGCGAAAAAACCCTGGAGACTTATAGGACAGAGAAACGGGAAATTAAGAACGAGGGATTCTATGGCAATACGAGAGGCAGTGCGTTGCTCTTCGAGACACGGGCCGGGTGTCTGAGAACCCGGGCATACACGGGTAGCTACAGCCAGCAGGATGAAACGTGTGCATGCTGCTGCAGTGATCGGGAAACTATAGACCATATTGTCAGGAGCTGCACAGAGATACGGCCACCGTGGGGTGAGGGGGAAACAAAGCTGGCGGAGGCTTTGGGATTTGGGGCGAGGGGGAACCTCAACTTTAAGGCCATAAAGGTGACGAAGAGGCGATTGGAGTGGTGGTGGAAGAAAAGTAGGAAAGGGATGGGTACGCAGGCGGAGCAATCATACGGATGAGAATTTAGAACAGCGAGGGGAGCAAAAAGGGGGGTGGGGGCGGTGAGTTTAAAACAGAAAAGAGCGAAAGATGGGAGGGAGGAAGCAACTTTATAGGTTAGCTGGGAGTAGGGCAAGTAAACGTAATAGAAAAGGCAAGTCGGTTGCTGACAACCGATGCCCCGATTCAAAGGGAAAGCCACTAATCATCATCATCATCACTCCAGCGCAGGAGGCCTATCAACAAACGCCGCTCGCGTATTGGGCGCCCGAAAAGCACCGGTTAGAGGAGCAATTGCGTGCTTGCTTTTGTGGTGGCGCCCTCTCTTGCGTTGAACCGGATTTAAGCAATTTGCATGCCCCATCTGCACTAGTTTGGGCGTAGTCGCAGGAATCAACGCGAGCGCACTGCAACGACCGCGTTTCGACCGACAGCTCGTCCTCGGTGGTCAACGGGGCCCCTGGCCGAGGTAAGTAGGCCTGTTCTTGCTTCGACAGACCACCAGACCTGATCAGGCCTAGCGTCAGAAGCCGGTATGTACTTGAGTGCAACAAAAATTACGACCCTTCTACTCACAGCTTCTTGTGCTTGACAACTGCTGAAGCGGACAGGGAGCGATGCAGAGATCTTTATATTATGTTAGTTTATTTTGAAGCAGTTCTGTACATGATACACTTCCGTCTTAGTGTGTGTTACCGTGTAGCTCAAGGCGTTGAAAAACGGCTGTATTGCTGTTTTTGGTACCGTACCTAGATGTGATCATGACGGAAGCGACAAGAGATGCCGATAGCCCGGGTCGCTAAAAGGATGAGTGAGTCCCAGTGAATTCACGAAAAGAGATGCTAAAGTCGTTTAATGGCCAGAATGCATGGGGCGAACTTTCAAGACGAAGTTCGCGCTCCGGAAAATCTGCCGCGGCAGGACGCCGTATGTTCGTCAGGCCACGGTCGTCCAATGGAAACATCGAGCTGCCGTGGTAGGGCGCGTGATCGATGCTAAACCTAATATTCTGAATCTTTCCTCCACTCAAGCTCCAGTTGAGGAGGTTCTTGAAATTACGTTGCCCACGCATAAGCACTGCGGAATCATGCCCGAAGCCGAGTGGAAAAAGCAAATGGAGTGGTGGAGGGTCTGATAATACGACGCTTAGGTATCCGAACAACTAAGTATCCCCTAGAAGAGCATCTTGCGGAAATCATTCCTGTAATGGGGACAATTGGAAGAGTGTTTTGGAAAAGCTACATCTTTGCAAGCAAAGATAAGCTACGTGGAATAAATGCAGTCGCTATAGCGTTGTGTAAATATGATGTGAGATTGTAGATACGCAATACACAGTGCAGACACTCGATACGATGTCCTGTGTCTTTCTTCATTTCTTCTCTCCTTAGATTCTCTCCAGTAATGACGTATATTGCTTTTATAAATAATACGCCAACTCTTTATTAGTTAGTCGTTAGATGTTATTATTCAATACCTCAAGGCACGTTACGCCTGTGCCGAGACAACTGGCGGAATATAGCTGAACACATTTGACATCAATGAGTAATCACTGTGAACGTCAGCGCAGCACTGCACTCCTAAAAGGAAAGACGTTCTGGTTTTCCTTCCTCATGAAGATTTACTGCTTTACTCGAACTACCGGCAAAACAACACGGTGTGAGCATGGAAGCAAAACGAAAGCGATGGTTTGTTCCGAGGGCCAAAGTGTGGATGACAGTTTCAAAGTGAGTGCAACTAGTATAATCGATGTACCTTCATTTAAGATTGCCATCAAAAAATAGTTGTGTTCCTTATAATTGCATTTATGTTATTGACTCTGTTGTGTATACTACCTTGCATTTTTGTCGTCCACTATTGTTTTTTTATGTTTGTCCGCAATGTTTTGTTTCACTTTTGTTTTTGTTTTCTGGTGATAATGCCAGTCACCACTCCCTTCTGTAACGCCCTCTGGGCTTTGAAGGTATTGAAATAAATAAATAAATAAATAAATAAACGCCTTGATCGAGGGCCTTGGCAAAACGACCTGGGTGGCGGAAGCGATAGCGGACGTATGAATGCTCAAAAGCAATGATATTCCAATTCACAGCATTCATGTGGAATGGGATAGGTATGACCGCTCGATGGAAACGAATTTTCCATCGAGCGGCTGTGGTCGGGCTAAACTACATCGAGTGAAGACACGGCGTCCGCCGCTGGCCCCCGCTGGATTGCTCTCGGTGTGCTAACTGAACCTCCATGCCAAGAACGAACGTCAGCGTTCAGTAAACAGACCCAGTTAAGAAGCTTCCCGCTTGCATTGTACGCCGTTTGAGATTCTTCGGTAGTTGGGGGCGTTTTTTGTGCTGAAACGTTGTGTTCTCAGTTCTCCAAAGCATTAAAGGAAGATAAAAAACGACTTCTCCGGAGAGATTCGAACCAGCGACTCCCTGAACAACAAACCGGCCTTCTGCCCCCACTCTGTCTCGACAGATAGGGTTACGGTGCAAAATTGATCTTCCCAAGCCCGGCTATAAATTCGTGTGGCTGGCTGCTTCCACAGTCGGATACAAGTCAAGAAAACAGTGGCTTCGCCAAGTCAAAGTATCCCCTTTCCAGCCAACGGTGCCGCTATATCAATGTGACGTCGCGGCCGACCACCTTGCACCTCCAGGGAGCGATTGGCGCCAAGTTTTTTTGAGGGAGTCCCCGCCAAAAAGTAGTTTTTCAGGACGAATTCACTTGAGCGAACATAAAAACCTTAGCTAAAAATTCTTCATTTGGTGGTATAATGCAACGCGCGAAAGAACTTATATTCGTCAGCTGGAGTAGTGACTTTCAACTTTATTGCTGGTGGTAAATTTCTGCTATTCCGGATTTTCCCTCAACCGCTTGCTTCTGGTTTTATGCATCGCCGGTTACCTTTTCCGGATTGCAGCGCGAAAAAGTCACGTCTGAGTGTGCGTTATCGTTCTCGCCTGAGGGTTGTTTTGCGTTGCCATCCACGCCACGCCGATTGTACAAGAAAAACAAGTATTTGCCTACCTGTGAATATTTGGTGGCCAGCAGAACTCCTACCGAGCACGAATAGCACCTTCACCAGCTCTTTCAGCGACCGGACGAGCACGGTCTGGTGTTGAAACGTCAAAAGTGCGTGTTTCGTGTCGAGGTTCTCAACTTCCTCGGCCACCACATCACTACTGAAGGCGTAATGCCATTGGAATCGAGGGTGAAATCCGTCAAGAAGTTTTCTGCTCCAACAGCTTTCCGCAAGCTGCGAGAGTTCCTGGGGCTCTTAAACACCCACCGGCGGTTCATTCCGTCTTGTGCTCGAGTACTCCAGCCATTGACCGATCTGCTGCGCTGAGACTACCAAACGGCACCAGAATTTTGTTTGTCTGACGAGCACCAGAACGCTTGCCAGAAGGCTAAATACGAGCTGGCCGCGGCTACCCTTCTCATTCATCCACTGCTTGAGGCTCCTACGCGCCTCATTGGGGACGCCTTCTCCACATCGGTCGGAGCAGTGCTGCCGCAACAGGATTGTGCAGAGTGGAAGACACTGGGTTTCTCTTCGAAATGCCTGAAGCCTGCAGATGTTCCTTACAGTACTTTTGGAAGGGAGATGCTCGCCATCTATTGTTCCATTAGGCATTTCCGCTACTTCCTCGGAGATCGTGATTTCTAAATCTTGGCAGACCACAAGCCCCTCACGTACGTATTCAACAGCAACAGTTCCTTCTACTCAGAACGGCAAATTCGTCAGCTCTCATTCAACTCTGAGTTTTTTACAGACATCCACCGTGTTCTTGGAGCCGAAACCGAAGCGGCCGACGCCTTGTCTCGCGTCAACGCTTCTAGCACGAAAGTCCTGGACTTCGAGGCGATGGCCGCGGCTCAGCGGGAGGACACTGAGTTGACGAGACTGAAAAGTGGAGGATCTTTACTTGTGCTTTCGGAGGTTGCCCTTCCCTACGTCCAGGGCACGATACCTTGACATATCCCCTAGGCAACCTCATGACCTTTCGTCCCACTGAATGTTCGCTGAGTGGTATTCAACACTTTCCACTCCATCAGCCACACAATTGTCCGCGCCACCCAGCGGCTGATAACAGAACGCTTCGTTTGGCCCGGAGTCAACGCGGACGTGCGACGTTGGGCTCAGAGATGTGAAACGTGTCAGCAAGCGAAGTTTACGTGCCACACTCGGGCTGCACTACAGGAATTTCCGACTCCTGAGTCGCGGTTTGACCACGTTCACCTCCACCTCGTGTGTCCGCTACCGCCCTGCCAAGGTTTCAGGTACCTGCTCACATGCATCGACACATACAGCCGATGGCCCGAAGTTATACCAATTGCGGACATATCAGCTGAGACCGTCGCGCAGGCCTTTATTCAGACATGGGTGTCCCGCTTTGGCTGCCCCGCCCGCATAACAACTCACCGGGGACGGCAATTCCAGAGCAACTTCTTCTCCGCGCTTTCGACCCTCCGCGGCACGAGGCTGCAGCATACAGCGGCCTACCACCCCGCCAGCAAAGGAATGGTCGAACGCTTGCACAGGCAACTCAAAGATGCACCTACAGCGAAACTCGATCGCCAGCACTGGTTTGAAAAGCTAGCGCTCGTTCTTCTTCTCCTACGCTCAACGGTGAAGGAAGACCTCGGCTTCAGCGCAGCGGAAATGGTGTACGGCTCAACAGTGCGCCTCCCAGGAGAATGCTTCTATGACCAGAAACTTTCCGCCCCAGCAGCCTCCGACCACATCGAGAAGCTACGCGCATGGCTTGCGCAACTAAGGCCAACAGCCCCACGCATCGCCGGCAACAGAAAGGTTTTCACTTTTCCCGAAATGAACTCAGCTACATATGTGTCAGTGCGAGACGACGCAACGAAACCGCCCCTCTATCCGCCGTACGGCGGCCCTTTCAAAGTTTCAGGACGTAATAACACGACCATCACAATCGACGTGCGGGGCAAACGAGAAGTCGTTGCCGTCGACCATGCCAAACCTGCTAATATTGAGGTTTCTGTTCATGCACCCTCTCACGTACGTTTTCAGTGATAACCAGTGGACTGTGACCTTTCGTCATTCAGCTGGTAACTGCTCTCTTTCTTTAAGGGGGAAGGTGAGTCTTTAGACAATTTTTTTTATTATCAGTGCCAGCTAGATGGAAATTGGCAGACTTAAGCGGTTTTTTACACTGATTTCAATAATGCAATTGGTTTTAACGAAGCTTCATTTCTTCAAGAAATACAACACTTTGAAATTTATTTATTGGGGCATTTCTTACGGGGGTTTAGAGCAATTTCGCTTTAGCAAACTCATTGATGATTTATACGGACATAATGCCAAAGGTCTACTCTGGGGCGCAATGCTATTTTTATTTATTTCGAGACTTTTGCAAAGCGTGAAAGAGGTGAACATTTGATATCAACAAATCGTATAAAATTGCCTCATTTTTATCAATTTTTGAAAATAGGTAAACAATGACAGAGCAATAAAAATAGAATCACCCCCTTGATCAATGCAATACGAATACAATGGTACCAGTCTTGTCATCCTAGCCTAAGAGCAACACTACAAAAACCCCGTAAAGCATAGCTTGGTCTTGCAAAAAAAGAAACTGAGAAACATGCATTTGAAGTTACAGATCACGGTAACTTTTGCTACAGCATAGCTACAACATACAACAATATTTAGTAGCTCTATTCTTCACGAAGAAAAGCATACCAAGTATGTGACTGTAACACAAAAATAACTCTGGAAATATTAACGTGAATTCACACGGATTTCGTTGCGAAGGAAAATTAAATTTTACACTGTTACACTTCAGGCAAATTATATCCTCATTCCCCTTTTCTGTCAGTGTCTTTACAGAATACAGAAAGGCAGAAATACCATGTGCTGCTGTTATGTTTGTGCTAAAATGAGACTAAAGCACAGCAGCCACCTAGAATTAGAGATTGTCCTGGAATGCATCTCCAACATACAGCAAAGCTGTAGGTGAAATGCACTTCGGCGATCAATGCTTCAGTGATACAAATAGCATCAGCTGCGTGACCAATTCAGTAAAAATGAAATTATATCAGTCTTGTTATCCTGGCTCAAGAGTAAGATAAGAAAACACCCCGCAAGGAAGAGCAAGACCTCACAAAATAAACTCTACAGCTGCAGGTGGACTTCAATTTGGCGATGGATACCAGAGGGATACAAACAGCATTACCTGCTAGATATATTTGTTGCAAATTAAATGATACCAGTCTTATCATCCTAGGTCAAAAGCTGGATAGTGAAACACTCAGTAAGGCAGAGCATGACGTCGCAAAATAAGAGAGAAAAACGCATCTTCAGTTTCTAAGTCTTGCTACAGCATGGCCCAATATAAAAAGCGCTTTGCCACTCTGTTCCTCAAAAAAAAGAACCAAGTATGCGACCGTACCACAAACATAACCAGCAAGGCTATATGCAAGTAATGAAAAACTTTTCTAAACAGCGCTGGAAAACTGCACTTTTTGCTGAACTTCATCTACGGTAGTTCCTCCTTTGCACTTCCTTCAACGTCGATGCAAACTGAAGAAAAGCACAAACATATTGTGCTGCAGACTTTTTTGCACAAATAAAACCAAAGCACAACAGCTAACTCAATCTGGAAGTTTCCACGCGGCGCTTCTCGGACCAGGTTCGTACGTGACAGGCGGTCTCGGTACAGCCGTCTACGGCGTCTTCCATGGTGTTTTGGTACGCTTGCAGCGCGTAGTTCCGTGAGGTCAAGGTGTCCAGGCATTGCGGCACGAGACATAAAGACGTTGTGACAAAATCGCAGTCCCTAACTGCGGAAAAAACACATCCGAATTGAAAATACTGCGGTGGTGAACGCGCGCATGCCAAAACAAAACGAAAAAAAAATGGCGGCTCAACGGCGCCGGCCAATCAGAGACGCGGAACGGGGGGTTCGACTCGATGCTGCCAATCAGCGGCTCCAAAACGACCTTTGGTAAATCGGCGGTAACGCTCGTTCTCCTCATGCCACGCCATTTTGAGATAGCGCAAAATACGCACAACGAAATCAGCTACAAAACGAGCCCAAGATGGCCGCCGCCGGCAGTCTGTTTCGAGTGTGGCGCGCGCGCGAAGTTTAAGCTTTTTTAGCCCGGTTTTCGGCGTTTTGCGGCTCCCGCTGCGTTTTCAAAGTCATTTTTGAGATTATTCCCGATCGAATTCAGCGGTGAAACTTTTAGAGTAGGTGCTTGAAGGTATAAAGACTTCAAAAATGCGTTTTTTTCCCAAAATACGTTTCTTCGCGATTTTGGACCATTCTATTACCCGCGTCCCCACTTAAAAGCTCCTCTGTAGCGGAAGCCGCTCGCCACCCCAGCGCAAGCGGCTCCCATGAGACGGGGCTTTTCCTTTCTATCCACTCTAAACTTTTTTTCCTCCCATATACTCCCTAGAGATTCTTTTTCACCTGCCCTCTAGTGATCCTCCTTGTAGGAGTTTTTTTACTACATGGAACAGGGAGGTTTTGTTTACCTCCTCAAAACAGGGCGTTTTTAGGTGATAGAAAGGAGGTAGTTAGGGTGTGTTAAGAAATGTTTGGGAGAATTTAAGGAGTTGAAAATGGAGTATTCTTTACTTCCTGAAGGCGTTTTTAAGTGATGTTTATGGACTTTTTAGGCGGTTGAATAGGAACTATTATGTCTCCCTTGGGAAGTACTTATGTTATTTAAGGGGCATTTTTAGGAGGTTCAAGGGAAGCATTTACTTCTTTTGCATGGAGTTTTACGTTTTGTAGGCCTCGGGAGGAAAGTTTTTAGGAGGTTCAAGGGAAGCATATATTTCTTTGGAATGAAGTTTTGCGAAAGTTGGGGCGGTTCTGTAGGCCTTCCGAAAGGCGTTTTTTAAAGGCCACAAGAGAGAGTTTTTAGTTCCCTGCGGGAGTACTGATTTCACACGGTTTTTCTCGGTTTCAGGCTTATTTCAAACGAACTTTCGCATATAAGTTTACATGGTACATGGTGTACACATGGAGGTTCCGAAATAAAAATTAGGGTGACCTCCTATAAGAAACCACAAATGGTACATTGCTAAATAATACGCCAGTTAGGAATAGACGACAGCAATACAATGCCAGTTGCACAAACCGCAGAATTAATATTACTACAAGAACTGAAATACGCGAAAACCAAAAAGATATGCGCAAACACAACGGCATGGTAAGTGAAATCATTATATAATACTAGCGGATCGAGAACGCGTCAGTACTTATCAGAACTTATCGGTACGCATCAGTACTCAGTACACAAAGTGAAAAAAAAATGGTAGCAGTGGTTTACAAGAACAACAAAAAAATTTCAGTTGGTGTAGAAATGAGCGAACTGTGTGCTAGTTGAACAAACTTAAGAAACAATATTACTACAAGAACTCTAAATATGAGAAAAACATAAAGGCACAAACACAACGACATGGTAAGTGACATCATTATATAATACTAGAGGATTGATAACGTGTGAGTACTTATCAGTATGCATCAGTACTCAGTACACAAAGTGAAAAAAAAATGGTTTGAGCGGTTTACAACAACAAAAAATGTTTCAATTGGTAGTGAAATGAGCGAGAGCTTTGTAACGATTTGATATTGAAAGGTAACGAGCATTTTGTAGATGGTGAAGGCACAAGAGATAAATGATGTAGGAGACAGACAGCAATGAGATGGCTATCGATAAATGAGTAAAGAACGAGAAATATGTTGCGGAAAATACCAGCGCGTTTTGATAAAGACATATGCGCCAAGAAAAGTGACCGAGTCTGAGGGGTTAATTGCAAGGATATAGAACAGAATGGGTGGTATCGCGACAGCTTCTTTAGAGTGAGAAGAAAAAGCCATGCAATTCGTGTTTTTCGGATAATTATTAGTTGATTCATTTGGAACCTGTTGCCAACATTATTTAGATAATTGTTTCAAGTTAAATTAGTTCGTTAATATTATTGCTTCACTAAAAGATAGCTGTATCATCAGCATACAGAAGGGCCCATCAAACATCCCCTGTTCAGTAAAAAAAGAAAAAGTCAGAAACATAATACGCAATTCTTTTAGACTACCATCCAATGATTACAGCATTGAAAACAAATAAAATATTAGTGAGGGATATTGATGCGATAAAAGTTAATTATTTCTGAATACTTCACACGTGGTTTGGTGCTTGCAAGGTCCAAAAAGGCATATTCCACAAACGTTAGACCTCTGTATGCCTTCTTCGGATATTGAATGTTGAAAACCCAGAACGATGCAAACAGACTACACCGTCCTCCCAGTAAAGATGATGCAGTCAAGACACTCTGGCCATCGCTACGGAGGCTAACTTCCCCGTTCACGGAATACAGGCAGGGATTCAAAAGAACATCTGCCTGAAAAAGAAAAAAAGAGAAAGAAATGCCCCACATGTAAAATTTCAAACAGACACTATGGTTAAATGAACCTAATAATTCGGTACACTAATAAAATTGTTAGGCCAGGTTCCCTGCGAATTTCAGTACTTGAATTAGGAATGCAAAGGCTTCATAAAACCAAGTCCCAGTACATTAACCAATTGTGGCTTTGGCAGCAATAAAAAAGATATTACTTCCGCATAATATACTCGAGCACAACTTTAAATGACAGTGAAGTTAAAATACAAGTCTCTCTAGGTTGACAGATTAGCTCACGGAGAACACTATTATACCCCTCTTACACCTGGCTTTTTTATAAATAAGCACACTACAAACTTTTACGCCCAGAAGGGTGCTTCAGCTTGTCGCCGGAGGAGCACCCTAAAAACTGAATATTTTACACCCTTTAGGGTGCTTGGATTCTGTCGCCGCAGGAGCCCCCCTTTGTGAAGCACCCCAGAAGACAGGTGCCTTATAACACCCTTTTCGGCCTAAAAGTATCCTAGGGTGCTACTTAGCACCCCAATCTGTAGGAGCGTCTTCTGCAAAAGGACCCACCTAAAGGGGTACAAAACGGGTGCGTCATCCTCGGTTCACAAATGGTGCAGCAGGTGGGAGACCACATATTACACAATATGACACACGATTATGGTATGAAACATTCGTGCTTTCCAAGCTCAGTTCTGTGAGACATTCCGTTGAAGCTCAACTTCAGCTGATAATTTCCTTTAACTTGTGTCACCGATTGTTAAAACATCAATTTAAAGAGTCAGGAGCCACATCTCAGTACAGAGTTATAACTTTAGAGGTAGTTGATTATCCAAAACTTCATAAAAAACCAATTATATGTTCACTTTGCCAAACTGCAGTACACATCCTTCGAGCTTCACCGCACAGCCTAACCATGCTGTGCAGTGAAAGGAATTAGGTGTGCAACACTTCAACCACACAAAACTTCCTTGAACCTTAAAACCCTTGGATTCTCAGTATTGCATCAAGCTTCCAAACACGGTAGCTACCTGCAATGTTTAGTGCGTTATTCTTGAGCTGAGCAGGAAGGTTCAATATGAAGGAAGACCAAATGCAAAATGTATAGTTTTCTCCGTAATGCGGCTCATAATATAGTTCCCTCCGTACTGCGGCGCATAATGTACTTATAAAAGTTCGGTACCCAAGCCATTTATTTTCGTTTGCATTATTCTTTTTGCTTTACGAAAAAATATTCATATGGTACAGCACTTGCAAGGTTTGGTGATATATGGAGTTTTATAAGCATACATTTAAACTAAATCACCCCACATAGCAATAACAAGAACTGCAAACATCACAGAACAATGCATACAAGTTCCCTGGTGAAGCCCATGGTTTAAATGTAATGTCATTGTTCATAAACCATTATTTTATTATGAGGTAAGCTTGTACATGGTGCCTTGCATTATGTCTCTGCCGGTGGATGGGGGGTCATTTGTCGCTGTTGCAAATGAAAAGCCAACAGCCAGGGCCCATTAGTTTTGGCTAGTATTATGAGGTCCCTCACGGCAAGCATTCTACGTCGATAGACTTTTTTAAAGTTGACTCGAACTGAAATCAGCAAAAGATTCTCTACAAAACATTCAGTCTATCCGCAGGTTTAGGGTTTGCTAATTTCCATATTTGGGTTTCTTCTGCCTTTCTTAAAAACATTTTTCTTTTGATAAGAAGGTGCATAACCAAAAGCAAAAAGCTTTTCTGTAAACCTTTGGTAGCTATATAATTGTTACAAAATATCTTGCTCTAAATATGGCAGCTTAAACTGAGAATATTTGCATTTAAAATCATTAAAATAAGTTTAAATTGATCATAAATTTTTATCTGTTTTTACGCAAAACTGTACATGGGATATAAAGTGCACCACAAGGAGGGCTTTGGATTAGCTTTAGCAAATTTGGGACATTTAAGGTGCACTGAAATCTCTACACATGCGCTTTTTCCCTTTCTGTATTCACCAGGAAAATGGCTGCCAATTTAGACAGCGATTCTAAATAGTAGTTGACGTGCATTTTATAGTAATCTCAAACATTATAGCCACAAAATCCATTTTTACAAGTTGTAGACATTGCCCGTTACACCAGACATTGGACTACACTGTCAAGAGCTTTGACATTTACAATGACGTCTACAAAGCAAGCTTATACTGGTAGAATGTTTTATACCATAATTACTCTGTGTTCAGAGCTCACGTGTGAAGTATGGATACTGCTGCTTCAGCAAGAACCGAGGATGAGCACCCTTCCTGGTTCTGAAAAAAAGTAACAGAGGAAATGCCTTAAGCAGGATTCTGAAACAGGGTTGAAAGAAACAAGAATGAACAAGAAATTATTTCAAAACATGTAAAGCAATGGAAACAAATATTTATTTCAACTTCATTTCTACAAAAGACCACCAATGAAGACTGCTGATGGGGTATTGGCTCAAAAAAAGAGCAGAGAGCACTTATGTAAATGCTGCAGGGAGCCTTCACAGCCAAGAATTGTTTGAGCACCTAAACTAATCACTGTTCAACAAACTCATAAAAAATGTTTGATTGCATAAAAAACCAGTGGTAAACACAGGAAACAGTTAAAACAGAATGACGGCACAAGTTTTTCCCGTCGTTCTCGTCTGTGTCCTGGGTTTTCCTAGGGTTTTTCATACATTCAAACATGTACCAGCTAGCCCAGTCCAACGCCTTGGTATCATAAAAATATGGATAGTCAATCCTTACAGAAAGTTGAAAAAAAAAGAAAATACAAAGTAGGTGACAAAATTAAAACGACAGCAAATTGGTTGGCTTTTATTTTAAATGATAATACAAAAATAATGGCATGAATGAAAGTGAGCAGCACGCGAAGTACCTTGTTGCTAGCCCGACATTCCACTTTGAAGCAAAATGTCCGCTTTCAACAGTACATGGGGTAAACATGCAACGAGGCATTCATTTAGGCACACAAAATATACCATATTTGTTAAAAAAGCTAGGAATTAGTTGAAAAACCTGACCACAACAAATTGGAATTGGTGACTGATACAGTTTCAGAAATACACAGCGACATCATATAAAAATATATGGTTCCCATACAAAGATTGATCATAACAAAAATTCAGGACTACATTTATCAGACTGGCATCAATGTGCAAAGCAGCTTAATGAAGGAAGACGGTATTCACGACAAACATGTTCATATTGAGAGCTCATGTGCTTCCCTGCAAGTTGGGTGTGTAAACCCACTGACATCTTAACTAACCCGCCTGAATCATCACTTTATAGACATTGAGGAATTTTACGAATTGGTTTATTATAGCGAGCTGTCTAGTTTATTTCCCTATTTTTGTTGGCATTTTGTGTCTAATTTTAAATTTGGTGACTAGATAGCTTTTACTTTTACTATGGTCATCCACTGGTGACAATAAATATTTGACTTTTAAAAATTTCAGTTTTGTTTTATTGCTCACCAGCCGATCTGAAATATCAGAGGCGCTTAAAACGTATGTTGGCGTTTCTCGTTTCCTTCCTGCAATGTAGTACAACTAATCAATACTTTTGCCACAATTTGTTGACAAATCGTAATATTTGAAAAGTATTCAGCCGAATGAAAGTGTCATTTCAGAAGCATGCACAATCAACAAGGCCTCAATGACTCTCACGACGCGGTTCACTTGTTTCTGTCACAAATAACCCGAGTGCAGACACATTCCACCGAAGACGAAGGTAACATGCCCTATTGGGTGATGAATATTTAAAAAGCCTTACGAGTAAATTTAGGAGCGCTTGACCACAAACGTTGAGAAGCTGGAAAATTCTCCATGAGCCGCTGCAGCCAGCAGAAACGATGCAGGACACAAGTTGGTAGGCGGACCGTTGGCATCCTGCGATTGTGAAGATATTTCTGTTTAGTAGATGCTCTTCTTTTTGTACCACTGTTTATTTCACCTTTAACAAGCAGCTGAACTCCTTAACGTTCGCATAATAAAATGCTGCAATGTGGAACAGTTAGCAGGGTTACCTCAATTTTGCTTTTCTACGAATTAACACCAGGTAGGTAATCTGCACACAACTACAATCAAACTACAATTTTCGCCTACTTCACTGCTAACATGAGCGTGTGACTGCTCAAGCACAAATACAGGTTAACATGTGAGCAATCTGCTATACTTATCCCCACAGACTGAACAATCAGGCATCAGAAATCGGCAAGGAAGGAGGTGTCACCTTTAAATGGCACTTTTTTCGTTCAAAACATAAACAACACCTGGAAGCTTGAAGCGTGAGAGGGGGTCTTTCACCCTGACAATGTCAGAACATAGCTTGCTAGTGGGCACGTGCACGATGTGCACAATGTGTCTCTTGAAAATGTGTGCAAAAGCTTCATTGATGTGTAGTACGAGAATTGCAGCACGTTTTGACACAGGCCTTGTGGACGCTTCTGCCTACTAATGTCAATGCGGATTCCTGCTAGTCGCCCTCTTCTCTTCTTTTTTAATATAATGCTTTAGGCAGCCACAAGGACTGCATCAAAACGTGCAGCAATTACCTACGTCCCACACATCGGTGAAACTCTCGCACACATTTTCAAGAAACGCAGTGCATACACCGTGCATGTGCCTATAACAAGCTGCGTTCTGACATTGTCAGCGTGAAAGACCCCCTCTCACGCTCCTAGCTTCCGGCTATTGTTTAAGATTCCATGCGCTGAATGCAAATCAGTGTACATTGGCGAAACGTGCAATCTGCACAGAAGAGAAACGCAGCACTGGAACGAAGTGAACAAGGGCCATGCAAAAACAAGTCCACTGGCAGAGCACCATGAGAGGACGGGACACGTGGTCGACTGGAACAAGACAAAATTACTGACAACTGAGTGCAATCTATCTTCTCGATTACTGCTCGAGTCCCTCATCGTTCAGACGACGCCCAACATTATCAACATAATGGATGGCAATCTGCACCATATCTATGCAAACTCATTGCGCCGCATAATGCCCAATATATAGCTTCGTTTTCCACGACACATGCTCACCGTGAACAAGCACCAAACCATTAAATGGCTTTCTTGACTTGGTCAGTGACCTACGTTTCATGACTGCAATAATGCTTTTACCTGCCTACACGGCATTCCGTCAAACACTGGACTACACCACATGAGCCATTGCCGTTCTTACGCTACACCAGAGTATATAACCTTTCACTACTGCTATGAGATTGACCCATAAACGCACTTCAATATGGCCTTTATATTTAGCTCTTGGAAACATTATGTATAATTTCCCCTTTATGTAGCACCTGCTACAGCAGCTGGTACCAAAAACATGAAAAACATATACCAAAAACTTCAAAAACATATACCAAAAACAAAAAAACGGTAGTTTAACATGCCAAAGCTACACTCTGGATATGGGGAGCACTGTAGGGGAAGGCTTCGCATTAATTTTGACCACCTGGGTATTTTTGTGCGCACCGTAATCTCAAAACACGGGCGTCTTTACGTGTTGCCTTCATCTGAAAAGCGGCCACACCAAGCGGTATCCAACCGACATTCGCCTCCACAGCACACCACCCTAGCCACTGCAGTGGGTTAAACATATGATATAAAGCGAGTTTTGGAGTGAGTGCAAATGAAAATATTAATCACACGTCTTATTTTCCCAATCGATCTACATTTTGAAATTCACCATGCAATCCCCCCTCCCCTACCGGCCTACCAAAACACCTTTGTCTCAAGAGGTAATCAGGCTGTTGTTATTGAAGTAAGTATTTACAATTCGAGACTTGCCACCGTTAAAGTCATGCACTTTGTTTTAGAGATAAGCAATATTAGCCATTTGCAGCACCAAGAGGTAATTGTGTTAAGATCAGATTGAAAGCATTGACAGTAGTAGTTGAAAGAAATTGTGTGATAAATTACAACATCATCTGCAAATAGACCTACATGGGAGGATATGCAACATGGAAGATAGGACCAAGCAAGCTGCCTGGGGGGACAACAAAGTGGCACGAGCAAAAGAAGTATCTAGCTATTAGAAGTAAACTGCATTTGAGAAGAATGAAAATCTTTCGCTCAAGTGAGGACATTAGGGTGAAGTTTGAGAAGTAGTCTGTGGTGTGCAATGCGATTAAATGCTTTAGAAAAATCGAGAAAAACTACCGCAGTTTGTAAGCCTGCGTCAATGGATCAATGTAGATCGTGAACAAATCCTGAAAGTTGTGTTTCTCAAGTAACCCTTGTGAAAACCGTGGTGATACTCGAATGTGATATTGTGATTTTATAAATAATTAGTGACCCGAGAGTGGATGAAATGTTTCCCGACCTTGCATATGGTGCTTGCTACGGAAATTTAATGGTGAAGTACCATCTCTTGATTTAAAGATTGGTGCTACCTCGACTATCTTCCAACCATTGAGAATAGTGCCTGTCATGAGAGCAGCGAAAAAAGCGCTGTCAGAATTCTACAGACTGCGGGATGTACTTTTCGGTATAGTATGATTAATACCAGTATGATCTGAAGTAGACCAGTTTGTATTGCAAGCTCAAAACCATATCGAAAGATCCTAAATGTTTGCTTGGCTTGATTACATACGAATACTTGCTTCAAAGTCAGTTCAATTTCTCGTCTTGCCCTTTATTCAGCGGCCCGAGATTCTCTTCAATATCTCTGCTAAGCAATGACACGCTCCAAACGCACAGCATTGCTTCATGAAAATGTTTCAAATAATCAGAGGCCACAGCACTGCTAACAGGTATACGTCATGGCAGGTTCCACAACAAGCAATAACTAACCTGAAAGTACATAATTGGTGGGTGCACCGATATGGCAGCAGTGCCTGGACCGATGTGTCGAGCAAATGCGCTGACTTCTGAACGGGTGGTCCAAGCGGCCAGATGATGGATGAATGGCCATTCCTGGCGGCAAAGCGTACGGAGCACCAACGAAAGGCCAGGCAGTACTTGGGTACAGCAGGTGCAGTGTCGGTTGGCCAAGGGAGGCCCTGGCAAAGCCTTTGAAACTGGACTGGAAGGCAGCTGACCCAGGACAGCCAGCAGCAGCACCTGCAGCTGCATAATCTGTGAGTGTGCTGACACTTGTTGAAATACAAGAAGAGCACACACAAAGCACGAATGCTTACAACAAGTAGATTTTAAATGCAGAGCATTTCAGTAACTCACGATGTCACCCGCGTTGACGTCCGTAGTCCGCACCGCACCCCTCCCTACTATATAAAAAAAAGAAATACTATCCGGCGCCAGGTTTCGATCCCTCGACCCTGCGGGCGGAACGCAATGTACATGGTGCTCTAAGCACTGCGTGACAAAGCCGACACAGAATGGGACGCTATGAACGCGCCTTATATCGTTGACTCATTCAAATTACTGCTGACGAGCGCTCTCTCGTCAGCAGTTGCCACAAGTGCAACAACATTAACGTAACGCAAACTACTTGACGTCGTGCGCCCCCGGAAATGCTCTGCATTTGATCGTGCCCCTCGCGAGGGGGGTGTTTCAATGCGTCTTTCTACTGACCAGTACACTCGTCGCCATCTGTCGGATGTTGTGCTAACCCTTTGCGGCTGATGGCGCGAATTGAAATGACATTTGCATATGATCAAACTGAAAGGCTCTGCAAGAAAAACAAATACCAGGGCCAGAGTTTCTGCAGTGGATGTAGTATTTGAATGACATACTATGTCGGGCCTCTTTTTGTGTTTGCTAGGCAGGTTAGGCAGCCGGACCTGTGAGCTTGAATTCTCTATAAAAGTTGCAGAAGATCGTTCCCACGACTCAGCTATTTAGAAAACCAAGGCTCGTGAGCCGGTTGCTGGGTTTTGTGGCGCGAGGGAAAACATGGCTGTGCAAGAGGAAAAACTTATATATTCGTTTAAAGACAGTAACCTCCAAGGCACCAATAAGAACATTCCCGGAACACCCCAAGTGAAATTTAGGTCACAGTAAGAATGTATTTATTAGAGCCGCAGGTACTGTGAGTGGGGAATGCATTAAATATGCAAAGCCCACTGCTGAGCTAATTTGCATAGAACGCATGCTAGCAGCCCATCTGTATCCCTTGCTTTCAATCGGAACTGTTGTGTGATAGTTGAGGCTCCTCCATTTTATGTCTGACTTGTATCTGCACGTTCAATTCTCCAATATAAATCAAGTTGAGTTTGTGCCTAAAGCTTTCGTGTTAGTCTCTGTATGGCCTGCGGTTTTGCGAAAATGAGAACTTGCGAATTGGCTCAATTTTCTGCACTAATTTAAACAATACATATGCCTCTGATATCAAGCCCCAGACTTCCCGAGAGCTACTCTGACGGAATCGGCAGGCGCCTCGTAGGCGTTGTGAAATCTCCCCCACTACCCCGAGACTATGCTAACTCCCTGCGAGGCCACATGCGCGCATTTGACCTTCAGTTTGCACGTATGTGAATTCTATACCTCTATGAACTCTCAGACGGGCGTCGTCATATTCGTGCCGGACTCGTGAAGCTCGGCAACGTAAATTACCGTACTCGCTCGCTGGCGCGCGGCCTGAACTCTCTCACCGTTTCCTGCCCTTGCACTTTGTAAATTCTCATCTGTTTAACGCGGCCCGAACTCTCTCACCGTTTCCGGCCCTTGCATACTATTTTCTCTACCTTGCACTTTGTAAATTCTCAACTGTTTAACTACACCTCCTGCGTCCTCATCTCTTGCCTGCTTTTCTTCCAGCACAACTCCGTCCGCACCCGGTCGACGCGTACGCTGTCGGGGCGCGTTGGCGAGCGAGTACGGCAGTTTCACAACGCTGCTGCCGAGCTTCACGAGAACGGCACGCATATCACGGCCCGAAGACCGCGAGGCGTACGGTCGCCGGTCGCGAGCGCAATAGCTGCGAAGCGCACTGCACGGAATTCGTGTAGGGGGGGGGGGAGATTTGACAACACCTACGAGACGCCAGCCAAGGAATCAAGTGTACGCTTTTTCACGTGCACTTCCAGGGAACCTATTGTTTATGTTATTTCTTGGTATACCGCGGGTATTCGCGAGGGAGGACTAATCATAGCGTTGTGCCACTCACGCGAAATTGCGACTGGGATCTGCAACTGCAAAGGCACTGTTTGAGAGACACATAAACAAACGCCCCGGTGTTAACGAGCCTTGCGTGGTGTGAAATTATTAGCAGACGTGTACCACAGCGCGAGCATCGTAGCCAAGGTCTAGCTTCAGCGTAAATTGATGCTGACTTCTGCGGAAACGGTGGACTGGACGCCAAACAAGTATACTAACTCACGTAGGCTCTCAGAGCCAACGAGATGGGGGTCTAGCGAATTACTGACCCATAGACACCAGAACTAGTTCAACCAAATACAGAATAATAAAAAATGCGTACTAACCCGAGCAAAACCGATGTTTCCAACGTACAATTCTCCTTCACTGTCGTCTTCATCTCGCGGACACACAAACACGCTTTGTTCTGATGCAATGTCATCCACTTTTGACGCGCAGTATTTTATCCGGCGATGATCGCTCTTCCGGGGTCCCCATGTTCAACACACGCGTAGGTTGGAAGGGTAGACATCACCCATAAAGCTTTTATAACTACGATTTAAGCTTGAAATAGATAAAACTGATCAAATCACTCCAGCAACCACTCGGTACAAAACGCCATGAAAAACACACAAAAAGTGAGAGATTGTCGCCAGACTTCAAATGCAGCACCTCTATGTTTGACGAAAATTGTGTTAGTACTGTAATGTTTGTAGTTATCTTTCTGCTTTCAAAATCTGAAATGTGTTTATAACTTAAATTTAAGGTTTTTACACAAAAAGTAAATACACGTAAAGTAATTAACATATATACTGATATTGTAAAGCGGTTTTGACGTTTGTGTTGGTTTTGTTTTCACGGCGGGCTTCTCAAGAGAGAAGGTGCGAAAAAACGAGCTACTTTGGGTTCAGGAAGAGGGCGGTAAATGTCGGCGTGATAGGAAGCAAGGAACAGGCGCTTACCCTGGCCGTAAAAAAAAGAGCTAATGAAACCCTTACCTAAAAAAAACCAGGTTCGACGAGGAATCGAACCATTGACCTACAAAACAGTAAACGGACGCGTTAATACTCAGCTATCTCGGCGGGCGGTGTTTGGTACGCCTAAAACAACTCTATACTTACGTAAGTTTTCAATGAATATTGTCGCTTGTGTCTAGTTTATGCTGCATTTTTGAAATTCTGGCTGTCTTAACGCTTGTTTCTCACGCACCGGTCTTGCAGACGAGGCCGCATTGCTAGCGCTGCAAGCGATTGAGCCAAAGCTCCCTTATTTGACTCAAGAAAAGCTATCGCAGTCAACCCGACCTTTTCGGCGCAAGCCACGGTAGCCACGAAATAAATGGAATGTGCCGTTAGAATTATGGCGTTGATAACGCTTGTTTGTCCGGCACCTGTCTTGCCGACAAGCAACGTCGCGCTAATACTACAAGCGATGTCACACCTGGCATGTCAGGCGCATCAAACCCGTCGTGTAAAACGACTGCTAACAGTGCGAAAACCTCTGAGTTTGTAACAAATGGGGATTATTATAAAGCGACCGAAACATGCGGTGGCGGTGACGTAATAGGCACAGCAAACAGGTAGGCAGAACGGCAGCTACGAGCGAAAATGATTTTACACGACCGCCTCCGTGGGCCTGCGCAAAAAAGGAAGATAGAACCCCTGCATACGCGCCCTCAAAGAAAGCTGTACAGCCGATTCAGTTTGTTGTGGACGAAGAGCAGCCGAGGCTGCAGCCACAAACGATTGTGCTTGCCGTGGTATGAGCCACAGAATATCTTCACATCGTTATGTTATCGTCCGTCTGATTGTTACTTATTGAAGGGAAAATTCAGAACACAAACGGTAACGTCTAGCGTCTATGCCAGACATAGACGCTCCTGTTTAGGCCCTAAAAACCACCTTCAGGGCGTCTGTCGGTTCTGTCGGATGGCGCGCTCGCGCCGCTGATTACGAACAAAGCGTCTGTTGGCGTTCACTGATCGTGTTGGCGAGCCGGTAAACGCCATCATGGTTAAACTCCCTGTTGGAAGACTACGCTGTTGGGACGATAGAGTGCCGACAGAGCTTCTTATTGGCCCCACAAACGCCATCAAGGTTAAACTCCCTGTTGGAAGACTAGGCTATGGGAACGATAGAGTGCCGACAGAACTTCGTATTGGCCCCACAGGCGTGCTGTGAGCCCAACAAGAAAGTCATGTTAGACTTTTTGCCCGGGGCATAATAATACGGGAACCAATTCTTAGGTAAATTCGATTTCGTTGAGGACACCGATGCCTCGCATAAAAGTTTTATTTATAGGACTACAAGAGGCATTTTGTAGCCTTCCCTTCCCGTGCACCCAGACATCGAAACGAACCTTGTGATACACCCGAAGAAGTAGATTAGTGCAGAGTGGAATTGAAACATTCAGCACATTTTGTTCAATTTACGAACAGCAATTTTAGAGCATTTCACCTGGTCTATGTGGAAAGTTCATATTTAAACCTCTCAACGGGAGGTGAAATAGTGCAATGTGCGGTTTAAACATTCAGCCTGTTTTTGTGCAATTTGGCACGCTTGCATTCACACACCGTTCTTTTAGGCACCCTAATGATAGGGTGCCGTGGTAACACCCCAATGGAGAAGAAATACTTTTTAGCACCCCTTTAATGGTCGTAGCACCCTTTGACACTGTTGATTACACCCCTGAATTTTGGCACCCTCGAGGTGGGGTGCCCGAGCAATATTTGGGCGCTTGAAAGGTGCAAAATGTTCAGTACACCCTTCTAGCACCTTAAAGGGTGTAAAAATGTTAAGATTTACACCCCTTAATTTGTGGAACCCTCATGATTGGGTGCCGGAGCAATGTTTTGGTCCCTAAGAGGTGCAAAAAGGGTGCAAAATGTTGAGTGCACCCTTTTAGCACTTTAAAGGGTGTTAAAAAGTTTAGATGAGGTTGAAACTAGCAAAAACACGGTTTCACCGGAAGGGCCTACATGGCCTGACGCGCGCCACTTCTTTCTTGGCTGCCGCTGGATGGTGCTACTCGTCCATACTTGGGGTGGCAGTACCGCTTTCCCAGGGAGCATGCGAACTACGCACGATAAAATCGTTCGACGCCAACAATTGCGGGGCCTCAAAAGGCCAATGTTTTTCTTCAATGAAGCGTAAATACTGATCACGGGTCCAATGGAGGAAGATTTTGCTTAATGATCTCGAACGGCAAATGACAGGGGAGTTTGGGGAAGCATGAGCGATTTGACTGAAACTGACCATACTGCTTGGTACGTGGTAATGTATTCAGTTGCTCGTATACTGCTATTAATCACCGCTGCTTCACTTGCTTCCGGTTTATCCTGATGCAAACAGCGACTGCAGTCGTGTTTGCGCCAGGTTTGATGAGCATTTGAACAGCGATTTCTCAGCACTTAAGGCATGGCACGAAATAAATGCTGAAACGGCTATGCAGAGGTCCGACTTCCGTTTGAAATTAACTTGCTGGTTGTCTTCAATGACCCTTTAACAACAAGTTACCCTTATGCCTCATCACTGCAACCGATTGTTCCTCCGTGTGGTGCCAAGTGTGTTACTGTGAGTATTTTCAACGTGAAACGAACCGTTTCCTTGATTTGTAGGACTGATTCTGGTAATAATTACTGCAGTGATAACAAGCTATGAAAGAAAATCCCGCCATCTCCACGAAGTGAATGATGATAAGAGTGGCGAAGCTAAAATGCTTATCAGCAGACAATGTGACGCATTAGGTGCAAGCTGCTTTCATAGTGTGTGCATGTACATTAGGATATGGCCCCCTGGCAGAATGATGCGCTGCGCGAGATTTTGCCGTACCCAAAAGGACAGGCAACTCATTTTTACGGAGTATATGATCTGTAAAAGGGTTGAGAGTTGGGCGAGTTGGTAATGATGCATCTCCAAAAACAAACTGCGCGCAAATTAACGAGGACAAGAACACATGAAGACAGCACAAGCGCAGACTCTCAACTAATTTATTATTGCACAATTGAAAGCTTTAAATGCCCAAGCGCCCAATTGCCGCGCCCCCAATGCGTGACAGTTCTCGGCGCACTCAGCCGAAAATACTAAAAAACCGTAACAACAAAACCACAAAACGAACTTTTAGGCGCACGAAAGGCGAAAAATCAGCAAAGATAACCGCGTCACACCTTTGTTAAGACCCCCCCTCCCACCCCCAATACGCATGCCCAGAAGAGGCACCGAAATAGCGCTCAATGTGCGTCTAAATATGCGTCTTCTAGAATAAGCAGGGCGATATAGGGATGACTGATACATTCGGAACCAGCTTTTCTGATGTGGCGAGTTTCTACAATTTCTCGCGTTTGCTGGTTCTTATGTCGAAAAAGGATGGCTGTGCACTCAAACACAGGGACACAATCAGGTCTGCATGCGCGGCAATGCGAAGATAAGTGGCTCAGGTCACGTTGAAAAATGAAAAAAAATATACGGTACTTTTAGACGTCGTACGCTCGAGTTTGTGACAACGTACCCGTGTGCGGCTCTGTCCTGAAGTTCGGAGAAACGCAGGCGGGTTGCGTTCCATTTCTCGTCTTGCATTACGCTTTCTTTTATATATTAGCGCCCTCTTTCCCGATCTCTCTACCTTCCTTCCCGCTTGCGTCTGACTGCGCTGATTTTCGCCAGCACGAAGTAACCGTCACGTTGCTTTAAAACGACGCCGCGCGCGACAAACGATTTTATCTCGAATGCCCTGTTACAAACCTGCCTACAAAAGAAAGCGAATGCATACCCCACAACCCACAAACAAGTAAAATACCGTATTTACCTGATTCTAACGCGCACCCGATTTTCCTGGCAAAAAAACCGAAAAAACTTGCACCTCCGTTTGTAACGCGCACGGGACTTTGTGACCCAGACAAACGAATGCGAAAAAAGTAAGGATTTATTTCCCGAAGTAATCTCACTCATCTCACTCCTCGTCGCTCTCCGCTGACCACAACATCTCGGCCTCAGTGCCTTCAAGCGCGTTCGCGATGCTACACTTCTGAACGAACGTTCAACCATGGTCTATGGGATCGTGGTCCACGCCTCGCACGCCCATCCCAAGAGCTTCTCCAGAGGTGCACGCTTCAGCCGACCACTCGTTTTGAACGCGTGGGAGCCGCTGCTGCCATTGCTGTAATTAGGCGCGCAAGTGAAACGATTTGATGATTTGTGTGAACTCCGATAGAAAAGCCTAGGCGCCTACGCTTGCTGCGTCCGAAAAATCGTTGCTAAAAGCTTTGGAATGATGGCGATGGCGATGGGCGGGACGAAATTTTCGCTGTTTCGGCAGTTTCGGTTTTGTATCCGATTCTAACGCGCAAGCGATTTTTCGGCCTATTTTTTCGGAAAAAAAGTGCGCGTTAGAATCGGGTAAATACGGTAATACGAGCGTGCGCTTTTCCTTTGCCCGTGCGTGTACGTGCTGTGAGCGGCACGGGTACCCGGGTACTTCGCTGTTAACCCTATCCAAACGTTTGAGGAACGCATCGACTGATGAAAGACCACTTACCAGCGAGCTGTCCACAGCTGTCACCGTATCCAAATGCTGTTTGCGGCCGCTCCTCGTGTGACAGGGGCACATGAAAATCTTTCCACGAAATGGCACTACTAGTCCTTCACAAATAAGAAAAAACGGCGGCCCAAGGCAAGGCTTGAAGCTCCGGCCGCACCAAGTCACCGGCAGCGCTGCGTTGATAGCACAGAGGTTGTTTGCATCGGGGCAGCCAGTCGTGCCGCCAGGGCAAGTTGAGTCGCTGCAGTCGGGTGCGTTGTCGCGTTGGCGCGAGAATATAAATCGTCTATGTATGCGCATGCAAGCGAAGCAGATGAACATTGCAATTGTTTGCAACGGCGAGAACTGTCTCTTCGTTAGCAGCAGAGTTTGACCAAACCTATCGCCAAAATAAACAGATTGAAAAAACACGGCCGCGCTGTCTGCCTGTGATCGCGCAGGTTTAAGCATCTATACGGGTATACGTACGGTATCGGTTTTGTAGCTGCATGCGACCATCGCTTCCTGCTTGCTCGTTTTAATTAGCATTAGGCCACGGTTGAAGTGCTGATACACAGAAACAACACAAGACTAACATGTCGACCGCCCGCTTGAGATGATTACCTCAGAATGGGAGTTTTTTGTGGACGTGGTAGTTTACAAAGAACCGAACGCCATCTCACAAATGGTGTTAAGTCGTTCTAAATCCTCTCTTTTGCTACACGGATGGGCAACGGTACTACCATGGAGGTTCGTCCACTTTTTTAGATCATGCCTAGGGAGTACATTTTTTGCTATAGGTATTTTAAGGGCACATTACTTGATTAAAACTCCATTTCCGGCTAGTTTGCGTTTACAGTGATCCGGTCTACCGCCGGCTTGACGACTGTGCGCCTTTGTGGAAGACGCGCATTGTTGACGGCACCGCCTGCTTACTTCGGGGGTCATTCCTCCGCTCTCTGCAACGGTTGCCGCCGGGGGAGGCATTACTTGTTATCTGGCCGACTCCTGGCATAAGTCCTGGCCCGGTTTCCGTCTGCTCTCTTGGGGAGCCTTTTTCCTCTCTCTTTTGAAGGACGCAGGGGATCGTCGAAGGATGCTCTCAGCATACGCATCTTTTCCAAATAAACAGTCTTGCCTTGGAACTGCAAACCAGCTCCACGTCTGCTTTCTCGCCTCCTTTATCAGACGACAGTCCGGGCTGCTGCAACACCAATCCTAAGGGGCAGACAAGCACCCCATCCTGCGTTTTATAGTGCATTAGAAGGACCTCGCTTGGACTACGGCACAGACATGTATGGGTCGGCGACATAATGGGCACAAAAATGCTCGGCTGGCTGCAGCATTTGGGGCTTCGCCTTGCCTGTGACACCTCTCCAAAGCTTCAATGAGGAATATCACAAATGGTTTCTATACCACCAGAAGATATACAGTGACATGTTGTATGCCCCAAAATAATGTCTATGATGCATCATCATTATTATTCGACTATTCATGCCGCATAATCACAGCTGGCATTTTCAAACCGTCCATCTATTTCCATGCCGTTCCTCCTCACAGTGAGTGCAGAAGCTTCTGAGCTAGCAGAGTCATTTTCAGACATTCACAAGACACGCAGCACTGATTTTATTGCTCCATGACAAATATGGGCGTTTTGGTGTGCCCTGCCATTAAAATTCAGCAAAAAGGGGGCACCAAGAGTAGCACTTATGCAGAATGTGCTCTTCGTGCATCGGAAGCACCAGTATGCAGTTTTACTGCGACGCATTAAAGACAGGTAAGGCTGTGTCATGTGCTGCGCACGGACAGAAATTTGGCGTGTGTTAAAGAATGAACATCCCGAACAGCATTTGTTTGTCTGACGAACAGCGCATTTTACTTCTTTTGCACCCCAGTGTCTAACTTCAAATTTTAACGTCCATCGTGTATACGGATTCTCTTAGTGTTGTACATATACTTTTGTCCAGAGAACGTTCAAAACGTATGGAATTAATCTTCTTTTAAGGCCTTTATGTCGGCATACGCCCGAGGTTTTGAGATTACACTATGCTGGGGTCCTGGCCACCGTGATATAGCCAGGAACAAAACCGCAGATCTGCTGCGACGCTCTTGAATACAGTAGACAGTAGACATAACAACATTACTTTACACCGATATGCAGCCATACGTCAGACAACTTCGCAAGGCATCGCAAACACTCTGGAGTGTACAGACAGATAACAAGCCACACGTGATAAAACCACACTTGGGGCAATACACCACTGACACACGCAGCGGATACACAAACTTTGCATTTGCTAGGCTTCGGAAAGGGCACACACAATCAATACACCCGTATCTGCTCACGGGGTCTTCAATACCAATTTGTAGCAGGGGCGGAGACGCCCTATCCGGAGTTCACATACTCATTCAATGCAATGCATTTGACACAACCCGACGCAAACACTTCCACAACTTGACAGGCTGCACATCTCACTGCACTCAGCGTTTGTCCTGTATGACGATCCCATGTTCTCTGCCAAGAATGTTTTTAAATATTTAGCGGAAGCAAAATTTTTAGATGTAATTTCAAATCACGCATAATCACAACCTGGCCTAACCCAGCCATTATAATTGTCGCTTACTGATTTTACTGATGTTCCTGTTTAATTACTCTTGTGTATTACACACACACAGACACACACACACAAACACAAACACAAACACACACACACACACACACATCAACAATCACGTACGCATGCACGCGCACGCACATGCTAGTCACGCATACAGTAAAAAACAAACAGTATGCTTGTTCAGACCTGGAGGTGTAATAACATAAATTTTCAATAGCAGACGCACACGCACAAGCGAGCACACACGCACATGCACACACACGCACACGCATTCACATGCACACAGGCAGGCACACACACGGGCACACACAGACAATGTACGGACGCACGCATGCGCACATACAGACATGCTAATCACGTATAAAGTAAAAAAGGGGCCCATCTCCCCGTGAGGGGGACTCGAGTAAATGCGTCGCATAGGGGGTGGGTGTATTGCGTTAACGTTCAGTGTTTGGGGAGTTGGTGGTAGTGAATGCGTTGTACCAGCAGCTTCTTGGCGTAGTTTGAATGAGTCAAGGATATAAGGCGCGTTCGTAGCCTTTCATTCTGTGTCGGTTTTGTGGCGCAGTGGGTAGAGCACCATGTACCTTGCGTCCCGCCCGCAGGGTCGTGGGATCGAAACCAGGCGCCGGTAAGAATTACCTTTTTATATAGTGTAGGGGGAGGGGTGCGGACCTGTTGTTGAGAGCGAGGAGGGTAGCGTGATGCGGGAGAGAAGGAGTGGGGCAGAGGGCGCACCTGGAACGGCTGTTGCGGACGCCGAGGCACGCCGACAACGCCGGGTGACATCGTGATTTAAAGAAATGCTCTGCATTTAAAAACTGTAACAGTATGCTTGCTGATACCTGGTGGTATATTACCATAGAGATTCCAAAGCCATATTTTCACTTTTAATTTTATTTATCTTCATTATTTATTTATTTATTTTTATTTATTTATTTTTTTATTTATTTATTTATTTATTTTTTTTTTATTTATTTATTTATTTTTTTTTATTTTTTTCGCACCGCGAGGGCCTCTGTATTGGATGAATTACATAAGGTGTGGTACAATAAGTGGTGGACTAGTACAAGAACAAAGGGGGGTTGTTCGAGCATGATACAGAATTTTTCTACATAAAAAATAACTGATCTGAAAAAGCTTGATAGCAGAGCGCGTTTTAGATCGAGAAGTAATAAGTAATGAAACAGCTTGTAACGAAAATCACCGTAGTACAGTTGTATAGTTGTACAACTGTACAAGTGTATTACTGTAGTTGTACAATAGGTATTCATAAGACGACAAAGAGAAAGAGCAGTATGTGTGACGCAAAAACAACTTATGTCAACATTATATGAATATGCAACACTACAGTACTCCAACTGCAGTGATCACGATGAAGACAGAATAAACAAACAAAAAGTAAAAGAAATAACAGCAGAGGAAAAAATAACGACAAGAAAGAAACCACGCACAAGCACATCACACAATTCCTAGCTCCGTAAGCAAACAGTTAAAGAAGGGAAGATCTTCGCTGAATACCACGTGATGGGGAGATCGTTCCATCCCTTGGCGAGGCGATGATTGCGGGAATGTGTTGGTACGCGGGCGAGAGTATGAAACTTGTAATTCGTTTTTCCAACGAAATTATGCTAGTGACTTTGGCGTGACGTAAGTGTTGGGTGATAATGAGTAGTGAAACCTGTGAAATAACAGCAGGCTTGTGAGCATCCGACGATGGGTGGCGGAAGGGAGGGCTGCGCGCGATTTGAGATTTGTGATGCTGGTAAATAAAGAATAATGGGAAAAAGTCAACTTAACTGTAAAGTTTCTAATAGCATCTATATTATCGACACGCTAACGTTTATGTGAGCCCCATATATGGCTACGGCGTATTGAGGTTTTGGGTAGATTAGTGTGCTGTGCGGCTAGCATTAAGTTTGCACAGGCGAGTTTCACCGTACGTTGCAGATACCAGATCAATCTACAAGTGCTGCGAATTACTTTGTTACCATGTGCGGTTTCAGGTAAGTCTTCGGTAATATGAACGCCTAAGTATTTCTACACTTTTGTGGTCTGTAAAGATGAGCCATGGATAGTGTAATTAAAAACTAAAAGGCGTGCGCGTCGGGTAAGTGACATTATTTGCGTTATGATACATTTAACGACATTTTACGATTCTTACACCAGTTTTCAATACGCATAAGGCCAGATTGCAAGTTCAACTCTCTTGCTTTGATATAGTTTTACATACAACACACAAATAGGCGCATGTTCTTAGTAATTTCATACGGGAGGTTGTCAATATAAATCATGAACAAGAAGGGCCCGAACAGTGTACCCTGTGACGCGGCTGGAGAAACGGGTGCTGTGCGAGATTGGGCGCTACTTACGGCGGCAAATTGTTTTCGTTTAGGGAGGAAGTTTTCAAACCAATGAAGTACAAACGTGTCGAGATTGAGCACCTATAGTTTATGCCGTACGCGGCGATGTGGTACCTAGTCAAATGCTTTTTTCTAAATCGAGAAAATTACATCTGGTTGTATGTTACTGTCGAGGTTTACGTGCAGATCATTTGTGAATGATGCTAGGCGCATTTCAAAAGGTAGCCCTTTGCGGGAACCGTGCTGTCAGTAGGAGAGAAAATTATGGCCCTCAATGTGAATAATGATACGTGAAAAAGCACATGTTCCAACATTGTTTATGATAGGGACGTGATAAATATTGGGCGGTAGTTTAACAGGGATGTCCTTTTACAGCTTTTGTTTGTATTTTGAAACGCAGAAAAAACGCGACACGAAGAAAGAGAACACAGGACGAGCGCTTACTAAACGGCATCGTGGTGGTTGCAGGCCGCTTTTCTCTGATGCAAAGATCATGTTCAGATATGTGCGGCAATTGACAAGGGAAGTAGCTGAAACGTTCCAGATAATCCATAGAGGGGATGATTGTGTTAGTCAGGCATCTGTTGCTTTACACGACAAAGGAATTGCGTATCTTGGTAGACATTGAGTTGTACACCCTGTGGCAGTTGATGATGTAGGTGTTTGGTTTTGTTTTTTGTGGGTTCTTATGGTTATTTGTGGTTTTTGGTTTGTTCCCATCTGATTATAGGTGACGCATGCCTGGTATGATGATTGGTATGGCATATGTTTTTCGCCTTTTCTAATTAAAGTTTAGTTGTGAGTAAGCGGTCGTCTTGTGTTCCCCTTCTTCGTCTCGCGTATTTTTCTGTGTTGCGCTTTCTGAAGGTTTCACAATGTAATTTAAGCAACTAGCCCAACTCGCTATTCTGTGGCAGGTATTACCGCTTTTCCAGGTTGGGACGATGTTATTTAGCTTTCATTTAACAGAGATGTCGATTGACGATAATTAGTTAGAGAATAGCAAAGCAAGCGTGACACTGACAGGGTCTTTGGCTTTTTGGGGGGATTTGAGAGTTGATTTCGAGTTGTCCAGTTGCCGACGAAAGCTTCATTTTGCTTTTTATGTTTATTATTCCACCGGGTGTAATCTGTATCAGGGGCATTTGTACTGTAATAAATGGTTCCGAGGAAACGGCGGTATTCAGGCTGGTTTTTTTTATGACAATTTACGAGAATGTCATGTTAAGTGTGATAGCCGAGTCACTATGACTGCGTTCCACGTACTTAACGTTGCAGGGGTTTACTGCTATAGAAGAATATGAGTTTACGGCTTTACAGTGTTTTTTTCGTATATTTATTTATTTATTATTTTATTTATTTATGCTACCCTCAGGGCCAAAGGCATTACAGAGGGAAGGGAGGGGGGGGTAATACAGGCAAACAAACAATGGAAAAATACAATACAATATTAGGTAATTATACAATATTAGTTAATCCCCGGGGAAAAAACTCACGAACACAACAAGAAAACAAACATTGCAGAGCTCGTATTTATACAATTCTAGCAAGAAAACTTTGGAACTCTTCGTTATCAGCAATAGATACAGGGCCAGAAGGAAGGCGATTACATTTCCTACTAGTCTTTGCCAAGGAAGATTGCAAGAAGTGCTGGGTGTCGCAAATTTCAATTCCAACTTTGTGGCTGTGGTCGATACGATGAGATCGATAATAGGGCGCGGCGATAAGCTGGTTATGCAGAACATGGTATTGATACAGTTTTTGAAGAAGTTAGTCGGAAAATTTGACCGTGTGCCAACAGGGATGGGAGGGCAAGGTTACATTTTATGGCAGTAATATTGGCTGCTCGATTGTAGTTGGACAAAATAAACCAGAGTTATTTTAAACATGTTCAAGGGAATTTAAAAGTTTATTCTCACTTGGGTTCCATACGGAGCATGCGTATTCCATTTTGGCACGTATTAGGCTTTTGTAGACCAATATTTTAGGTTTCGATGGCGCCTTATAAAAATGACGAAGTAAGTAACCTAACATGCGGTTGAGTTCTAATTACGCATTCGGTGTGAATGTTCGAGGATAGGTTATTGCTAATGTGGATGCCAAGGTATTTATAAGATAAGACTGGTTCCGATTGGTCACTGTTAAGATAAAAGGGTGGTGGGACAGGCGTGGTACGGGAAATACGCATCACGTTGCATTCCCTAAAGTTCAGTCTTAATAACCATGCTTTAGACCAGCTAGCTACGGCATTAGTATCAGAATTTATCTCGGTAGTGTCATCATCACTAAGTTTTTCCCTAAAAACAACAGTCGCTGCAAAAAAAACGCAAACGAACTTAATTAAAATGGATGGCTCAAGGCCACATGGGAAAGAGGAAGGAGGGGAGATGAAGACCTCAATAGTATCCCAACATGGAGGAGTCCAGAACGAACCGCCAAAGTGCGGATAAAGTCTGTTTGATGCGGCCCTTCGGACGGATCCAGTCCTCGTAAGCGAGTGTCCAGGCAGGCCGATGTATCTCACGTGGCCCTACGAGACCTATGCAGTCCCATACAAGGTGATAGATGGTTGGCTTCAGTGACTGCCCACATGCGTAGCAGACGTACGAAGGGTCGGATGGTGATGCCACCGCAGATGAAAGGTCTTCGGAAGCTGCTGCCGTGGAATAGCCGCTCCTCATTGTTCTATTCGAGGCGTGACTCCACCTGGCCACGACGTCATCAGTTAAGGCGTATCCGGAGCGCGCACGGTTAAGGAAGACATGTGCAGCGCGGCTAAGCCCAGGAGGCACTGGCTCCGGGCTGATGGGCACTGCTGAAAGGATCTCCTGTCGGCGGCGCTGTTTGCGGCAGCGGCGTGCGCCATCGGGATCAAAGCAGAACACCTCAGTGCGGGAGCCGTCAAGCTTGGGGCGGAAATTTCGACAAGCCAGCTGATGGGCCCACTCACTACCGAGGTCTCTTGCGTGCCCGGGTGTCAGGCGAATGGTCACAGTAATGCCAGTGCGCAGTCGCAACGTTGCACAGGAACGTTTAATGTTATGAGCGACTTATTGCCGTCTGGGTGGTTCAATGAGATAACGTAAAGCATCTGCGCTGTCCGTAAATATGCTGACGCTTCGGTACGTTTGGGGATCAGCTGCCAGTAGGCGTACCACCAGCTGGACGCCCTCGTCGATGGCGCGAAGCTCCAGCGCTGTGGCTGTAGGTGGTATGGTCATCTTGAAGGTGCGGGTTGTGTCTACGGCCAGTACGTGTGTAACGGCGGCGAGGGACGCCGTTTGTAAATGGCGCCGCCAAAAAGCAGCCACGAAGACAGAAAATGTTGCTGAGTCTTCTGTGTTCAAGGCAGGTGCGGTGACCGAAGAACACGTCTATCCGATGGGTAAGTTCCTTGGTGACGTGGAGTGGGTGCTGGCCGTTGCTCAGTAATGAGCTCATCCTCACAGTTGGCACAGACGACGTTAAGGCCGCTGCGAGAACACGTTTTGACAATGGCTGAAAGGTGTGGGTTCCCGTGCCGCCCTTCCTTCAAAGACCTGCACTACCACCCTGAGGTAAGATAGCTTCACTGGTCCTTGAATGAGCGCTATCATAGAGGCTGCCACTTTTTCAAACAGCCTCGGAAACTGATTGGCTCAGCCAACCCTGCGTCCGGAAACCTCAGATATATGCCAATATATTTTTAGATCACGAAGTTACTCCGCTTCCCAACCAGCAGGCTGTGGTCCCCTACAACTCGTCACCCCGCCTTAATGAAGGGAACACTGATCTGCTTGTTCTCCATCTAGACCCGCTGATGAGTAACTTCAAATAGAAGAACATTCGTAACTCGTAACTTCACTGCAAATAGAAGAACATTGGATAGTAAAAAAGTAGCCAAGTCTAACAGGATGGCAAGTTGGGCGAGTTGGTGTTAATTCATCTTGAAAACAGGCGCGGAAATACGTTGACTAAGAAGAGAAATACACAGTACGACGCGCGTCGTCGGGTGTATTTCTCATCTTAGTCAACGTATTTCCGCGCGTGTTTTTAAGAAGTTAGCCAAGTCTTTGACATAAGTAAGGAAAAAATAGCTGCCCAAGAACTGATTCCTGTGGAAAACGTGAGGCAACGTGACTAAAACAGAACCACACTGATTAGCAGCAACTAACTGAGAACGATTAGTTAAAAAGAATTCTATCTATTTCAACCACTAATTGTCCAAATTTAAACCGTTTAGTTCATGAATTGAATTGAATTGAATTGAAACGAGGTTTATTGGATCCTGGTGAATGCCACACAACACAATATACAGAAAGAAGTTTTAAAGTAAACACTGTAGTAGGACCTCTTGTTAGTAAATGAGAGAACTGATATAAAAATGTACAGACAATGCAGTCACGCGTACAGTAGATAATGTGAAAAATACGACAAACAAGGCTACTAAATAATATACGTTTGGGTCACAGAAATTTTTCTAAGACATTCCAAGTACACAGTGCAACAGATTTATAGATGGGGTCAATGAACTTTCAAGGTAATCACAGTAAAAACCAGAGCACAAGAATTAGCGGGATAAACATGTCCTGAGTGAGTGTTTAAATGAAGAAAGAGGCGAAAGATATTTAGGTTAAAGGGAGAGGCTGTTCCAGTTTTTTATAGCAGCGAATTCTGCCGATTGTTTTTGATAGTTTGTGCGCACTCTCGAAAGCAGATAGTTGTGTTGATGTGAGAACAGTGTGTTGTCAGGATTGGTAAGTTGCTTTTTATTGAATATGTATAATTATTTCCAATTTTTTTGGTTAAACGGTGAACAAATATTCCCGGGTTAAACAGAACGAGTTTGTAAACTGTAAAAAGGCTTAGTTTCCGAAAAAGTGGGGGCTGTCATAACATCTATCTAAACGGATGATAGCAGTCGTACCGCTTGAATTTGAATGGGCTAAAGGGGGGTGAGGTGCGAATGATAAGTAAGGCCCCCAGACACGATACAGTAGTTGATGTTACTATGAACAAATGATGCATAGTACAGGGAAATGAGCGTTGATAAGCTGAAATATTGACGCGCTTTTAACGAAACTCTGAAAGAATATGCCGTCTTCTTTTTGAAATATTCAACGTGGGCAGTGAATTTGAGGGAGCAGTCCAGTTGTACACTAAAAAACAAGCATTTATCGCTTGGGAATATGGCGTGGGAGATAATGAGTATGGCCACATTATCGTGCCTGAGCTTACGGGAACTACATGTCGTGAATTATGTTTTAGTGGGATTAATTACTAGCGTATTCCTGTGGCACCACACGCTAAGATTCGTAAGGTCTTTAATTAGCTTCAGTGTTATTTAATCGATATTTTTCTGGGCGGTGCAAACGGGTGTCTATCCCGCTGTAAGTAGGCAGTCGGCTGGAGGTGTTAGGCAGTTTGGCTGGTCTTTATGTAAATTAAGAATAAGACTGGAACAAAATTAAACCCTTGGGGTATCCCTATATTTCCTATTTGTATATCCGACATTGCACCTGATACGTTAACGGTTGGTTCTCTTCCAAGCAAGTAATTCCTAATAACGTTTAAAGGTGGACCAAGTATACCATACGAGGGTAATTTTTGAAAAAGAATATTCTGATTCATGAAATAAAATGCCTTACCAAAATCTATGAAGACGGGTTCAACTGTTTTACCTTCATCAATTGCCTTTCTTAAATTGAGCAGTCAGCGCTATTAAAGCTAGATTAGTGGAGTAACCGGTCCCGAAACTGAACTGTCGAGGCCTCAGAAATGCGAACTTGTTGAGGTAGTTTAAAAGACGTTGGGTAATTTAGCTTTTCCATCAATTGACTAGAAATGGAAGTATAGAAAGTGTGCTGGAGTTATTCACGGCAGTACGATTCCCTTTTTTGAAGACAGGAAATAATTTACTTCTTTTTAGGTCCTGCGGGACGACAGCACTTTTAAAGAATAAATTTACAATGTAAGCTTGTATTCAGATATAATATCAACAGTGTCATTGATGTAGCGCGCATGAATATTATCAAGGCAGGCAATGGTTGTTTTAAGATTGATGATAGTATAACTAACTTCACTGGGTGAAACTGGGGAAAGAAAGAATGATTGTAAAACCTATCGTTGTGCAAAAGTAAAGGGTGCATTCGTTACAATTGATGTCGAAAAAAATGAGCTGAAGGCGTTAGCGATTTATTTGTTTGTTCTCAACGAAAGACCGCTGTATTGTATTTTTGAGACAAAATTCGGAGGAGTGTTGTTGTTCAGATATTTGTTAATGATGCCCCACTGCGTTCCACTGTTACTACCGGTTTCACTTAATACCCGCCGCGGTGGCTCAGTGGCTAAGGCGTTGCGCTACTGAGCACGAGGTCGCGGGTTCGATTCCCGACCGCGGCAGCCGCTTTTCTGATGGAAGCGAAAAGCAAAAACGCCCATGTGTACGAGATTTCGGCGCACGATAAAGATCCCCAGGTGGTCAAAATTAATCCGGAGCCCTCCACTACGGCGCGCCTCATCGCCTGCGTTGCGTCGGCGCGTTAAACCCCCACAATCAGTGATTAATCATCAGCGGTTTCACTTATTCGTCATTAGTCATAATTCTTTTTAGCGGTTTTTAGCAATTGCGTCAAGGTAATAAAAAAATTTTTGTACCGCCTGAGAACCGCGGTGTTGAAAGGTTGCAGCTGAGTTTTTTTGTACAGGTTTTTTTTACCAATGCTTTTGAGCAATCCGGAAGTTAACCAGGAGTTCTCTGGGAATGAGTAGTTTTTACGGCACTTTACTGTAGATGTAGACTACCTTATGCAGTTGTTATTAGCGCCGTAAAATCTCGGTTGGAGGATTGAGCCTCTTGACACGACAAGACGCGGGACGGGGGGTCGCATGATAATAACTCTCAGAATTGCTGTTTGCTGAATATTGTTCTGTATTACTGATCTCTTAAAACGTTTTTTGCACAGTGAAAACGAAGGGCTATTGGATAATGATCAGTAATGCTTGCTCGAATGATACAGCGGGTCGCCATGGGCAAGATTCCTATTATAAATGCACCATTTCAACGAATTGCAGTCGACATCATAGGCCCTTTGTCACCCACGTCCTGTTCTGGCAAGCGGTACATTCTGACCTTGGTAGACTTCACCACCCGATACCCTGACGCTGTAGCCTTAAAGTCAATGGACTCAGCATCTGTCGCCGAAGGACTCGTAGAGATGTTCTCAACGGTCGGATTCCCAAGAGAGATTCTCTGCGACCGAAGCTCAACATTTACGTCAGACCTCATGAGGGAGGTGAACCATCTGATGTCAGTAAAACGGCTACATACAACGCCTTGCCACCCTATGTGCGATGGTTTAGTGGAGCGCTTCAATGGAACATTTAGGCATATGCTGCAAAAGATCAAAAGATAAACCAAGAGAACCCGAAGTTCTGGGACACTTATCTGGCTTCCCTCTTGTTCGCCTATCGTGAAGTCCCGCAGTGAAGTCTGGGATTCTCACCATTCGAGCTTATATATGGCAGGCACGTCAGAGGACCACTCACGCTGATGAAAGAGCTCTAGACAAAAGAAGAATTATCAGCAGTGAAATCAAGACAACCTAACAGTACATCCTTGAGCTGAGAGAACGCCTGGAAGCGACGACGAAAATCGCCCATGAAAGGCTAAGGGAAGCACAGAAGAACCAAAAAGGGCACTATGACATGCGCTCTTCACGTCGGCAGCTCAAGGTTGGAGACAAGGCGCTCTTACTCGTGCCTACAAGCCACAACAAACTGCTGCTCCACTGGAAAGGGCTGTTTCTAGTGATTGAGAAACGGAACGAAATGGACTACTTACTGGATCTGGGACACAAGAAACAGCTGTTTCATCTCAACATGCTGAAACCGTACAAAGAAAGTGACCCAGGGCCCAGAGGTGAAATCGTCGCAGCCTTTATGGCCGTGGACGATGATGAGGCCGAACAAGCACTGCCTACAGTCGACGTGAAGGTACGACGCAGAGTTGAAGATGTAGCAATCTCCAAGCATCTCACCTCTGAGGAACAACTCCAGATAAGGGAAATTCTTAAGAAACACAGCGTCCTATTCTCAAGCAAACCCGGCCAAACTGCTTTGGTTCCCTGCCATCTCGAACTAACCACGGATGTGCCTGTGTGCACGCCCCAGTACCCCATACCTTTCGCCCTTAAAGAGGTAGCTGAAGCAGATGTAAAAGAACCCAGGATTCCTGCCCAAGCGCCTCCGTAGAGAGCAGCGCCTTCTGTCGGCGTGTGGCGGCGCGACGCTCCGTAACTGAAGGGAGCGAAAAATTAAAAATCAATAGCTCCTCACCCAAACCAGTGAGCTAATTGCTCTCCCGGTTGTATGCAGAACAGCTTTCACTCTCCATTACTGTATATTTTCAATCATGTAACTCGAATGATGCGTGTTACCTGGGCATATAACTTTTTGTCAATGGCGTCTATGGGCAGTCTTTGAAAAATGGACCACTTGGCTCTCCTAAATCAAGCACTGTGTCGCTGCAAGATCAGATATCCAATTGATCTCCCGGATTTGAGTACTACAGTATGTTAACTTCAAGACGCCATAAAATTCCACGTGATTGGTTCACAGAAAAATGTTACTGGGCACTTTTTTGTCGGGAGTGTGATGCCAGGTTAGAGAGTGGGAACGTGTGGTGCCCTCTCTCGTAGTGGCCGGCATCCTCTACAGCCCCCATAGCCTCCGCGGTCGGCTGCCGGCGGCGGGCCGCCGGCAGCCCCGCTCGGCTCCGGTCTTTTCGGTGCAGGACGTTTCAGTACAGTGCGTTTCGGTACGGTCTTTCCGGCGCACAGACCTTTCGGGACACGGGCGTTTCGGGACACGGACCTTTCGGGACACGGGTGTTTCGGTACAGAGGCGAATTCCGGCATGCACTGTAGGCTGCGCGCGTTGTTTACGTGGTGGTTGCGAGCACGCAATTCGTACCTAATTATTACAGATGTTCTTGTTCGCAGTTCTGCGTTATTTTAGGCCAGCAGTTGGTTGTGCGGCCTTGCCAAAAAAAACTTCTGTTTATTGGTTGAATACTAGCTGGGATATTTGTAGCATTTATAAAACCTGATTGTTCATTATTTTTTTAGCGACTTATTAGTATTTTATATAACAAATCAGTGACAGTATCACCGTATTTCCTCGGTCGTGTTTTGACGACTTATTATCGCTTTTTTTTTAAAAATCAGTGAGTAACTATTTTATTTTCACACTTTGCGGATCCCCTACGACAAAGGCTGCGGAAATGAAGGCCACTGAGCGGGAAAAAGAGCCTGTGCCTTTTTAGACCGCTAAATGATGTAGGGCAATTTCTCGGCATTCCGCATTTGTATGCGTTCGTTTTTTTTGATAACGCAAGTGCTTAATCAGGCGTTTTTAGAAATGCATTACGGAAGGCACCTATTATATTCGTCATACCTGTCACCCTCTCCATCTATGCTTATTCCCCCTTGCCCATCCCCACACAAAGTAGCAGGTCAGAGACTATACGATCAGGCCGACCTCTCTGTGTTTTCTTTCCATGCAATAAATTACTCTCTCTCTCTTTCTCTTTTTATCGCCGCACGCTTCCGTCCCGGCTTCGTTGTTAGCAGGGGCTGCGGCGGGTTTGCATTGTTTGTTTTATCAGAAGTTGGAAATGCTTTGTAATAATGTTTTCTGCAGCATACGTACAGATAATTAGCTTCTCAAGGACTACTCATTTGGAATTTTTCTAAGGAACAATGCAAATACCTGGTATGCATTGGTGTTTTATTTCAAATATGCTTAATGTTTTGTTTCGGCTCAACAATAATCACAAGTATTGACATTGCCAGCGGACTTAATTGTTTAGAACTCTCATCTGCATTAACTTTGGCCGGACGGCTGAATCGAAGAACAGAAAGACAGGCTGACAAACAGACGAAGAGAGAGACCAAACTTTCCGCGTTTAATGAGCCCCTCAACCGTCACTAAAAAAAATAAAAAGGAAAGAAACCAAAGTGCCTTGTAATTAAAGCACGTGTGCATTCGCCTTTCTTGATATTCTCTATAACCCCGTCGTCGTTGCATTCGGTGTATTAAAGGACTCTGGTTCTACTCAAAAATAATCAGCGATCGCACTTACAGTGGCGTTGCTAAGGGGATTGACCAGAGAGGGGGGGGGGGGGGGTGTTGCTGGAGAACCAGCCTCCTATGTCGGGGGGGGCCATTTGTGCTTTTGCACTGTGCAAAGTGGGCGCCGAAAGCGTATAGACAACTGTTGCAGCTCTCGCCACACCACCCGATTAAAAGTTCCTTCTATTATAATGGGAGCAGGCGAGGAGACGTCTGCATCCAACAATGTCGGAAGTGTTATTATACCCGGCTTGAAGCCGTGGAGGCCAAGGGGGCGAAAAAGGAGCGATTCCTGGAAAGGGGAGCCATCGGTATGACTAAGGCCCTTAGGTGTGACGGCGACGCGCGGAAGGGTGCAGGGATCAAGCCTGTTCCTTGAGATGGGCGACACTGGGGCGAATGAGACTGGTCATTGTGTCCTGGGGGGCTTTTTCGGTGGCTCTTTGTTGTGCAGTAAAGAGATTATGTCAGCTCATGGTGCATGAATAGCTATAGCACTGCCATGCACCCGGCCACAGAATCGACTTCGTCGGGACGGCCATCGTCGAGAAAGAAAACTTGGTGGCACAATGTCACAATACCTTAATCGCTACCTTGGGACTCTCACTTTTGTGTACACGCATGGCCTGCGCTGGACAGAGAGGGGCTTTGTGAGATACCTAACGCGTTGAAAGGCTATCGGACGCGGCAGCAGGCTGACCCCAGTCACCCCTGAGAAAGAAAGCTGGTTGTGAAACGTCGGCTTCTCCATTTATTGTACCATTGTTTGCAGTGTAATTATAGCTTTTCATTTGTAGCCTCCCAACCACACAGGTCGCAGCCAAAAGTTTACCTTCGCGGCATGTTGTGTGGGTCCTACAGAGGAACCAATTGGTAATGGGCCTACCCAATTTCCCATTGATTCCGCTGAATGACGATCATTTGCGACCCCACAAGCACGTGTGCATACGAACTTTTATAGATATTCGAAGGCACGTCATCCCGCAGCTCACAAAACGTGCACAACATAGGCAGTTGTTTTTCCTTTTTTCGTACCACCGGTGTTGGGAGTCTAAGCTACTTTCTAGTAGTCGACCAAGTGATAGTAAACAAAAACAAAAGAAAAGTGATTATGAACGAGCTCTTTACTAACAATGTTTTACTCGCAAATAATTGCAAATCGGCATGAACAAACTGGGTGCGAGAGTACAAGCCTTCGCGTTTCAAAGGCCTTGGAGATTTTTAAAGGTCGATAGTCGAGCTCTTTTGTCTCAAACGGCATTTCAATCAAATCGTTTTGAAAAACGTTGTGTGTCAGCTCAAAGGTGGCATTTTAGTCAAATGGGGATCCGGACATTTCAGTGTAGGACATTTCGGCGCAGACATTGCGGTGGACGGACATTTCGGTGCACGGACATTTCGGGGGTCTAGGTCTTTTCGGTACAGGGCGTTTCGGTACGGTCTTTTCGGTACACGGACATTTCGGTGCACGGACATTTCGGGGGTCGTGGTCTTTTCGGTACAGGGCGTTTCGGTACGGTCTTTTCGGTACACGGACGTTTCGGTACAGGACATTTCGGTACAGGGCGGTTCGGTACAGGTCGTTTCGGTACGAAAACGAATTCGAGCGAGCGTTTGAGGCAGCAAAATTCGCGCCCGTTGTTACCATGGGAGTTGCAAGCACGCAAATCGAACGTGTTTATTACAACTGTTGTTGCTCGTAATTTTACGTTATTTTAGGCCAGTAAAAAGATAAAAGAAAGCACACCAAACAGGCGCTGAAAGTTTATTGACGAAACCACCATGTATATATAATACATCCATGGAACGGAAACAAAAGCCCACATATATGACATACTTTTCATGATGTCATACCTTTCTCTTTTTTTTGGAAGCTCGCAGATACTGCAGATGCTCGTTTTTGGCGAGGAATTGTTTAAAGCGCTAGACACATGAACGACCGGCGCATGCGATTCGCATGCGACTGATCGTTACGACTGATTGTTAGGACGGGTTTTGGCGGATCAGTCGCATGCGAATCGCATGCGCCGGTCGCACATAGCGCCTGTCTTGCGTTTTTCTTTCTGTCCTTGTCGTCTGAGCTGTGGAATCATGACGACGACAATTGAGTGCTGTTGCGGCCGTTTTCTCGATTTCCCTGGGAAGGCCGATATGAGTGCTCTTGTATTAAAACACGAAGGTTCAGGGCCGTTTATTCTTACAATTTTCGCATGCAGGAAAGTCTGGCACATCCTGCACCCCAGACGGACAGAAGGGTTTGCGTGTTGAGTCCACACAGAAAAGCTACACTTTTAAAATGTTTTGAGCGGGTTTCCAAGTTATCCGATGTAAAAGGGTTGAGATTTGGGCGAGTTGGTAATATTGCATTTAAAAAAAAAACTGCGCGCAAATTAACGGGGTTCTCTGCTGTCTTCGTGTGTTCTTGACCCCGTTAATTTGCGCGCAGTTTTTTTTTAGGTTATCCGATGTGCCTGGAGTGGTAATATTACTGCGTAAGAATTTATGTCCGCAGCAACAATAAGTGTCGAATTGGTCACGCTGGAACATGTAAGTGTTATAGTAGATTAAATGTAGATTGGTAGCTCCCAATTTTGTGAGGAATAATCGAAAAGAAAAATCACGAGACATTCCTGGTGAATGTGGATTACCAGCTAAGCTTGTCTTGGTACGTGACACGCAGGTGGCGCGAAATTTACCAGAAAGGTGTAAACAAATTTAATTTCTGTTGAAAGTTGTCGATGGGCATCCTCAAGAAAGACATATACATTTATCCACGCACTTTTATTTTGATTCTAGCGAACGTGCAGACGGTGCATCATATTAACTAGTCTACTGATGGTGCGGATCGAGTGTTGAGACGCATAAGCTTGAGGTCAAGAACGGCGAGTCACATTGGTGGTGACCGCGTACTGACAATGCCTACACCGGGACATTTTTTTTCGAACGCCCCACGGTAAAGAACGCCTCACTCTTCAGATACGTAACTTTTTGTTTGCATACATGCAAAATACAAAAAAACACTATATATTCAAATGAGCTTCGCCTAAAAAATGTATTTGTCATGAGGCGGCTCGCTGTCGTTGTTTCCGAAGCCGGTTCCGAAAAGAGAGGGTGTGGGTAAAGCGGGGCTTAGGCGTTGCGCTGCTAAGCACAAGGACGCGGGTTCGATTCCCTGCTGCGGCGGCAGCTTTTCTGGTGGAGGTGAAAAGCAAGAACGACCGTGTGTCCGGGATTTCGGCGCACTTTAAAGATCCCTAGGTGTTCAAAATTAATCCGGAGGAATCCACTGTGGTGCGCCTCATAAAACGTGAAGCGGGGATTTCCCCCTTTTGACCTAACGCTATTGCTCGTGACCCCCGCACTTCTTTATGTGTATCCAACATGAATGTTTACCAATTCACTCCAATTCGCGGATTGTATTCGGCCTTGTAACTGGAGTACACATATTCGGGGTGATTTAAATTCAGAATTTTTCTACAATACGTTTCGGAGTTCATATACAGTGAGCACTCATGTTAGCGCAGTGTCCTTGTTATTCTTATATCGCCTCAAAGGCGTTCTGCTGTGGTAAATGGCGTGTTGGCAACGGGAATTCTTATTTCTAGAAAAACAAGAAAAACGGAAAAGAAAACAGTATATGTGAATACTTTTAAAACGAATAATTCTCGCGAATACCACGGGCTTGGAGGGCGACCGACAACATAAATTACTGAAGCCGCCGAAGGTTAGGAGTCTTCATGCGATCGACATCGTTTGCAGGAAATGCAGTAAAATTTAATATTCATCAGATGCGATATCCGTGCAGTGAATTGCAGTTTTTGTTCTCCCATGAGGTGAGATCCTCATTTATGTGTAGGTTTGTTTTATGCGTTTCCTATGTTTAGCGTTCATTTTTATATACCCCGTTCACGCATTACTTGTCACACATGCTAAAACTTGTACTTGTGTCTTTTTTAGCTTACCTTACTCAATGCCTTATCGAGGAAACTGAGAGATAGTTATAAATAAATAAATAAATATATGTAGAATATTACTCATATGGAAGCTAAGCCCTTAGTTAAAGCACTAGTTACAAATCTTTATCTCTAGTGGTGTGTCCGTGAGTTCGCATCGTGCGGAAAGGTAATAATGATCAGTGACAGAGGAATTCTAAAACTAATTATTGATACGTCACGATGTCATAAAATGAATCAATTCCAGAACTTCATTGAAGTAGCTAAGGTGACGCGCCGGGAACATCGTTCGCAGGTACTGTTTTGAACGCGTTTTGAAATTTCATGCTTTCTGCTCACATAATTAGATGCGTCCCTGCAATTTGAATTTTCTCAAAAGCCATTAAAGAATACCAAATTTCGGAACCAAGAAACGGCGGCTGCTGCCGTAGCATTTTTTTACTCAAAAATATCGTTCCGCAGTTGTAGCTGTCCGAAATAAGTAGTTATTATCGAATGCTTTTTTTTCTGGTGGTATGAAATGTGCGATAAACCGGAAAATAGTGTCGTAGATAGACATAAGCCGTATATCTAGTAGTTGTCGTGAATTACTTCGCAGCGGACAACCTTTCCAAGCTCCACCAAAATCCTAACGCAGAGGGCATCCGCTTTCAGAGTAGAGGGCAGCGCAATGAACGGGACGAAGCGAAGACGAGACAAGCACAAAGCGCTTGTGTGTGTCTCGCCTTCGCTTCGTCCCAACTTTTGCACCGACCGGCTCAAGCTTCAACTATTCTGAGGCATCCGCTTGCCATCCCACAATAGTCGCGGGGGAACTCTATTGAATTGACTCCCCGCTCACAGACGAACAATTAACTTGAGGAGAAGGAGTGGACCGCGCCGTCGCACTTGACAGTCAAACCGGTCGAACGCCGCGACCGCCCCGAGAAGAATAAGAGAAAACAGCCGTGTAGGCAAAATTCCATTCGACGACGGCACGTGGTGGCAGCTATGAGAACTAGGGGCGCTTGGGCAGGAATCCTGGACTCGGCGGAAATGCTGAAACTGGGCATTGCTGAGAAGTCAACGTCACCCTATAATTCCCCTCTGATGTGGGTAAGAAGCCCGATGGATCTTACCGGATATGCATTGACTTTCGTCGGCTTAACAGCGTGCTGGTAGCCGACGGGGAACCTATCCCCCGAACAGATGTGGTTTTCGCTGAAGTTAGCAAGGAACGCTACTTTTCAAAATGCGATCTTGTCAAAGGGTATTGGGAGGTTCCCTTGACAGAGTCGTCGAAAACGAAAACCTCCTTCTCAACAAGTTCGGGCCACTACCAGTTCCGGTTTATGCCCTTCGGCATCAAGACCGCATCGGCTGTCTTCACGCGGCTCATGAGGCGTGCATTAGAAGGGATTCTCAATTTTCAACACTGCATTGATGACGTGTTGGTGGCCACCGATAATTGGGAAGACCATGTAATCGCGCTCAACCAAGTCTTTGACGCATTATCAGCAGTGGGCCTGAAAGTAAAGCCAGAGATATGCGAGATAGGTTAACCAAGCTTAGGGTTTCTCGGACATGTCATCGGCTCTGGAGTGGTAGAACCCCTGCCTGCGACGATGAGGAAAGTACTAGATGTCGAACGGCCACAAACCAAGAGGCAAGTCCGCGCCCTTCTCGGGCTAGCCGGCTACTACCGACCGATTATTCCAGACTATGCGACACTAGCTGAGCATTTGGTAGCTATAACTCGAAAGAACATGCCTAACAAAGTTGTGTGGGACACTACCTGTGAAGATGCCTTCCACAAGCTAAAGATAGCACTCTCAACCCATACGTTATTGACTTCCCCGGACTTTTCCAAGGAGTTTGCGGTGTGCACAGACGCGTCAGAAACTGCCCTGGGGGCTATCCTAATGCAAGAACACGAAGGCACCCTACACCCAGTTCTACAGGCGAGTAGGAGACTTCTACCCAGGGAAACCAGGTAATCTGCTATAGAACGCGAATGCCTAGCGCTGGTGTGGGCAGTGCACAAGTTTCACTTATATCTGTATGACACACACTTTATCATCCTGCGCTGATGGTCAATCAGCGCTTGCTATACTTGAACAAAGCTAAAATGGAGAACTCCCGCGTACTACGCTGGGCTTTAACGCTGCAGGAGTTTTCCTTCCGAGTACGACACATTAAGGGTGCAGACAATATTGGTGCCGATTACTTGAGCCGCGCATAGAATACCGGAAATCTGTCTAGGATGTATTATCGTGGGATGTGTTTGAGTGCGATTATGTGAGGGTTAGTTACCGGAACTACGTGTGTAGGACTGTCAAAAGACATTTTTCAACTGAAAAATTGCTTAAGCGGGGGGACGTGTCATGCGAAGGAATGGTATGACAAAAGGGTAACACCACAAGAAACGCCCAAAGAAGACGACAACAAAGAAGACGCAAAGCACGCGGCGCGAAGGTCATCGACACCGGCTATGGCGCCGAAGGCTCGCGACCACGGCACGAGCTTGCGCCGGCGACAAGCCAATGGGACACGGCCAGCGACAGCAGCTGGCGGTAGGAGCAGCCGAAGAGGAAGACCGAGAGTGAAAAGAGACCGGAACTCTGGCGGCCGGGTGCCCTGCCCCGGGTCACGTCCAAGAGGTCCTTCACAACAAAGCACCTGACGCCCTCTCCCGCAAGCAAGTTGTCTCGTCGGACAGCGGCAGCGACGTTCCAAGAGAGCTGCGTCGGCTCTTCAGCGACGGGAGCTTGAAGCGCGTTGCCCTACCTCCAGTCACGAGATGTCACGCCCTGACTGTTCTACCGGGAAGTGAGGTGCGGTGGACCATTCTCGGTGACAAACCACGTACTTTCTCTACTTTTGTTTGGACTGTAACGTTGTGCCAACAGTTGGCCAAGCTCAACTTTTGCTATTCTCTCATCACTGTATCTGTTTCTGTTGTGTTCATTTTGGGTGTCCCGAACTTCACAATCTCATATTCATAGCCAAGAAAGCAATTATTGTATTCATTAACGTGCATGACCGAGTCATCTAGGAGGTTTATGTTGATATCCCCTAAGATCACGGCGTTTTTGTTTTCTTTGACAGAGAATACAAGAGATTATCAAAAGCGAAGCAGATGTTTGAGGATAGGAGAGCTAGAGGAACGGTAGACGCAGCCAAAAACGGTTTCCTTGTTATCGTTACAAAATTGAGACTTTCAACTTCAATCCATACAGATTCGCGATCCGGTGCATTGAGAGAAAGGTCAAGTCTACGTTTATAGGCTACGCTACCTAGTACAAAGAGGTCTGATCCACCATGGCTTGAATTTCGTCGTTGGCAGTATTCTGCGGTATACGACGGGAAGCCATACAGGTTGTTATCACTTTCTGATCGCCATGTTTCCGATACACAAATGAACGAAATGGGGGAGGTCGTTGACTAAAATAAAGTGTGAAATTTGTTGTAATGTTTTCGGAGGCAACTGGCGGTAACGTGGACAGCAGAGTAGCATGTGCGTGGACAGCAGAGTAGCATGTGTGACTACATAACGATTGAAATTTGTTGTCCAATGTGGGCCATATTTTGGTGTTATTTGCTTGTTCGGGTGCCATATTAACAGACGATGGAAAGGTCCGCCTCGTTGCGAATACGGTGAACTTTGCTGTCTTCGGTTTTGCTGGCTTTATAATGGCAATCTTCGGTCCAGAGAAATCGCCAGTTGTTTTCTTTTTTCTGGTTTAGAGCCTTCCCCACACAATCGTTTGTTGGCAAGGGTGAGGTTGTCATTAATGCAGACCGGTTTTTAGTCAGTACCGTGAAAGTAGATTTCGTTTGTTGGCAGTCGTGCCTTAAGCGCCTTCGCGATGAATTCAGCCTTGTTACCGCGAGAGCAAAAGCGAACGATTTGATTTTTGACGTTTCCCTTCACTGGTATTTGGTATACGACATCAAGGTCAGCTTCGGAGACAGGCATTCATATTTTTCCGCAATTGTTTCCATTAGTGCTACTACATCTTCGCATTGCGTTTCCGGAACTCCCCTGATCTCGTTGTTAGTTTTTCTTGAGTATTGTTCAAGTTCCGCTACTCTGTTTTCCAATTCTTCGTTGCGTGCATTTAGCCTTTTATTGGCAGTCTTAAGATCTTCCAGTTCAGTCGTTACTTCTTCCACCAGGTAAATCAGCGCGGTCATGCTTTCCCGGCATTCAGCGACTTTGTTCTGCAGGGGTTCGCTCCCCGAAACGGGCTCAGGCTGCAGTTTGGACAGCGCGTAAAAAACGGCAGCCTCCACAGCCTTGCCCACCTAAGTATCATACGACTCCTCCAACTGCTCAATTCGCTTCGCCAGTTGAGCATTGGTTCGCAAGGTTACACCACAAAAACACTGCAGCAGCAGCAGTGTTGTTTTTAGATATTTGGTGTTATATCATGAAAGCGGGGAGATGACGAGTTGTTCAAGCAATCTATGTGAAATCTTGCAAACGCTTTTGAGAAATGTAAGAAGATGCCATCGGCATGGGATGATCGATCTAATATTTGGAGCAATTTGTAAGTAAAGCGTATTTGTTGGGTTTCACAGAAATAGGACTGACGGACCTCATGATGAGCTGCGTAAAAAACTAGTTACATTCGAGAAAGTTAACGAATTTACTGTGGAGAATGTGTTCTAATTTTTTTCGACAGTTACTGGTGAGAAAAATATGGCGATAATTGTAGGGGAGTTTTTACTGCCTGATTTAAAGAGTGGAATCACCTTCTTTATTTTTCACTGTTCATGAAGCTTACCCTTGTCCGACGATTGTTGGAATATTTTTCCTAATGAAGCTGAAAATACGCAGTACTGTTTTCTTTCTTCAGATATTTGGTGTTATATCATCAAAGCAGGGAGATAACGAGTTGTTGAACCCGTCAATAAGCTTAGTGACAGCAGATACGTCTGTTCGTGCGGGAGGCATAGATGCGTAATTCGAACGCTTGTGTGGGGCCATTTCATTTGAACAATCAGAGAAAACATTGCTGATAAATGTTTCATTGAGAAGTGCCGCACAGCATGGGGAAAAGCAGGGTAGGTGAAAAAATTTTTTTTGTCATTTTATTGCTGCAAAATATGCTTCTGTTGCAGTCTTGTAAGCATTCCAACGCGAGCTGGAAGGTGAAGAGTTAGTTGCGCAATAAAGACGTTTCTCCTTGTTCGATAACCATTTGATATGAATGTTATAATAAGTGCGTGAGAATTCGGGGTAATGACACGATTTGAAATATATATTTTTATTTGTTTATGAACTTTGTTCTCGAATGCGTCTCACTGGGATTGCAATGCATTAATGACGAAGTTACTCCAGAAGGCGTCTGTAAATGTAGCGAGCTCAGTATTGATTGCGTTGAAGTTCGCTCCCTTGTAGTCGAATGTAGTTTTGCACATTTTGTAGCGTTCGGGCACTGTAGTTTTATATGAAACTAAGTAGTCGATGGTAACTAATTCCAGGAAAGCAAGTAAAGCAGAGGTAGGGCAGTTTTGAGAACTAGGTCTGGTGGGTTCGATTCGGTTGGTGATAGCCTTGTTGGCTCTGAAACAACCTGGGTGAGTGAAAAAGTGGAACACATATCCAAGAGTCCTTGCGATTTGGCCGAAAACGGAGCTAGCGTGGGAGGGATAGTATTTAACGTTATATTACGGTAGTGCAAATCACCCCAAAGTATGACGGATGATGTAGGGAACCGGGTAATATTCTCATGAAGGATGTCGTGCAGTTCATTTACAAAACGTGTGAAGAGGGCGGTGATTTATAGCTCACGCCAAAACTTATTTGGCGGTGGCCAACTTTTACTGAAGCCCGGGTGATTTTGAGATTGGTGCTAAGGGATACGGTCGATGAAAGAATTTTGTTAAAAATCGCGAGAAGTACACTACCACCACGAGACGTAGTGCGGTCCTATGGATTTATGTTAAAGTGGGAAGCTCCTTCAAAGATTTGAGAGCTTTCTACATCTCAAGACATAAAGTTTCTGTGAGTGCGATAATATGCGCAGAACAGGTATCTATTGCTGATGACAAAGAATCATGCTTGTTTACGACACGGCGGGCATTAGTTAATTTGACAGACAGTTGTGCGAGCGGCCGTCCACTGCCCCTCTCGCATTCCTGGGCGACATCGTTTGCTGTGGCAGTGACGTTATCATGTGTCCGAGGGTGTTAACTGCCCTTAATTTTCTCGATGATATCCATTATTGTATTGTAATGGCAGCGTTTCTTATATATAATGAACTTGTTGTAGCTCATTTGAAAGGGAGGGGAACCGGGTTGGCTTCTGCCAAATTCGGTTAGTTTTTTTATAAGCAATCCGAGTAGCCAGATAGAAGTCTTCGAATATTGTTAAATTTTTTCATTAAAACAGCTTTCATGCGCAAAATACCTATTTCTTTGTTTTAAAGTTCAAAAATGTTGAAACAAAAGGGCGGCATTTGTTTGGTGATTGCGTGCCTTTACGATGCGAGCGTTGAATTGAGCCTGTGGGAAATAAATCAATGGTTTTGCTCAACACCCCTGGTTATTTGACATCCCTCCGTTTCAGGGCAGAAATTTGGGCTAGTTGGTGATAGGACTTCGACATGGTAAAAAAGCGCACTAAAACGAGGACACAAGAAAAAGGCGGTGACACGGGACGAGCGCTAGTGCTAGCGCTCGTCCCGTGTCACCGCCTTTTAAATGCAGAGCATTTCAGTAACTCACGATGTCACCCGCGTTGGCGTCCGTAGTCCGCACGCTCACTGCGCATGCGCGTCGAGTCGAGGCGAAAGCGAACACTCTCTCGCGAGGGGCATTGGATTGGATTCGAACACTCTCTCGTGAGGGGCATTGGATTGGATTGGCTTGGATTGGATTGGATTGTCTTGGCTTGGCTTGGATTGGATTTGGATTGGATTGGATTAAAGTGGATTGTGTTGGATTGTGTTGCGTCATAGCCGCGGCACGTTGCGTCATAACCGCGGCAGACGCGCTTGGGCCGGCGCATGTGCAGTACTCTCTCTTCCGCGGTTTCCTCTCCTTCGGGCGCGCTGCGCATATAACCGGTGTGCCGTTCTCCGGCCAAGCAACATCCGCGGTTGGCTCAAACACCTAGAGTCCACGCCGCTTTACAAGTACGCCAACGTCGTCGACTGGGACCGGCTTACGCAGTCCCCTCAACGTATATAAGCGGCGGAGCGCGCGTTCGGAATTCAATCAAGGGCGTCTTTGCTTGGCTTTCGCTTGACGTGACGCTTTGCTTGACTCGAGTAGATGCGACGCATTTACTCGAGTTCTCCCCGTGGGAAGATGCGGGCGGCTTTTCTTGTGTCTTCGTTTTAGTGCGCTTTTTTACCATGCCAAAGCCCTCCGTTTGTTGACAAGTTTCATTATCATCATGCAAGCCATAAAAAATTAGGTTATTTCTGCGCGAACGGTCTCCAAGTTCAGCAATACGTGACTGGAAGATATCGTTCTGTACAGCCAGTGATTCAGCCGTCGACTGTACCTGTGCTATTTGTGCGCCAAGGTGGTCTAATTTACATGTTTTTTTTTGGCCATCGAGCCTGCTTTGTATATTGCATACCTTGGTGTAACTCCTGTTTCGTCCTGATTTGATGCTTTTTATGTCGGCTGCTAGACCGGTTTCAGGTAATGAACTCTGAATTGAAGGTGTCTGAACCTCTTTTATCAACCAAAATACAGCCCCTATTTTCTCGCTTGGGTTTTTCGCTATCAAGAAGGGCGTCTGCTTTAGTGGTAGGCCCAGGGCTAGTTTCAATGTCGCCGCAGCCTTGTAAGAGCAGAGCCATAGAAAAACACTCAGACAAGGTTTCTCTTAAGACTTGTGGGAATGGGAACAGCAATAACTAACGATCGTCGCTTTTTTCGCATACAGTAGCAAGTAAGTACATACCTGCATGGTGAAAGTGACGACCAGGAGCGGTGTCGAAGGCACTGCTCCCATGCTTACTGAAGGGAACGTTGGCGGGGCGACTGCTTATGTCGTCTCTGGTAGGAGATGCAGTTGTATATTGCGCTGTTTGGCAGTAGTAAAGTCCAGGCGTTGCCAACCACTCGGGAACGACCACGCAGCATGTCTGCGCAGTTGACATTTCTTCTGGCAGTTCAAATGAAGTAGTCATCGCCAGCGGTGTGGCGAAGCAGCTTGTGGAGCGACTAACCACAACCGATAACTATGGCACGAGGGCCGCCTGATTGACGCACATGGTGAAAGTTTGAAGATTAGGAGCTGTGCCGAAAGCGTTGCTCCCATGCCCACTAGTGGCATGTTGGGAAGTGTTGTCTCAAAAAAGATTCGCCTGCGAATACGAATCGTTTCTGTTAGCTTTTTAGCGCACGGTGATAGGTTTCCACGTGGACGGGCTATTTTGAATTTTGCTTTTCTGAATGCACTGGAACCCCGTTATACGTTTTTCACCTGACCGGGAAGAAAAAACGTAAAAACCGGGAAAACATAACATTGAAGAAAGCCGCAAAAATTGGTCGGCGTCTAACTGGCGTCGTTAAATCACCCCCAATCGAAAGCTTCATTGTTGCCAACTTTGTTTCTACCCGTTGTGCGAAATGCAGCAGCCTTTTTTGCATTTTCATGAGCACATTTAGTGTTGCCAAGAGCAATTAGGAGGGCGTCAAGTCATGTTAGTCGTCGTAACATCACTGTAATACTCGCTCGCCGTTACCCTACTCGTGAAGGTCGACAACACAATCGGGCGTCGTGAAACAACCGCACCACTCGGCCGCCGTTACGACCGTCGGTATGGGTGGTGAGAAAGCGCAGTGTGTATAAGGGCGGTGTAGGACTGCCGCAATTGACAGTATGGGTGGTGTAGAAAGCGTCGAGAGTAGCAAGGAAGGAGCAGCATACGACGCCCCGAGACCAATCTCAACGATACCGCAGCCCCACCGCCTGGTCAGCGGCCGCACCGGGTTATGCCGCGGTACTAGAAGGCCGCGCTCTTTAGCAACTGACTTTATCTAGAAACACCGGACGGCACCGTTACAACACTGCGGTGGCGCTAACATAACGCGCTTCCGGCGTTCCGAAGTGAAACTGCTGTTGCAAGCTCAGTAATGATCGTGAAAGCACGTTCAACGGATGGCCATCTGCTGACGGCCTCTCATACTCGCTTGCGGCTTCTTGTAGCCAGGTCAGTAACGAAGCCTGGCCAAGACGCATCAAAAGCGAAAATGGCGGTGCCCAAGCCGCTTTGGAGTGTCAGGTTGCAACGCATTATACGGGAACGGGCCCACAGTTTTGAAGTTACAGCCGGGGTTCGCAATACATTGTATCCTATTGGAGCTATGCTGGGACCGATGGCACACAACGTAACAGTCAGAAAAACGCAGCAGTGAGGAACGTAACAGCGAGGTCCTACTCTAATTACTTCTGCATACTCAATTTATTGCGTTAGAAAACCATGGCGCAGATTCTTTTACTTCAAGTGTTACCATCGGAACACAGAGGTCAGTTAATTCTTAAATTTTCTGGAAAAACAAGCTCCAGTTTTGTTCTACTGAGCGGTCGTAGAAACCTAGCTCGGAAAAATGGTGACGTCTTCAGCCCAGCGACCATTCTTTTATAATTTTTCTTGTCGTAAATTTAGTTTATTTCCCTATAGGTGGTTTTTGCGTCTGAACGAAGAGTCAAAAGACGCTAAATGTCTTTATGACCAGTAATTTTTTGTAGGTAGTGTAGTATTTGGAAACTGCACTTGCGGTACGTCAAAAAAAAATCAACAATGTTGGAAGCATGTGCGATCTATGTCAAAGTTTGGGTTATAATTTCCGCTAACTGAAAATCTTGTATTATACTCAGAAATTGGCCGGATTCCCCTGTGTTACGCGATATTGATCCGTCCAGTCTATAGCAGGGTAGTTAAAATTGCTGCATTATATCAAACTAGGAAGAGAATTTTTTCTGCATACCGTCGAGTGAGTGGTATATTTGCCTCCAAAAATCAGCGTCTGATTTCGGTGGGCGGTAGCATGCTGCAATTACAGTAAGGCCTGATCGGGTTCGACATGCTACGCAAATTATGTCTAAGATGCTTTCGTGTTTAATTAAAAATGATTCATGAAATTTTATATCTCAATGGGAACGCAAACGCCTCGGTTTAGTAAGCGATCAGGGCGGTATATGGTAAACCCAGGCATCGACGAAGCAACTTCAGCGTCAGTCATGAGCGGTGAAAGCCATGTCGCAGTAATAATGACGACATCACAGTCACAAGTTTTGATAATGGATACTTTGACGCGCTTCAATATTATGCTGCTAATGTAGGTGTAAAGGATAGAATGTGTGACCTCATCAGTTCTTTTCGAAGCACATTTTGGTGCATCGAAAATGGGTGGTTTTCGAAGAGAAGTTTGGACTATTTGTTTCTTTTCCTAGCTGGGCGGCGGTGCATTATCTTCAACCAAGTTGTCAGCCGCATCATAGTAGTAGGTCTTCTTGCCGATTATGTTTTAGTAATGGAGCGTAAAGGGAGCCTCCTGTCCCCGAGCGAAACAAATAAGCTTACGATGGGTTCAACGGGTGGCGGGACGGAAATCCTCTGATACATAAGCTGTTCTGCCCTTCAGTTTGAAGGCTTTCATTAGAACATCACCCTAAGGCCTGAAGGAAGTGAAACTAACAATTATAGAGTGATTTTTGTTAGGAGGAACTCTGCCCATTCGATGCACTCTGTGAATATCTTCAGGTTCAGATGTTATTTTAAAGTTATCTAGGCAGATATTAGTGACAAGGTTTTCGCTATCGCCCGAGGATTCGGACTTGCCTTAACTGACACCATAGAAGACAGGATTACAACGACGCGACCTATTGTCTGAGCCATTTACCCTTTTATCTGTGCTGGCGAGTCTATCGGAAGTCTGGACGGATGACGTCAGCAAATTCTAAACGTAAGACCGCATAATGGTTAGCAGCGTAACTGTTCTTCGGCCTTAAGGATAGGGATTAACGAAGTCAGCAAGGGTGTGTTCAGTGCTAGCTAGCTGTGTCTTATAGACTATATTTCAGCAAAGATGGCAGCCTGGCCAACTTATAATGTTGTTAGTACCGTGAACAGTCTCGTCAGTTTCGGTAGTGGAGGTAAGTGTGGTTGGGCCTGGGTTTTCCTCTATATCTCCCCGGTTTTCCTCTATAGAAACAACAGTTCTCCCCTAATGTTAACACTTCTACACAACAGTAGCATAAGGCAGCGGAGGCTCGGCAGCTGTACCAGTTAACGAGTGCCTGTGATCTTAAACAAAGAGAGTCGTAATTTTGTACCTGCGCGATAAACACGAATGGCGTTAGGCTATGAACCTAGGCGCAAGTGATGAGCCCGTGAAGCATTGGTTCACGGGCGTTCTTCTTATTAAGCAATACAAGGGTTTATGTGATGTAGACGATTTTTGTGATGCTTGACGTAATAGGAGTTCTTCTGTAGAAACGATGATGGCGTCATCACTCGGTCCAGGTGTTTGGCTGATGCTCCCACGTTAAGAGTGTAACTGGCGGACGACGCATGCACAATAGCTTCTGCATTGTCGCGGCTTCCAGTGGACGAAGCGCTAGCCGCATTGCTGGAGGCGTCAGCGAAGCTGACTGCAGCGAGGACATGCGTTGTAAGCACGAACGGTGTTACCCGATGGACCATGCTGCAGCTGATGAGCCCACCAATTTACCTATTATCAGACATGCGTCATAGTAAAAATGCACTCTCTTGAGCACGAGTACCTTTATTCAATTATTTGAACGTCGTTCCTAGTAGGGTGGCATTTGTTGTTTACCCCCGACGCGGTTGGAAAACAATACAGAGCTGCTTTCACATATTCCTCGGTTTTGATTTTTTATTCTGGAATACGGCATGTATACTGTTTAGTGCGTTCGATAGCGAGTATATAAAGCCTTCAACACCGGAATTATGTTAAAACCGCTCTAGTTGAGAGTCATTTCACTATTTTAACGATGGTTGTTATAGAATATCGGGGCACAAATGCGGCCTTCAAGTACTCTGAACACCCTTGTCTGCGTGGTTTCGCGTTGGCGTAGCAGAAAACTTCTCAGTGTATTTGCATGTGAATAAACAACGCACACTGTGCATTTGCACCTTCTTGCATGCTGCCATACCAAAAACCAATTTCTGAAGGAGAGAATGCGTGCCATTCAGTCTAAACGAACTTTGTAAACCTTCCAAACATCTCCAAACCTCTTACTAAGACGTTTGTGACGGTGCAGAAAAATTACTGCATTGGACACGGAAAAAAACATTCGTCTAGTACAGGTTAATCACAACGAAAGAAATATAAGATACCCGTTTTATTTGCGGCTGTTCGTTGCGTGTGTAGGGGCCCGTTGCTTGCAGCGTAGCATTACGGAAGGTTGAGTCTTCATAAAAGCATCTCAAAAATACTTTGGGGAAGTCTACGAATTTTAAATACTTATCAAGCAGCTCAGAGCACGAAACGTCACGAATAAGCCAGAAACGCCGAGTTAAACACAATGTAATAACCGACGCTCTAAAGAAAGTTATCTCGTAATGTGTCGCAACCTTGTTCGCCATGCAGCTTGAAATTGTACAGACGGGTCACAAGCAGGCAAAGTGATTGATTTACTGGAAATCCACTTTTTAATGTATAAATACTCAAAACGGGCGATTTATCACACAGGCACTGCCGCCCCTCACAAGCGGAGTGTATCCGACGATAGCGGTGCGAGTCCGAAAGTTGACGTCAGGTGCCAGGGGGCGCCACTCAAACATCTCACCGACAATAAAGATCCATCACGGGGTAGACGGTACTCCGAACATCATACACTGAGTGCCACCTCAGGAAGCGTCTCGGAGACTTTTAGTAGTACGAAAGCAACGGATCCGTACTTGTCCGCACATGTTTGTGCCTGCTGCAGCGGGTGCGGCTTATATTTTGTGCCGGGTTTAACCTGGGTCGATGTCGCATATCGCTTCGCGGTGTGTATTTGGGAATGTACCATGACCAGCAGACGATATAAGAAAAAGCTTAATAAATAAAGGTCTGAAGGTGTGTACAGCAAGCTACGTGTGCGAAGTGGAGTAATTCGACCCGCAAGATGCTGGCGGTTCTTGTATGACTGTCACGTGCCAGTCGGAAGTGAAGGACATTTCCTACAATGCCACAACACAGCTGAGAAGCTAAATAGTTTTTTAGTTTTTGTTTTTATCGAAGAAAAAACACGCTACTAGGCTAAAGTTTTCTACTGTTTTTTGGCTGGCGTTTTTGAGCTCGTCGCTCCTTCTTGGCGGTCCAATTAGGTCTGTGTTTTCAGACTTAGTATCTGCGGCGCTTGCGCGGCTCCGAGCACAATTCGCCCATTTGTGCCAGTAGAGTGAAAACAGTTCCTTCAATCGGGAAAAAGGCCAAACCGGAACGAACAAATTCGGCCCGTGTTTATAAACGACAGCAGAATGTTCTTGAGCGCGCGTCCTTTGCACCTGTCAGGACAAAATAAGCGACTACATGCAATAATACCGTGGTAGTGCAATTTCGAAAACCTCAAAGAAAAGACTGGGACATCCGGAAACAAAGAGGGGGGGGGGTGAAGGAGGTAGGTTCGCAAAGCCCCCGATGACACTATATTCCCCCTGAGATAGAACACAGTAGGCCCCTGGCGGCGGCGGGACAAAACGCTCCTCGTGTGGATGGCGCTATCGCGTCGTCTGCTCTTTCACGTTTCGCGGGGTGCAAGACTGGCGCTGCACACGATAAAATGACCAAGATGTGCACTGGTTAAGCCAAGAGATGAGCCCGTGAAAACACACGTGTCGTATAGTCATGGTGTGTTTGATTTCGCGAAGTTACTCCTGTGCTATAAGGCCAACAGATCAATCGCCACACATAGATGTTTCGTTTTTCGTGTAGGTCAGAAAAACGGAACCATGATGCTGTGATCGAACTCGGATCATTGTGGTCATGAGCCAAAGGCTCACGATCCGGGCAGCTTTTTAAAGTCGTGACGAACATGGCAGTGATGGTCATATGCAAAACTTAGCAGGATTCTGGCGCGAGTTAGATCGTTCATGCTCTTGAAGAGACGAAACAGCGCGAACGAAACAGAATCAAGGAATACAAACGATGATGATGATGATGGTTGGGTTTTTTGGTGCACGGCCGACTATGGGCAAAGAGCGCCAAAGAAGAAATTACTGAATTTTGATGGCACCCTAAATAATAAAACATGTGACTAAAAATAAAAGTGACGCAAAACAAAAGACAATGGAGATGGCTGGTGTATAGGGTTAGGATGATTACACGTGATATGATAAGAGCTGCAGAAATTTCAGTTATGCTTAAAACTTCAGAACACATTGAGTAGAAAACATTGGTTCGTCGACTAAAAAGTATGATCCCAGGCAGCACAGGACTGTTCGGCCTAAAACAGGCCGGTGTACTTTGGCCGGTGATTTTCTGTCCGGCCGTTTTCTGGCAGCCATATTCGGCCCATGTCCAAATGTGGGCCTTTTGGCCGTATACGGCCGTACTCCGATGGCTGTCCAACGGCCAGTGTCCGTCGGCCAGTCGACCGGCTTACAGTCATACGGCCAGATTCCAGCCGTAGGGCTCCGGCCATTCCAAAGCCACCCGTGTACGGCCGAAGTACGTCCGCCGGAGGACAGCCGAGATGCGGTCGTCGGACTCCAGCCGGACTACAGCTACCGGAAATACGGCCGTGCTACGGGCATTGGAGTTCAGCCACAGTACGTTAGCTGTACTGAGGCCGGTCACTGCATGTCGCGCAAGCAGATGACTCATTCGCGCAGTGCAGAAGCAGCACAAACCCAGCATTTTGGGTCCAATGCAGCCACATCAAAGTGAGTTCGCGCGCAAGCACCAGCCGTCAAGCTTTCAGCGCAGCTTTGCTTAATTACCAGCCTCAGTTGAGAGCAAAATTCATTTATTAAACAGTGCTCACAAATTGTCGGTCCTTTAATTGCTGTGCCTCTTTTACTGCCGAACAAAGAAAATATTCAGTTCTTTGTAGAGCTTGAATAGATGTATTGTCCGGATCCTGATATCCTCTGTGGGGCGGCTTACCTGTAATAAACGGGGAAAGAGGAGGGGGTGGGGGGCGGCGGAGGGCGCATACTTTAGTGGGTTGAATTTCAGAGAGATAAATTGCTCCGCTTTTAGCCAATTTCTTTTAGGGCAATATTCCGGAACACTTTCATGCTATGACTACATAAACTATTTTTATAACAGTTGCTTGACCAATTTTGATGTATATAAAACCGGCGTGAATGCCTTTACGAAGCGTTTTGGTTCTCAACAAAACACTCAGGAGCATTTAATATAACTCCTTCACAAAAAAAGTATGTCCAGTTTTTTGCCCATTTTTCTTGCAAAGACATTTTCTACTCGATCAACTTTTCTGATGATCTTGCGCAGGGCTGATCCTAAGAAGGAGCGAACAGATACTTTCATTTTCAATCTATTTTAATGTTGTTTTCATGAGTGTACGTCCACACCACTCAATAGTCCAAAAGAACTTAATTTTCTTCTAATGTCATACTAAGTTCAAAAAATTCTAGACCCGTCGCGAATGACGCCCTGCTTCAGGTGGCTGCAGTTGTATCCCTTTGTGTTCATGCAAGGAAAGGCGTAAAATTAGAGTTACATAATTTGTTTCAAACCAATAACATAGCAATGGTAGCATGTATACAGGAAACCTTGCATACTGCAACGAATAGGGCAATAAATATTTTATTGATCAAGGTTGAATGCGTAGGGTTCTCATCTCAACCCGTCGGAGGCAAACTTGCGCCTCTGGAAGTTTATTTATTTATTTATTTATTTATTGCTTATTTTTTTATTTATTTTTATTCATTTATTTATTCATTGTTTTGTTTATTTATTTATTTATTTATTTATTTATTTATTTGATACCTGCTTTCCTTTGCATGCATTACAGAAGGGATATACATAACACTAAGCATTAAATATGAGACAAAATAACAAAATAATTCTACAAAGCGCGCTGAAAATCGTCAATATAAACAGTTAATGCAATCATACGTCGAAGATAATTACACTGCACCATTGATGTAAAATAAAAGGAATCGCCCAAGGCGTCACCTTTAAAGAAACGTTAATAATTTGCTTTAAGCTAGCGGTCCCACTTTGAGATATGTAGAATGGCGCTTGGACATACTTCTCCGCTTCTACAACAGTTTTCGAATAATAGATATTACGAAAAAAGTTAAACCTGTGGTTTCGTCTGTGATCTTTCACGTCCTGCCATTTCAGTTTACTTTTACTTTCTCTCATGCTAAGTTGAGCGTGCCAATTACCTAATACGAATTGCACTGACATATTCTGTATGTTTTCGAGCGTATCAACGAGCTCTTTGGTGTAGGGATCCACGAAAACACATGCGTACTCCAAGATTGAGCGCACATGAGTGAAATACGGTTGTTCTTTTCAGTTAGATGGAGGTTCACTGAAATTTCGTCTCAGAAAGCCAAAAACATATGCAGCTGTAACTTTTATGGTGTGAACCTGCCTATTTAACCTCTAACCACTCCCTAAATAAACTCTAGGTATTTATATTCCTCGGCCGTTGTCACAGCAGCATAATTTACGGTATACGTATCCAATTGGAATGAAGGTTTTCTTGTAAAGGTGCCGTTAACCCACTGTTTAACATCCAAAAACTTTTCTGAATTAGCACACCAGGATGTTATTAAATGCGAATAAAGCTGCAGGTATACGGAATCACGTTCATTCGCTATAGTCCGGTTAACTACACAGTACTTTTGAACAAAGCTATAGGGCCAATAGTAATAACAATGCAAAAACCAATTCATTCAGTTCATAGGATGAAATGTACTACGCAGAAGGTGATATGCAACACCATCATTTGCTTTTCTGCAGTCCAAGAATATACAGTCAACCACTTTAAGCTTATCTATTGCAAGAGCCAAATCGTGCGTGAACTCAACAATCTGCGTTGAGCAAGAAAATCCTGACAAAATCCGTGTTTGCTAGGATGCTGGCGATTATGTTTAAACAAATGAGTCATATCCCAAGAGTAGCTAAGCTCACCTTCAAACATCAGAACTAAATTAACAGCTAGGCTTCGCCAGTGACAAGGCTCTGTTGTTATCGCAAATTTAAAATAATTTTTTTTCTAAATAGGCAGTCGTAAAATCTCCTGAAGTAACATAGTGCAGGGCATGAAGTTGATCCTACCAATGCACGAGCGAGTCTCTTCTACGTTTATCACCAACAACATAGTGCAACATTGCTTGTCGCAGTTTAATTGTAAGCAGAATAACTTGCGCTTTTGCTCGAACGTGCCTTTCTTTGGTGGGGAGTCCTTGACATGGTGGCGGTTTAGCTCCTGCGTGGTTGCCGCTTGCTCGACGCCCTTGAAGGCCAGTTATTTTGGTGAACCATCTCCATCTCGGATCGGACATCTCTGCCGGGTCGATGTCTCCAATGCTCTCCATTTCTTGAGCGGGCGAATAGCCTCGAGATGATGCGTCGACGAAGCCGGAGGCAGAAGCGTGGTAGCGGCGATGACTAACGAGGCTTAGCTCACCCGTCGGTGTGGCACAGTCTTCTTGTGGCAATAAATGACATTTGGATGGCCTAAAAGGTTCCCTGCTAATGTCCAGTGAGTCCTTGTACCTTGCCCGTTCACCGAGAACACTCATTACTGTTTGACAAACGATGTTCGTTCATTTAAAACGTAGAAACACGGAGCGGATGAAAAACGCGTCCCCGTCGTTCGGCTCCCTAACGGCTCTTTGTCCCCCCAGAAAAAAACCAGTCGGTCTCCTTCCAAATACGTCTGTGCATGAATTCTCGGTGCCCAGGCGCGAGCCGTTGTTCGGCTGGATGCCGTTTGCCGAAAAAAGGACGTATAACCAGATACCTTACGTAGGCCGGTCTCCTCTTGAACACCGGTTGCCAAATATTCTGTGGCCATTCGCTGGCCGTAATTCGGCCGAAGACAGCTAACCGAATGCAAAACGTATATTCTGGGGCCGTACGTCCGCCGGACGCGCGGTTCACCGTTGAAACAACGAATGCACGGCGGCCGCGCTCCGGCCGGTCTCCTTTCGAACACCAACTGCCGCAAGAATACGCATATTCTGTGGCCGGTCGCTTGCCGTGCTTCGGCCGATTACAGCTTCCCGAAGAAAAAACGGATGCCCTAAGGCCGTACTTCGGCCGTTCTCTTTCTCAACATCGGCAGCCGTAAGAGAACTGAATATCTGGCAGCCGGTTAGCTGCCGTTGTGCGTCCGGACACGGGCGGACGGAAAAATGCCGAAGCGCTGGTTGCCGAATGTTGGCCGTTCAACGCATGATCAGTGGCTGCCAGAACCTGGATGCTGGCCGGACATGCCAGAAAGCGGCCATAGACGGGCCGGTCTTGGGGCACACTTTCTGTGCCGCCTTGGATGGGTGCAAAGGAATGTGTCGTCTGTGTAATTCAGGGAAATGTTTGTGTCGTGTTGTGTCAAGTGCCTTGCATGTGATTAGTATGTGTACTACAGATAGGCTTTTTCCACACCTGCTACACGTGGGTCCCGAAGTTCCAGTGAGCAGATGGGAGTGCGTCACATGTGTATGGCCTATCCGCAGCCTAGCCAGGGCGACTTCAGTGTATCTGTTGTGTGAGTCAGTTGTGTAGCGTCCCAATTGTGGTTTTATTACATGTAGTTTGTGGTTTGTTTGTTGACTCCAGTGTAATTGCCATGTGTTGCGAAGCTGTCGTCTGATATGTGTCTGTAGGTTGGTGTAAGGTACAGTTGTAATGTCAACTGTAGTCATGAGAGCAGCATCACCAGCCATTTGGTCGGCGGCCTCATTACCAAGGATTCCACAATTCCCTGGTACCCAGCATATAGTTATTCCAAGATTTGAGGCATATGCAGTCATTATTACCTTGAAAAGAGCATTGATCTCATAGTTTTTAGATGACCTTCCTAATGACATTGCCTGTACAACGCTTTGAGAGTCTGTGTACCCAATGGACTTGGGAATTGTATGTTTGATGATGTGGTTTGAAACGAGTAAAATGCCATATGCTTCTGCCGTGTAAATACTGTTATGAAAATTTATTGTTTTGCTTACTCTAAAATTTTGTCCGTGCGCTGCACAAGAGACTGTAGAACCAGTTTTCGACGCGTCGCTATAGCATTCTGCGCACCTGTACTTGTCCTGCAAGAAAAGGAAGTGCTGCAGAAGTGCACTCCTGGATACCCTATTTTTTTCTACTAGTGTGAATGATAGGTCGCATGATACAGGACGAAGATGCCATGATGGATTAAAATTATGGATGGGTGTCTTGTGCGTGTCTGACAGAGGGACATTCAGTACAGAAGCCTCCTCTCTAACTCTGAGAGAAAACGGTAAGGAGATTGCCTGTTTAAAAAGAGTTGTAAATTTGATGTATCGTTCATGATAGGATTAAAAGGATGGTTGGTAAGAGACATGATCTTAGATGCATACAGCAAGTCAACATTGTCCCGCTGATGCCCTAGGCACCATTTGTCACACTCGACATACTGACTCTCGACAGGACTAGTGCGGAAAGCGCCGCATGAGAGGCGAAGGCCAAAAGAGAGCACGGGGTCAAGCATTTTGAGTGCGGTCTTTGTAGCAGACCCATACACGACACTGCCGTAGTCGAGCCGAGACAACACCAAGACCATGTAAAGGCGCAGCAGGAGATGTTTGTCGGCCCCATAAGATTGGTGTGAGAGGACCTTAAGAATATTCATTGTTTTAAAGCATTTGCTTTTGAGCTGTCTGATATGCGGGATGAATGTGAGCTTTTCGTCAAATAAAATGCCTAAAAACTTGTGCTCCTTGTTCACAGGAAGCGGCACATTCGCAAGAGTGATGTCTGGGTACGGGTGGACCCCACGCTTCCTGGAGAATACAACACAAGAGCTCTTTCCGGGATTCATTTTGAAGCCATTCTTGTCTGCCCAGCCGGCAAGCTTCTTGACGCCGAGCTGGACGTGACGTTCGCAGATGGACATGTTAAATGATTTAAAGGATATCTGGACGTCGTCTACATACATAAAATAAGAGATTGTGGGTGGCAATGGCTTTCCAAGAGAGTTCATCTTAACTATGAAGATCGTGCAGCTCAACAGTCCACCTTGCGGCAAGCCATTTTCTTGCACATGTACCTTTGAGAGTGCAGAACCAACTCTGACGCGAAAGATTCTTTCCGACAAATAACATCAAGGGTGTTAAACATATTACCAGAAGCACCGACTGACTTGAGGTCAAGAAGGATCCCTTAAGGCCAAGGGTGTCATAAGACTTTTCGAGGTCGAAAACACAGTTAAACCGGACTGTTTGTGAATGAAGGCATCCTTAATGTATGACTCTAGTGCCACAAGTTGATCATTTGTGGATCTCCCGGCCCGGACGCCTGCCTGGCAGCTCTCGAGAATGGCGTTATAGTGCAAAAAGTACACGAGCCTCCGGTTTATCATCTTCTCGAGAAGCTTGCACAGGCAGCTGGTCAGGGCAATGCGTCGATGGCTAGCGGGAGAAGAAGGGTCGTTCCCTTCTTTCAAGAATGCTACAACTATGGCATCCCTCCAAAGACTTTGGAATGTGCCCCGAAAGCCATATTTTGTTGAAAAGGTGAAGTTTTACAAGAGTGTCTGTGTGTAAGTTCTGTATCATTGTATATGTAATGTTGTCTTGGCCTGGAGCTGAGGGTTTACACGTGCTCAGAGCACCCCTCAGCTCATGAAGCGTGAACTCAGAGTTATTAGAAGTGGCTGACCTGTCATTGTCATGCAAAGGCTTCTATTCTTCCACGAGTTTGTGTTTCATGAAAGTGTTTGTGTAGTGTGCTGAACTGGTAACGTCTTGGAAGTGTTGTGCGAGTGTGTCAACTGACACCATAGATGACAGGATTACAACGACGCGACCTATTGTCTGAGCCATTTACCCTTTCATCTGTGCTGGCGAGTCGATCGGAAGTCTGGACGGGTGACGTCAGCAAATTCTAAACGTAAGACCGCATAACGGTTAGCAGCTTAACTGTTCTTTGGCCTTAACGATAGGGATAACGAAGTCAGCAAGGGTGTGTTCAGTGCTAGCTAGCTGTGTCTTAATAGACTACAATTCAGCAAGGATGGCAGCCTGGCCAACTTATAATGTTGTTAGTACCGTGAACAGTCTCGTCAATTTCGGTAGTGGAGGTAAGTGTGGTTGGGCCTGGGTTTTCCTCTATATCTCCCCGGTTTTCCTCTATAGAAACAACAGTTCTCCCCTAATGTTAACACTTCTACACAACAGTAGCATAAGGCAGCGGAGGCTCGGCAGCTGTACCAGTTAACGAGTGCCTGTGATCTTAAACAAAGAGAGTCGTAATTTTGTACCTGCGCGATAAACACGAATGGCGTTAGGCTATGAACCTAGGCGCAAGTGATGAGCCCGTGAAGCATTGGTTCACGGGCGTTCTTCTTATTAAGCAATAGAAGGGTTTATGTGATGTAGACGATTTTTGTGATGCTTGACGTAATAGGAGTCCTTCTGTAGAAACGATGATGGCGTCATCACTCGGTCCAGCTGTTTGGCTGATGCTCCCACGTTAAGAGTGTAACTGGCGGACGACTCATGCACAATAACTTCTACATTGTCGCGGCTTCTAGTGGACGAAGTGCGGATGGGTTATGCACCTGACGGCGGTTACGCCCTGACTACGAAGGCCCTCCCGCAGGTCAGCTTCAGATTCATTTAGTAGGTCATAGTCAGAAATCACGCCCTGGGAGCTGTTTAGGCTGCGGTGGGGCGCGACTCGGATTGGCAGATCGGCGATGCTGGTTTGAGCAAGAAGTTTATTGGCATGTTCCTGGCTACTGACCTCGACAGTTATTTCACCGGTTCGATGTTTTTTGGCCTTATACGACCCTCCAACAATACCTTCAAGAAACTTTGAAATGACGAATACCGACTGTACAGCAAGAGGTTTTGATTGGTCTACAGATTCCATAACGATGAAGCGAGGATAGTTGTTCGGTTTCGGAGGACTCAAGTCAGGAAGTGGTCAAAAAGAAACTTCGGTGCGGCCCCTTGTCAGGGGCCGATCTCGTTTGGGGGGGAGTTTAGAAAATGCCATATAGCATAGTATAAAAGCAGGGAGACGTGGGTACTTTCTCCCTTGACCTTACCCTGGTAGTCAAAGAGGTCGCGGAGCTCCCTGCCTGGTAGCCAGGCAGGGAGCCCATCGGCCGGAGCTTGACCAAGGCTCCGACGGCCACCGTTCATGGCTTCTAACCCTTCACCTTTCAACTTCTAGCCACCGTAGGTAACAGCTTAGGTATGGGGTGCTCGGGGTCCGCGGTGTCGCCACTCACCGTCACCAAGATTACTCAAGGTGCCCCGTGTGGGGAAGGTATAGAAACACGTAGTGTGTAAATGGGCATGTATTACATATAAACGGGATACACATATATTATGGGCGCGCCTTCAGGCGATCCCTCCGGCACGTAGAATTACAGTGATGAGCAGTGGGAGACTGTAAAGCTCAGCTGTAACCTGGCGGGTCCACTCCCGGCCATCCAGTTGGCCGATGACGCTTCTATAGTGCCCGTGGGCTCATTAGCAACGTCTAGGGTGGAGGACTAGCCCTCGTGAACAAGGTAGACAAATCAAATTTATTTCTCTTTCTCTCTTTTTATGAACACTGGATATAGGTGAGAGCTGGTGTTGGCCCGGAAGGGTTAAATGCAAACAAAATTGTACTCGAAGCATATTGTGATCGACCCAGAAACATGTAATTTCTTCGGGGAACTCTGCTTCCATCTTTTCTGGTGGACGACAGTTATTTCGGGGATAATATATTCCAGACGCCGTATTACACCCAAGCATTCATCAATGTCTATTTCCCGGGAACGTTACTATCGCACTTCCCCAAAACATTTGTACAATATATTACTAAAGCACCGGAAAATTAGCGTCTATGATACTTTTCTATAGTGCCTGCGTATTCCTGCAGTTAGGTTTTATTAGGTACTAAAGATAGTAAAATCACACACACCGAAATAGGCGTCAGTTTGAAAACAATACTGAAGACTCCTTCACCAAAGCAGAACCTGTAAACCCAAAGGTCGTTAAATGCAGAACTTCAAATGGTAGAATTACACCTCCTTGTGCACATTTTAAACTTCGGCTGTCATAGTAGGCGAGGAAAGAAATAACAGCCGTTTCTTGATTCTGGGGCTCGGTAGAAAAAGTAGGGGTGTTATGAAATAACTGTGCGAAATGTCTTTCAACCCCAGCGATAGGTCGTCCTGGCGTTCTGATTTCTGCAATATTTTGGGCAGAAAAGTTTATGCTTCGCCGACCGCACTAAAAATTCTGCAGACCTCCGCTGAAACAAAGTAAAAAAAATTAAAGTTTTCTTTGCGCTCTTCAGCAGCATTCTTTAATACTGTCGCGCAAATTACAATGTAATGTTTTGTAACATTAGGATCGCGCCTTGCAACTGACGATGTTATCCACTCTAGTTCAAAATGTGCGTGTTTGAGATTTCTACTCCGGCAAAGATCACACTGTCTGTTGAAAGTAGAAATTACGTCTTGTTACTTAGGGAGGCACGCGTTAGATCTTGACAGTGCTTCTAGTTGAAGCGTACGTCAGATAAAAATTATAAACGAACTCTGGAGCTCCCTAGAGGTTGAATAAAAACTCGAATAGGTATTGTAGCTCCTAAAACCTGTATCGGTGGGAAAACAACATGGTATTAGCAGCTATAAAAAGGCCTTTTTAGCTAATAAAGGCAGATATTAATTATTTGAGACCATCTGTTGAAGTACACCTTACCTTCTTTTAGGTAAACGCCTTAGACGTTTATGTTGTCTAGAACGCCTTCTAAGGTACCGATAATCTTCTAGAAGCAGCGCATAAGGAAGGTCGGAAGACGGTAGTGGGGAAGGGAACAAAACCTGCCCCGAGAAAGAGATGCATCAGCGCTGGAAGAGGGTTGGACGCGGTTGTACAGAGAATACGTGCCGTCTTGAGAGGCAAAGTACTTCAGTTCGGAAAAAGGAGGCTCCTGGCAGTAATGTTTGTCCGATACAAGTGTTAGTGGGCAATGTACAGGGCACTTGCTAAATGGTTTGCTGTATTTTTTTCTGAAGAAGCCAACAACCAATATTTAATAATTGCTCGCTCGTTGCGCTTTAGAAGGCGCCGACGCCAAGCGCCCTCTTTCAACACCGTTCGTATGCCGTATCGGTTGCTGAGCACTGGTTGGCTTAGAATATTGGCTTGACTAGTGTGCTGGAATCTTCGGTGATGCTTTGAAAGTTTCGAAGCTATTCCGGATGTTTATCACTGCATCACTGGGTGTTTCGAAGCGGTGAGAAATGACGCAATTTCGAGCTGAGTCTTATTATAGCTGATTTCTGGTTTGTTCACAGGGCATTGGTGCCGCAGACTCAGGTTCCGCACATTCGGTGTCAGAACAACCCCTGAAATTTTATGCGTTCCTCCAACCGCCCCCGATCGCTCTTTTTCCGCGCGTGGTTTTACCCCCTTCCGCTATAAACGTAATAGTTAATACAACCCTATCGAAAAATACACCAGACCGGGTCTGATGTGTTTGAAACGGTAACATCAGAGCGGAAATTCAGACCCGGGTCTGGTGTGTCCGGGTCTGGCGTGTCCGGGTCTGGCGTGTCCGGGTCTGGCGTGTACGGGTCTGGCGTGTACGGGTCTGGCGTGTCCAGGTCTGGTGTGACCGGGTCTGGTGTGTCGGGTTCTAATCTGTCTGGGTCTAAAATGTCCGAGTCTGACGGGTCCGGGTCTGACATGCCCAAGTATAATTTATAGCCCAGGTGTAGGTTGAAACCATTAAACACCAAAAGTTTGAAGAAATATGTATGTATACCTTCATTCAAAACTGCAGCTTCAAGTTACGCCTACTTTTTATTTCTCTGTTGCCTCCTGGGCTTCGTCCACTGCCTCTTCTTCTTGGTCGGTGCTTGTCTTCGGTGGTGCTTCTTCTTTGTCTTGCTGCTGTGGCCTCCTGCGCCGCAACTCCGATGTCTTCTGCGACAGCCACAATCTGATGTTTTTCGTCGCCTTCTTAATCCCCTCCTCATCTGACCCTCAGGCCTCTGCATAGTGCCTGAAAAATACTGAGAAGAATGCACTCATAAGCCATATACAAAAATTTGAACCACTGACCAATTGTTTTCACAGAATAATGGAGCTGCTTACTCTTGCATTGCTAACAACTGCTTGAAAAAAAGAACTTAAGTTGTAGATTCCCCGAGTTCCTTTGGCAGGGAAAAAAAAACAACTCACAAACTGAAACATTGAATTTATGGCCTTTCAACTCCAGCTTAGATTTTAAAACTTCACTAGGTCGTGAAGAGATTTTGAAAAACTGTGTTGTGTGGGTATTTATAAATACGAAACCTTGCTCTACAAACTACGCATATCTGCTTTGTTGCACAATATTTTGAAATGGGTACAAATATACAGTTGGAATTTCACCAAGGCTTTCCTCCTGAGGTTGTGAAGTGACGTCCTGCTAAGAAGGTAGTGGTAGTCTATACCAGAGTCGCTAGACAGTGCAACTGCATGTTAGTTTTCATGCTTGATTTGTTTTATTTTCCCACTTCAGCCAGTTTCAGGATACTCTTTGCGTTCGAAGAGTACTCATCGCTTTTAAATCTACATCCTCAAATCGAAGCCCAATATGGCAAAGTATCAGATTGGGCTACAGCCTTAGGGCACCGCCACCTGTATAAACAGACAGGGACGCTTAGTTCAGGCACTCATCCGGTATGTGGCGCACGCCATCAGACGTCCCGCCTTATGTCACTGCTCGCTAGTCGCGAACACTGCACCCACTTCTACAGCGCGTGTCTGTCAGCTTGCCTCGAAGGCGTCAGAGAGCGACTTGGGGAACGGTAGAGAAACTGTCAACTATTTTGCATAGTTTTCGAGAAGCAGCGCTGGCTGGCAAACATGAAAGCACGTACGAAGGCTACAGAGTGGGAAAGGGTGGAGAGAGCAACAGGAGAGTGGCTGTTTGGCCAGTTTTCGCTCACGCATTAGGCAACAATTATACAGGCGGCGTTGCTTAGGGCCATGAGGATAATTGACCCCACAGCAAGTAGCCAACTGAGCTTCTCAAGAGACTGTTGGAAATACTTCGGACCATTTTTTTATTTTAATTTACATTTGTACAATCGAAAGAGTTCTGACATGTATACAGCACATATAGATTTCAATTTTACTGATCTTAAAAACAGGACTTTTAATATATGCTGCTTAAAAAAGCACTGCACTCACTCTTGAGAGCCTCAACTTTATGAGGGGTGAGCTGCCGTTAGGGTGTCACCCCTTTCATTTCCGTTAACGTCCTGTTGGACAGTGTCCCGGTGACGGACCGTCGCGCCAGCACTTCGGTCGACCAAATGGCTGACGCAGACCTCTTCACGAAGTGTGAATCTTTTGGCACTGCCATCAGGTGGTCGTAGACATCTGCTTTTATCAGCCCACCATTGGCCAGGTGCACCTGCATGCAGGAGAAATATCACATTTTTAGAAGAACGGTCATAAAATGTTCATAATCACAAAAAGCTGACAAAGGGCGTTCGTGTGCTGCATAAAAGTTCTTCAGCTTGTGGTGAGGCTTGTGGTTGCCCTTGATTCCACACATAACCCCTCATCCTTCTCATCCAGCCCATCTTCACCTAGCAAACTCCTCGTTTCTTTTAAGCAATTACAGCCACTTTCGTGATAAACATTTTCAGGGCAATTATGCAAGTTTTCCCATTTTTAAATTAAGAGAAATCTTTCAGTGAGCAACAGTGGGAGGTCTACAATAGATGCCATTGTCACCTAGTGCAGCAAAGTCCCAATATAATGTTCTCAGATATTGTTATCCCAAATTTTCCGTGTCAAAAGCAGCTCCATCAACTCGTTGAGTTGGTACATGTTCACAAAATACACTTCATTGTATAATAATTTTTATTGTGTTATGTTTTTATTGTTTTTACTTTTATTATGTGGGCGTCCGGATTATTCACCTCAGCTGTAACAAGCACAGCTGAGGTCAATCATTCGGACGCCCACATGCACAAACTGCTTCGTACCGCTGAACGCCTCACCAAAAGGTATAGAGAACGCGGTAAACGTCACCATGACCTTATGAAACTAAAATGCCATTACAAAGTAAAGCGATAAACGAATATCAAAAAGTCCTCCAATCTGAGAACGACTTGGGCAAGAGCACGGTCTCTCACATCTGTGGAGCCTCTTTCGGGGTCTGAGTGGACGGGCGAAAATAAAACTGCCCATTCTAGAAGAAATGTGCCTCCATACTAACTACTCTCAAGTGGAAGATACTCTTGTGAAGACTCTCTTCCTGCACGCCACGGCTGACATTTCGACCCTCTCACCTCTGCCTGAAATCGATATACGTGCACCGCTCGCTGAGCTCGACTCTCCGCTCATAGAAAGCGAGCTGCATATAGCCATCTCCCAAGGAAAGCCCAAATCTACACCAGGCCACGACGAAATAAAATGGCAAGACCTTCGAAATCTTCCCACATCGGGTCAAGCGGCCCTCTTAACTCTCATCAATTGATCCTGGGATACTGGGCAAGTTCCTGACCACTTGAAAATGACAACCATCCACCCCATCCCAAAACCTGGCAAAGATTCCCGAAAACTCGAGAATCTCCGACCCATCACATTAACTCCTGTTATTTGCAAGTTGACAGAACGTCTCATAAACAACAGGCTTCAACACCACCTGGAACACACAGGATGGTTCCACCTGGCCCTCACGGGATTTCGCATCAATTTAGGCACACATGATTACCTCTGGCTTCTTCGTCGAGTCATAAACCGGACATCCCGCAAGAGCCTACCTGACTACGTCCTGGCCTTTGATATGCACAAGGCGTTCGATAACGTCAGTCAAGAAGGCATCCTGCAAGAACTAGCCGCTGCCTTCTCCAGTCAGAAGGCTCAGAGGTGGATTCGCGGCTTCTTAGCACACAAACCCATTCGCCTTAACCCAAAGCAAGCAACACCGACTACCTACTACCTTGACAGAGGAGTTCCCCAAGGTTCAATTCTCGGACCTTTACTCTTCAATCTGGCCATGAATCGTGTAGCCCGCACCCTTGAAATGGACTCAGCGGCCCGTTTCGCCTTCTATGCTGATGATATAGTTGTGTGGACCGAGGCTGCTGATTATGACTCAAAAGAATCTTTGCAGACTGAACTCCAGGCTGCTGTTTTTAGCTTGGAGCGCCCCCTCTCCCGATTCCAGCGGAAATTATCCCGGTACAAGACCAAATTTCTCAGCGTCGACAGCAAGCGTTCGACCAACCCTGACCAAGTCCTCCACCTCAAATCGCCGATACGATTCTTGAATCAAGAAATAATACCATCAAATTACTTGGCCTCCAGATTAGCAGCTGCAATAGCCCCACTACATGGATCCGTCATCTTCGAAGAACGTGGCGCTCCACCTTGCACCTCATTACGCGTCTATCCAATAAATACGGTGGCTCACACCAAGACGCCTGTCTCAAGCTTGCGCGCGCCGTTGCGCACGGCCGACTGGAGCGGACGGCAACCGAACAGCGCACAACGCTGCCTGGGAGTGTCTACTAAATCCTCCCACGGTTCTCGACACCACTTCAGCACATTCTGACCCACTGAACAGATCTGAAGAACACTGGCAACAAAAACTTCGTCAAGCTAGAGCCCTCAGCCGGCACCGGCTAGCCGAGGCTTCACCACCTGGTTTCCTCGCACCACTAAAGACCCTTCCCAGAGAGGGAGAGGTCTTCGCCAACAAAGTTTATGCCAACTCGGCCTATACCCCTGATGTGATTTCGAAGTGGACGAACCCGGGCGTCCCTCCTTACTCAGGTATTAGAAAAACTGTGGCAGCAACGAAACACCCAACTTGTTCCACCTTATTTGGTCATGTGCAGCCTTCTCAGACGGTCGTGTGCAATTGGTCACAAGCGCCACGGTTCCGACGTCGGCGTCAGAGCATGTCGAATATGTTCGGGACAACCCCTAAATCTTATAAATAAATCACAGACTTTGCCCTAAAAAATGGTCTCTATAAGATGGTTTAATGGCTGACCGACTACCTGTCGAAGTTCACCAGTCACAAATGAACACCTGTGCGCATCCATCTTGCCCCACCAATGTGCCATCAAGAACTATGCCGGACACCCCCTGCCCTCAGGGGAAGGCCAGTATGTGTGCTTTGCTCCAACCGGACCTTGAGAGACAGCTACAGTGAATGCTGCAGTGAAGCTTGAACATTACTTAGATGTACTACAACTTAGTGTTGCCTTTCCCAATCCTCTTTTCCATTCCCTACCCACAGGGCTTTATAGCCTCCTTTCTGCAATAAAGTCATTCATTCATTCATCATTCATTCATTATGTAGTCCTATAATAACTGTTTAAACCATGTGCTCTGTACTGGTGGCAGAAGCATACGTCGAACGTTTTCCACCATCGGCCTTCTTTTTTCTCATGTTCAGCTATGAATAGCAAGGCTTCAAACTGAACCCAAACTCAGAAAGGGAATAATTCCAAGCACAGATGCACTTACTTTCCCATCCTCTGTGCGCGTGCACACTGGATAAGTTTCCAGCCCCTGAGTTGATGAGCCCGCAACCGCTTTGTCAGCAAGCTCAGCATCTGCAGTATGCTGGGCTGCTGGCACAAGGCATGCAGGTTGTACATGCTCTGCCGCCGGCGCAAGCACAGCAGCAGGAACTGGTGCAGCTGCCGGGTTGGGCCCACCAGCACCAAACGGTGCAGTTGCAGGCTTGGGCACCACTGGAACAGGTGCAGCTGCAGGCTTGCGCACAGCCGCAGGAACAGCTGCAGGCACCGGTGAAACTGCAGGCACAGGTGCCGCTGCAGGCACAGGTGCCGCTACAGGCACAGGTGCCGCTGCAGGCACAGGCTGAGCTGCAGTTCCACTTCCTGCAACAGAAGCAGCTGCTGGACCATTAAAAAAAAGGCAGGGGGGAGGGGATGAAGTGAAGTATTATTTGTGTGAAAGGATGAGCTAACCCGCATGAATTAGAGTTGCTCTTTAATAGTCATTAGGAATATGACTGCAACCGAGAGACTGTCACCCAAAAGAAAAATCTACAACCAGTGCATACGGCCGGGGGTGACATACGAAGCTGAAACTTGGCACCTTACTAAGCAACTAGAAAACAAACTTGATCTGTGAAACACATGAAATTTCCTCAACACAACAAACAGGCATGTATCAAATTCTGTAATAATGTTTTGCAGCAAAAGGTCAGAACTTTTAACGGGCACTTCACAGGCCAACAGATACCTTGAAATGCTGGAAGATTTGAGTCTTCCTCAGCATCGGCGGTCCAAAAGGAACAGCCCGGTTCCTCCAACGATGTCCCACTGGAGGAAGCCGTGGACTGACCCTGCGTGGCTATGAAAAGTGCTTTGTGAAACGACCAATTTTTTTTATGATGTCTAACCAGAATGTCCATGTATTACCTGTGGAATAAGGTAATGACATGTAATTCTCATTACCTGGTTTCGTCATGTAGTGCAGGAGTTGTTCCTGCAGCGTCATGTTCAGTGCACGCAGCCGCTGATTCTCCGATTTCACCTCGAAGAGTTCTTTCTTCAGCTTTTCCACTTCTTTTGTCAGGGCAAGGTCACTCAGGACCTTTCCTGCCACAGCCTCCTTCGCCATCAAGCGACACCGCTTCAATGTTTTGGGGGCCTGAAATTGAAATTCAGTGCCATTATTTGTTGGCCTGCAGATAGCGACAATTGAACCGTTTAACTAAGACACCATACACAACATCAGATTAACTCAAATGCAGTTTTTCTTTGACAACAAGGAATCTGCTGAAACATCTTCTGATGCTTCGAGTACCACTTTTAAAGATACTTCATTATACAAATGAAGAAACGTGGAACCCTGATTTGTCTGCTTCTTTCCAAATCTGGCTCTGATATTGATGTTCCGTGTTTATGCCCAGGAAGTATGCTGCCCAACGGAAAGTGAACGTTATTATTACTGCCCAATGGAAAGTTATTACTATGAACCGAAAATTTTGTTCGTTGCGTAATATTTTGCTTTACATTTTCTGAATTGATTGTCTTGTCCAGATACAGCCGAGCACCCATTTTTAAGGGCTAAGAAAATCGGAGTTTCTGACTCATTAGTTATTCTCAGTGCCCGGTGAATGGCACCATGTGTGAAAAGTGGCACCAAACTGCATAGACCAGAATTTGTAGTGCCAGCTGTAATCAGCAGGTTGTTCGGGGTTTGAGTAGGTGGCCGAAAATGGCCAAGTGCAGTAAAGCATTGCATAAGGAGGTTGCATAAGAAGGATATACACATTATTTTGTGTAGTGTCCACAGATAGATTATTCAACAGCTGCAGTAACATTCAGTCCTTTTTTTTATTTTATGGATACTACATTTCAAAATTCCGAATTTTCGGTAAGTAGCCTGCATCAAATGCTCGCTCTGCAGCCAGAACGCAGTACTGACTGGCTGTGCATCGAGCATCATCTGCCAAAGTGTATGAGTCAAAGCTCTGGCACCATTGAGTAAAATTTTCTGCTACATTTCTTACCACTGCATTGGAAATATTGCAACTTACTGTGGCAGGCTGCTTCCTTTTTGTTGTTGTGACCCGCTTCAAAGAAATGTACTCGTCCATTTCCTCCTTAGACTCTGTAAGAAAGGACAAAAAGCACTTGAATGGCCAGAATGTTCACATGTGGATGTGCTTGAGAGAAAGTTCGGATTTCTTGATCAATTGCTAAGCATTGTTAATTAATCACTATGACAAACGCAGAAGATCATCCCTCTGCTCCCTTACTCATTTGTGGCCAGTAACTGTTTATACCACTATTGTGGGGCAGTGATCTATCACCGGCATTAAAAAGTTTGTAATGCAGTGGACCCTTCATAATTAGTTTCAATCAAGCGATTAGTTTCCCTCAAAATTAGTTTCAATCAAAATTTCAATCAAGCGAGTCTTTCTTGATTTTTACCTAACCGGCCAAACCACTATCGCTCACTGACTAGCCAGAATCACTGATAATTATTAATCATTATTATAAGTACAGATGATACAGATCCGGACGGATCTCAAAGCCGCCACCCGACGCCCGCTTCACAATAATTAAGCGAGAGCAGTCGGTCTTGATTTTTACCCAACCGGCCAAACCGCTTCCGCTCACTGACTAGCCGGAATCACTGCTAATTATTAATCAGTGGTAATAATTACAGGAGATCGGGCGTAACTGGTGATGACGTCGGCCTTGGCTCAAGTGAGCGGGAGCGGTTCGGCCGCTTGAGTAAAAAACCAAGACCGACTGCTCTCATCACGTGAATGGCAAAGCGGGCGTGAAGTACATCTATTACAAAACGCTAAACACGACAGAAAAAAAAAGTTGCAAGAATCGAACCAGGGACTACAGCGTCCGTAGAGAGCGGCGGAACCGCTACACCAAATGCCAGGACGAGAAATGACGGCTAATCGGCTGGTTTTGATTTGGCGTTCAGTCTGGACAGAACTTTAGCAGTTTTTAGCGTTTCGTCTAGATGGAACGCTAGACACTTCCTTTGATAAAGCGCACAGAACAGAACTACGGGCAGCAACGCGATGGCGGTACTGCGACATCATGAAGCCAACAAGTTTCGTTCTCACTTTTTTTCTTTATTGCCGATTTCGTTCTCGCAACGAATACACAACATGTGCGGTCGAGCTAGCACTTTTTTTTTCTGGGCATAACGGTGCACAATGGCAAATAACCAAGGAACCTCTCTCTCCCGCTCGTCACGTACACACTTTGATTCGAGGGTTCTGCAACACCAATTAATAAAAAAAATCAACCACTCCTCCGTCCAAGGACGGCGATAGCGGTAAATGAACGCGAAGCTTTCTCGCAAAAAATTCCTTAGTTGTCGCCCGAGTCAGCGCTTTGACTCGAGGACAGTTTGGACGTTAGACTTTGACTGGTTTAGCATTGACTTTAACTCGCACGCAAGTTTAGACTTCTGATCGCAGCTGCTTTCACCCTTCGCCATTAGATTTCGCACGAGGGATTCGCTGGTTTAACTTTCAACCATCGTCGTCTAGACGGAAGTGTGCATGATTTTTTTCCTTCCTTGACAGCACGTCATGTTCGGGCTAATGTTAGTTTGGTCGGCAGTATTTATTTGTTTGTTTATTCCTTTAGTTATTTTTGAACGTCCACTCATTTCTAGCTCTCCAAATCACACCCGTACCGACGGTGTTGAACTGGCTCAATCGGATAAACGTCAGGCAGCGTCGGCTTCGTAACGCGAGCGACCTAGGTTCGATTCCTCGCAGAGGAAGCTTTTTTTTCTGTCATGTCTGCGCACTTCATCAATGAAAGGCTGAAAGCTTCGGCCTGGGCGTTCTTACCTGTCATGTGCAGCAGCTCGGCCTCGTAGTAGCCGCCCTTTGTTGTCGCATTCCCCTCCCAGTACACACTGTGCATGTCACCCGCCGTGAAGTCCAGCACATTGTCTGGGCGGAACGCTTTGATGTTTGTTGACAGTGTTATCTTGCGAACATTGTCGAACAAAAATCGAACGTAAACAAAGTAAGGCATATCACAAAAATTAAGCAGGACAAGCGATGGATGATTGACAAATACCGATCGAGTCTAGCCACAGAACAAGGAGGCTAGCTCGAAAACCCCTAAAATAACGGTTAAATAGGTGGCGCTACTTGAGATACCGTTAGAGCAAGTGTTTTTCTTGGAGATCATGTGTCTTTGCTTTCTAGACCCTTTGCATTACTCTTAGTTGTCCCACCTAATTGAGCAAGAGGCTTATGCCAGTGTTAATTAGTACACACTCATTTAACACGCCTGAGGCTGACCCTCCAGCGTCCCGGGAGTCCCTATCAGTAACAAACGAAACTTGTTTGAAATGTTACTAATAAACTTCTTTTGTGTTTTTAATGCTTATATCTTGTTAGTAATTACTAATTGGACACTTTATCTTGCTATTATTCTGCTGCCAAATCCCAAAAGTGGAAATCATTGACGAGCCTGAGAGGCTGAGAGGCCGCGCCCGAGGCCCAAGGGCAGGTGCTATTGTTGTGCCGAAAATTCCTTTACGCCGCTCCCGCTCGTTTTGCTCGCGCCCGTGCATCGCTGTTTCCCGCGTTTCTGTTTCTAACTTTTCTTGTATTCTATTATTGATTTTTGATCGCGTTTACCTCAGCGGACGTAATAGGGAATTATTTATTAGCTTTTTATTATTATTAAGATGATCCCGTTGCGGTCAGTCGGCGAGTGGCGACTTCTCCAAGATGTCACGGCTGAGCTCACAGCATTCTCTGCTTCTCTGTGCGAAGTAGGGATGCCACCTAAACGACGCTACCGCTCTTATTTAGAGCCTGGATTGTCTTCAGCGAAAGTGCCGCGACAAACCATATGGAGTCGACGACAGAGGAAATCGGCTGCAACTGATGAATCTGTAAGTACTTTTCTATTCCAAAACGAACACCATTATATGTGGTGTTCGCTTTTAATATGGAACCGATTAATCTGGCTGAGACAGCTTTTATGTTACTCTGGCAGCTTTTACGTACACCGGCGCGACATTAATTAGCGAATTTGTGGTTGAGGAAACGTAAGCGCGCCCACGGCGCGGCGATGCGCCATTGTCAGGAGCATATATCGTCTGCTAGGCTGTTCCTTTGCGTCACTACAACCTCCCCACACACTTTATCCGCACAGTAAACCAGAGCAAAAAGTGTCTTTACAGCGACTTATTTTTTATTTTAAATTAAATAAATATTTTAAATTTTATTTTAATATAACAATAAATCCGCATAACAACGAGAAAGCCCGCGTTCTCCCGGAAGGGGGGAAAATATCTTTTAGCTGCCAGTGCTTGTGTTTTAAAAACATTGCGAAAAAAAAATAAAACGGGCTGTTAAAAATACCACTGCTTAAATGGCAGCTTAATGGCGCGGGCACTATGCGAGTATTTTTTTTTTTTGGTCTGGACTGAATGGTAAGGTGGCGGGCAGGGGAAGGGGAGAGGGTACGCCGGTAAAAAGAAACAGCCTAGTAGCTCACGCGAGATTGATTTGGTTGAGTCACACGAGCACGCATGCACACAGAATTTTTGTTTGAAGCTTGTTTCATTTTCTGGTCTAAATAAAAAAATTTTTACTGTATTTTAAGTAAAAATGGAACATGCAATGGACTTAAAGAGCAGTCCCTTCCCTTTTTCTGTATTTTATTGATTCTTGAATGGAGAAGCCGGTATCTGAATGCAGTACTATAAAAGTGTGTTCTAGCCAACTGCGGAATTTATTTCTGGCTGTAAGGTTTTTTTGTTTTACATCAGAGCAGTCAAACTGTAGGACAGCAAAAATTATTTCATTTCACTTGATGCAGTGAAACATTTAAAAATATGCCATTTTACTAAGACTTATTGAAGAAAATTAATCTGATGTCAGGGTAATTGGTTTAACCAAGAAGCGGATGTAAACACATGTGCTGGAAACACAAGGTAATCATTCCACCTTCTCACTTAACCGTGTCTGCTCAGATGTAGAAACAATATGAACCACTTGCAGATATCGCTGTAATTGTATTTGTCAGATTGTTTCATTAAAAATAAGAGTAATTGTGGGGTTGAAATATTGTATAAGCATTGTCTGCATGCATGGTAGTTTGCCTTGAGCACAAACCTGTGTTTAACGAGTCTCTCTCTTTCTCTCTTTTTTTTGTCTTTTCAGCCGAGTGCTGTGGGTGAGCCTGAGGACGACGTTCTTGGTGACAGTGGTGCTTCTGAAGCCGACGCAAGTCAGCATGCTAACAGTACCACCGCTGGCAGCGGGACGCACATGGAGTGCAATGAAGTGGAAGCGACTGACCATTCTTTGGAGGCCGAAAACCCTGATGCTGACTTTGTCGGCTGTACGACTGCGGGCAGCGAGACATGCGAAGAGTTTAATGAAGCTGACAGTGAAGCTGACAATCCCGACGATGACTTCTTGGAGTACGTCAGGATTAATTCTAAGATCAAATTCCGCACCAAACCACCACCCGTCTGCAGGCCATGCTGCTAATTCTTACATTTGTTGTAGCAGCTAGCCTTAACTGGACACAGGTCGATTCCTTGCTCAAGCTGCTTAATACGCTGATGGGGAAGCAAGTTTTTCCACCGTCAAAATATGGCTTCAGGAAATTATGGGACCTCCAACGCTCGAAAACTGTGGAAGTTCACCCTTACTGCTCAACTTGCCAATTCTTGACTACAAGCTGTGGTAAAAATCAACGTTGCGACATTTGTGGAAAAACAAAAACCCTTGCGTGGCTTTTGAAACAAGGAAGCTTTTTTTAACGATGGATGTGAAGCACACGCTGCTTTGCTTGCTAAACAGAACTAAGGAGCTAGTTGGCAAGAAATTAAAAGAGCTTGCTGCTTCACCTTGGGGTGGCTTTTATGCTGATGTAACAGATGGCTTGGTCTATAGAAAAGCTCGCACTGAACAGAAGATGAGGTGGAGTGATTTGACTGTCACAATGAATAGTGATGGGTCACCGGTGTTCAAGTCAAGCAAACACTCACTTTGGCCTATTCAAGTTTCCCTTAATAAACTTCCCCCACCACATTGCTGGAGAAACCTCATTGTTGGAGCAATCTGGTTCCAAAAAGAACATCCACCTCCTCATCTCTTCTTGAAAACCTTTGTTGACCGATTCCGGAAGATTGGCACACTTACGTGGTCTTTTTCTGAACAAACAGTGCGATCTGCAGTCAACGTTGTGTGCTGTTGTGTCGACTCACCGGCACGAGCTGCTCTATTGAATGCGAAGCAGTACAACGGATAATATGGGTGCTCCTGGTGCTATCAGAAAGGAAAGCCTGTTGAGAGTGAGGCTCTTTTGAAACCTTATAGCACTCATGCAATTTTTGTTTATTACGTTTTAAAGGCTCATAATTTGCCATTCATTTCAATAAACCAAGCATGGGGAGTAGTGTGGCCCCAGAACGAACAAAACATATTGTAGAAGTTGCAGCTACTGAAAAGGAGACAAAATACCTGCAAAGTGCATGAACCAACAGTTTACGTATGTAGGCTTGCATTTTGCTTCCAAGACGCAGCTTTCTGTTTTCCTTAATCTTGATATTTGTGCAATGCATTTATATTTTTATTAAAAATATTGAGCCATTGCGATCATTCAAGCCACTTGGAGTAACAAATATCGAAGTGATAGCATTTTATCACAAGATTTCAGGCCCCATGTCATTAGGTGCTTCTAAATTTTACCTTGGGTCTGCAGTGTTTCACACGATGTGGAATGATGAAATTGCGAAATGGCCGACTACTTTTTCAAAGTTTGTCAGCAATTTTTTTGGCCAGAGCTAAAAATCGTTCTTTTTTGTAGGCACGAATTACTGCATTTCAGCGTACGTCAGCGGGTTAATAACCAAAAAATTAAGCTGCTACTAAAAATCTGTGGAAAACTTGCAGTACTACTTGCACAGATGGCATGTTTAAATTGTGTCTTTTCCTGACCAAATAATGTTGAAAGGCCTTTGATAAAATAAAAATTAGGCATTATTTCTAACGATTGTCTTTTTTTTTTCTTTTCAGGAACAGTGAAGTATATTTTCGAAGGGGATGAGATGTTGGAGCGGTCCCATGAAATGGTCGTCACTGCAATGAAGCTTGCTGTTCAACGAGGCTGTTTCGTGGATGGTGTCAAAGGCCCATCAGCAATTGTTGGACTACCCGCACTTGACCTGGTATGGGGCTTGCCCCCTGACTATTTACATTGTGTTCTTGAGGGAGTTGTGTCACAACTTATGGACCTTTGGCTGTCTTTAGAGGAATTAACCAATAAAAATAAGCGCAAAGTTGATGAAATTGACGACCGTCTGGTGAACATTCGCCCCCAAATATTTTTTACAAGGTTGCCTAGATCACTTTCGGAGAAAACATTCTGGAAAGCCACTGAGTGGAAATTTTGGCTTCTATATTATGGTATGCCTTGTCTTGAAGGTATTTTACCATCAAAATACGTTGAGCATTTCTCCCTTCTTTCACAAAGTGTATTTATGTTGTTGAAGAGTAAAATTGAAGAGTCTGAAGTTTTTCTTGCGGGTGAAATGCTCAAGAAGTTTGTTGAAGGTGTGCCTACTTTGTACAATGATGCTGCACTCACATTTAATGTGCACCAGTTGGTTCACCTTGCCAAGTCTGTGAGGATGACTGGACCGATGTGGGTGACATCCACGTTTCCTTTTGAAGGGGGTAATGGTGATCTCTTAAAGCTGGTGTCAGCAGCTAAGGAAGTGCCTCAGCAGATAGCTGAACGCTGTGTTATGAGAGAGTCACTGCAATCGCTAAAACGACTGGTGCCCCTTTCACCATTTTTAAGAGGCCGGCAACGAGCGATTGCAGGGAAAAAAACTGGGCAAGAGCAGTCCGGTGTGCTGGGTGCACCCTTGCCACCATTTCCTTTAGAAGACCGTGTTGAGCAGCTTACAACTGCAGTGGTTGGTCCTGTCACAGCAGTTTGCGAGTTCTTGAGGGTCCGCATAAATGGAGTCGTCATGCACAGTGCCAAATATGAAAGGCCGGAGCGCACTTGTTCAGAGTATTTTGAGTCAACTGATGGGAAACTCCGTAGAGTTTTAGGAATTTTCAGAGTCAATGGTGAAGTGTTGCTTCTTTGCCAAGAGCTTATTTCAGAACGGAGCTTCACACCTTTTATTTTTCAAGTAGAACACCCACCTAGGAATGTAGGTCTTTGTGTGCTCTTGCAAGAAAACTTTCTCTCACCGTGTGTGTACATAGATGTAAAGAGCAAAGCATTTCTGGCCAGAATACCAAATCTTTATGAGCGGCATTAGCCGCGGCTGAGTAATCGCTGTGTAAACCTAAACTAGGTAAATTTTTAGCTCTAAAAATGCGAAAAACAGTTTCTTTTTTTCTTATATAGCAGTCATGGTCGGAATATTTGTTTGATGGTAAGGTTTAACGTGCCAACGCAACGCAGGCGATGCGGCGCGCTGTAGTGGAGGGCTCCGGATTAATTTCGACCAACTGGGGATTTTTAATGTGCGCTGAAATCTCGTATACACACGGGCGTTTTTGGTTTTCGCCTCCATCAGAAAAGCGTCCGCCGCGGCCGGGAATTGAACCCGCGACCTCGTGCTCAGCAGCACAACGCCTTAGCCATTGAGCCACCCCGGCAGGTCACTGTCAGAATGTCAGTTTGCCGCTCAAGCATGAAAGGGCTAGCATGTTACTATTGCTCTTGTTACTGGCCACACCTGCATGCTGACTGGATTATCTTCACCCCCATTTTTCGTTCCTTGTTTAACTGCAATTCATGGTATTCTTTGGTGTTTTTTGCTGTGTCAATGCTTCGAAAGGAGTGCTGGAGTTCGGGAGTCCACCACAACATTAAAAAGAGCAGCAATAAGAGTGTGCCATAAACAGCAGCCAAGCTCCCATTTGGTGTGTCTAAAGAAATGTTTGATACTCATGGAACTAGATGTTTTAAGTTGTCGTGCCACCATCAGAAGAAATAATTTAGCAGATAGCGCGCGATGTGACCTCAAGATAAACCATACAGTGCTGAACTTTGTTCATGAGGCTAGCATAAAGTCTGTACTGCTCACTAGCACATCCGCTGCGAAGCAAGCTTGCGTGGCAAAAACAGTTAAAATAATTGAAAGGTTCTAGGTCTCTTGAAGGGCTGTTTTTGTAAAGCGTGGGCATTTTGCCTTTTTACAAAAGTTCTATTAGATCGGATGATTGACTTGAGCAGATGGGAGTGTTGTTGACAGACACGGTGCCGATATAAGATAACATTATGTGGGCTTTTACGCTGGATGCTTTGCAGTGAAGCTGTTTACATCTAGTGTTTCATGAATTTTCCATGTCTGTCAGTAAATCTGTGGTGGCACAAATTCTTGCACTGAAATTTTGTGCGAAAGTATGAGGTGATCCTTAGCACTTTGTAGTGTATGTGCATTTGTTTATCTGTTTTGTTTGTTTGTCTGTTTGTTGGTTTAGATGCTTGCGTGTTTTTATTTGGCTCTGCACTTAATTTAACCTCTTTTGTTGCCAAAAAGTGCATGGGACTTGCGAAGACTCTGCCTAAAGGTGCTGTGCCCCAATCTTCCACCAGTAACGGATAAGTGTATTCCCCGATACTAGGCCATCTACTGAGATTGAATAATCCTGAGGAACGGCAAGTTGGAGCGCAACTTCTGTCAAGAGTTGAAACCTTTATTCCTTCTCAGCTTCACTGGTGATTCACATTCACATGAATGGCTCACAATTTTGTCAGTTCCTTTCGTGTCAGGTTGAGGAAGCAACTTATGCAGTGTAAACCTACCGTATTTATTCGAATCTAGGCCGGCCCCGATTCTAAGCCGACCCCCGAAAGTCCGAAGTCACGAAAAAAAAAAAAACTTACCTCGAATGTAAGCTGAACAAAAAGGCGAGGTAAGCGTTCACAAGAAGAAAACACATTTATTGAACATGAAGATGCGGTGCTGGAACTCAATCAGTTTCTCTTCAAAATCACCGGGCAACTTCTGGGCGATTGAGGTTCGATGACGGAGGCTAAAGCCGAAGTGCTTCATGAATTTCTTAAGCCAGCCCCGACTGGCTTTGAAGTGTGCCCGCGATAAGCCTCGTTCTCTTGAAAGCTCCCTTGCTTTTGCCTGGAGCACTTCTGTCGTTACTGGAAGGGCAGCTGCTCGCGTCCGAACGAAGTCAGCCAATGCCATCTCCATTTCGTGGTGACGGCCTTCTCGTGGTCCGGTGAAGGGCATCCTTGTTGCGGTGCACGCAGCTATCCTATCCCGTTGCGTCCTCCAATGGCGGTCATTTTTTTCATCCATGCCGAAGTCCCGCCCGGCTTGAACGTTCGACGACAACTCCACGGCTAAAACAACTTTTCTTGTAAAAGCGGCAATATAATGGCACCGCTTGTTTGGTGCCATTGCGCTGTCAAAAACAACGTTACTAGAGTAACGCTGGTCAAAACCAAATGCCACACCGCACGCAGGCCACTATCCGCACAGTTCAAAATGGCGGCATCGCTATGGCCCCTTAAGTTGCTACTGGCTCGTCTAGTAATGGCTACAGTACTTTTCTGGGTGGCACTAGCTGCGCGCCACTTCCCTCAATATCCACTTGGAAATTGGCGCGTGTTTCAAAATCCTCGAATCCAAGCCCACCCTGGAGTTTGATATATGAGTATTTCAAAAAACTATCGGTTTAGATTCGAATAAATACGGTATGTACAATATGTCGTTATTGGAATAAGAGCCTTACGTGGAAGTTGCTTGAATGGAAGTGGTTGTGAAGTGAGATATAGCCATTTTTTTATGTTTCAGTTGAAGTCGCTTGTTCTAAACTAACATTGAGGCATGAGAACTACTGTAGTAAAGGGTCACAAATTAGTTAACACCACATGTGGCTTTTTAAGATCTTCTATTATTGATGGGGATCTTTGTATTGCATCTCCTTCAGAAGTACAAAACCTGTGTGACTAGTGATGGTGAAGTCATTCTGTTATCAATTTTCACTGATCATCCAAATTTTATGAGTTCTATTGTGTATCTTACTGTGTTTAGCATATTCATTCTGATTGCACATATTGCTGCTACATTATGCATTAGGTCTGATACAATACTTGCACTCTGATGGTTTCTTTGTTCCTGCCTTTGTCTTGTTTGGGTATACGTACTTAAAACCAGGTTCTTTCCTTAACACCTCAGTGTACAGTGTATTTATTTCAATCTAAGCTTAGTAGTGTTCCCGAAAGTGCACGTTATGATCTATCATATGTATATAAATGTATCTTTGTGCACGCATCTGCCTTATGATGTGAATAAGCATGTTTATGATATGGTTCTAAATAAATGCTTAGATTCAAATGTAATGCTGGTGTTTCTGTAGGTTTTATTAAATTGAAAGCCACACAACTGTAGATGCACCTTCGCTAAATAGAATACCAAAAATGAGAAAGCTTAAAATTTGTCTTGAAAGTGGGTATAAATATTCATTCGAAGAAATGCAAAGTATACACTGTTGTGCATGGCTAAGAGGCTATAAATCCCGAGATTACCTCGTCAAGGCAAACAATGCTGACCTGATTGGTGCAAGTTCAGACCACATAACCATGCCTGATGTTCCCACCAGAACACACTAAGCTGGCCCGACGTGCACAATGAACCCACCAGACTGGCCTGATGTACACACCAAAACACACCGTGCTTTCCTGATGTGCCCGCCCGAACCCACTAGACCGGTCTGGTGTGACCACCACAACCCACCAGACCGCCCTGACGTGCACTAAGAACCCACCAGACCGGCCTGATGTGTACGCCAGGCCATCCTGGTGTACACATCAGAACCCGTGAGAACATCCTGACGTGCACCAAGAACCCACCAGACCGGCCTGATGTGTACGCCACGCAATCCTGGCGTACACATCAGAACCCATTAGACCGGTCTGGCGTGTACGCCAGGACACACCAAAGAAACCTGATGTTTACACCAGGATACGCCAGAACACATCAGACCCGGTCTGGTGTATTTTTCGATAGGGAAGAATAAGATCAGGAAAGAAAAATAAAAGGTTTTTGAGGCACAGACAACCTTTTTCAAACTTTTTTTAGAGAAGGGAATAACATCCACCGAAAAATATTTCCGGAAACGCTACTGGTATATCGTGTACCGAAAGCTCACGTTTTTGCTCATCGCTGTTAGCTGTAGGGCACGTTTTAGCAGCACGTTTAAGATTGACGTATTCTTGACTACCGCAAACATGCGGCATTTGCAACATCTGTAGAATTATTCTCAAAACAAATGAGTTTGTTTCTTAGGCCTTTTAATTGATTGATTGATTGTGGAGTGTTAAGCGCCGACGCTTGACATACGATACGGCGTTCCGTAGTGGAGGGCTCCGAATTAATTTTCACCGCCAGGGCCCTTTACCCGGCGCCGCAGTCTCGAATATATGGGCGTTTTGGCTTTTCGCCTCCATTAGAAAAGCGACCGCCGCGGCTGGGAGTCTATCAAACCCGTGTCCTCATGGTGAGCTGCAGAACACGACACCTTCGAGGCAGAGGCCTCCACCCTTGTAGACCACCTCACCGGCTTGCGTTTCTTCGCAAAACGGGAGTTAACCTATACGTGTAACATAGTATTTATGCCATCGGGTATACTATCGCAAAAAATAGATGCAGTATTTGACTTTTAATAATAGGCGTTCAGAATGTGTTTTTAGGTTATTTTAAATATCGTAGCCATTTCGTGTAAGCTTGAAAAATAAAAACATCATGTCGGTGGCGCCCTCTTCTGGAGCACTACGAATGAAATAAACTTAACTAGAATTCACGCCTGCGCTAAGTATGCCGACGTAAATTAAGTGACCCGTAGTAGCCTTTCTCCAAGAAACTACATTATCATCCCCAGCACAATTTTGGATGAGGAAGATTGCTTCGGAAGCTAAGATGGAGGTCTGAAATATTAGAGGTGGGCAAGGCTTTCCCCAAGTAGCGAAGGCCATATTGCTCACCCAAACAATAACCACGCCAGTTATAGTACTCCTGTGCGTCAATTAGTCGCGATGATGAAACAAAGCACATCAAAGAAGATTACTTGTATTTTATGATGGAGCATTCGGCTCGTGCCGCAGTTCTTTTGCTGTAATCAAGACGCCAGCGTACATAGGCTGCGAAGCCACAGGAAATTTGTTCTCGATGATTGAATATGTTCCCCTAAGTTAGCCTTCATGTTAATTACTCAAGATAAGGCTGACATTCTGGGCCCATTTGCACTCTAATTACAAAGTATTGCGTCGCAGAAAGCTCGACACAAACGAAGTGAAGGCCGACACACAATGCGCTATGTGTGTCTCACTTCATCCGTGTGCCCCGTTTTGAGGCAAATTTTTGCAACAGTCGCGCATGCGTAGTGGGCTCCCGTGAACCCGGTAGACAGTAACGCAAGCATGCTAATGGTATGATAAAACTTCCTCATATATACTCCAGCGCTCGAACGTAACACCCCTACGCCTAAGATACTACGCAATGATAATCATCAAAGCCTTCGTCCATCCGTGTGTTGAGATGTTTTAAAAGCTGAGCTGTTTAAGCTACAGCTTGGGCGGGTGGCGTTAGCCAAACAAACATTCTAAGAAAAAAACTGCACCGGCTGCAATAGGTTTGCCACTACAGAGAGGGCATTATTACAGGAAATTCGGCTTTCGCGGCTGCTCGAGTGTAAGCAAAAGGGCCATGTGCGTATTTGCACTCCATACTATACTATTTAAAAATGATAACCTTTCTTGGTCTACAAAAACAAAAGAAATGGCGCTGCTTTTACTAGTGGTGCAAGTCTGGAGAAACAGTGGAGCTGCGTTTCTACCTAGCTTCTTCCTCCTTAAGATCCGCAGTGAATGTGGGGAACCGACTAGAACAGCCTGATTAGGTGTGGCAAAACATGCCCTCACCCCTCAACACTTAGCCTAGAGTAGCAAAAACATCGCAAAACCTAAGAAAACGTAGCAAAGCCTAAGAAAACAGCAAAACCAGAGATGTCTGTAGCAACTTGTTTACGTTAACAGTTTACCTTTTCGTAAATTGTTTTTCTTCCAATATTCTGTTTCCTAAGAGACTTTCCAGGATTCTTCATGCCATGAACACTTTCTTTCTGTTTCGCCTCGACCGTAGAAGAATCGTTGCATTTTCAGACATTTTTTTTTATAATAAAGTTCAATGCAGGAGCCATGAAACGATAAAATAGGAACACTTACCTTTGTTTTCAGGCGGCAGACTGCGTTTTATTTCACGGTTTATCGAAACTTTTGCCGATATAGGTTTTAGATGTTGTCTGTAGCAAGTTGGTCACACTAAAAGTTTACCTTTTGTTAATTTTTTTTTCTTCTAAATTTCGGTTTTCTAAAAAAACTTTTCCTTGATGCTTGATGCTATAAACCCTTTTTTTTCTGTTTCTTCTGGACGGCTGAAGAGTTGTTACATTTTCAGACCCTCAAATTGCAGTTTGCATTAGCAACCCGAACAATATTCAAGATATATATACAGTACGCTTCCCCTGTTATTTTGGAAATTGCGTGCGACTTAGAGCACGGTTCCCTTTTCTCAATAAAGCATGCATACTGGAACGCAAAACCTTAGTGCTTTTATGGTTAGAGATTTATGATATGTTCTAAAATCTCTTTTCGTCGTCAATCACAATTTCTCAATTCTTCATACACACCGCATCATCGCTGTTTCGGGCAGTTATATTGCGTACACAATTAAACCAACATAAGCTTCAATTCCGTACAACAAAATATTTTTAAGGTGTCACCCCCCTACTTCAAAGGGGCCTGGCCACTCCGTTCATACCCTCATTTCTCTCTATAGTGCAGTAGTTGGAAAGGCGACAGGAATACTTGTTTGAGCATAAACGTTGCGGCAAAAAAGTTTCGCCAATTCGAATACGTAGTCTTTTCTTTCCACTGCTGATGACTCATTTGAGGGCCTTTGGGCTGCAGGTTTTTCAGCAATTTACACCATTTTAGAAAATATTTCCGCCTTATTCTGCCTTCTTGTATTTACGTATTTTTCTTTCTTTCTAAATGATACTTTTTTGCTTCCAGTTCTGGTAACGATTTTGTTTTTGTTCTGCAATAGAAACTTTACCTTAAACGGTAGTTTATTGTGGCTACACGTTCATGTATGTCTGACTTTGCACGAGAATCTTGCGGAGGTACAACCACAGCTAAACATTTAAGTGGAACCGCCGCACTATCAAAACTTTCTTTCCGCCTATTCTGTTGTCAGATGGCGATAATTACACGGCTTTCCAGCACTACTTACTCTGCCCAGAGGACTGTGGTTGAGTAATTAGCCCTCTCTAAAGGCATGTTGTTCAGTTCCCCATTTGATATTGTTGAGCAGCTAGGTGCCCTCATAAAAATGTTTACCGAGATTTAATAAACTGGTTATAGATATTGCTCAAAAGAATCCTCTAAACATTTTTTCAACATTCTATAGAATATTTCTATTGAGTTTCTATTACAAATTGGCCACCGCGTTCCAATTAAAAGTCTATAGAGCCAAGTCAGTAGGCCTTAGCGGTTCTGAATGTAGTTTCTTATGAGTTTCTTATGGGGTTTTTATAAAATATATTCAATAGGTTTCCTATGCAATTCTTACTGAGTACAGTCGCAACAGCCTGTTGCGTGGAAACTAGGTTTGAATACAGTTTCTGGCGGATTTTTAATAAATTTATGGCAAATAATTTTTAATAAAATTCTCATTGAGTATAGTCGTAACATCGTGTTGCGTGTACATAAAGTGTGAATAGCACTTTTGATGAGTTTTTAATAAATTTGCCTGGATTAGCTTTCTTAAAATTACTATTGAGTATGGTCGCATCAACCTGTTGCGTTTGAGTCAGCTTTGAATACAGTTTCTGCCAGGTTTCTATTAAATTAATCTCAATTAGATTTCTATAAAATTCTTATTGTGCTCAGTCATCACAACCTGTTGCATATGAGCTAGGTCTGAACAGAATGTCTGATGAGTTTTAATAAATTTATCTCTATTACCTTTTTATAAAATTCTTATTGAGTATAGTCGTAATATCCTGTTGCCTGTGAGTTAGGTTTTCTGGTAAGTTTTAACAGAGGAGCTTTCCAGGGGCTCGAACTCTCCGGCGGTGATGTCCGCCATCCCAGGTGCCACCGGTCCCAAGTGCTCCCAAGAAGAAGTGATGGGACGTCCATCGCGCGATTTCGGTTAATGAGGCTGGGCGGGCGGCGCTCTGTCACCTCACATATATGCACCGAAAAGCTAACAGACCTTCGTGGGTGGGCTATAGAAACGCGATACAGAGTCTATTGAAATTGAACAGAATGAAGGCAACAAGATTCTTGCTGCGTGTTCGTTATAAAAAGTTTCATTGATTTTATATTGTGCGCCGTTTTTAAGATGGGAGATTTGGTTCACTCTATAAAGGCGCAATATGAAGTGTATTAAAACTCAATGTCTTGAAGGCAATAAAATGTTGGTTGGGTTTTGCAATACAAAGGTTGTTACCTTTTTAACGAGCAGAGTCTAAAACGATGGGTTTAATGGACACCTTTATTGACTCTATAGAAACACAATAGGGGGTCTATTAAAACTCAACGTCCATTTTCATGAGGGTGTGCCCGTGAAGGAACGTTGGGCCCTTTTATGGTTTGGGTAGTTTATTTTCTTCGAATAGTACAAAATTAAAAACATGCGCCTTTTTATTTTTCACATCATTAGGCTAATAAGGCATAACTGACCTGACGCAGTATTTGCCAAAGAAACCACTTTCTTTAGCGTCTGAGAAATTTATAATACAACCGCTATTGGTTGCCTTATAATGCGAGAAGTTTTTTTTCATTACACACAAACAGAAGCTTTTGCATTTTGTTTCATTTCGACAGTATAATTTTACGTGGTCAAAAATAAGATTGTGGTGTGGACGGTATATTCGGTATAAAACACATTTATTGGCAGATCCATGAGCAAACAATTTACAACGCACACGCGACAAGGTGCGTAATACGCTGCAGAGCTATAGTGAACATGGTTAATCGTACTTTTCTTGGTCAAAACCCGCAAGATATTTTTGTATAGCGCGGCAAATCCGCTTCAATTTTTATGACACTAGTTCACCAGTTAAGTTTGGCCTTCAGCCTTGAATGAAGTGTCAGAGGAAGCAGTGTTGATCGGGTAGCGGTTTGCGTCATTTTCGTCATTTTAAGGACATAAAAAGAGCATCGTCTTTGCGTAGAAATAGACAAGTCAGAACTTTTTATGTGGCTCACCACAGTACTAACACCACTAAGTTTCCTGTGAAGCTTCAAAAGCATAACGATCTCTTTCATAAAACATTATGTCGAAATGACTATGTGGTCACTGCGCTGCACCGATTGTTCCGAGGACGGTATTTTGTTTGGGTACATAGCATCGCAGTGTTTAATTTCTGGCGTCATTATGCTAGTATACTTCTTGTAAACAAGCCAAGCGTTACCTACACAGTTGACTTTTAGACAGAGCTGCCTATGGTGGGGTTAAACCGTCTTGGTTACAGAGAACAGTAATCTTCCAGAGCAAGAAATTCATACGCCCCAATAGCACTGCGTGCGATGGGCGCCAAGCCATAAAGGGAAAGAAAAATGAGGAAAGCCCACACTAATGGCGTAAGACTTCGATGTAGTGAAGCTCTATGCAACCTTCACGACCATCACGACAGTGCTTCCCTTTCGCTGCCACAAAGACCTTTATTCCCTGCCTTTTTTGGTTAATGGCTAAGAAGAAGCAAATCGAAGAAGCAGAACGAACGAACGGAATGCGCGCAAGTAAACTAGGCACCCGCATGAGCAACGTGTACCCTACCACGTGTTCTGTATCGAGCAGGTGGCATTTCTCGTCTCCCGACTGTAACAGCCGAGTGAGTAGGCGGTTTCACTCTAGGGTACTGACTCACAGTCGCACCTGAGTGGGTAAGACCAGTGACTCTAGCTACATTGATTTACCAGACAAAGGTACTAATCGTACGGGTGGCGGTATTTTTTTCATTATACTGTTATACGAACTTTTGTGAAACGCCGAAATGAATGAATCGTTAAAAACCTTCACTTTTGAAAACAGCGATGTCTATCACAGCGAAACGCGACATGGCCGCACGTTAGTGACGTTTATGCCAAGCCCCAAAAGCAATTACAACAGTTTCGCGGCGGAGCGCACCTTGGTACGTGAAACCACGCCACGAGCAGTGGTGGTCAGGTCGACAGTTTTGGCAATTTTTCACCGAACTGGTGACCTTTAGAGGCTCGCGGTGACTGAATTTGTAGCGTGATGACTTGGTTATTTTCTGACTCCTTTGACCACTGGTGAATATTTATACGCCTCGAGTTTCGCGATCACTGCGCCGCCTGCCGCCGCTTTACCGGGGCGCTTACGGGAGCATCACTGCGTGGCTAATAGGAGTGTTTTGGTTTTCTTTCGCTTTTTTTTGCCCTTTCCCACGCTAAACAGCTTCTTATGGTGATGTCTGTAAGCAAATAGCACGCTAAGGGCGCTTGAAAAAAACACCAGAATTTTGGTAGAGTGCTCGAGCGCTAACAAGGGCTATCCAGTGATGTGGTACTGCGCACTTTTAGGCCGCTCTTAGGAGCGTCGGCGACGGCAGCAACATATCGCCACTATAACCCCCGAATACGTAAGCCACAAGTGAATTCTATTGTCCCCTTGTTTATGCCTGATACGGGCACATTGAGAGGTTGGTTTCGTTTTTCTGCGGAGACACCGAATGCAGCTTTGTTTCGAATATATACGTCGTAGACAAATATCTCTTGTGACGGTAATTACCCAATACGTGAAAATAACTGGGGCCTTTTATGGGAATATAAGCAACGCCGCCTGTATTAACATTGCCTGACGCGTCGCGCGCTTTTCGATGGGAAGGGTAGGAACGCTTAGTTCAGGCACTGATCCGCTGCAAGACCGTTCAAAGCGCAAAACGTAAAACGAGGGACGACGAGAGGCACAGGGACACGTTTTACGTCCTCCGTTTTACGTTTTGCGATTTGAACGGTCTTGAAATGGAATACCAACTTGCCCAGAAATCAGCCTTAATCACTGATCCGCTTTGTGGCGCGTGCCGGTGGACATCTCGCCTTACGTCACTGCTCGCGTATCGCGAACGCTGCACCCACTTCTACGATGTGTGTCTGTCAGCTTGCCTGTTGGGCTTTAAGGGGCCGTTTCGCTTACATCTTAGCCGCGACGGGGCGCTAGTTCTGTGGCGCACTGGGGATCTCGTTCAACGTGTCGCTCGCTTCATACTTGCTGCATTTTTCCAAAGATAAAGACGGAGGCGGACTGAAATAGTGTAAGAACATACTGACTGTCAGGTAGACATATAGCTAACAGAAAAACGATATTTTCTGATGGGGCAGCCATTATTTTACTGATATTTTTCTTTCTTGAGTATTTAGAGAAGAAAAACTTGCGTGCACGTTTTTTGTCCAGGCGCTCACTTCTACGATTACTTTCCAATAATATCACGTGCTTGTAAACTTCAGAAAATTACTGGAAACAAAATGATAAGCAGCTGCGATCCCGCCACGCTGTCAGGGGAAGGTAAATGTAACTGGTAGCGAAGCTATCATAGAAGCCCATACGTTCAGAAAATGGAGGCTCTTAAGCTGCTCAAGGGGCTTAGCGCCATCAGTGTGAGGAGGGAATACTTCCGGCGGAACAAAAAATAAACCGGACGTGACGCAGGATCCGGTCAAAAAGGGACGTCATTTTGGTGGCATTAGCGCGAAAATGTGACTTCAAAATAGCTTTAGCAGGCCTGTGATCGCTGAGGACTCATGTCATTGCCATCTGGCGCAAGTTGGCGAGCCCTTGGCGTGTGTGCTTCAAGTCAACGCTGGCCTAACTAGTACAGACTCGGGTATAGAGAAACGTACTTAGGCGTACTGTCGTAAGATTCGCGTCGGTTTTTGATACCATCTTGCATTTTTTCTGAAACTTTATTCTGTATTTATTACTTCCACTGCTGTATAAAAGCAATAAGTTGTTCACCTTCATTGCAGTGGGTGGCAAACCGCGACCCCTCCGCCCCCCCCAATTTTTTTCTGCAATGGGATCCAGAGCACAAAATTGTACTCGACCACTCTGCACGTGCCCCCTCCTCACCGCGATAGAAATTTCTACCAACGCCACTGCTGGGTTGTTTAACTGCGTCGCACATACGCAGGTTGCATGCGCGCCTTAAGAATAGATCAAGATTATATAATGCTTGCTCGGTTCGTGTGCTTCAGTTCTAAGAGAAGAAATAACGCATAGTCATGCTATAATCAACACATTTGAATTTTATTTCAGGATAAACATAAATCAACTTTACCACAATGTACAAAATCAGCACATAAACAAATAAGTACAAAATGTGCGTGGGCACTACATGCATTATGATTTTGTTTACGCGCCGAAAAATTGACTTTACCCGTAACACATAGCATTATGAGCAATGAAAGCCTCAACAGCAGAACTACTTCCAAAGAAGAGAAAAGAACTAGGCAGTGCATCTAGACGTAGAAAACCGGGCCGCACGAATGCCGATTCACAAAAGTGCAGCGAGCACACCGCAGCTGTCTCAGCGTCTTATCAAGTAGCTATGGGTTTGTACAGAACTTCATCCAGTATTAACGCCTGCAATTTCCTGGTTGCATTGTTTAGGCCAGTGTCGCAACAGATAAGTAAAAAGAGAAAAAAATGGTTCAATGCAAATGAAAGCGACGGAAGTAAGTAAAAACACATAACAGTGAAGATCTGGCAGCAGCGCACCACGGAGCAGCACAACACAGTACTGTGATAAAACTATTGCCTGCACATTCAAGCGCGGGAAGCAGCGACCACTACAAGCGTTGTAATGCAATAGAGAAGGCAGTGAGATAGACAAATAAAGCGAATCGTTTGAATTCGAGTGGCGCACAATATTTGCGCTATTTGAATACGCTGAGAAGTCCTAGAGTAATTGACACCACTTGCTCCGAGTCAACCTGAGGTGAAATCAAGAGATAAATGTCATACAACAAAAATTTAGAACCGTTATTTTTTTTTCGAAGCACCACCACGTCCCCTTAACCAACCCCCCGTGCACGTATTAACAGTGCTATACTTTCGCATTACGTGTGGAAATCAGAGGAAAATGGTGCAGTGAAACGCCAGGCGTACGGGAGTTGCTGTTACAACGTTGTACAGCACATCGTTTCCGTAGGTACCGAGGAAAGCGCTCCGCTCCAACCGTTGGCAGCATCGTCCCGTAAGACACCGTGCCCGCCGGGCACGGTACTAAAGGTGTTCACCCACGATACAACGCACCTCGCCACTCCACGCACAGCAAGAATTATTTGCGCACCAAATTAACAAGAAAAAACGAATGTAAATGTGCACCACCAAAACATGTGAGGGGCGTTTCCTAGCAGACCAACTTCAGGCGCGCCTTTCCGAACACTACAAGGACTGCATCACAGAGCAATGACAAGTGCCATTCTTAAGAGGGCGCTACAAGGAAAGGTTTTTGAGAATGAACAACATTTTTATATTTCTTCGCACACTGTGCCTAAATAAATGTGACTAAGAAAGAAATATCTTTCGTAAAATATAAATATTGCTTTATTATTGAAATAAACTTGGTTTTTTGTTATTAGTGTTTGTTCCCTCCTCACCTGGTCGCGCTTCAATCGCCATTCCCATAACCCCCCATGTTGATGTCGCTGGCAATAGGTTCTGAACCGCTTTTTGCCCCAAGCTTCGCTACCATTTATATTTACCGTATACACCGGAATATAGGTCGAGTTTTTTCCCAAAAAAATCCCCACAAAAGTCACCCCTCGTCTTATATAGCGGTCAATGGCAGAATGTAAATCGTCGTCTGGCAACAATGTGCGCGCGTAGTCCGTCGCCATCGCCATTTGTGTCGGACTGCTCTCTCGCACTATCAGGCCTTTATTTGATTTCGCTTTTCTCTAGTTTTTCGTCTTTTACTCGTCTATTGTGCGTGCGTGCGTACATTTCTGTACGTCTCTGTTCCGATATGAGTGGCGGCAGTCGACGCCAGTTCATCGCGGCGTTTAAGCTGACGGCGATTGAGTCACCGAGCAGAATGGGAATATGGCGGCGCAACGCCAGTTAGGCGTTTCGGAGAAAAGTGTGCGGTACTGGCGGAGCCAGAAAGCTAACCTGTGCGCGTGCAACACCCGAAACCGATCGTTCCGTGGACATCAAGCGGTGCACCCCGAGTTGGAGAACAAAGTGGCGGACTTCGTCCGGGAACTTCGTCCGGGTTAACTTCGCTCACGATCGCTCCGGAGGCCATGCGCGGACCGGCTCCGCGAACTGTACAATGAGTGGATAGCCAGCGACAACAAAAAGACCTATACGGGCCGGTGGCGACCGTGTCAAGCTGGGTGTCCTTCTCTAGGCATTCGCTGCCTGACGACATGGTTACACGAGGGTTCAGGAAGTGCTCCATCAGAAACGCGCCTGATGGCATGGAAAATGACAGTGCGAAGCAGTCATCCTCGGACGACTCTGAGAGCTCGGACGAGTGACTTCGGCAGGCATGGGGAGTGGCAGTGACGGACGGGCGTCGAAAATAAAGATAGACATTGTGAGTGCGCTTCTGTACCCAATTATTTTTTTTGTCAACTTTTCCCACCTCAAGTTAGGGGGTCGACCTATAATCCGGTTTATACGGTACCTTGGTCCGGGCGCTTCTACAGTACAGTCCTCAATTTAGAAGTGCGTACCGATGCGGAGTGCGAACAGCGGGGTCAAAACAATACCTAAATTCGGAGGGGATAGGGGTGGGATGCCCCACTCAGAAACTTTCAGGGGCTGTGATCCGAGTAGATAAGCGCGCAAAGCCGGCATCAGCCTGCGGCAGCGCAAGGGATTTTGCTTCGTGACAAAGGAAGTTTTATCAGTGACAGACCAAGACAGACAGGCATGGTGAAAAACAAGAAGGCGTAGGAGCGCCGCCTCGAGAACGCTAAACCAACTTTCCACTATTTTGCGTAGTTTCCGAGAAGCGGCGCTGGCTGGCGGGCACGAAAGCACGCTGGAAAGCTACGGAGCGGGGAAGGGTAGGAGAGAGCAACAGGAGAGTGGCTGTTTGGCCATTTTTCGCTCACGCGTTAGGCAATGTTTATACAGGCGGCGTTGATATAAGCCACGCAAAAAGGTTAAGTACATTCCAAGGCTTGGGTTAGATAAATATGTGCCCACTCACGCCCTATAGCAAGGACCAATAAATGTTAGTGAAGCCACGGGAAAATAAATGGTCTTCCAAGTGCGGAAGAAACAGAGGAGCTCGTACTGGAATGAAAAAACCCAAAGCAGTTCGGAAATGCTAAAGACGTTTCTCGAAAAATAAGCAAGGTAGGACTCACTGGACTACCTAGATACGAACTTGCACTGATTTGAGAGGAGAGGGGAATGGAGAGTGGGAGAGACGAGAGGGGGACACTTAACTATCCTTGCGTACAAATGCGTATTGAAATCGAGGAATGAACGTTTCAGTAATCACATAAACAAGATACGGGTCCACTTTTCTTTTGTTTTACAACTTTAACGAACAGATGATCACTCGGGGGACGCATTTTTTGAGATGTAAAGTAAGTAAGTAAGTATTCATTAGGTAAGTTCACAAGCTGAAAACAGTGTCGTTCGAAGAGTGTGGTGTCAGACAAGGCCCTCTGATTTCAGTTTGTACCGGATTCCTCAGTCTCCCTGTGTCATATGACGATGTCTCGAAGAAGCGTTTAGTCACAGACGCGGATTACTCTGTAAATCCGTCTCCGCGCTGCTCGCGAATGGTATGTGAAGCAGACCGATTTCGAGCGCTAGACCTCACGACAAGACGACCCAGCATTAAATGTTTGGTCGTCTGCTGATTCCCGCGAAGGATTTTTTTATTACCATTGCACTTACTTCGTAGAATGTTCGCGAAATGCATGCCATATTGGCTTGTCCACGGTATACTGATCAATATTTGAGTTATAAAACGTAACTGGCGTAGTCAGGTATGACTGCTCCGCTAGACAATGTAAGCACACAAAACCTATTTACATCCTTGTGTATAACCCTATCATGACCATCTCAAGGAACACTGCTTAAGAGGGACATACAACGGATTTTTGTCGAGTATATATTCTCTATCCCAAATGAAAGGGTATCACTGAAAGCACCTTGAGGAGAAACAGTTTTGCTGAAAACGCCCTAGAACTTCTGAAATCGAAACTTTTAGATCTACGAGCCGTATGTGTCCCTCCCAAAACTAGTGCTGGCAACCATGACAGAGTAGCTCGGCAACATATTTGTCTCTGTGCGAAATGAAAAACGATATTTAAAAACTTGTACCCAGCTAAAAAGTTTGAATCGCAGACTTTCCTGTTCCTTTATGTGCTTTTTTATGCAACGGTCTATTTGGCTCGAATGCGCCATCTGTTGGGGTAGACGATACGTGGAATCTGGCTTCACGTCGTGGAGGTGGGAAGTCCGATTCTCCTTGGGCGCGACGTTTTTTTTAAAGCTGCCGTTGGCGTATTTGGAAACTGAAATCAAATATTTTGGCAGATGAACGCCCCTGACTCAGTCAGAATCGTCAAAGCTCCTTCACTGGGTCTGTTTACTGAACGCTGCCGTTGATTCTGGGCATGGAGTCTCAGTTAGCCACACTGAGAGCACCCCAGCTACAGTGGGCGGCATGTTCTTAAAATTTTCAAAATAATGTTTACAAATACATATGCAATTTTACCTTGTACAAATACTTGTATTAAAAGGTTTTCAACACCTAAATAAACGTTTGAGCATTTGCAGTAGCTGCTAGGATTGCAGGTCACGTGACAGGGACACATGTTGTAGTGTCAACTTTCGACACTACGAACCGCCACACTTCGGATTTCAGGAAGTTTGCTGCCAAATTAAATATATTTCCACCAATTTGTTTAGAAATTGCTTGGGGTTACCGAGCTATATAAAAGGCTGGCTTTTTTTATATGAGCTAGATAACATATACGCGACAAAAATCGGTTGTCTGTAGCTTTTAGGAGATACTTTTAGTAAATTTCACAACAGTAGAATTACCATAAGCTTTACACATATCCCGGTTTCCCGACGCCGCCCTTTAACACACGCCTGGCGCTCATATGCACCGATTATACCACACTAATATCGCTTCAGAAACGACTACACTCTCGCAAATGTACCACATTCACGAACAGAGTGACTCCTCCACATAAATAGGTAATAAAGTGCATACACACGGTGAATCTAAGTCGTGAACCTCTCGCCAATGAAGAGGCGACCGTAATGAGCGGACCTGAAACTTCCGAGGTTACTTTCGAAACGGGCCGATAGGTGGATTTGAGTGGCCCTCCTACAGGCAGCGCTCAAGGCGTATGTATTCTCGGCTTTTCCGACATTTACAGTCAAGAAAAAGACTTATTTCTTCATTCAGCGCTTTTCATGATATAAGGTGAAACTGGAAGCCAATCAGAGCAAGAAAATGGGGAAGGTATGTCAAAGTCAAGGGCAGGGCGCAAGGAGTCAGTGTCGCTCAAAACACACCAAGGCACACTGCTACTTACCAGCACAATGGGAAACTTGTTGCATTGCTCTTTTAATCTCTGCCACCTGACTTTGCGAGGATTTGACAAGCTGCTGTTTTCGCTTGCACAGCCTCGTGGAGCTCAAATAAAAACACTTTTCATCGTTTGTACGGGCCATACGCCGGTATTTATTTTACGAAGACTGAAAGGAGAAAATATACCCTGCGCGTTTGCTGCGGCCGCACCAACTAATAGCGGTGACGTAAATACAAAAAGCCATGTTATTGGAGGGTATCCAGGGTTAGAATACAAAAGAGTTTCGGTTTCGGTTCTGTGAAATAACATGCTTGGCATCTGAAGTTATCATTGGATGGGCATTCCCAATATCTCAGTAATCGGCATACCACATCTGCCATGTTGTCAGCGGTTTGCAGTTTGCATTAGATAAGCCTACCAGCTTGGCTTGGGTTCCCAACAATCCCCAGACTAGGCGTAAGCTTTGGATGAAAGTGGTCCGCGTAACCGCAGATGGTCAAATGCGATGCACTCCCTCCTCGCCCCCTTTGGACCTTGCCTAGGTCATGCCTATAACTTAGGAGGCGTGTGCTTACTAGGCCAGGGGTTGGCTTATTACGGACTGTGCCCTAACGCAGTCCGTGCTAATGGCAACACCACGCCAACGAGAACTCGCCAGTGCGTCACTGTCGGTCTGCACGCGATCTGCGAACGCGATCTGCGAACTACGCCATCTGCGATGTGTGAACAGCGCAAAATGAATCATTCAATAGAAAAAACAATGCTCCAAAACAAATAAATCAACTTAAAAAAAGAATATGCACTGTCAAGGATTTAAACTTGCGACTTGCAAAACAATTAAACAATTGCTTTCGACAACTTGGCCATAAGCCTTCCTCTTTCTTTTCTTTTTTTCTTCTTTACTGCGTGGCAAACTGCCCTTATTACATCCTGCAAAAGCTATCAAGTCATGCAAGAAGATGCACATCACTGCAGCTAAAACAAGCTTTCTGTTGAAACTCCGGCAAGCAGACACGCGCGCCCAACAGGAGCAGGCGTTCTGGGGGGTGTCTTTGCGCCGCATAAATTCTCCGCAACAAAGCAGCCTGCTCCCGAAAAATGGACTGATTCTGCTTAGACATAAAACACGTACTCAACACAAACACTAACATAACGCGTCAGTGATTGTGCCGCCAACGAGTTAACATTGCATTTTTTTCAAAGCGATAAATTCATTCAGATAGGGTAACCAGTCGGTTCTGCCTGAGCGCGATAGACATGCCGAGGATACACAGCACGTCCAATGAAGTTCTTGCTCACTGGTCGGGCAGTGACATGAGCACGATTCACTGCCATTCTTGTTTTTCATATACTATAGACACCTATAACCATGATCATGTCGTATGCGACGCCCCCATCCTTCTGCACTGACAGAAAGCGAATTCCATGGGTCGTGACTGGTAAATACTTTTTCAGCGTCGGCTGTAGCGCATCCAAATGAAATATAGAATCCAAGCAATAATGAATATATGATCAATACTTTCAGGTACCTTACATAGCCTACAGTTCTTGGTCCGTGGCAAAAACACGCCCTTCTGCTCCAACCAACTTGCAACTGGTAGAGTGTTGCTATGCAGCTTAAAGAAAAGCGTTTTCATGGCTGGTTCAGTTGCCATGTATTTTTTAATGTTTTAGCACGTACAGCCGTGACAATTTAGAGTACATAACCTGTACAGTGGGACAACGACAACATTGTCAAGTACATCCCGATACAATTTTTCTTAGTGACTCACCGCAAATATTCCTTAGAATATTGAAAACAAATATTGAATAGAAATAGTGAAAATATTTGAAATTTGAAATTTGAATATTTGAAATATTTGAAATTTGAAAAATATTAAAAATATTCAATCAAGTATTGAAAAGAAATATTGAAAAGAATATTGAAAAGAATCAAGAAATTGAAAAGAAAGTAACACTTTCCTCAAATATCCTCGCACAGCAGGACCGAATACACAACATGAGGATACCACAAACTCGTAACACCTATTTTTATTACTTTCTTGTATCACTGTACGCAAGAAGGGATCTTTTTCATAGGTCCGGAAGAAAAACCCAGACACAACTTGTGTAAGGAATACGTGACACAGAAAGAGACCTCTGCTTTTCGCCGAGCGAAACAAGTTAGTTCGAGAAGTTCGCTCCCAGCTAGACGACAAAATAACACCGCGAATACCATGTGCAGCTCTTGCACATGGACACGCTACGTACTATTTTGCCATAAGCAAGAGTTCCCTGAGGCGGTAATTTTTAGCATATAATGTATAGCCATTTTACATTTTGATTATTTTTAGCATTCTAAGCAGTTTAGATGCCTCCTTCTTGAATAACGATCGTGCAGTGAGTGTCCCGAAAATTACCACAATATCTCATGTCGAGTCACTGCATTCCTTTGACCGAAGAGCGTTCGCAGATGTGTGCTCTTACTGCTGACCGCTCTCCTAGTTAGCCAAGCCCAAATGTGCTTCCCCCACTCGGGGTTTACGCTATACGATAAAAATTTCGGTTCATTTTAATTCCTTTCTAATATTGTGAACTTCGCTGAATCTTCATAGATTTTTATTCTACCGTACCAGTCACAGAAGCGTCGCATGTGCGCTTGTGTGGAGCGACTTGGATATACGGCTAGATACAGACCACGAAATAACAATCTGAGGGCATATTGCTCCTGGCACTAACGGGCCGTGGCCTAATTTTAACTCAGCCAACGAAGCGCGACGACCGTGCGGTGGTACACCGAATAAATTCTGGGGTAGTGTGAGCTGTAGGTGGCCGATTGATTCTACCGGAGAGCCTGCGAGCCGCCCATTGATTCATTGACTTAATAGCGCAGTCTAGCAAAGCCTATTTGTTAAGATGTCACACGTAATGTATTAGGAACTAGGGAAGGAGGATGCAGAGAAGAGGACAACCTTTTGGAATTGATAAAAGTGCATAAATGCAGCGACAGTGGTCAAAACATGGCGTTAAGACAGCAGACTACGATTTCAGCTAGTAATCCCGCAATGTTTACAAACACTTCAGTGTCCCTTAAGGATAGCGCCGAAGACGTTTATTAGCGCTGTAAGTTTAATGTGAAATGTTTAGGCAGCTCGCGCATGCTTGAGATTTCATGAAGACTGGTGGAAACCGCGCATAAGGGTTTCCATAGGCGCCAGAAGAAAAGGAGGCAGCAAAAATGGTGGCGGTAGGAGAACGAGAGCCACCTTTGCGACAGAAAGTTCGTGTTGTCAATTGACCGATACGGCGGTCCAGGAAGCAGCACAGGCTGCCCACGTTGTGCGGAATCATCCATGCCGCGCCTATCTTGTGGGGTGGCAGGAAGAGCAGCTGCGCGACGCCAAGTGGAAGAGAAGGCGTCCGCACGGTGATGGCGATGCGTCAAAAGGTACTCAGAAATATACGTATATGTAGTCCTGCTGTTGTGCATTCCCAATACGGCAATACGGCTTCACTGATAGTACACGTTCACAGGATGTATGGGGGACGTTTTTTTTCTAGACCTTGGTGGATTGCATAAATCAACTTCGTGTCGCACTGAAACTTACAGAAGCTATTTTGAAACAAAGTTTAGGACCCTCGGTAACCAAGAAGCAATGAACACCATCAATTGGCGTCAACTGCAGGGGGACAGAAGGGCGCGCGCCCCCACCCAGCCTATAAGGAGTGGGCTACGCCCTTCTCTGGAAAATTGGTGTGTCCCTCCCTCCCACCGGCAACCAAGGGAGGATTCCCTTTCTGTTACCCATCTCCCTTTTTTGGAAACGAGAAACAGTCTTCGCCTTGCGAAAAAAATCTACATGTACGCGTCGGCATTCCTAATCCCGTCTGGTTGCAAAAGAAAATAATACGGCTCGACTCTGGTGATAACACGCAGCCGTGAAACCGCTTGCCATTCACTTTTATAGTGGCACTAATATATAATCGGCAGGTAAGTAGAGATTTCAAAATGTTTAAACAAAATTCAGAAAATTCTGATGGTGTTCCGAGGAAATGTTTTCATGTGGCAGAAAAAAATGAACAAGAATCACAGTGTAAGCCATTGGCAATACTGTTATGAAGCCAAAGACAACGCAGTTGTCTTGACAATGAAAACAACAAGTTTATAAAGCGAATTTATGCTCCCATAACAATTCAAAAGTACACAGGTTCCGAAGCAGTAGTCAACAAAGTGACGTGTTTAGGAGAGTATTGGCGAATCGAATGCCTCTGTGTCTGCTATAAGGCGTTTATCTTTCGGCGCAGGTGTTTCTTGCGCCATCGAATTACACCGGCTACACTGTAGATAAACGAACACTATTCGGGCTTGTGGTGTTAGCACGGAACACGCTCCGTATCAAAAGAGAGAATCCGTGCGGCATAAGAAATAATGTAACATGCGCTTCAGTCGAAAAACATATATCACAGCCCAGTGCAGCCTGGCGGTAAACGCCAAAACACAAATAAAAAATCTAATGCATTGTCTGGGGCATTATCCAGCCCTGTAAGAAATAATCAACCCCGTGCTAACATAAAACGACAGTCCAAACAAGCAAAAAAATGTGGTTGGTCCTTTTTTAATAGGATTCGCTAAAACACGAAAGAGAAATGTGCCTTGACTTGAGCATTTCAATTTTTATTTTGCATCGATATGAACTTGCACATCGCTATTTATATTTCGTCGGTGTGGCACCGTTAGACGCATGAACATTAGGCACGGGATTACTCGCGCCAGAGCATTGCGTAAATCCGATTGAAACCCCAGGTGCTCGCAAACCACGCCAACGAAACCGAACGGGTTGTCAGCGAATTGTTCGGTGAAGGCACAGTATGCTACTGCGAAAGGAGCATGATTTGCGGCCCGGCCGCAATCTTGTGGGTGGGCTTGTTCAGCGACGTTCTGCCGGATGGTTGCTTAGGCAAATGTGCCACCACATTGTTCCTGTTCCGTGGCGTGTACGCCAGAAGCTTGGGTTGCGACGAGCTCAGTTTGTGCAACACGGCGGCAGCATTCCACAAGCTGAGCGGGGTTTCACGTAGGCGAGGGACGGGTAAGCAACGTAGCTTCCGCTGGTGCAAGCTTGCATATCGAGGCGCTAACAATCCGCCATCATTAGCGTCATAACACACTACTTCGCTTCAGCTCTGCTAGCCGGAGGCACCGTCTGAATGGACAAGTCAGAGGGAAAGACATAAGGCGCGTTGGTACAACTGCTCGGGCATGACTTCATGGTTCAGTCGGTAGAGCGTTTTACACCGCCCATGGTGAATATAGTGATCATGGGCTCGAAACCTATAGCGCCGCCGCTCAAATTGAGCCTTTACTATTATGTTATTTTCGTGACGGAGATGACGTCAGGCGGGGGGGGGGTTGTGTATCATAAATCACTTTCGTGTTAAAAATAAAGTGTGCCGTCTTGCGCGGTAAGGTTTTTGGGCGAACCACGTGGACGACTTTACACCGGCTACGCCACCGCGATGTTTGGGAATCACCATCGGAGATCACCTCGTAGGTGCGTTGGCCAACACGTTAAACAATCGGGTGCAAACCCAAACACGGTCCCCTGGGCGGTACTCGGCGTCTCGGTGTCGGAGGTTGTACCGTCCGGCGTTAGCTGTACGATAGCAAGCAAGCTGGCGGGCCTTCTTCGCACGCTGATGATATCGTCGGTCGTCGGCGCTAAGGTCGTCGTCTTCTACTTGCGGAAGCATGGCATCAAGCATCCTAGTCGGCCGTCTTCCGTAGACAAGCTTGAACGGTGTTATATGCGTAGTTTTCAGCATAGCCATGTTGTACGCAAACGTGACATACGGAAGGACTTCGTCCCAAGTCTTATGTTCAACGTCGACGTACAGCCAAGATGAAAAGTTTACGAACCAGAAAAAGGCCAATTTTAGGTTATTTCTCTTCCGGTAGCAGCGCGACCGACTGCCATGTTCATGTGAGATGTCGTATAGTTGAAGAAGTAATGAAAAATACCGCATATATAGCCTACGCTGCCGCGCTGCAAAGAAATAAGTCAAAATTTCTGCTTTCATGGTCCGTAAACGTTTGATCTTGAATGTGTATAGACAGCATATCCGCTGTCGTCTTGTTGAGACGTTCCGTTACGCTTTTTGTTTAGGGGTGGTACGCCGTCGTTCTTCGGTGATCCGTGTTGCTGTAGCGCAGGATTACTTGCTTGAGCTCCGAAGTGAAGGCCGTTCCACAGTCCGCGATTATGACCACAGTGGCTCCATGTCGCTGCACGACTTGGTTTATAAAAAACTGTATTGTAAAAAGTCGGATTGCGCGAACTTGGCCCGCGTGGCCTGTGGCCACCACACTCTCGCCCTCAGTTATTCCCCTCTCAGTGGCTGTATACTATACAGCTCGCCCACTAGCGAGCCCTCTCTTTCGATCGCCCCTTGTCACAATGAAATAAACCAATGCAGTACTTGCAACGTTCGGGTGCCGCCCCGTAATTTCGTCCAGGCCTGAACACAACATAATGGCGACAAGCCCAACGTGCGAGTTCGGAACGTTTGATATGCTGCGTTGATATTACCGTTGAGTATGCATCGTTCAAAAGTCAGTATAAGGGGTTTGGGAGAAGGCTCTTTATTGAAAAAGCAGAGATGTTTGCCGGCATTTACAGTCGCCTTCATGATTCTCTGCTCTGGGTTGGGTATGGGGGAAGAAAAACCAAAAAAAGAATTGGGCAGGAAAGAAAAAACACTGTCGTGGACTTGACGCGATAACGGACTTACATGCATATTTTTGTCCTGAGCATGGACCGCATAATTTAGAATTTTGAATTGAGACCAATTTCATCCAAATAAGAGAAAAACTCCGTAGAGCTTGGCGCTCTTTCGAGGGACGAATCAATTGTCCTAAAATATTCCTGAGAGTAATCGGTCCCTGTTCTAGACGTTCAATGTTATCAAGGAAGTGGGATCTGGGTTCCATGTAGGGCGAACATTCAAATAATATGTGTTCCGTTGTTTCAACACAAGCACAATTATCAAAGTGCGGATTTGGCGTCGCTCCAAGGCAAAATAGTTATCTATTTGTGTATGCACAGTTCACCCGTAGACGATTTGTCCACGTTTCCAGGATACGAGGAAGCTTTCTCGGGATCCTCGACTTCAATTCTGGGCAAATTTTGCAAAAATTAGCGAATAGTTCATACCTTTTTCTATAAACGGTTCTTTCAGTCACCGCAAAGTAGTGAGCCATGGGAGAAGCTTTTCTTTTCGTGAAATACACCTTAGGGTATTCCGGTAAAGAAGGCCTTTAAGGGCCGTTTCTTCGGATTTTTGGTTACCTTTGATGACGCTTTGTCCAGGTATACACTGCAATTTAAGGTTGTGTTCAGCCGACTAGGCAAGATGGTGATCTCATGAGATCTCAAAGGCTGTGATTTAAAAGCCGGAAGTGTACTTGTCTTGAATAGAATTTACCGAGCTGCCTTGGAGTTCGTGACGATGTTTCATTGGTTGGCACATGGCGTAGGATGTAAACGATTTGACCAGTAAACGATATGACCAATAAACGATTTCACCAGTTTGTGGTATGTATAGACCAGAAGAAGAGCTTTGCATGGTTGATGAACCATCGGTGAATATGAACGTGGCAGTGGGACACCAGCACGTGGCGGAGGATAAGCACGCACAAAAAGAACAGAACTCCCGCTGGCGCTGTTTCAGGCTGGGGGCGCGCGAGCACTGCCAAAGCGCGAGATTAAATTGCACGGGACAAACTTCATTTCCATTCCTCAAGGGAGGAATGAGATAAGGTGGCGAAGAGCCTGATGCGTCGTAGCATGGAGCGCATAACGGCGCTACACCGCCTTATGGCTCATCAAGGCTCTGCACTTCCGGAAGCTTTCACATTGAGTGGAACGACTTTATTTGCACAATGGGAAGCTGAAGCCTTTTGCCTTTGGCGATGTTTTTGCCTTTGAAATCTCTGGAATTGATGTAACAACTCGTTTGCATGTTAAAGGCAAACTGTGCTGCACTTACTGCTAAAAGGTGTCGAAGGTATAGGGTTTGCTTCTTATCTATATTCATTTGTAAACCTCCTTAATCACTGATGGTTTGCTAACTTTGTTTTTTATGTGTCTTTATGTCTTTATGGTTACGATGAAAACAATTGTTATATGGTGAGCTTCATGTTCTGGCATGCGTGATTGTGGATTTTTATTAGTGCTTTGTGGTATTTAATTACAAAAATACAAAAAAGAACCTGATAAGAAAGACCTCAAGATACTTTCGGGGGGTATAAAAGCATTTTTGGTCTGATTTTCTAGTGATCTCCCCTACTGATATAGTAAAAATCTCACCTGTTGTCGCAGTTGAGGTTGATGCAGGCGATACACTGAAGACACAAATTGTTATTCCGAATCAATATAGAGAAGCACACGCCATCAATTCACGTCGAGTAATTCAAGGTGAGCACTGCATCTTTAGTTTTTAAAATATTCCTTAGCTCTATTGAGCTCTCTTGCAAGACAGTGCGAAATATTACGCTAAGCTACTCTTCCTACAAGTGGCAAAAACCTGATTCGTAGTTACATTTAGCTGTTCGTATACAAGCAAGAAAACGCTTTACGGGAGGGTTGTGTCTAAAGCCACGAGGCCTACAAAATTACGGAAAACTGCGGTAAATTTGCAAAACCCGGCAAACAGTCTGTTTCAAATATATAGGAAATGTAATTGCATATTCAAAACAATTTAGACGACAGGAGTTTGAGCTAGCCCGAAGACGTCGGACTGAAGGCACCCCTGTTAAGGACATTCGGTAATATAAGGGGTAGATGTAGGGGGCTCAAATGAGTTTCAGCTTTCTTGCATTGACATGTTTGGGGAACCAACGAAGACCTCTGTAAATCATCAGCCATACATCACAGCTTAAACATTGTTTAATCAGTAGCATTATTAGTGTTTATAGGCAGTGAAAGAGTGCGTAAACGCATTTGTTTGCAGTATTTGGTTTTTATTATTATGGGTTAGTATATTTGCGGCTATAGCCACTTATCTTTATATCTTAGATAAGTGCAAAAGTACTATGCACAGCTATGCTGAGCTTACCACATCATTTTAGCATCAAAATATTTCGTCTGGCCTAGGAGCTGCAACGATGTTGCTTCCGTGTGCGAAATAACCGTCTATACCGACCCATTTTTTAGGGGATCTAACATACACGATTTAACAGAAAGGGTCAATATATCTTTCTCTGAAACTTTAAAGCAGGTATTGTAAATGTAGAACACCTGTTATTGTCCAACATTTCTTTGAGCGTATAATCATTCCGTTTTGCGTTTCCTTCTTGCGATCTCTCTCAAGTTTGGGCAACAATGTAGATGCAACCGTTGGCAGGGCGCAGTGTGTTGAGACGTACCTTTTGTAATTGGTTTCGTTGTTATGTTCATATACAAAAAAAGCAATGTGCAAGTTTTGTTGTCGTAACAGCAATGTGCAAGATTTGTTGTCGTAACAGCAACAATTAGTGCCGTAATGGTCAGCTGCTGCTCTGAGCATCACTTCTCTCGTTTGAGGTACCAGCTAAAGCTAAGACCTGTTTTCGATAAGGAAGGTAAATACAGTGGTGTTTACCGGTGTAGTTTGAGCCAGTGTAGCTTGAGCCATGCACCCAAGAATTTGGAGCCATGTAGCTGACCACCATATCACTAACTTGAAGTATCTGCTCAACCATCCCGTGCTGTTAACTAAAAGGCAGCCGGCACGAGATATTCGCTCGAACAAGATGTTCAGACAGCAGTTTTATTATCACAAGCAATGGAATTCAATGTATACTTGGCCTAAGCGCTGGAATTCAATTTTAAACTCGCCGTCCAATAAACAACCAAAATTGTCTGCTCTTTTTATTAGGGTGGGTACATCAATAAGGACAGCTTCACCTTCGGGTAGATTTTGCGGTGATTAGAAAACAAGACAAGAATACTCTTTGTGTTTTGGCACAAAAAAGTTTCATTTCCCAATTTTAGCTTTGTGGCATTTTACACTTTCTGTGTTTTAGGCTTAGACAGTAAAATATGTTAAGATACTCTGCGCATCATCTAGGCAGGAGAAATAAAAATATGTTGGGGTAGAAGACACCTTTCCAAATTCGCACATCTCAACAGTGGCGTGGTGAAATGCTGTGCTCCCCTTCTATAGCACAGTTTTTATGTTTACGTTCTCTGCATTACTTCCCCTACCTTCACCAGGACCATTCTCTCCGACCAGAAGGTTTTATTCGGGTTTGGCACGTTTTGTGTCACACTGTACATTTGACGTCCCATAGCATAAAACACGTCCAAGTAGTTACGTATGGCGTTTGAAGTAAAAAAAATACCGATAAATACTCGGGCGCTTCACTAAAAGTTCTGTTCTCAAAATACAAACCAAATGTTTTTCAGTAGGTTACCGAACTGACCGGGGGCTTCCCAGGATACCATTGTTTCAAGGAAATACACTAACAATCCTTATGACTTGCCAAAATTGTTAAGAAAATGTACAGATAAGGCTTACCACAGCAACATAACTTTATTGTAACCTTCAGTCTTTGCGACTTTAGCGCGATTAGCACACTTGCTTTGATGCTACGACGCTCGAACTAAAACACTATGAGAAACGCCGCGCTCTTGTAAAGTTGATGCTGAAACTTCAAGCAGTGATAGAAATGTTCTTATCTCAGCGCAAAATGTTTACAATACTAGCGAGTCACTGTGAAAAAAAAAATTCAGAGTCCTTTAACGCTGACTAGAAGGAATTCCAGCGAAGCTTGCTGTTGCTTGGATTTGGTATGATTGGCTATAGATTGTTTGGGTATTTCTTGTATTGAATAATAAGGACAGTCGCCCGATCTCTGCACCATAAGTGAAGGACACAGACGGTTGTTGAGTAGAGACGAAGTGATTTTATAATAGCGCAACTACGCCAAAATTTGCGCAGCCTGTAGGGCGCCGGAAAAGCGGCTGCCGAGGAACGCGTGGTGTGGCGCAATGGGTGGAAGAAATAGACGCCGTAAGCAGCGTATGCGATTCGGAAAAAGGGCACCAAGGTGAATTAGAGTACGAAGCGGGACAGTAATGATGCTCCCTCTGCGGATGGCAATGATTAACTGAGCAGTACAGAATGTCAAACAGCCAGCATACAATGACCTTGCTCAGACCAATCTTCCTAAATTCGGTGCTGCTTTTAAACACACAAGCATTGCTGGGAAGAACTTCTTGTGGCTGCAATGGACGACATGTGATAATATGCGGGCTCTAACAGGAATTTGGTATTTTTATAATTTTTTTCTTATGGTGAACAACGTCGCTTAGTGGCGAACTAAGCCCCGAGCTTTCGTTCGACACGGGAGTGTTAAATTGAGGAATTAAACATATTCAGCTTTGCTGTGAAAGCCACGCGTTGCTAGGTGTGCAAGGCAGCCTATGCAAGCATGTCATGAACCGTCACTCAATGGACACCGCTATGCTACCTTCGACACCAATGCTTTCACAACCGAAGCCACGGCAATTTTATGGCAAGAAAAGGCACTAGTTTCCGACACAGATAAAAATAATGGGAGAGTACGGTGATTAAAACAAATGTTGCTCCATTTTTTTGTGTCGCAATAACCATCGAAATAAGCGGGATTCGTCACTAGACAAGAAAACTACGCCTTTGTGTTACGCATTTGCTGCTCCAGCGTTCACACTATCTAACTATTTCTAAACATTTTATAGGGCATAACACTCCGAGGCAACGACTGAAGGAACGGGGTTCCAGAATAGTTTGGACTGCTCAGCTCCAAGGATTGGCGGAAATAATTTATTATGGATAACAAATATTTTGCTGCGCTTGGAGTCCGTATACGAACAAAAAATCTCGGATTGTCACTGTGCCGAGAAATCTCGACACCAACCGTTATCGCGGTCCACCTTCCTTTGTATAGCGGCAACCACCGCCGAAATTTAACACGCTTTATTCGTCACAGCAGAAGAAGGAGAACGTTTCCTGGCCATGCTTACCTGGTATAAACGTTAGTTTACACACACCAATATTGATGAATTAGTTCGCGTGCACCAATTTCGTTTTGATGCCTTTTTTGTTACTTGAATTATCACCTACAAATTTACCATTTCAAAAGGTACACATTGCTTTTGTTCACAATATTTGCGAAGGATGTTTCAGCGTAAATGGGCAGCATGTTTCACAGAGCGAAAGACAGAGCACTGAACTGTTTTTTAAGCTTGACGCGGTCGAATACATGGGAGGAGTAGGTGAAGTACATTGTGTGCTGGTAAAGAAAAGCGTCGTTTCTTGTATTTTAGTAATCTACGGCTAAATTTGACTTTTATAAGGTCTGGCTTTTGAGCAAAAAGCGAACGCTACCAGCTCTATCGTCGATACAGACATGACTTCATGATGCTAAATATCTGAAGTACTGGACTACTGCGCAATAACTATTCCAATATCGTTGATGTAGAAATATGTAAGACTGGGTCGGAGACATTATGTGGCACTTACAGATTAAAGCACACTGATTTCTTTTGTCGCTCTTGTGGTGATACTAGTGTTGCTTCAGAAATATACTTAGAGCGTATCAGCCGTGTATATTTACCAACATATGCTTCTTCGGAAATGGTGGGAGGCGCTCCACGATGCACAGACGATAGCGTTTTTTGCAGTCCGAGCTACACTGGCCGAAGTTGAGCAATTTCGCGTTGCTCCTGGAGAGACGTTCTGCGAATGTGCGAGGACAATGACGTCACACGGCGTACAGAACATTGCTCACTGCCCGGCGTCTCACACCCCATGCGACAAGCTTCTTCGCCGACCTCCGTTCCGCACCTGGCGGCCCGATCCACTTGATGATAATGCGACGGGTGACCGTGTGTGGAACCGATGGCTCAAGCGCCCCAGCAACATCGGCGTACGCCTGGGGAACCAGCTTAGTTCTGGGGCTATTCGTGACGCTTCGAAGGAGCCGCATGTTATGTGTGTATCACGTGTGTGCCATTGAAGCAGCAGTAAGCATGATATTCAAGCTAATCCTAGTCAACCAGGAAAGCTAAAAATAACCAGCTGAAGTGGATATATGCAGCTCATGCTACATATGTCCTGGCATAGCCGAGGTAAGACACTGCTAATTTTTTTTCAACCTATTGTCGTACATAGGAGCTCAGATTTTGCAAAATAATAGAAAGTAACCAACGCTCATTCTAAAAGCCTCAGGCTAGGAAAATTGAGTCAACAACTTGTAATTCAACAATTTACTAGGAAGTTTACATTATTTACAGTTAGCATATTAGTCTCAACGAAAGGCACCTGATTTTAGGTATGTGTTACACGCTACATAGGTCACAGGTGATGTTGCTTGATATGGTTCATCTTAAAGTGCATAAAGGGCCATTCAGAAAAAGGTAATATATGTCTACGAATTTTTCTCACGGAGCCGAATAATTGGCATCGTATCTGCTCTTTTGTTGGAAAATGTCGACAAAAGACGATAGTTTTCGTCGACAGTTGCCATGTAAATGCCCCCTTCGCTTTTCCACACAGCTATTATGCTGTTCCCCACCCGTGGCGCTCCTCCCAAGGTAAACACGGAGTAGGTTTGCTCAGGCCAGTTAAAATTTACCGCTTTCCACGGCTCCAGGCTGGCTGCCTCGATGCCAGCGCGGCCGTACAGTGGAGACGCGCATGAATCGAGATGCCCTATTTCAACGTTCACAGAACCACGTTGCCGTCTCTATGACCGTTCCAAGCGGAACGTGGAACGTATCTAGTAGAACATTTAGAAACTTATGCCGTTTGATTTCTCAAATGCCGCCAGAAGCTACAGTGGTGCAAGCGACAGCAGGTTACAGAGGGAATGTATATTATGCAGTGGATGTAATATTCAATTTGCTATCGCAAAAATCAAGAGCCCATGATTTTTTTTACAAAGAAACACTGCAAATATCACCTATATATTAATTTTTGCATAATATTTTGTTATTGTTCAAAAATTTTGACAAATGTGAATATTGCCACCGGACGTAGACGTTTAGATATGGCTGTGGGTATATAAACCGATTCTGTACCTTCTGTTTCACTTTGGCCGGGGTGGCTGATTGGAGTTACAGACAGCCTTTGGTGCGGTGGGTCTTGTTTTTTATGAACTTGTGGGCAGCTTATTTTCGTTCTCCAAAAGCACCTTGCCTATTACCGGTATTCTGCTGACCCGTGTAGAAGCTACATAAGCGGATCCAAGCTCTAACTAGATATAACTTGTGTCTTCAACACGCAGGCAGTCAAGGCAGACCAAAACTTTCGCGTTTAGGTAGCCTAAGAAAGATCATCGTCTGTAAAAGTTGTAATTGTACCAGCGCAGGCAATGTCTATCGAAGTGTACTTCATGTGAAAAATTGGTTGCAAAGCATAAATGTAACGGAAGAACTATGAACGGCATTGGCTGCCAGAAACAGGTACGACTTAATTGAGGCAGGGAAGCCTGCAGGATGATGAAGTCACGGTGGACGCATACACAATGGAAGATTTGCAATAACGACTAACATATCGTGTATCCTGTACCACTACTAATACCAAAAGTCCAGCACACGTGGCAACAGTATAGAAGGTTTTAACCAGAAAAAGTCTTACTTAGGATGTAGCGCGCCCAACCCGTCGTTATAGGAATAGGGTTGTTTTAAAATTTTTGGTTCCGTAGTTTTAAAACAACAAGCATAGGCAGGAGCGGGAAATAAACTCAGTAACGCACAGTACAACGCAAATGGCTGAACCACTATTTTACACGTACGCCCCACAAAATATTACTCTCGAGGAAAGCGTAAGTCTGCTTAGATGTTTCACCTGCCGTGAAGCCGTAATAGCACATCCCTGAATTACCATTTGAATGCGGCGTCAACATGCTACCAAAATTCTTATTGAATATTTCGCCGGGATCCCCTGTAACTATGATAGCTGGCATCAAATACTCGCAATTTAAAGACCAGTTTCTTATGACATCATGTTTTTACATTCGAACAAGACAAGCAGGCTTAAGTGTACCTTTATTTTCTTCTGGATAAATATTACAAATGAACCATTCACTTGGAGTTAGCAGCAGCAACTTACTAGAGCAAAAATATTGCTGTGAGAACTCCAAGAACAAGCAGAAGGAAATGGGCCATCGTCATCGATGTATTCACAGCGTTTGAAAGAAACCTTAATAGCAGAAATTTTGCTATTTATATCTAGGGGAAAACAAGTAGTCATATACGTAGTTAATTCTATAGAAGCATATTCCCATACATTTAACACTTTCTAAGTTTGTGGTGGCTGCCACGCACTCTGCACTAGACTTTCTATAAACCATCTTTCATACTAAGAAAGAATAAGTCCGTAACTTAGTTTTCTGGTTTTCTTTAGTGCAATAGCTGCTGCACATATTTACTAGCAGCGAAGAAAACTGCTCTCTTTCTTTCTAATTTTTGTATCACCGCACAATGAACACTTTTCGTCATTGTTGTTAATGAAGTGGGTTACGCAGAACAAGCAATGTTGAAAATTAAATTGTAAAAAAGCACGAACAAACAAGCCCGTGTTAAAAATACCTTTATGTAAATTTTTTAAATCAAAATTATAAAAAAGATGCGGGGTGCAAGTGGGAAAAATTAAAATCTACGAGTCCCAAAGGCATTTTATTGATATATTTGAGAATATATCATCGGCATAATTCCACAAACACTCTTGAGCCTATTGCCTGATGAGTATAAAATTATAAAACTTCACAGCATATATTTAGCGACCACTCCGAGCGAGCAACAAAAACGAATTGTATTGTCTCAACGGAAGACTTAAAGCGCTTTTTTAATATATTTATAATGTTTTTCCCTAAACGCGTTAGGTTAGTGTGGAAAGTGCGTCATGGTGAAAATTATTTTCCCAGGTACAAAAACCGATGCCGAAACACATCTTTTCTGCTTTAAATTGGGGCGAGACTTTCATAACAAAGTTTTTCACTGCGCGACTTGGCAGGCTGACAATAATTCAACATGAAGCAAATTGTTTGCAGAACTTATTGAGCATATTATTGTTGGTCTCTGTGAAAGAAGAGTGAAATGAGATTAACGCATTAGATACAAGGTGGAGCAAAGTTTTGCAGTGACAAAACTGGTTGTCTGTGTGAAATATTGCAACGCAGGTTTGCTAAGCGTGGTCAGCATTACACTAGTGTGTATAGCCGTCATACGTGGCACGTTGACCAGAGGCATCGTGATAATTTAGGCCTGCGCTTTCTTTGCGTTTCTCAGTTTTAAGGCATATGTGGCCGAAATATAAAGAAATTTAGCTTTTCGCTGATTCTTATTCATGAATATAAGGCTGTTTTTGGTGATCTGGATCGGCAAGTTTGTGCTATTTGCCTTTTTTTCTCTGGAATTGTTTTCGTTCGTTATCATCGCGGATATTTTTGGGCAGCTAAAAGAAAAACAGTCTAAAGAATTCATCAAAAATGAAATTCAAAAACACAGGCATGCTGATTCTTAGGGTACGCCAGTGTAACCCAATTCTGGCTCCGTATTATGTTCTGCTTACTCAAAATACTATCGTTGATCCGACGGATAAATTATGATTGAAGACTTTTCGGATGAGAGACACTGTGAAACTTCGCGGGACCTGAATAAAATAACACCTAATTTGGATGGGTCCATAATTCTGTGTGCCAGGTCGCCGTATAATTCCAGAACTTTGTTAACAGATGGTAACCCAGCCATAAATTAGTGGCAGTTTTGGAGAACTTTTTTGCCTATGCATATTTAGAAGTTTTATATAAATTTATTCCAAATATATTGAGTGAGTACTCGTAATGATATTACACCTGTTATGAAACGAGTCATGTTGCAAGATTTGTGAACCAAGGTATCCTCGGCTATATGTCACTGCAACTAGCGTTTATGGCGCCAACTGGTTTTTCCATTATTTGAGCTTGACAAGCAAAAGACCTTAGTGGGCTGCAATAAAGCGTCAAATTTTATTAGTAGTAGTACGCTTCCTATCCAGTTGCTTCCTTGACTCTTTTATTTTTATTTTTTGTTTGTTTTTGTTAAATTCGGTAATCCTGGCGCCCCTAGAAGCATGGGTCGTCTGGGTCACGTCCTAGTAGTTTTCTGCATTTCCTAATTCGTAGAATGTCAGCAGTAGTGCCCACATTTGGCTTTGTCTTTCTTTGGGGTAAAGACGACATGTAAGGCCGAATGTATGAGGTATAGTTAGTACGGTTATCATAGGTCATCCACTATAACGATGCGGCCCGTGTTCACATCTTTAAACTCACCCTTTATCCAGAAGGTAGGTCGCTGTAGCAACAACGAATTCCTATGTGCTTGGTTTGGCCTCTAAAATGGTCTAGAACGAGCAAAGGCAGAGTGCTCGAAATTTTCTGATAACTAGAGACTCTCCAATAGGAAAACCCGAAGGCGAACTTTTCGGGATAAATTTAAGACCGTGCTGTGCAAGATTTCTTGGACGCACGCACGTCAATACGAGCAGCAAGTTACGTCTGCCAGGTAAAATCTTTAAAGCAAGGAGTGTCAGAACAATATTGATTGCCATTGCTTTCCCCTTTGTAGCGGGGTGATGACATGTCATATTACCAAAAAAGAATAGTATACACATGTTTTACACTCTTGGTTTAATACTAGCGCTGCTTAGGGTAGGCACAAAGGCTTATTAGGCACGAAATAGTTTTTTTTCCTGTTACAGGTCGTAACTCTCTTAGGCAATATTCCCCGCTCTGCTTTTCGTCCACCACCATTCTAATCTTCTTTTCGTCCCCTCGACAGCCTTGAAGTTAACTTCCTCTGTGATACCCTTAAATTCTTGGGCTTCTGAAGCCAAATATTCTCTTCATGTAGATTTGGCTGGATACCCTCATATTCTAGCACTATGTGCTGCATAGTTTCTGTTTCTTTTCCGCAGACCACGTATACCCCATCATTTTGTGAATACTTCCCCACAAAACTCTTAGTTCGCAGGCAACCTGCTATAGCCTCAAAAAGGAAAGCACTGCCCTGGGAATCATCGTAGAAACTTTAATTTCTGATGTTGAATTTCTCAGCCCTGTACATCTCTAACGACATTTTCGCTTCCATTTTTTCCCTGTATTTATTTGTTTCAATCTGCCTTGCCTCTTTTTTGGTTACCTTCGATGTTTTGGATTCTCCACTGTTCTTTCCGTAATTCATCGTTAGCCTTCTAGTTTTCCTTAACCACTGCGTGTCCACGCTTTTTGAGTAGAGGTGCCTAAAAACCTTAGCTGCCCATTTTCGTTGCTCCATTGCCCTCACCCTCATCTCAAAGAATATTTTACTCTGTGTTCTCCAACTTCAAACGACGCCACGCCCATATCTCCCTGACTGCTTCATTAGTTGTTTTTCCATGCGCGGCTAAGGCCAAAAGTCCTACCGCTCTCTTTTTTAATTCAAGGCCTGATAGAGCGTATGATTCTAAGCAGAGGACAGCATTCGCAATTGTGGAACCCGGAACCATTACGCCTTTCCACATTCCTCTTACTACTTCATATTTGTTATACCCCCACAGAGCTCTATGCTTCATTATAGCTGCCCAGCAAACCACGTTACGTCGTGTAGTTATCCAGGAGACGTCAGCAATCGACATTGCAGATGTCCAGAAGATGTACCGTTGGGGTCGGAGTTACATATGGTGAACGTTGCTACAACTGCAAAAAAACCCATCCAAATCACACAAAGGATAACGTACAATTGACGTCTCATGGTACTTTTATAAGCTGTTTACGGGACGTTATCTTAGTGGTACTACTTATGGATATTGTAGTGGTACGCATGCAAGAGGTATCCAGATGTCTGTTCTACATTGGTTTTCTGTCTTTGGCACAAGAATTAGCTCGTTATATTCATGACTTGTGCACGTTAGTATGGTATTGTTGAAATGAACCTGTATGCCTGAAATTTACATTCTTTATACATTAATGGGAAGTTTGGCGAGCCCCCTTTCCAAGGTTGCCTACGTGGTGTGGGCATTTCTATTCAGCACTGTTTGCTGTTACTTGTCACCTGGTTTCTTGATTAATATGTTTCCACTTTTGAAGTGCTGCATACTGCAAGAAGTCTCATATGTGAAGTGCCGAGCTGACCACACACTCTCGCAGAAGCACACGAAGCACAGCTCTAAAAAAGAAATGTCGCATCGAAAACAAGAGGCAGTAAGTAAGAGCAAACCAGTCCTGATCAGCACAAGCGCCCTCGACGACGATAAGGCAACCATAGCAGCGTCATCGAATTGTACCATACAGCACGGCTGTACATGCCTTCGGCAAATAAACTATCACAGAAACAATTCAGAAATTTAATAAATTAAAATGACAGTCTCCCATCTTATCTGTAAATACCTGCAGCTGGGTAGTAAGAACGCTTTCAAAGTACACATAAAACACAAAAGAGCTCTCGTAAAACAGTTTATATAGACTTCCAAAGTATGTAGTATGCTTTCGCAACACAACCACTTTAATTTTCATTCCTATCTGCCCTGGCCCACAGGGTACACATTGTACAATTACGAGAATAGTACAAATGTTCATGACTATAAATAAGTCACACACAGCAGTTAATGTTGACAAAAAATAGGAAGAAAAGCAAACATGTAAACCTAGGGTACAAGCACAAGATAGTTATGCAACTTGAAATATGCACACTAAAAAATTGGGTGAAAAACAACATAAGAAAAGTGTGAAAACAAAGAAATAATTGAATGGTGGTTATAAAAACACAGCCAATTTACGAAACTAAATAGTTCACATGTAGTGAAAAGTTTGCGAAACAATAAAACAAAAGCACATAGGAAACACAGAAGTGCTGCTGAGTGGTGGTTGTGAGTGCCATACAAATTTAGGCTACCTTAAACAAGCCAACATCTAGGGAAATGGTTATGATCTATAGAACAGGTGTGTATGAACAAATGACTGTATGGTGGTTGCAAGAGCAGTAGAAATTTACGTGATAAAAGGATTTACACTTAGTTAAATGGCAAGACATCAATAAAGAAGAAAAAAACTTTAGAAACAACTTATTGAATTCTGCTTAGGAAAACAAAAAGTTACACTATTTCAATATTTCACAGAAAGCGATATGGTTTGGGAACAAACGAAATAACGGGGAACACGGAAACAATTGAATATTAGTTACAAGAAGACAGATTTACATGACTACGTGAATCATACCAATTGATACACTCAAATAACCATAACACAATAAAAATGCATGGAAGCACGGAAATGATTGAATGGTGGTTCAATGGTGCATGCCTCCATCATCAGTTATGGTAGGGATTCTTGAACAGTTTGTGTTCTTCGTTGTGGTGCCAGAAACTGCCAAAATAGTTGCAGACCGGATAGTTTGGAAAGTGAGTAAAAAGTTCATGGTCCAAAGGCTGAGAAAAATTGAATACCGCTTCTAGTAATAAAAACTAAGAAGCCACAGGTTGTCGACAAAGCTTACATTTGCGCATGATGTGACTGACCATAAAAATCTGGGCTCTATATATTGTCTGGTGAAAGAATTTGATGTCTGTAACTACACGAAGATATCTAGTTACACACAATGCAGGATGCCACTCGCAGGTGAAAAAAAAAGCGTGTTTCCTCTTTCCCAAAGCAGGAGAAGTCCTGCGCCAAGTTGACCGTCAACAGTAGCTTGAGCAGGCGTCTTGTTCTGGTTGTTGCTGTAGCACCTCCCTTGCAAGCTAGTTCATCAATCTAGGCTTTGGTACATGAAAATCTGTATTGTTAATACAGCTTTTTCATACTTGTATATTACAGAATGGCCGCCTACCATTGACCCTGAAAAAGACAGTGTATGACAGCTGCAACCTACCGGTACTCGCCTACGGGGCAGAAACTTTCAGGCTAACTAAAAGGGTCTAACATAAATTAAGGACGACTTAGCAGTCAATAGAACGCTAGAAGAAGGGAGTAACATTAACGGACAGGAAGAGCGCGTGTTGGATATAATTTAATGTCAGCATCGGCACTCCTAAGGCAACCTTAACACTAACTATGAGAGCTAATGTGAGGTACCACTATATATACCTATATTTCGTGAACGGGGACTCTGAGGACATTTTAGCCCAGCTACACGTCCTATCTGAACTAGCAAAATATTTTTCTGTGTCTATCCTAACCGCTTGGTGGATTGAAGTGAAAATATTTACACGGATGAAGCCATGTCCACAAAATGTGGCAAAAGGAAACATGCACAAACCCGGACAGCGTCGCTTCCATGGACGTATACTTCCTGCAGCAGGATGGCGAGGTGGGCTAGTTGGTATATATGCATAACTAAACCTTCAAAAAGCACATCACTGAAAAACTCGTGATGTTGTCCTGTTCGTATGTCCGTCTAGGCCTACATTTTTAGTTGAAGTATACGTTGTATAGCAGGAAGCATCAAAGTAGTGCAAGACGTTTTTACAGCACAATCACATTCACACAAAGTCTAAGTTGCACCAGTCAGCAGCGTGCAACATGTAAGTTATTAGCAAACGGCAGGCCAGACACCAGAATAATACTCTGCCTTAAACTTGCAAAATCTAAAATGCTGTGTTACTCTGATCACCAAGGTATGTTACACGCTAAATTCATTAAGCTGAAAACTACATAAGTGACATAAATTTAACAGCCATTTTAGAATATTTTTACTAGGTTCTGAAAGGTTAACTTACGTTTGCGATGCCGCAGTAAGAGTACGAAGCACAACCAGCGCTGCTCCTACTGCTGTACCAGTTACGACATGCGTGCAGTTCTGACGTTACAAATAAATTCGGGTTGCGTACACGTCGTTTATTCCAACATTTCACGACCAAACTGAGCGCTCGACAAGATTGAACACTCAATCAAAACGCGAAAAAACTGTGCAGATGGCATTTTAATCTAATGCTGTACTCTAGGGATTCACTCGATTTATTATTTTATTTTAATGCTACACGCACGGCAATCGTTCAACTTATCGTGCACGTGTTTTAACCGAAAACTATTATGGCGAAAAAAAAACGGCATCGGCAGAAACGAAACAAAAACCAATATCACGCTAAAAGTACACGATGTGTATGTAGCGCATACACGCCTAAATTCGCACATGCGCTTATATTCCCACACGCACTCATATTTGCACTCTCCAGCTTCCCTTATTTCATTTCATATCAAAACATTCGCCTAGCAAAACAGGACAAAACACAAACACTTCACCAAACACAGGGCTAGAAATTGCGCAAGAATTGATTCTGTTTACAAACGCAGGAGCCAAGTACAAGGGTCTACCGACAAATCTCCGCAACGCACAAAGCGAGTCCCTGAAATCGTTAGGGCTAACAGCTTACGCGTACCAAAGTTCGAAAGCAACTCTGCTACGTTAAATACATATGACAAGAAAACAAGGTTCACTAGTACTCACTTACCTCCACTACTTGGCAGTATTTCTTCATACGGTAGACAAATCTATGGTAGTCAAATGAATGAACTAACGAAAGTTTAATGCGTGCACACCCGTGCCGTCACCGGCCTTTAGCACGCGTATCGATACGGAGTGCACTTTAATACAACTGTCGGACGATCGGACTCGCCGCGCAGCGACTTCCTGTCTCGTGTTCGTCCGAGGGAAAAACTAGTTCCTGAAAGAACCCACCTTGATCAAACGCGTTTCGAAATAGATGCCAAAGTTATTGGTAAATACAGATATTAGTTGCCAATTATATACCAGAAAAGCTTGAGCGTGGGTATTTTGTAAAGAAAACAGTAATTCTACCGACCATCTAGATTACGTCAATTAAGGCAATTTCAGGGTCTGCGGTGGAAATACAGCTGCCGTGGGGTCGTGGCGCCGTAATTTTAAAGGAGCCATGAAGAGAAAACAAAAGTTTGTTTTATTCGAAAGATTAGGTGTTTCATAGTACCCCAAGCGCTTTCCCGGAAGCAAATGATGCTTTATTCACTGAGAAATAAGGCAATTTAAGCCAAAATTTTAAATCTCCCGCTAAAATTGAACATTCCGTGACGTTTACAATGGCGTCATAGAGCCGGTCCATGAAACAGATACTTAGTATGTCGACTCCATATAGCACCCACACGCGGGAGTCGACCGAGACGGCGGCCATTTTAAAAATGCTAGTAAAACCTAGTGCACCCGCAGCCCTAGTCATGGAATCGCCTGATCCGGAGAACAAAACTCTCGCCGAGGAGCTCCGGCTTGCATTTAACAACCTCACACCACTTGAACGCTCAACGCTTCTAAGTGCACGAGCGGCAAGAGTTGTGGGATACGCGGTGGACGGGAAAGCGACCATTCCGCGATAGCCACAACAGACGAACGCCCTGCCGTCGGCACCGCTGCCTCGTCAGCGCCGTCGCCACGGACGAATACAGACTGGTACGTATGTGCCGTATTTTTATTACGGTTAATAATAGTTCAACTTCAGTAGCAGTATCGCTTATGCCAGTTGGCCGGTGTCGTGTATGGAAGCCGTTCGCGCGAGCTCTATGCTTCGACCAGAAAGATACGAGCGTCAATGCGCGGTGTTTACGGCATTTTTCCTCCAAGGTCAGAGCGCCTCGAACCCGAAAATTCGTCTGCGCGACGGCGAGATGTCGAGCTCGGCCAGGCGGTTGTTTCGTACGCATTGGCGCACACGCTTGCGTGTTCGTTCGGAACTTCAACCGTTTACTCCACCGTTCTTTGTCATAAAAAGAATGTGCAGTATGTTTCACGGGCATTTAGCTCGCTATGCAAACTGTAAGCCCTGCCTATCATGCGTTTGCTTTTGCCGGCCTCCGCCAATCGCAGAGCTTAGCCCATGTGACGGCATAGGTTCTGTTGCGGGAAATGAGCTGGTGGGTCGCATGACCATTCCCGTTTTTCCTAATTATGTAGCTTATTTGAGCGAAGTTTGCGTTATAAGTGGTGTCGTTATGGTTCTAACGAGGCAATCTTTCGAATGAACCAAACTTGTGTTTTCTCTTCATGGCTCCTTTAAGGTTTGTTCTGAGGCCGCAACCACTTGCAGCGTATCTTCCGCGCTTTCGCGCGTCGACATCGCCCCGCGTTGACGGCTTCAGCAAAATGCACGGCGACGTAAGGAGGAGACGGAGGAGGAGAAAACTTTATTGAACAGGTAGATCGAGCTTCGAAGTAGGCGGGGTCCTCATTCCAGGACTCCGTTGGTGCGGCCTGCTGTCTTCGCCCTTTCAGCAAGCCAACGCTGCTTACTTAGGTCCGAGGTGGCAAGTTCACTCTCCCACCCGCCGCGGTGACTCAGTGGCTAAGGCGTTGCGCTGATGAGCACGAGGTCGCGGGTTCGATTCCCGGCCGCGGCGGCCGCTTTTCTGATGGAGGCGAAAAGCAAAAACGCCCGTGTGTACGAGATTTCGGCGCACGTTAAAGATCCCCAGGTGGTCAAAATTAATCCGGAGCCCTCCACTACGGCGCGCCTCATCGCCTGCGTTGCGTCGGCTCGTTAACCCCTACAATCAATCAATCATCAAGTTCACTCTCGCACTGCTGCTATGTAGCTACCCCGATGTCTATGCTGCTCGCCAGATGTCAACCTCGACGCAGTGCCAGAAAGAATCCGAAAGCAGGCGACATCGTCCGGATTTCATGTCCATCAACTGGTTTGGGGTCACTGCGTTCACAGAAAACAATGATTTTTTTTAACCTGTGGTACTTTGGTGCCTTCAGGCCAATAACAAGCTATTTCTGTTGGAATTTGCGCATTTCTCTGTGGCTAGCTTGGCGTTCATTGGGGAGATCGGGGGTTTGGGAGAGCTTTTTGCGAGTTCAATACGGGAGCTCTGGCAACATCGCTTGTAGTGTTAGCATGATGGGCTTGTCTGCAAGATCGGTGCGTAACGAACAAAGTTTATCAACGCCAGAAATCTAGCGGTGCATTCAATTTCATTCGCGGCTTCCGCAGCTTGCATAGGGGGAACGATGAAGCGCGATAGCTTTGCTTGGCTTAAATAAGGGAGCTCTGGTTACACCACTTGCAGTATTATCATAATTGACCTCGCCTCCAAGATCGGTGCGGAATAAACAAGCGTAGCACTGCCGAAATTTGTCAAATACGACCAAAACGAATCATCCGTTCGTTGGCAGCCTCTGTTAGGGTACCAAATTCATGGGCCCAGGCATTGTTTTCCGGCGTGGTCGAGTGGATTGGAGATTAGGTGCTGGTGTTGTGCTTTGAAATTCTATGGTTCGAATCTAGGGAAACCCTCATGGACCTCTTAGTTTTTTTTTTTTGCTATGAGGGGGTCACCGAAATTTTTTCGAGGCAAAAAAATGCAGAGTACCTTGCGTTTACCTACAAGTGACGTTTGACGGTAACCTCAGTACCAAGGCAGCCCCGAAATTTGCTTTGCTCACACTTTGAATTGATGAAGCTGCAGTCGGTGCGTAACTTCAAGGTTAAATCACGTAGCAAATAAATTTTTGCTAATTGCCTCTTCGTTCATCATCCTATCTTATTTTGTTCAGATTTGACGGCAATGACGCCCGCCCACCCCCCACAAAAAAAAATCCTTACAAGGCTCGTTGGCAACGTCGCTTGTAAACGATTTCTGCACTAAGTCCCTGCCTCTTTCCGTGAGGTTCGGTATTGGGCTACTGTTTAGAAGGTCCAAGGTTCAAAGCAATAGTGGTCCATTACAATACTTGCAAAAAAATCTTCGGTACAAAACCCTCACAAAACACAAACAAAACCCCTAGTTAACTTCATACAGTACGCCTGCGGAGAGTTTGAAAATAAAGTACAGCAGATATAGCCAAAATAACTGTAACAGCGACAGACATGTTCGAAGTAAAAAACGGACATACCAGCAACATCTGAACAACGGCAGCAAAATATGTCTAAATACCGTCCCCAAATGAAGCAGCAGCAAAATCGAGAGTACGTCTTTAGCAAAGTTGAAAGAACGTCCCAAATTAAGGTTATTAAGATAAGATAAGTTAAGATAAGATAAGATAGGTTAAGATAAGATAAGATAAGTTAAGATAACCGGCAACGTTATCTCAACATCCAAAAATTGTTATTAAAATATTGCACGTTGTACGGATGTCTAATAGAGATACTGCTGGGACATAGACATTCGGATCTTTTTGGGACGTCGCAGAGATGTTAGCGGTTTGCTGGGTGCGTTTCGCTTTCCCTTATCCTTAAGTTTCTCCTCGTGAGTTCCTAAGTAGTTATGCCCTTCGTTTATCCACACTCCCAAATGTTCAAATTCCCTCACTCTAGGTAATTCGCCTTGCTGGATAGACACTACGTCAGTGGTAGCGTCATTGAAAACCATTCGTCGTTTTTCTGCACTAAAATTTAACCCGCGGTCGGTTGGTTCCTGGCCGTTAGTATTTATTAGCCGCTGCATATCGGTTTGGTTATCAGCAAAAAGAACAATGTCGTCTGCGCATAACATTCCCGGAATATGCTGTTGTACCACTTGGCCTTGCAGTATATGCATTAGGCTAAACCCTACTTGAATTTCTACCAGTTTCTTTTCCAACCCTGTCATGTAAAGCATGAACAGTATGGGGCTCAAAGGACATCCCTGTTTCAGTCCCCGATGAATGTTGACCTGCTGGGCGCATTCTGTCCTACCCATGTAAGGTGTACTCTATTATCTTTATAGATCGCCATAAGGAACTCCATTAACTCGTCGTATAATCCCTGGAGTTTCAGCATTCACCACGGCCGTTCTCAGTTTACGTTGTCATATGACCCTTTAAGGTCCAAGAACGTAATCCACAGTTGTCTGTTCTGGGCTTTCGTAATTTCAATTCATTGCGTTATCACGAACAAACAGTCATCCAGCCGCCTGTCTTGTCTATACCCATTCTGCAGTTCCCAAACTAATTCATTTTCTTCTATCCATTCTTGAATTTCTGATTTTATCGCTTGCACTACGAATCTATACACCACTATTGTTACTGTGAGTGGTTTGTATGAATGAATGCTGGCTTTCTCTCCTCTGCATTTATATATTAAATTAATCCTACGTTATAGCCTGTCATCTTGTATTTTTTTGGTTTCTATCACCTTATCTCTTGCCCTCATAAACGATTCCTTACTTTTAGGTCCACGCAGGTTTATCAATTGCGATGGCATTCCGCCCGGGTCAACTGCTGTCGGGGGGGAAACCTTTTTCTCTGCTTTTTTCCAATCAAGGTTGCTCAAACTTATTTCGCTTTCTGCAGTCTTTTGTGGCACTGATGTTATCGGTGCAGGTTTGCCTACCACTGTTGCCCTGAACTTCTCACTAATCACTCGATGAATATGCGCCAACGCGCGCTCTCCTTCTACATGTTTCCCCTCCTCATCAATGAGGAATTTTTTATAGTTATCCTTTTGTGAGCTTAATATATTTAAATGATTCGAAAATTTTTTGTATGCGCTTTTATCGCTCTTCCGTATTTCTGCCATCGATTGTTTGCCTTTCTGCTTGATCTTTGATTGCATCATTTCTTCCACTTCTGGTTTTTTAACACGGAAGATATCCATTTCTTCTTCGCTACCTCCGGGTCCGTACCAGTTCTTTTTGCTTCTCTATGTTCTCTCGACGTCTTTGTTCGCTGGCCAATAGCCACATTTATTTCCTTATTCGAGCAGCTTCTCGGCTTTCTCTTCCCTTTCCATTGGTTTCATTGCTTTGCTTCCTTCATCTCACCCATTATGAACGCATTCATTTCGTCGTAATCCCAGTTTGTGTCTGCGTATTTCTTGAGTTCATCTTTCTATCTATCAGCAATGATCTTTAACTGCTCATGGTTCGTATTAGTTCCTCCTGTTGTACCTATTTCAACATTTCTCCGGGTTTCGCCTCCAAAGTGCAAGCTAAGCCGCTTATAGTCGCTTCGTAAGCTGTCTGTTCCATTTTCATCTATCCTCATTTCCCGCAGCCTTCCGCATATTGTCTCGGACACTAAACTGTAGTCTATGCTAGACTGTCTGTTACCGCTTTCCCACGTTATTTGTCCGTCATACTTGCTTTCCGTGTTTACTATTACAAGCCGGTTTTCCTGACATAGATCTAGCATTAGAGAACCGTTCTGGTCTGTGTATCCATCCAAACCTTCTATATGGGCATTCGTATCTCCAACTATGATTATTTCTCCCTAACATTTGAACTCGTTTATATCTCTTCTCGAACAGTTTACCATTTCTCATTTTCCTCCCTAGCACAACTTCCGGTCCACAAATACACCACTCCTAACCATGTATTTTCCCCCTCTCTGGTGCCTCTAACCCATAGATGTTTTTTACAGCTTTCATGCCCTCTCTGCCAGTCGGTCCCTTGTTTATTGTGCATGCCAACACCTCCCCCTTTCTTCTTTCCTGTGGTCTTGTTGCAACCGTCCCAGACATAATTGTCAATGACAGGTGGGGCTTCTAGGTCTCGGAGGTGAGTTTCGGCTAAAGCATACACGTCTATTCCTTCCCGTTCAAGTTGCTTTTGAATTTCCACCAAATTATCAGGCTTTCTGCCTCCCTGCAAATTTATTCAGCTGAATAAATATTTATTGCATGTGTTTTTCCTTTTCCGCTTACAGGGTCTACTTTTGTCTTTTACAAAATTGTTTGCTTCATTGTTTCCACTCAAATGGCTTCCGTCAACGCTCTCAGTTACGTCTGTAGGTTCTTCGTTTAACTCTGGGAATGGCTGCCTCCCAGCGTTGAGTGTGCATGTGTCCCTTGCTTCCCCTTTGTCTCCTGGTTTGCCTTCCTTAGCTGCGCGGGGCCCCCTAAAAAAGCTACCGCTCTCCCACCTAAGCGCCACCCCACCTTGTTTCCTAGCCTGGGGCTGAAGTGAATCCCGTCCCACTGAAAAGCTTGCCTATGTCCGATGCTGCCCACTACCCTGTTCACGTCTATCACTTCAAGTCCAAGTTCCCTTCCGCGCATCACAATCTCGCTGTTAGCAACAAGTACTGTCCGTGCGGTGTGCACGCTCTGATTCATCACTTCCGGAACGGTGCAGACTGCAATGAGCACATTTGGAGCTGTCGGCCGCAAGTCCTTTACCCCCTTCGCTATCCTCTGGCCATGTTTTCCCTCATCTCCTTTCAGAGCATCGTTAAGCCCCGCGGCAATCACAACCATGTTTCCAGCTTTACTAGACAAGGCCAGCTGCCCCTTCGCTCCAGTAATCACCGTCTGCATCGTTTGACCTGAGAAACACCCTACCTTCGCACGCTTAGCCCCCTTTACCCTTTCCACTATGGCAGCGCTGCTCCTCTTCATGTTAGAGTCACCTGCAATGATTACCACGCTATCATCTACCACGTGCCACTCTTTACTGGTAGTCGGCGTATCGACTTGTTTTGCTGGCCTATCTTCCAGCACGTGGGAGTAGCTGCTGCCTTTCGTTGCTTCCACCCCCGGTGCCAACTCGGTGCATGCCTGCTTCGCTTCATGGGCGGAGGTGTTCGTCATTTGCTGTCGAAATGATGCTCTTTTCTGGCTTCCTTTCAGCTTCTTCTAACTTTCCCTCACTGGCTTTCCGTTCGTCGCGTTCGTTACTTAGCGCTGCCTCCAGTTCTGCAACCCGCTTAGCTAACTCTGAGTTATCCGCTTGAACGCTTTCTAGCCGCGACACCACTAAGTATAACCGTCACGTACACCCGGCTTCAAAATAGGCCGGGACACGCGAGCGCGTGGCAAAATTCATCGCTGCGACATCTGACGTTGCACTTCTGGTGTCGAGGCATCGATGTACGCGTGCGCGTCCAACCACGCTCGCTAGCCTATCTTTACCTTCGCTTCAAACGGCAACGCTGGTCACATTCAACGCTTGGCGCCAGGGGTCACTTTCTTTGCTCAACCCGCCTTCTTCGCACACACGTCAGCGGCCGAGGGCGAGGGTGAGCGTGTGTTGCTCTCTCTGCCCTGCTCTGACAAAGGATGCATTGCAACGGGACTGCTATCTTAGTTTTAAATGGTGTATTCTTTTTTTTCGCTATCTAAAAGCAAAAATGTCGGTCTGCCTGAGTGTCAATCAAATCAACTGCACCGCCAAGAACAGTAAAAAAATTCCTAAAGGCAAAATAAAAATACAAAAATTGTTGCAAACTACTTCAGCTTCTCCCATGGCTCATACAGGTTCATAACACAAGGATAGCGCGAGAGTCTTTTTTTTCGTGGCTAGTGTACACGCTGGGTTAGTGTGTAGGACATCGAATAAAAATCAACGCGTTAAATAATGTTTAGGAAAAGTGCGACAATAGCAAGAATTGAAACAAAAACTATGATCTGCTTCTGCTGCACCCAGCTGAAAAAGTAAAGAAAAGAAATACTCACCCACGCCCAACAAATTGTGAGTGCTACCTGCCAACAGGGAAAAACTTAATTTAGGTGAGGGAACGTTCATTATTTTTGAGTAAAGGAGCAGTGAAAGGGAAGAAGAACCTGGCAGGTGCTAGGAACGGAGAGGAGATATGTTATATTTGAGGGGTTGCACGAGGTAGTGGTATTTATTGATTGATTTGATTTGATTTGATTTTTTTCGACGAAAAAACAACAAACAAATCACTTTCGCGCAAAGGGAGCAGAAAAAAAAAGCCGTAGAAACAGCTTGACTAGCCCCAATTCTTGGTTTTAACCCGGCGACGCAACACAGGCGATGGGGCGTGCAATAGTGAGGGCTCCGCAGTAATTTCGACCACCTCGGTATCTTTAACGTGTGCCGCAACCTCGAACACACAGGCGTTTTGGCTGCAGTCGTCTTTCGAACACATATGCTGTGAAGCGGGTGAATATTCGGGTAATTTTTTACGTTGCACTTGCCACATCTTCGACCCCGTGGCCATGTTACGTCCCATAAACCACGCAAAGCGCGACATAATTATTATGCCATTTAAACTTGAGCATACTGATCTGAAATATCGCGATCAGATTTTACATTTTAGCCGACCGGCTGCCAAGATCATTCTTTCGCGGCAACATACCAGGACTAGTGCCCAGTAAAGCCCCGAAGAAAAAATAACAAAAACTACTAAAGAGTGGTGCCAAAGGTACCCGATAACATGAGCATTTATCTGCATAGTGGGCATGTTGTTTACAAATGTGCAGCACGGATGCAGCAGTGACGCTATTTCTTGTCATGCGCTCTAGTTTACGATTGGCCGCTGCTTCCCCGCAAAACGTATTTCAGTTTGGAGGGCAGAACAATGGGGCTCAGTATAGCAAAATGGCACAACGTGTTCCGGTGATCGCAAGCCACGGTGACCACGTGATCGCAAGCTAATAAGAAGACTTTTCCTGGAGGGGCTGTCGCAGCGAGTCATAAGCCAATGGACGGGCCGATCGAAGACCATGGTGAGCCGAATCCTTCGTGCCTTTCGCGACGAAGGAAGGATTTCGGATGCGCAGAGGCCGGGCCGACCAAGGGTCACACAACACGTCGAGGACGAACTCATTGTTGCAGCAGTTGTCGCAGACCCCTTAAACTGAATTCCAGTGAAATTCGTGACGAGTTGTCTTGAAAAATGTCGACGCCGACAATACGCCGGCGTTTGAAGGAAGCCGGGTTTTCGAGCTTTGGCTGCAAAAAGACGTTCCTGACTGGGCAGCGATGCCAGCAGCGGCTTCAATTTCCACAGGAACAGCAGCATTGGTACCAAGTTGAATAGGGCACTGTCATTTTTTCTGACCAATCCAACTTTTGTACTCGCTGGGACCAGCAGCGGCGGGTATGGAGGCCCTTGAATTTGAGGTAACGGCTCCTCTCACTTTCTTATGTCAGGATCGTTTACTTGTTCAGAAATGGCGAAAGCTCTCGGGGATTAAATGTTCCAAAAAAGTTTGAGAAATCCTTTCTGTGAAGGCTTTCTGGTAATGCCAGTTTATATCCAAGTACTCATCGTGCAAGGTAATTTGAAATAATTTCTTGTTAGCATCATATGTAATGCGTGCTTTTCAGGCTGTCTGCATGAAATAATACACAACGCGTGTCGTAACCTTTATCATGGTTCGTTACATTTTTTTTGTTTTAGATGCGACGCTTAGAGGAGCATCTCTTGCCGGCGGCCCTGTCTTTCCTGCGCCATCGTTGTACGCGTCCGCACAGCTGCGCCTCTCCTCCGCTCACCTCCTCTCCTCTCGCCATGATAGTGCGCCCTCTCCCCCAACATCTGTGGCGCGTGCAGTGCCGCGCGGCTCTCTCACTCCGCCGGTGGGAGGCGCTGCGCGCGGCGCAGGCGCGCAGTGCGCATAAGCAGCGCTCTCTCTCTCCGCGGTCTCCTCTCCTTCGGGAGCGGAGTGCCGCGCTCCGGCCGGTCTCTCAGTCGACGGTCGTAAGCGCTACGCTTGCTCTCTCTCTCTCTGTCTCTCTCGCATTACCCGACGATTGCTCACGCAATTCAAGTAATGGACCCAACGGAAACGCAAAATGGAACCCCCTTCAGCGTCGCACCACACCAGGGTTCCCGCGAGGTGAGGTGGGCGTAATAATCAGCTGTAAATCCGGTCTCTTCTAAAATTTTAGGTTCATCCCGGACTATATGCATAGTGTCCTTTTCAAACGGGCGCTCCGCATTCTCTGTGTGGGGAGCCATGAGCAGGGAGGGGCTAGGACCTCTTGTCTGCATTGAAGGGAGCTTCACGGCGTCCTGCTACAGTGCGCTACTGCAAGACGCCATGATCCCCTACGTGCTCGATGGGCCTTTCCCCGACGGGTGCTTTATCTTTCAGTAGGACAAAAGCCACGTGCACATTGCACGTCAGGTGACCATCCTGCTGGAGGATCTGCGCGTACACACTCTGCAGTGGCCTCCGAACGGTGCGGATGCAAATCCTATCGAGCCGCAATCTGACCACACTGGAACATTACCGCCCGATGACGACGACCTCAGGACAATAATGAGAGCTGCCCAGCGGACTGCATAGTGCAGCACTGGTGTAGTCAACACCTCTGCGGTGAATAGCTATGAACATTGGGACCCAGGCTGGGCCCGCAGACCTATTGGTATGGGCACACTGCCTTCTGCGGCCCTTGAAGGCTTGGGTCTCCCAGAATATGTATGCTAATAAAGTATTATTAATATTATTATTATTAGAGTGTGTGGGGGGTCATGAAGTCAGGCCTCTCCAGACGCCACTTGTCAGGAGGCATAGCGTACGCGCTCTGTACCGAATCTGTTACGAATCAGCCAGCACCGCCGTACTTGCCCGCATCACTGCTCGGCTGTGCGGCGAAGCCACTGCGTGCGCCTTTCAGCCGTCAGGCGCCACCATGTCGGTGCAGCATACTTTCACGTCTCGACAAGCCCGGGTCAGACGCTTCGCTATTGACGCATTTCAAACTTCAACGGTGGCCGGCACGGCGAGGCGCGTCGCAACCCGTTCAAGGACACATAGGCCCCGCGATCTCAGCGGAGTCCACCTCTCTCCCCTCTCCCGGACTCAAAGTGCGCCGAGGCTACCAACGACTGAAGAACTATGGAAAGAGCGTTGTGTGTGTCTGTGACGTTCGTGGCGTGTTGCCGCTTATTGGCTTTTTGACCGTTATCGCTTTTGGGTATAAATAGAGCTGCCAAAGCGCTGTAATCTATTCCTGTTTGAGCAGCGAATCCGTGCTGTTCCTCTGCTCAAGTCCTGTATTGTAACCTCGCCCGTAGGGGCATTATTCTTTCGCTTCGGCTCACCTCTCGCTATGAAGTAAACCATTACGTTAGCCTTCGGCTTCTGGACTTCTTCACGGCTGCAACAGCGGCTGGCCGCTCGCATCATACACGCTACCACTCGTATGTCGCAAGCCACGGAGCTCGGATCAGGTGTCCCCACTCGGTCTCAACAACTGGTGGCAGCGGTGGGATGGCAACTTCGTAACACCTGGAGCCAGCTGTGCGAGATCCAACACAACGGACGCCGAGGCGGATTCGGACTTCGCAGAATTCACGGCGGTCAATGGTGAGTGCGGGACTTTTCTTCACTGAGTTTTACCAGGCTTCTGGGGATTGCTGGTAGGGCGTGTGTTTTTGTCGCGTGGGTTTTTCGAGCAAAACATTTTTGGAGCAGTGGGAAAGCAGTACTCTAGACCGGCCATGAATTTGAAGGCGTTGAAAAAACCCCAGTTGTTGGAGCTTACAAAAGAGTTGCGCTTGGATGTTACGGACGCGCTGAGAAAGACAGAGCTGATACAGGCTATACACGCTGTTGGTGCTGACGATGAGGAGCTGTGGGAATGCATTGAGCGGATCAATGGCAGGGAAACCGCGAAACGTCAGACTGCAGAGGCAGAGGCTGAGCGCCGGCGTGAGGAACGCGAGGAAAGAAAGCGAGAACAGGAGCGAGGGAGGCAGAAACGAGAGCAGGAGAGCGAGGAAAGAAAACGACAGCACGAAGAAAAGATGCGATGCTACGACCTCGATATCGAGCGAATCCAAAGAGAAAAAAAGAAGCTCGAAAGAGAGACTCCAACGGGAGAACAAGAACCTGGAGCACGAAATTCAACTCGAGCAGGAAGAAGTGAAGCCTGAGTTAAAATTATTGCTCGAAAAAGACCTCGTTTGCGAGGAAAGCACCATGCCAGCGCTACCAGCGGCAGACGCTCGGGAGCGCGAGGCGGAGGTGACCGTTGCGGCCCAGCAGCGCGGCAAGATTGCTGAGAGAGATAACGACAGCGCATTAGCTCAGACTGTCAGCCGAGACGGCAGAGGGCAGTGCGTGTTCACTGAGTGCGATAATGTGCCGGCATTTGTTTTGGAGATGTCGGAGTGTTCGGACGGTTCAAATTCGCGGGAGGCCTTTGGAACAGCTACCGAATTGAACGTGAACACATCGCGAGATAGCGACGTTTCGCAGGAATGCGTAAACGATAAGGTTACAGAGAGGCCGCACGAGTCCGCTGAAACGGAGGTTGTTCCTTCGGACGGTAGTGCAGAAACGAGCGACGTGGTGTGAAAGCCTGCAGTCGAGGCGGCAAACGGTTGTCACGGTTCAGTTGGGAGTCATGACGATCTCGCCACTGAGCCAGCCGATTCCGTCCTGCCACTAGCTCAGGTAGGTGACCTCGAGCAACGGCCAGCCGAGCTCGTAGAGATTCACGTGTCTGGGGTGGTTGAGCCGTCTTTTGAGACAGGGCAGCCTGGTTGTAGTGTAGTCCTGGCAGTGAGAAAAAAGAAGGGGAACGCGCTTCGGTGTTCGCGTGCTGAGGGTGTCGCCGAAAGCGCGAGGGGCGACGAGGTAGTGACTGTTCGAAGCTACCAGGTGTCTAATGAGCACGTCGTGCCCTTGTCACTCCCAGCTGATGCTCCCGACAATAAACCAACATCGGCTGAGCTAGGTGAGGCTCCGGTGTCGCCTGTGGCTCAGCCGAACTCGGGAAACGACCAACCTAGAGGAGAGAACGTAAACGCGTTCCGATGTTCGCTTGCCGAACACTTTCGCGAAAAGGTGAGCAACGATGAGAGAGGGAAAACATCTGCGCGTACTTGCGGCGCGTGTTTCAGTGCGGGCACGCCAAGGGGTAAAGCCGCGAGCTCGCATCGCGCCAAGGGAACGCCGCCTCCAAGGAGTGCGCGCCTAACGTATAAACGCTGGAAAATCCCGCTCGCTCCTCTGCTCGCTCGACCTTGGTCGAAAACAACGGCCGGTGTCCTATGACGCGGTCGCAGCAGTCTCTTTCAGAGAGCAGGCGCTCCTAAAGTGCGGTACAAAAAGGGGAAAATGAATGGCAATGCTGATGGCTTAAGTCGGAGTTCTTAAGGCAAGAAATGGCCTGTAGACGCCTGACTTTTTCAAATTCATTGTTTTTCCTGAATCAAGTTTCGCCCTTTACGATAGCATTTCTTTTTTTGTGGGACATTTCCAATTACGCGAAATATCACCTTTCAAGTTTGTTTACTTGTCTCAAGTACTGCCGGGCTAAAATATAACCACAATAGTTAGTTATTAACGTATTTTATCGCAACTAAAAGCAAGCCTGGTAGACCTTCAGTGTGGATTTGACTTCGCACTTGCCAGCGATGCGGTAGTGTCTTCCTGTGTTGTTCTGTTGCTCGCCTGACCAAGCCAGAGAGGTTTTTGGGGAGCCACTACTCCTCCCGTGACCGGCCCGGTGAAGCTCCAGCACGGTGTCGTACAGCCCAGGCCGGGAGTCGAGCGTCTGCCGGGCACTTCACTTCGACAGCATCCCTCAAGACAACGGTTGAAGACCCTTATCCATCGGGATCTCTGACCCCCGGCGGGGAACGTGTTACGAATCTGCGAGCGCCGCCCTACTTTCCCGCATCACTCCTCGGCTGTGCGGCGAAGCCACTGCGCGCGCCTTTCAGCCGCCAGGCGCCACCATGTCGGTGAATCATACTTTCACGTCTCGACAAGCCCGGGTCAGACGCTTCACTATCGACGCATTTCAAACTTCAACGATTGCCGGCCCGGCGAGGCGCGTCGCAACCCGTTCAAAGACAAATAGGCCCCGCGATCACAGCGGAGTCCACCTCTCTCCCCTCTCCCGGACTCAACGTGCGCCGAGGCTACCGACGACTCACGAACTCTGGAAAGAGCGTTGTGTGTGTCTGTGACGTTCGTGGCGTGTTGCCGCTTGTTGGCGTTTTGACCGTTATCGCTTTTGGGTATAAATAGAGCTGCCCAAGCGCTGTAACCCATTCCTGTTTGAGCAGCGAATTTATGCTGTCGCTCTGCTCAAGTCCTGTATTGTAACCTCGCCCGTTGGGGCATCGTTCTTTGGCTTCGGCTCACCTCTCCCTATGAAGTAAACAGTTACGTTAGCCTTCGGCTTCTGGACTTCTTCACGGCTGCAACAGCGGCTGGCCGCTCGCATCATACACGCTACCACTCGTATGTCGCAAGCCACGGAGCTCGGATCAGGTGCCCCCACACGGTCGCAACAACCGCCATTCGGGAAGAATGGGACAGCTTTTGCGCAAACGACAAGTTTGCGGTTTCGCTTTACGAGTCGATGCCTAGAAGCATGAGCGACGTCATTTCCGCAGGCGGCCACTTCAACCTCTACTGAAGTTTGGTAATGGGAAGGAGCACAGCAGCGTACTTCACAGATGCTTTTTTTTATTGCTTGCCTTTAGCGGTGCTTTGATTATTAGGTGGTGTAGAATACCGGCTGTCATTTTGGTTTTTTTTTGTAAAACCCACGACAAGGCCGGTCTTTTCTCCGGTTTTGCCTTGTTTAATTGTTTCAGAACGTGTGGAAGGTGAAGTCTCATCACACGTTCATAAAAAAAAATTTTTTCCTCTTCAGTTAGTATTCTGTTTTGGTATGGTCATTCTTAGTTAACATCCAACTGCATGTTTTACGAAAAAATATCAAAGCTCGTTCCACCGATTGTGATTGATACCTTCTGAACAAGCACAGACCCGCAGTTACAACCGTTTTCTCCAATACATGGCAATCTCTCTTCGTAGATTGCGTTATCATGACAACAACCTAATTCTCCTTCGTTGACAACTTCACTACCTAATTACGACAAGTGAACGAAACTCGGCATAGTGGTATAGTGGACTTATCAGCAAATTTTAATAAAATTGGTTTTTGGATACAGTTATTAAGACATGAGTTAGAAAGGGTCATGGTTTTGGCCTGTTCGTGGTGCATAATGGGAATTGAAAGCCCAAATGAGACACAGACAAAGAAAGGAGACAACAAACGAGCGCTCCTGTTGTCTTGTCCCGTGGTCTCCTTTTTTTTCTGTGTCTTATTTACGCTTTCAGTTCCCATTAAAAATGAGTTAAAGACAATTTCTGTAATCATACTCCCTCCGTAGATTTCCGTGCTTCGCTGCGCAACAAGCTATGTTGGAAAGCCATCTTACAAAACCCAAGATTCCCCCGATGTTCATAAAGTCGGCTTTACCTGTAAACACAAACACACTGCTGGGAACTCCGTAGGTAGCGCAAGACGATACAAAGCAGGCTGTAGTCAAGCCCAGCCCAAGAACAGCGCCGCTGTTAGAAATGCCGAAATGGGAGAGCATATGTGGGGAACAGTTCTGTCATTCTAAATAAAAGCGCAGAAAAACGCGGGACAAAGAGAAGAACTACACAGGACGAGCGCTTACTAACAACTGTTAGTAAGTTGTTAGTAAGCGCTCGTCCTGTGTAGTTCTTCTCTTTGTCCCGCATTTTTCTGCGCTTTTATTTAGCATGTCGCCATACCAACTTGCCCACTTGTCGGTGCTCCTAACAATTCTGTCACCGCGATGCGGGCAATATTAGTTATCTGTCAGATCAGGGCAGAGCGAGCAACGCACGTTCACCCTCGCCCTCTGCTGCTGAAGCGTGTGCGAGGAAGACGGGTTGAGCAAAGAACGTGACCCGTGGCGCCAAGTGCTGAATGTGAGCAGCGTTGCCGTTTGAAGCGAAGGAAAAGACAGGCTAGCGAGCGTGGTTGGACGCACACGCGCACATCGGTGTCTAGACACCAGAAGTGCAACGTCATATGTCACAGCGATGGATTTTGCCACGCGCTCGCGTGCCCCGGCTTATTTTGACGCCAGGTGTACCTGCCCTTTCGTCTGCCTCGCCGCCATCCCACTGAAACGCTTCTGCGTCTACCTGCCGCGGAGAGCTACCACACTGTACCAGCATTCTACGCGTCATCTTGCCTGGAAAACCCGACACAACGAGAAAGAACTGTGCAGGTACTCAGCTTCGGCTGTCCTCCACTGTCTCTACCATTTCGCTGTACTTCACTGTAGAAATACGCTGTTGTCGGAGCTCCAGAAAAGCACGTAGTGCACATCGATGTCGTGGCACTTGAGAGCAACGCTCATCTTTTAGCGCACACTCAATTTTCCTCTTCACGAACGCCGTCGCGTTCCAATAGGTAACTGAAGAGTAACGAATGTTTGAGGCTCATCACCAACGTAGCCACTCTACAGGACCTTTCCTGTTCATTTCTTAATGAAGGCCAGCAACGGCCTGTGCTCCGTGTTTTGAAGACATTCGTTGAGCTCCACACCATAGGCAAGTAGCTCGCTGAACCTCCATTAGAGCAGCAGCGAGTGTCATGGAAAAATGTTACCTGCCTGTTGATGAGTGGGAACCATCTTTACTAAGAGCTGTTCGACGTCTTTGACGGTAAGTATCGACTCACGACAGGGGTCGTGGGTGTGTTACCGTGCGTCTTGGTTGCGGTTGCCAAACGGTGACTCCAGTTGAGCATTGTATTTCATTTTATGTTCAGAATGTTTAAAGGAAGCTTTCTTATATTTTCAATGACGGGTCCTGAAGCCTGGTCCAAGTTTATTTACAAGGTGATGGGTGGCGTACTGTCAAAAGCTGCCAACATGTCTTGTTATTGCAGGTTTCGCTTTTCCAGCATGTTTTTTAGGAGCACACAAGCTGGTGTGTGCACAGGCGCATCCATTAGTGCAACTACCCGTCCTCTTTTTTATCGTAGCATTCAGAGCGGACGGTAGCGTCAGCGTATAAGGGACCATAAATTTGCAGAGAAGTGCACCGTAGGACAATCTCGATAAGTGATGGTGATGATGATGATGATGTTGTCCTCAAAGAGTTTGGCACGTACACACAAGGGGGGATAGGCCAGGGCTAAGTCGGTTGTTAAATAGGTTGGCCTTCAAAATTTTAAATTAACTATTAAAAGGCTGTAAAAGGAAACTTTGTTATGAATAAAATCCTAATTACCCCTAATTAGACCCCTTCCGCAATTCAAACGACCTGAAGCAGAAAGAAAATTTTGAATGCAATTATATAATTCCTTTTTGCAAACCCGAAATTTTATGCGTCAAAAGACAATATAAGGGGAATGGAAAAAGTCAACCCCAAACGCTCAATTGGACCCTTCAAAAGCAGTTTTGTAGCGGTTGAGAAACGGCGGCATTGGAGCAAAAAGTGTTCGATCGTTTCAGGGACTTGGCACCGCACACATAGTTCTGTAGGTGAAAGTTCTGATCTGAACAGATAGAAATTAAACCTTGGAATCCTGCAACGCACCTGGGTGAAGGTCACCTCGCATTGCCGAGAACCTCAAAAATTACCATTCAACCCGAACTTTATATGTTGCTACTCTTCAAAAGATAAATGTGAGTCTGCACGAGTAGCGTCTAACTGCCAATGTCGTCTTAATCTTGTATTCATAGGACATGAGTCATCAATGTACTTCTTTGAAACGACACCTGCCCGCTATAGATGACTGCACGTGCAAGCTACCACTGGCTTAACAGCCTAACATAGTGAATCTAGTTATTCATCGCGCTGTACAGTCCGAATAATTAAAAATACATCCCATGAAGGCGACCTGTGGCTTTGAATATATTTTGAGTACCAGCCGAATCTATAAGTGCTAGGAAAATCTACTGTTCTGGGACAATCGCCATGCTCCGATACGACGCACTAATGTCTTCGTCTCATCTTAATCTTCTAGGCTTCTCGAATCATCGTCACCGCTTCCTGACGGGGTCTTCCTGGGGCCTCGGCTCTGGGAATAAACCGTTCTTCTTCGGGTGTGCTAAACTTTCTGAAGCAGTGGCCTTCCATCCTGCCGTCTACCTCTCCGGGTCGCACCAGAGGAGCTTCGACCAGGTCCACGCTTATAAATTAGCGCGAAAGCAGCAATGATGGCGCCAACGCTGCGGTTCCGGTCCAGCCCGTCATTACTGTCAGCAGCCCCCAACGCAAATCGCCGGAACTTTCTGACTGTAAAGGATATGTCAAAGGGAATCGCAATGCATGAATCCAAACTAACGAAGTTTGTCAGCCGGTGGGAAAGTATACTGGGGCATCGTTCTTTTTGTTTGTGTGTGTATATCGATATACACATAGAAAAGTACCAACGAAATCAGTTAAGTTCGATCTTTGCAATTATGTTACGCAAAAAGGTATTTAATACAAGCATTAAAAAAAGGTGATGAATTTATTGTAAATATTCGACATTGTCTCTGGTCTAGCTGGCTCTGGATTGAAACTTGTTTTTACGACAACACCCAACCGAACGACTAGTGTTCTTTTTTATTCAAGTAAGAATAGCCGGAAACGCCTATACCTTGCCATGGCGTGCATGGGTACGAAATGGCCCTCCGCTTAAAATATGTTGTCACAAGCCAAAGACGACGCAGTTGTCTTCAAAGAAAATATGTTTCTTGGAGTGAACTTGTGCTCCCCTAACAACTCAAAGAATGCTCAGGCGGCGAAACAGCAGTCAAGAAAGTGACGTTGCTTAGTCAAGCGTCGAGAGTCGAATGCTACGGCATCTGCTCTGCGGGAATTTATCACTTGGCGCGAGAGTTTCTGGAATAGTCGAAGCGTATCCAGAACACTGTACATCAACGAAGGTTATTCTAGGCTGTTCACGTTAGTTCGGAATGCTCTTCCTATCAGAAAAGATAGCCCATGCGGCACATAAAGAAAAAATGGAACACGCGCCTCCCTAGGCCCACAGACAACACCGATAACACAGACTGGCGCAGCCGTACGGCAAAAGCAAACCACAATAAACAAACCCAATGCATGGTTCGCGGCAGTATTATCTTGAAGTACCCGCCCGTAAAAATGAGCGCTATATTCAGAATGGATGAATGAATATTGCTGAAAATCATGTATTTAGTTTGTATGCTTCTGTTTTTTAACATCCCGCGGCACCCCTCTGTGTTATCAGTGTTTCAAGCAAAGTGCATGTATATTTTACCTCTTTTGATTGCCGCACGGCCTATCTTATTTTTGGGGGGAGAGTGTTTGGCCCTGATGCCACTAGCCTAGAATAATCTTTCATCTAAGGTGTTTTGTTTATAGTTCGACGTTTTAAGACTTAAAACAATCGCGCCAAAAGATATGTACTGCCAGGGTAGCCGCCACGGTATTCGATTCGCCGGCACTCGCCTGTGCCTGCCACTTCGTTGACGGCAGCTTCACCACCTGTGTATTCTTTTAGCTCTCAAACGAGCACAAGTTCGCTCCGATATTCCTGCGTTTTGTTCAAGACAGCTACATCGTCTTTGGCTACGTGACGTCCGTTGGAGGTGATTGGAACACTCATATATGCTTCCTGAACCATATGTAAGCCTTCGACACAGCCCTACGTAAAGAAGCCGGTACCTGCAAAGTGTCCCGGCCTAGTTTAGAATCTTTGCACACACATAATTAAGAGTAAGACTGCCGCAACCATCAACATTTGTGCATTACGCCTCTCTTTCATCGTCCTGCAACTGGCCCGGGAACCACCACCATTCCGTGAATCCCTGGGTGAAAACACTGACGACTGCTTGGAGAAAGTGGTGCGCGTCCGGGTCTTTGACAGGTGGAATGGCAAAGGGACGTTTCAGCAGGTGTTCGTCTATTCAGATGATGCAGCTAGAACTTGGTTCAAGGACCACAAAAGCTCCCTCACAGACTGGGCTCTGTTGAAACACAAGTTCCTTAAAACATTCGCTGCCATTGTGTACAGGATTGAGCTGCATTTGTGCTACAAGCCCGCACACAACACGACAACCAAGGTGTCGTGATCTCTGTTGAGGAGTTGAAGAGAGTGTTTCCCTTTCATGACGCGGAAATGACAGAAGAACAGTAACTACCATGTCTGATGCGACGGGTGAAGCAAGAGCTCTTGGCTGCCTTGCCCGTAAACCTCCTGTGACGGTGGGCACATTAGATCTGGTGGTCCCGATGGAGAAGACGCTTGAAGTTCGGACGAGGCAGTATGACCGGCTTGTCGATTCTGTGGTTTCGGAGGTGAGCGGAGCCTGGGCTATTAGGTCCGACACACTATGCGAGAACATGTGTATAGCGTTAAGGGAGCAGCTTCGGAAACGCTTCCAGACGACGCCACAACCCGAAGACGTCTCACTAACCCCGTAGTAATCCAGGAACAGGTTCTACACGTTTTGGGGACTTGTACGGCCCCGGAAACATCTCGCGAGCCATAAGCTGTGACCTATTTCGCAACTGTTCGTCGTCTCCTTCAAGCTCTATCTCGTCGCCTAGAGGCTCCCCCATGCTGCCGTCCGCTGTCGCCTGCCCGATCCCCTCGAGTCCAAAACCAGACGCTAAGGAAGACGGTAGTACGGTGAACCCCCGATTATCGTACACTCGGCTGCTACTGCGCAGAAGCAAACCACATCTACCGTCGCTCCCCCTAGAAGAGGCTCGGTTTGTAGGGATTCTACCTCCACTCGCCACGCCCCCTACCAGACTATTCTTTCCAACACCAACTGAGGTCTAGGGAGCTCCAACCGTCAGCGGTAAGCCTTCCAATACAGATCGCCAAACGTCGAAACAACGCAGGCTTCACGCATGCGAGATCCTCCAGCCTATGTAGGGAAAACTAAAAGCAGTAACTTGGGACGTAAAAGGCTATACGGCGAAACAGCAGAACCCTTCGATGACGCAAGGAGGTTACGATACTGTGATTCATGATATGCCCTGAGCCGCGCGACTTCTTCGGCCTTGACTTGACACCTGAACACACCACAGGCACACGGCGCGACGCATACCCGACAACAATGAGCCTACCGCTCAGGGGACGACGACACCGATGACAGATAGTACCCAAGCGGCAACCAGCGCAGCAGGGATACGACACCGCGATGCACCCGGAAATCAATGAAACCGGCGTCTGCGCACAGGTATGCAGTGTCGGCTTGATGTAGTCCCCTTACAGACTGGGGAGCCGACTGGTCATTAATAATCGTATTATTCGCCCCTAACCTGAATAAAGGTACGACGAGATAGGACAGTCCTTACACATGCAAAGCGGAAGGCAATACCGCAACGCCAAGTGGTACCTGCACATCGCGCATCAAAATAGACGACATTACGTACCCTGCTGCGTTCATCATTTTGCCTAACCGCTTCCGTAACGTGATTCTCAAAATTGCTTATTACGCGGACAAGGGTGCAATATTTGACCGGCAAACCAATTCGGTAACGGTTTGCCACATCATTTCATGGCTCCGCAACCTAACCCCGAACACCGTGCTGCTCTAAGAATCGCCCATGATCAAGTCACCCTGCCACTATGCGCAAGCTTGATCATCACCGTCTACTGTGAAGATACTATGCCTGACATTGACGATGACATAAAGGGTTACCAAATTTTGGTACTCGACCATGGTGTCGCCGTTGGAATCGGCATTGCGCGCTTTAGGAACGAAAATCTCACGTTTTGGTTGCTAATGTCACCGAGGAGTACCAGCATCAAAACAAGAGCCCTGCAATTTAGTTCCTCTAAGGAACGCAAGAAGCAAGTGACGTTACCGCGGTCACCGAAATTCAACGGCACGAGAAGATGCCTTCAAACTTCCGCATGTCTTCGACGTGAACCCGGCGCTATCGCAAGAAAAAAGGAACAAATTGTTTCCTTTTCGGCGTCGCTTCACCGAATGTTTTTTGTCGACCTCACAATTACGTCGGATAGCTCTACCGAAGCACCGAATCACAACCGAAGATGGAGCCGGACACACCCGACACTCAACCTACCGCGTCTCTTCACATAAGCGGGAAGCCTTCTGGACACAAGACGAAGACATTCTTAGCGATGACATTACACCGCCATCAAACAGCCATTGGCTGCGCCGGTCGTACTCGTGAAGAAAAAAGACGGTATATTAAGGTTGTTCGCTGGGTACTGTAGGTAGAACGCAATCAACAAAATGTACGTGAAACCCCTTGCCACGAAACAGCGACGCCCTTGACCACTTCTGCTTCGAGAAGTACTTCTCGCCGATGAATCCTATGATGACGATTATAATGATGATGATGCGTGGAATTTATTGGTGAAAGACCGACTGAGGACAAACAGTGCCAAAGGGAAGTTAATCCGTGACAGTGAAATGAAAACAAAAGAGAAGCATTTCAGTAAAAACAAACGTTAAGTAAAACACAAGGCAAGGAAGATGACTGGTGTAAAGAGCCACGTTGTGTAGACGCATAAGAAATTAGATTTAAAAATAACAATGCGTGGTAAGAAAAGAGATGTACAAATTTAAAGTCAGTGAGGAGCGGAAAAACGTGTTTCCCAGAAAACATTAGCTGGTATCATAAAAAGTGCGATGGGTGTTGTGGGATGTGTTATTTGTATAGTTGTGGGAAATGATTGCTTCGTGTTTTGTCAGGTGGCTTGAATTGAATCTGTATGCGTATTACGAATAGGCCCCCTCCAAACCGGCTGCACATGGGTCATGGTGATAGAGTGAGCAGGTGGGAGTGTGCTACATGTTTGTGGCCTATCCGTATTCTTGCTCAGGTAATGTCTGTGGGTCTGATGTGTGAATAGGTTGTGCATTGCCCCAAGAGTGGTTTTACAATGTGTAGTTTTCTGTCTGTTCACTCCAGGGTATTGCCATTTTTTACGTAGGTTTTCTTTTGTGTGTATCTTGAGGTTGGGGTAGAATACTTTTGTTATGTGCACTGTGTTTGTGACTGCAACAGCGGCGGCCACAAGAGAGACCGAGAGAATACTACATTCATAACCCCGGACCACATATACGGGTTCAAGGGGATGCCGTTTGGGCCGTGCACGGCGCAAGCAACGCTTCAGACATGGACACTGTGCTAGCTGTCCTGAAGGGGCACCTGACTCGTATACCTGGACGATGTCGTGGTATTCGCGAGGACTTTGGATGAACACCTCGTAAGGTTGGAATCTGTACTGGAGGTCATTCGTACGTCGGCCGAAAAGTGCTGCTTGGTTATGACGGACTAGTTTTTGGTGTACGTCATCAACGCCGCGAGAGTGCTGGATGACCCAACGAAATCGTCGCCTATGCCAGCCTATGTCAGCCAGCCATGTTCTGTCGACGGAAGAGAAAAATTACTCATACTTCGAGAAAGAGTGACTCTATTATTTGAGAAATTTCAAGATTACGCCCCTACGTATATGCCAGACCGTTCATGGTTGTAACAGACCACCTCACATATAACTCACACGTTCTTAAGTTATATTTCTTGTTCTACGAGCCACCCGCCGTGGTGGCTAAGTGGTGGCTAAGTTGCGCTGCTGAGCACGAGGACGCGGGTTCAATATCCGGCTGCGGTGGCCGCTTTTCAGATGGAGGCGAAAAAGAAAAACGCCCGTGTGCACGAGATTTTGGCGCACAAAAAGATTCCGAGGTGGTTAGAATTAATTCCGAGCCCTCCACTACGGCGCGCCTCATCGGCTACGTTGCATCGGCGCGTTAAACCCTAAATTCAATCAGTTCTACGATTTAGGAATTACAAACCAGACAAGGAGACGAAGACACAAAGAAAGAAACAGATAGGCTGGTTTTTATTCCTTAAATCATGAACCAACAGGCCCAGTTTTCCACGTTGCTTCATCACAGTACTACGATCCTGTTTGCGTGTTAAACTCTTCAGCCTTCACTTCTAATCACTCTCACCGCCATTACAGTGTGCAAGGCGTGCACATTTCTGTACTGCATTCGTCGGAGATAACTGCCTCAGGAAGTGTGTGCCCTCGGAACAGGCATGTTCAGGATGCTTCGCTCGGAATTCGTAAGGGAAGGAGGCCTGTACCATGATTTGCTCTACAAACAGACTCAAGCACAGCGGCTGTCGGCCTTTGTTAAGAAGAAAAGAGGGCAAGCATACAAGGCGCAAATCGACTCCACTGCAGAGTATATGTGGCGAAGGACTCTCTTGGCGCTTAGGTCCAATCGACCCAGGACTCCGCCTGCTTCGGCAGGGGACATCTTCACTGACGGGGACATCGTCCTTCCTGATTTTCTGCGAGACACTCTAGGCTTCGGTAGCACTTGTCCTTGTTGCTTTCGTCCCTTGCCTGAATTTGTGCGCTTTAGATTCGTGCAACAGGTCGCCGTACGCTGTGTTCGCTCACCCATTTGAAGGAGTCCTCTGGCCGTCACTGTAGGCAGAGCTTGCGCCTGCAAGAATTCGACATTACCACATTATATAACTCCGGCAAGAAAGTTCCGGCGCCCACTAGCTGTCTCGCGTCCACGTCGACCCACCAACACAACACTCTAAAGAAGGCGGTGCATTCTTTGAAGTCACCTCGCGGGTCCCGAGTTACGCGTCATCATTGACTACATCGAAGGACGCAAAGTCACCGTGCCGAGGGCATTCAATTGATTGATTCAATATTAGGTGCTATGCGCCGGCGCAACGCAGGCTTTAATGCGCGCCGAAATGGAGGGCTCCATGTTAATTTCGACGAACTAGCAATGTTTAACGAGCGGCGAGAGACACAGAGAACAAATTTGATTAAACTGTGCTTGCTTTGCCGTGAGAAGTTGGGGGTCATTGTTATCAGCCCAACGACGGCCAACGCGGCCATTGCGATTAGCGAGGTCTTTACCTTCGATGTCTCAGTATTCCAGTGTTTCGGTCTACTGCTCAGCTGTGGTGAATCGGGGATTGGGGTTTTCGGGATAGGCTCACAGACTGTTGGCTAGGGTTGCTGGGGCTACGCAATAGGGGCAGTTCGGGGAAGGCACTTGTGTGGGGCGGTTTAGGTGTAGGAGGGTTGGGTGAGTGTATGTGCTTGTCTCTATGAGTCTTCAGTCTTACTCTTGGGCGGTTGTGAGTGCCGAGTGTGGGGGTGCTGGCTTTCGGCGGCAGAGGCGGTTGTCACGTAAAATCGGTATAGTTAAGGAGGCTGTCTCTGGATGACCTAGCCCCGTGGTATGGCTCTGGCGCCACTCCAGCTCGAAAGGTAAAAAAGTACGCTAACGTTTTAACCTAGCAGGCAGTTTACCACAAAGAAATAATGATCGAAAAAAACAAGTATTTGTGGTCGAGAGAGGAGTGCTAAACACGATGTTGAGAGCGTTATTTCATCGCTGAATGACCTCAAATGGCTCCGTCGTAAACAAAATGTTGAGGTTCGTGGAATTCCTAAATCCGACTGCAAAAACTTATTTTACAACCTAATAAAGTAGCGCACAATCGCAAATCTGCTTCCGCTCTCTGGAATTGACGTAGACGCTGTACACAGGCTTCCCTCGAGACCGGGATCTGAAGCCGGAATCATCGTTCGTTTCTACGGGCAATCGCTTGAAGACACGTGGTTGGAAGAAATGGAGTTGTTTCGCGTGTCGAAATATTCCGTTTCTATCACAGAGAGCATGACAAAACAAAATCGTGACCTACTTCGATGCGTGCGAGAATGGGCAGAGGAAAATGGCTATGGCTTTTCCTGGCATACCAACAATACGATTCGTGTCAGAAAGGCTGCAGGCGACCCCACAATTGTCGTCCTCAGCTAAAGACACCTTTAATAGCTCAATGCTGCCTAGTGCGTTTTCGCCGCTGTAGTTTGTTTTTTCGTACTTTAAAGACGATGGTCTTTCTTGGGCTACTTTAACCCAGAAATTTTGGTCTCTCTGAATGTCTTTCTGTCTGTCCGTCTGTCTGTCTGTAACTTGATTCAGCCACCTGGCCAAAGTAATTTGCTTACTGCGAAATGGTCTTATATACTCACAGCCAAATGTAAGCTTCTAAGCCCAGTTTACATGTTCATACTTATCAACTTTGTTGAACAAGAACAAGACATTACGTAAATATTAAACGGGAAACTAGTACACAAGGGATATTTACAGTTTTCCTGTATTAAAAAATTACTGGATGCTTGATTTTTCGATAGCAAATGTTAATGTATTTCTATATAGAACAACGCGTACCGCCTGTTGTGGCCCGCGACACCTCCTGGCGGCATATGAGAAATCACGCGGCAACAGCAAAAAAAGATTCCACTAGCTAGGTTTCACGATCTGCCTGGAACGCACATGAAGCACTGCAACGCGGGTCTATAAACCTTGAAGTCAGCCGCCTCGATTCACGCGCGTCTCCAGCGTACTGCAGCGTGGGCATCGAGGAACCCCTCCTGTAGCAGTGGAACGCGGTAAATTCAATTCGCCTTGAGCAAACCTATAGTGTGTTTTGTTTACCTTGGGATGAGCGCGACGGAACAGGAACAGCATAAGAGGTGAGTGGGAAAGTGAAGGGGGGCATTTCCTTGCTAATTTCTACAAAGACTACCGCCTTTTGACGACATTTTCAACGAAAAGAGCAGATACGCGGCCAATTTTTTTCTCCATGGCTTCTGACCAAGCATATTTATTAGAACTTGATGACTGTATCGTGTCTAATATTCAGGAACATTTTAACTGTGTTCATTTCAACCTTAGCTCTGGTAAAAATAAATACAATGATCTAACTTTATATTTGTACTGTTTAAAGTGCACTTTGATGTATAGTGTTCTCTGAAACTTGGTTTACTTCTGAAGCTCGTGTTTTAAAATATCAGGATATGTCTTACTATCTTAACTGAAATTCTAGTAGATGAGGAGGCGTGTCAATGTTTTTTTAGTGAGATGGAATTTGAACTGCTTACGATTTTTCAACTCCTTACGATTCCATAGCTCGAACAAATTTGAACGATGTCTTTAGGGAGAACAGTTCTGATGCTGCATATGACAAGTTTCTAATAAATGTCACCCATGCCTACGAATTTATTTTTCCGTACAAAGGGTATTCTTCACCAAAATGTGCCCGTAAACCCTGGATAACGCAGGACCTGATTAGGCTAATCAAAAAACGCAATAGCTTTACAAAAGATCTCTGAAAACTAGGAATGCTGTCATCTTTAAAGCTTTTAAAACTCTCCGCAATTACGCCACTAAAGAGCTCCGGATTGCAAAAAACCACTACGATTTTAACCTCTTCGTTCGTGGAACGAACGGCCTCAAAATATTAGAAAAAAAAATACGATGCTTGGAAATCCCACGGAGCTCCTAAAAAAGATGAGAATGGTGAGATGCTACAAGGAGAAGCCTTAGCCAGTACTTTCAATGATTTTTTGTTTCCATTCCAACCGGTTTAATGAATACTTCCTGTTTAAAATAGATAAATTGCTCTACGGACAACACTATTATTATTGATCTCATTGCTGAGAATGCAGTATTCGCGGTGTTTGTCTGTAAGCAAGAGTAATTCCTCCGACGAGAACGGTTTCCAGATAAATCTCGTAAATTTTGTCCTTGATCTAATAGCTAAATGCTTAACACACCCTTTTAACGTAGGCTTCTTAAATGGAGTTTTTCCGCGCAGTATGCAGTCCGCTAAAGTTGTAGTATTATTTAAAGAGGGCTACCGTAATAATTTCTCACAGTGCCTGCCTATTTTCATTTTGCTTGTTATTATAAAGGCACAGAAAAAATTCTTCTTAAGCATCGTCATTTTCAAATCACTATAATATCATTCCCCTCGGTAAATACGGAATTAAAAAAAATAAATTAACAGAGTTGCTTTTGCTGGATCAAAAAACGTTTATCCAGGACTATTTTGGAAACAGCAATGTTGTTCTAGGTATTTCTTTAACTTCACAAAAGCATTCAATTACATCAATCACGATATTCTTCTTCATATGCTACATCGATAAGGATTTCGCGGGAAAGCTCATTTTCTAAAATTATCTTATCTAACCCATTGATCAGAGCGCGTTGTTGTAGAATATATTTCTACAACAAAACCAGTCAAGCATGGCGTGCCACAGGGAAGCTGTTAGTTTCATTTCTTTTCATTTTGTACATCAACGAGATTGTTAGTATCGATGGAAAAGTTAAATACATAATATTTGCCGACGACACAAGTTTACTTTTTTTTCCGGTTGCTCAGGTATTGATTTCGCAAATCACTGAAATAAGACTCCCACATATATTATCAACTGGGAATCCAGCCATAATTTCAAACTGAATTCTAGCAAACCATAGCAGTACGTTTTCATCCACCTCGCAAAATCAGCGCAGTTGCCTCTATTGAAATCAAAAAGAATCCAGTGGAATTTGTCAAATTGTTAAAAAAACTAAGCGTATATGTTAAAGAAACTATGTCATAGAATAAAGAGACTGACTATTTCATCCAGAAATTATCCTACGGCCATTGGTCTTATGCGCAGTTATTGGGGTTCTTTTTCATTCTGAGGTAATTTTATATTTTACAAATGTCTTTTTAGCTCTATGCTTACCACGGCATATTAATCTGTGCTAGCACAACTCGGGAAAATGCTGGAAAAATTACAGCTTTACAAACTAGAGCTATTCACCTAGTCAGAAAGATTTCGGATTTTCTCCTACACGAGAACTATTTAAAGTACAATGTTATTCGCATGTATTTTTTTACAGTATAAACTTTGCCGATGTTATAAACAAGCAGTAGTAAAACACGGCTCACTAATTACTCTAGCTGGTATAGAAAAGCTCTCTTCGATATATTCTACTCGAAGTTCTGAAACCTGGAAAGTAAAGAAACGCCGAAAAAATTAAGGAGAACAAATGCTGGTATACAGATTCCAGTCTTTACTAACTTTCTACCATTCCTTTTATCGATATACACAGCATCTTTATACTTATGTCATGATGTTGTTATAAGGATAACGTTTTTTTTTCTCGCTACTGCATATGTAACTTTTTATTTTTCCAAACCCTCTAGATCGTATTTTGAGTACTGTTTGTAGTCACTGCACATATTGTATATATCTAGAGTTTTTTTGTTGGTTTTGATTCAATGCCGCTTGCTGCCTGTCCTAATGCCGCTTCCCAATGCCGCTTGCTGCCTGACGCACTGCGGAGCTGGTGCTAGTTGAGCGTTTTTACGGCTTTTTTCCCGGCTCCCTTACCGCGAACGTGCTTGTTGTTTTTTCACGCAGGAACAAAATCAATTCAATTCAAATAAATCATGCTTCGTTTTCAGCTTTTGAGACTGCCTCGACTCCTTTTCAAGGGCGTATTCTATGTGAACGTAGCTGCTTCCATGTATTTAAAATGTTATATTGTGACGGGGCAATCCCTGTTCGCGCCAAACATGCGGTGGGCGCTGCGCCGCTGATAGAAGACGACGAGATCGACAACGCTTGGCCCCGGACTCACACTGCTGCCTAATCCAGTGCTTCCCAGCTTATTCGGACTTATCAATAGCTTCCCCTTACGCGTCTTTGCCACGTAACACCCTTGGTGGAGGTTGCGGAGTTCGAGTGAACAAATCATCCCGTACCCTCGCCCGGGCGTGCTCCACCAGCTCCACCCACCACGAAGCTTCCTAGTGGACGCTCGGTTCCTCGTGTCACCATGCCGACCGATGGAGCGACCGCGTCGACGACACCCCTCGTCATCGTGTCTCATCCCCGGGAGCCTGGCCTCTTTACCGGAACAGACGACGTTGATGTCGACGACTGGCTCAGCCTCTATGAGCGTGTCAGCGCTCACAACAGGTGGGACCCTACCATCATGCTGGCGAATGCGATCTTCTACCTGAAAGAGGAAAGTCCCGCGCGCAAGTGGTTTGAGACGCACGAGACTGAAATGACCAGTTGGGAGGTGTTCAAAACGAAGCTGCGAGCGGTATTCGGAAAGCCTCTTGGCCGTCAGCTTGCTGCCCGAAAGGAGCTCGCATCGCGCGCCCAGACGTCGACCGAATCTTACGTCGCCTATATCCACGACGTCTTGGCCCTTTGCTCGAAGGCTGACAGCACCATGACGGAGACCGATAAAGTAGGCCCCATACTGAAGGGCATTGCGGATGATGCATTCCACCTTCTTATGTGCAAAGACTGTGCCACAGTGGAGTCCATCATTACGGAATGTCGCCGATTCGAAGATGCCAAAGGACCCCGTATCGCACACAATTTCACAAGGCTCCCGCACACAGCAGCTACATCTTCATGTGAAGATGGACGTCCACCAGCCCGTATTTCACGCCTTCAAGATCCCGTTCCGCCGTCTGCAGATATAACAAAAATCGTGCGCCGAGAACTGGAGGCTATGGCCCCTACTACTGCGGTGCCATACGGGCCGGATCGGAACGAGCTCCACACCGTTTCCGCCATCCAAGCCATTGTCCGCGACGAAATAGCCAACCTCGGCCTTCACCCTGTGTGTGCGATTGGCTCTACTTTCCAACGACCGTTTAGGTCTCCCGGTCCCCACATCGACCATCCTCCTCCCCGCTACCCCCGCCGAAACCCTACTGAGTGGCGTACACCAGACGACAAACCGATTTGTTTCAGTTGCTCTGGAGTCGGCCACATTGCCCGGTACTGTCGCAACCGCAGGCCCCCGACCTTCCGCAACGGCTACGCCAACTACAGTACTCGACCGTCCTTTGGCTACTCTAATGACCGGCAAAACTGCTTCTCTTCCCGCACTGACTTCAACCCGCCCAACTCTACCAGTCCCAACACCCGAATGAACCGATCGCCGTCGCCGCAACGCCGCCAGTACCGATCACCGCAGCCTCGCCGCCCCTCCCCCATGGCCGACTACTCCCGACCCCCTCCGGAAAACTAAGTCATGCAGCTCAAGGAGGTGACGCTGCATCAACGACTCGGCCCGTAAATCCTCTACTGACTTTGCCGACTATACACAATTTACTTGAAGTCCTTGTCGATGGAGTTGTAGTACGAGCTCTTATGGACACCGGTGCCCAGATTTCCGTCATGAGTTCGAGCCTTCGCCGCCGTCTCCACAAAGTCCTTACGCCGCCAACGTCCCGTGTAGTTCGAGTCGCCGACGGCAGCACGCCTCCGGTCGTCGGAATGTGCACAGCTCGCATACGCATCGCTGACCAAGAAACAGCCGTTCTGTTTATCGTACTCGAACACTGTCCTCATGACCTCATTCTGGGCCTTGATTTTCTCTCTGAGCATTCCGCTCTCATCGACTGTTCTACTGGACTCCTCCGCCTCCAATTTCCTCTCCCTCCTTCTTCCGACGCACCCCAGCTGCGCTGTTGCAACACCGAACACGTTCGTTTGCCCCCAAACGCTGTCAGCTACATCTCCTTATCCCCGTCCTCCCCTGTTGCAAACGGCGACTACGTCGTTTCACCTCTTCTGGACGTGCTTTTGTCACGCAATGTTAATATGCCGCATACTATAGTCACTATTGTTGACAACAAGACCTGTCTCCCGTTCCTCAACTTCGGTTCCTTCCCTCAAGTTTTACCGGAAGGAATGGCACTTTCGTCACTCTGACCTTTGGAATCACATACCGCTACTACCCCGTTAGAGCCCGTGACGCTTTGTTTGGGTCCCACTGTGCAGGCATCAGTTCCAGCGAATGAAGTCGCAGCGATGATCGCACCCGATCTTTCGCAAATGGACGCCGACGCTCTTCGTTCTCTCTTGACGTCCTATAAAGACATCTTCGATTTAGGCAGCCGTCCACTGACTACGACACACGCTGTGACGCACCGCATCATCACTGGGGATGCAGCACCGGTGCGAAGACGGCCATATCGCGTATCTCATTCTGAACACCTCGTGATCCAACAAGAGGTCGAGAAAATGCTCAGCAAAGACATCATTGAACCGTCTTCTAGTCCGTGGGCATCCCCTGTCGTTTTAGTCAAGAAGAAAGACGGCACGTGGTGTTTTTGCGTGGATTATCGGCATTTAAACAAAATCACGAGAAAAGATGTCTATCCGCTTCCGCGCACAGACGACGCCCTCGACTGCCTGCATGGTGCCAGATACTTTTCGTCGATTGACCTGAGATCTGGTTACTGGCAGATAGCCGTTGATGCGCAAGACCGCGAAAAGACTGCATTCGTGACCCCTGATGGCCTTTACCAATTCCGGGTAATGCCATTTGGTCTGTGCAATGCTCCGGCCACATTCGAGAGAATGATGGACTCCCTTTTGCGCGGTTTTAAGTGGACCACGTGCTTATGTTATCTAGACGACGTCATCATCTTCTCACCCACATTTGAGACACACCTGAAGCGCCTGTCAGATATCCTTGAAATATTTCGACGCGCTGGTCTCCAACTAAATTCCAAGAAGTGTCGCTTTGGCCACCGCCAGATAACAATTCTTGGGCACCTGGTCGACGCCTCTGGAGTTCAGCCCGACCCCGACAAAGTTCGAGCCGTCACCGATTTCCCCGTTCCACGCTGGACTCACGATGTCCGCAGCTTTGTCGGACTTTGCTCCTATTTTCGCCGCTTTATAGAAAATTTTGCCCACGTCGCTCGTCCTCTCCCGGACCTTTTGAAGAACGGTGCCACTTTTACATGGGGTCCCGATCAAGCCCAAGCATTCAGCACTTTGATTTCCCTCCTAACGTCACCGCCAATTTTGGGCCACTTCGACGCTTCCGCTCCCACCGAAGTGCGTACCGACGCCAGCGGCCACGGGATCGGCGCCGTATTGGCCCAATCGCAAGCCGGCCAAAACCGTGTGATTGCGTACGCCAGCCGTTTTCTGTCAGATTCCGAGCGCAATTATTCCACTACAGAGCGCGAGTGCCTTGCTCTTGTCTGGGCCCTCGCAAAATTTCGTCCCTACTTGTACGGCAGACATTTTAAAGTCATCACAGATCACCATGCGCTGTGCTGGCTTACCAACTTGAAAGACCCCACCGGAAGGCTTGGTCGCTGGGCATTACGTCTGCAGGAGTATACGTTTTCCGTCACCTATAAGTCGGGTCGCTTGCATAAAGACGCCGACAGCCTCTCACGTCACCCTGTTGAGCCCCCTGAGGCCACCCCACCTACTGATGTCGCTTGCGTGTTCGCAATATCAGACTTTCTCCTCATCGGTGACGAGCAGCGCCGCGACCCGTCGCTCCGTTCCCTCATTCAACGACTTACCTCTTGATCACCCGATTCTTCCACGCGCAACTTCACCCTACGAAATGGCGTCTTATACCACCATAACTTCCGTGCTGACGGTCCGGACCTCCTCCTCGTTGTGCCCAGCCACTTGCGTTCGACCGTCCTGTACCAGCTACATGACATACCCACCGCAGGCCACCTAGGAATAACCAGAACTTATGATCGAGTGCGGCGTAGGTTCTTCTGGCCTGGCCTTTACCGATCTGTACGCCGCTACGTTGCCTCGTGTGACAGTTGCCAGCGTCGGAAAAAGCCTTCCACACTTCCTTCTGGAGAACTTCAACCCATCGACATTCCCCATGAGCCGTTCTTCCGGGTGGGTCTTGATTTACTTGGTCCCTTCCCACTGTCATCAGCGGCAAACCGGTGGGTCGCCGTTGCGACAGATTACACTACGCGGTTCGCCATCACCCGCGCCCTTACAACAAGCTGCGCGACTGACGTCGCTGACTTTCTTCTCTACGACGTCCTTCTGCACCACGGCGCGCCCCGCCAGCTTCTAACTGACCGCGGGAAAAACTTTCTGTCCAAAGTTATCGACAACATCCTCCGCTCTTGCTCGACGAAACACAAACTTGCCACGGCCTATCACCCGCAAACTAATGGCCTCACCGAACGCTTGAACCGGACGCTAACCGACATGATGTCTATGTAGGTGTCGTCTGACCACCGAGACTGGGACCTTGCATTACCATTCGTAACTTTCGCGTACAACACCTCCCGCCATGACACGTCCGGTTTCTCCCCATTTTATCTACTGTTTGGCCGTGAACCGGCTTTGCCTTTGGACTCGCTCCTTCCTTCCTGCTCCTCTGAATACGCTCGCGATGCTATCACTCGCGCCCATCAAGCTCGTCAACTGGCTCGCGACCAGCTTCTTGCTTCGCAAGTCTCACAAAAGACACGGTACGACGAACGTCACCGCGCGGTCCACTTTCCTCCGGGATCCCTCGTCCTGCTCTGGTCCCCTGCACGTCGTGTTGGCCTGTCCGAAAAACTGCTCCAACCCTATTCTGGTTCATACAAAGTGTTGCGTCGCGTCACAGATGTGACGTATGAGGTCGCTCCTACCGTCTCTATACTTGGGCCTCATCCTCTACTGTCCCGCCTACCAGTGTTGTCCATGTCGCCCGCTTCAAGCCATATCAGCTCCCGCTGACCAATTCTCCTTAGACAGCACCGAGACGGTGCCTCTTCCGCCGGGGGTCATGTGACGGGGCAATCCCTGTTCGCGCCAAACATGCGGTGGGCGCTGCGCCGCTGATAGAAGACGACGAGATCGACAACGCTTGGCCCCGGACTCACGCTGCTGCCTAATCCAGTGCTTCCCAGCTTATTCGGACTTATCAATAGCTTCCCCTTACGCGTCTTTGCCACGTAACAATATCATCCGCGTATAGAATGTATTTTATGTAGTCAAGAGTTCGACGAAAGTTCGTCTGGTCAGGTATCATGATGATGTGTGTTTTCACCTTGACTTGATCAGTGACGGCATTTGGTCATTTTAGTGTGGGTATTTTGTTTAATTCTTCAGGGAAGTTTAAAATTGCTTAGTTGGAGGAGTGGTGACAGCACGGTCCTTTTCGAGGCACCCTTAGCTGGTAGTGTTAAGGCGTTCGATTTGACATCTCCTACTGATAGTGTTTGTTTTCAATTTGAGAGTAAATTCAGAATGTATCTTTGTCCGGGGTTTGTTGCTTTAAAGTTGTTTAGGCCAGCTGGGTGTTTAACGTTGTTTGAATCTTTGTGGATATCTAGGACTAGGATTGCTGCTGTACCAAAGTAATTTGCTTGGGTGATTATTTTCTGCTTAAGTTGCAGTAGTATTTCTAGTGTGGAGAGTACCGCTTGAAAACGTATCGTGGTTTGTGGTATGATTTGAAGTCTGTTTAAGTGCTGTGCCAATCTGGGATGTATTATGTACTCTAGTAGCTTGCCCAGGCTTTACGTCAGTGATATCGGTCCTAAATTCGGGATTTTGAGGGATTTTTCTGGTTTCGGTATAAACGTAACATAGGTATGTTTCCATATTGGGGTAGTGTTTCTATACGCCTCGAGCGCGGCCTATAGGGGCGCCACTGAAATCCCCCTAGCGGCCCGTTTCGAAAGCAGGCGCGGGAGTCGGCATCCCGCTCCCCAGGGCCGCCGCTGCTTTTGCGGCACGTCCACGACTGAGATTTACCCTGTGTGGGCGTTTGAAATCCATGTTTATGTGGAGCAGTCACTCTGTTCGCAAATGAGGTGTGTTTACGAGAGTGTAAATGTTTCTGACGAGAACTTAGTGTGGTATATTCGGTCTGTATAAGCGCCAGGTGTGTGTCACAGGTCAGCGGCGCGGAACCGGCGTGTGATGGAGCCGATTGTAGTTGCACTGACCTGAATTTACTCTCCGTAACCACCGGTTCCTCAGATGTTCATGCTACGGGTATACGATTTAAATCGGTTTTGTGCGCTTACATAATCAGCGGGGCACTCATACCTGACAGCACGCCAATTATGTTTGCCAATATTAAACCTCAGATATTGATCACCACCATTTACAAGCCAGTCTGTGTTCATTTCGGGAATATTCAACAAAAGAACGATGGACAATGCATAATTATACTCGGGGATCAGCACATGACAAAGTGGTCTTGTCGTGAGGTGAGCGCTCGCAAACATTCATCTGCTCCTCTGCGAGCAGCGCGGAGACGGGCTGAGAATATAATCTGCGTCCGCGACTAATTCTTCTTCGAAATATAGTCATATGGCACAGGGAGCCTGTAGAATAAAGCAGAAACTGAAATAATTGGGCCTTATCACATACCACTCTCTTCCAACGACACCTTTCATCGCTTGTTGAACAGCCTACCCTGTATACTTCCAAAAATGCGGCCGCCGTATGATCAGCTGTTCGTTGAAGTAGAAAAATAAAATGAAAGTGAACGCGACATTTGTGTGTGTGATTGATTACTAAAACGTTCATTGCTTGATTCCGCTCCGCATTTGTACACAGCGTCCCTTCCCCCCCCCCTCCCGATGCCTCGCGAAATAGCAGTGCATTTCGCGTATAGTTGGTTCAGTGAACCCTAACTGGCTTACGTTTCGACGAACGTCTTTAGCATGTCAGAAGCAGCACTGTTTTTTTTAATATTTCCGTTAGAGAATTATGTTTCTTATTTCCGCACTTGCAATACATTTATTTTTCCGTGGTTTCATTAATTTGCCTTGGTGTGTGGGCACATATTTAACGACGCACAGCTAGGCTTGGAAGATACTTAACATTTTAGCCGGTTTATATGCTTATAAAAGGCATAAGTTATTGTCCGGGATTGGGTAATCACATCCCCTTAATATATTTTTCTGCGACGTATATATTCAAAACGAAGCCGCCTTCGTTGTCCACGCTGCAAAAGAAGCCAACCTCTCATTGTGCCAGTATCAGGTCTAAACGAGGCGACAGCAGAATTCATTTGTGCCTGATGTTTTGGAGGTTACAGGGGTGATATGTTGCTACCGTCGCCGACGCCCGGAAGAGCGGCGACGAAGCGCGCAGCACCGCGTCTCCGGGTAGCTCTTGCAGGCGATCGCGTACTCTACGAAGACACAGCTGCTTTTTAGGTGACCTAAACGTACTCTTTGCCTATAGACGTCACCATAACAAGTTTTTTTCAGGGCGCGGAAAGGCGAAAAGAAACGAAACAGAACCTAAACACTGCACGTGGCCCTATCAGCCACGCAGCACAAATCCCGTCAACGCCGCGGAGAAGCGGCGGCAGGCGGCGCAGCGATCGCGAAGCTCGAGGCGTATAGCCCAATATGCGTTAAGAACGGCTGTGAGGGTTGTTATTGAAGTTTTGTCTAGGTTTTTTTACGATTTTGTAGTGATTTTGTCCTCGTCGTGGTGCGAACTGGGTGCTTAGTTTGTGCAAGGCTCACCTTACTTAGGATTCAATTATTCCTTCATCTAATTCATGGTTTACTTCGCCTCAGTAAGGGGTGATTGGGTCTGGGAGCTTCTGGGAAGTATGTATCTTAATGAGCAGCAGCGGCGGCACGGACCGGTCAACTCACGGATCATCCTGTATTTTTACGGTGATACAGACAAGGCTTCTACTACCCTTCCCCTGCTGCTCGTCTAGCCTGCTGCTGAGGGAACACCAGCTTGACTGGGTGATTTCCCTGGACCTGCGCAGTTAAACCCTTCCCTGCGCGGCGAGGCCGTCCTTGCTCTATAAGAAGCGACGGATTCAGAGCGGCCGGCACTTGGCCAGCAGCGGCGGCACGGACCGGTCAACTCACGGATCATCCTGTATTTTTACAGGTGTGAAGTCCCCTGAACGGCACAATTTTGTACAATATCTTTACCGCACTGCTGCCCAGCAATGAGCGACTGTGCATGCAATGAGTGTGATGTGCGCATCGGGCCTGATGACTTTTATCTGGCATGCAATGAATGTTTTTGCGGGTACCATCTGGGGGATTGCTCAGCCGTGTCAGATAAAGTCTTTAGGTCGCGAAGTGACTCATGCCGAAAGCAATGGCGGTGTCCGTTGTGCCGAGGAGTGAAACAAAAAAACACTGTCGGCTACGACAGTGTCACAGGAATCGCGGCTTTGACTGAGAAAGTGAAAAGCCTTTCTGAAACAGTCACTGCCATCGAAAGCAGCATGCAGTGGCTGTCTAACAAATACGACACGGTGATAACAGATATGACGAACCAGCAGAAGCAAATTGCTGACATTAGGCGCCGAGTGGAGCGAATGGAAACAGGCCAAGGCAACGTAGAGATAAACAACCTGAAGAAAGGCATGAATGAACTCGAGTGGCACAACTGTAAACTGAATCTTGAGCTGCATGGCATACAAAAAACCTTCTTGAGATAGTCAATGTGGTTGCTGCATCGCTCAAGGTTCCTGAACTTGCTGAAAGTGACGACACACCCGTGCATCGGTTGCCATCGAAGCCAGATAAGACACCTGGGATTATCGTTCGCTTCACTCGACAAACCGTGAGAGACAAGTGGCTTCAGAAGAAGAAAAAACTAGTGGAAGCTAATTCGGACGTGTTCATTCAAGAAAATCTGACGAAACAGACGCGAACCCTTCTATGGGAAACGAAGAAGTGGGCAGAGGAAAAAGGCTTTCGCTTTGCCTGGCATAGCTATGGCAAGGTTCTCGTGCGTCGATGCCAGCGAGAGCGCGCGGTGGTCGTCAGATCACGAAATGACCTGTCGGCTATCGCTTAGGCCGTAGACCAGCGTTCTTCGCATCTTCAAGTTGCATGTACAGGGCCGCCCACGCTAGGTGCGAACACGGCGCAGCGTGGCAGTGCTCCGCGGGGCGCCAGCGCACAAGCCGCGGTCGCGCGTCGAAGCTCAGCGGCGCAAGCGCACAGGGGCTTGGAGGCGGGGCTTTGTGTCGTCTGTTAGCGCGGGAGCGCGCCGTGCTTGCTTTGCTGTGAAGCTCGTCCAACTCTCGGCATGCTTGTAGCGTCTTGGCGCGCCGCAACGCGTTGCGGGAAAGCGCACTTCGCTCACTGCGCCGCGTTTGTAGTTTCTGCGTAAGACAACTGAGCGCTTCCTTTTAAGTGCGACTTTATTAGCGACCCTGAATCACTCGTCCGCCGTCCGCGCTCCCCCTCTCCCCTAGCAACGGCGCGGAGGAGGAGAGAGAGCGTGCGTAGCAACGGTCTCGGCGTAGCAACGGTCTCCTGCTCGGCGTAGCTGCGGGCAGCGCGCCGCTCCCTGAATCACTCGTCCGCCGTCCGGGCTCCCCCTCTCCCCTAGCAACGGCGCGGAGGAGAAGAGAGAGCGTGCGTAGCAACGGTCTCGACGTAGCAACGGTCTCCTGCTCGGCGTAGCTGCTGGCGGCGCGCCGCTGCACCGGTTCGCTTCGCGTTCCGTCCGCGTGAGGGCGCTTGCTCGTCGGCTCCGCATTCCGACGCTCGAGGGCGCTCGCGCGACGGCGCGCCCCTCCGGATCAAATCGGGTAACTTCGGGCAAACTAGGGCATTCGCACTCTGCCATCTTTCCTCTCACTTGGGAAATGCTTGTTTTCCGTGCCACCATCCCAGTCCAATGCATATATTGTTACAAACATTTCTGGACTGGTTTGGTTGGGATTATGGGGTTTAATGCCGCAAAATGACTCTGGCTATGAGACGCTGTAGAGTAGCACTCCGGATAACCACCCGAAGCTCAGCAGTGATATAGCTCAGCAAACGCGCGTTCTGGCATTTCGCCTGTGTTGAAATGCTGCACCTGCTACCGGAATTGAACATGGATCTCCCCGCTCAGTACAGTCAAGCACCATAACCAGTGAACCGCGGCTGTGGGGCATTCTCGGCTCTTGACGACATTCTGGAACTAAAGAGGGTCACAAAGCAAAGCTTTATTTTTCTTCATGTGCTGTCTAAAGCATATGGCCATATTTACCTGTATATGGCGTCTGGCTCACTTTTTTCGTCGGAGTGTTTACATGCTCTGTGCAGCTCGGAAGCGCTCGTGGGTGGCTTGACGCGACTTCGAATGACTTCACAGCAGAAATTTGAAGCGTAGCGGCTAAAGTAGAGCCTGGGTTGAGCACAAAGAGGGATTGATTTAAAGCAGTCGTTTCGTGCCGTGCAGTGCCGGAATGGAGAGGGGATGAACTACAGTAAGCTGTCACAATCCTTGCGAATGGGTTGAAGGCATATTGACCATACTGGTCATTTTTCTGTTCGTGGCGTTGATAGGCCATGCGTTTTGGGATGGTAAGGAGAAGGACGCAGAAGTGATGGACCGCAAGAACGGAGAAGCTGTTACACAACGGTGGAGCGTGGAACTAGTGACCAGAGCTTCATTACTCACATAGACCCATTGCGGGGAAGTACGAATCAGAACAGAAAAAAGGTTGCGTAGCAGGTGGCAAGAAAGGGTAGGTAAGGCCCCTGTGTCTCAAAAATTAGCCAGGTATATGCTTCGCAACTAATGATATATGAACCATTACGCAGCAGGCCACAGTGGGACCAGCCCATTTGCCGGAGAGTAGGATGATCGTGCTGGATGCGTGAGATCCGCTTGCTGGGCGGCTGCTTGAACTATCTCGACAATGGGCGATGATCTTGTAAAAAAATTGAAAAAGCTTGCCCAAGGTTACACAAGGGTTGATCCATAGCGAAGCTGAAGGATTTCTTTTTATGTAAGCACTGAAAGACACACCACAAAACATTGCATTAGCTTTGAAATTGTTTATTTCAGGGCCTGTCGCCGCTTTCCACTTCGGTAGTAGCAGTCATCGTCATATCCATCTTCTTCCTCATGCATGACTCGCGGGCCCGGTACGTTTTGTCAGCAGGTTTGCACATTTCGCACAAAGTGGAATGCGTCAGGACGCGCTAAAACCGGCGGCAACCGCATTCGCGAACTGGGCGTCTGTAGAGCAAGCTGTATTGTCCCCCTCTCCCCCCCACCCCCTTCAGTTTAGGTGCAGACGCACGTGAACTGTTTCCTTGGTATTTATTTTGCGAGCGCCACGCGCAAGCCTGGGCTTCTCCAGGCGCTCGTCGTGAGGCGCGGGCTCACATGAGCGGTAAACTGCGGGAGTAACCATGACCCGAAGTTTTCTGATGACGCCGCACGCCGCACACATTTACGGCCTGCAACAACAGCACCGCTGTTAAACAAGCCAACAGATATCGAGACCACTGTCGCGGGATCGAAACCCAGCCACATGTTGCCAAAATTTCATGGACTCGAAATGCACGGACCCTCATGTGCTGCATAATGCCAGTGCACATTAAATAAATCCTGGTGGTCAAAATTATCCGCAGCTCTCCTCTTCATTAAATAAACCAAACCAGTCCAGAACTGTGGGTAACAATATATGCATTGAACTGGGATGGTGGCATGGAAAAAAGCAAGCGCTCAGTTGTCTTACGCAGAAACTACAAACGCGCCGCAGTGAGCGAAGTGCGCTTTCCCGCAACGCGGCGCGGCGCGCAAAGACGCTGCAAGCATGCCGAGAGTTGGGCGAGCTTCACAGCAAAGCAAGCATGGCGCGCTCCCGCGCTAGCAGACGACACGAAGCCCCGCCTCCAAACCCCTGTACGCCTGCGCCGCTGAGCTTCGATGCGCGGCCGCGGCTTGTGCCCTGGCGCCCCGCGGAGCACGGCCACGCTGCGCCGTGTTCGCACCTAGCGTGGACGGCCCTGTACATTGCCCCTGATAAGCTTAGGCACCACATAGGAAAGAAGTATCTCGCCGGAGTAAAGTTTTTTCACTTAAATGTACAGTCAATGAGGAACAAACAGGTGTCTTTGAACTTATTGTTTAGTCAGATAGTTTTTCATTTTGACATAATTATGCTGTCGGAGACTTGGCTATCCAGTGAAGATCCAGCATTCTCGATGCCTGGATACCATAACTTCTATATGAACCACCCGTCTCGCCGTGGCGGCGGTATCGCCATATTGGTAAAAAATGATTATCGCTGCCAGTTGTTGCATGATTTCAGTGCTACAAATAACGATTTCAAAATTTTGTCCCTTTCATTGAATAACTATGTTGTTTCGGTTGTATATCGACCACCCACTGGAAACTACAGCGCGTTTTTCTCGTATTTGAAAACAGTTTTGCCTTAACAACAAGCTCAACGTTCTTTGTGTTGGAGATTTCAATATTGATATGTTATCAGAATATCATGCAGCGAAAGAACTTGTGCATATGTCTTTGCAGCTTGTGCAGCTTTTTCTTTCGCCCCCTCATGTACTACTTGGAACATGAAATAAAGATGATGAATATTATTATTATTATTATTATTATTATTATTATTATCCCTTCCTTGAACTGCAGACGTATGCGTGCAGACCTTACATTTCTTCACAAAATTGTTCATGGTGACCTTTCTTGCGCAGACCTGCTTAACTGTTTAGAGTTTAGTGTACCACAAAGGTCCACCAGGTCGCATCGCCCGTTCGTGACCGCTGCGCGCAACTCCAATCATTCTCCTGTGCGCAGAATACAGAATTGTTACAACCGCTTCTTTGAACGCCTTGACATCTTTCAGAAATCCTTTACAGTTTACCGTACAACGCTGTTGAATACAGTATGTTAAACACCTATGATATGTCTGTCGTTCTTTTTTTTCTGGGATTTGATTTCTCTGCGGTTGTGTCTATCCAACTGATAGTTGCTATTTTTGAAACTGTTTACTGTCATTTGTTCGTTTTTTCATTTGTCTCTACATTCTTGCCGTTGTTTTTGTTGTATTACTGTCAAACTTTGTTGCTCTGCCTGTCGTGTGGCCTTTACGACGGGCAGAGCAACATAGGCATCTTCTTTTTTTATGTTTCACCTGTACCCAGGCTCCGCCTGTGCTTTATTTCTGTCATTTTCACTACTTCAATTTCTGTGTGTCTTGTCGCTTTTTTGTTTCTTGCTATATGTTTCTTGTATTTTGTGTATTTTTTTTTCATGTAACTACCCGTGCGCCAGCACTCAGGCCTCTGGCTGTTCCTGGGCACGTAAATAAACATGATTGATTGATTGATTGATTGATTGATTGATTGATTGATTGATTATTATTATTATTTTTATTATTAATGTGGCTGAACAGGTCTCCCTGTGGTTTTTTAGCTTTGTACTGGCTGGATTATTCGGTTGGTTGTTTTGGAGTTATATGTTGTTGGGGTCAGTGAGGTGTTTTAATAACTGCCATGTTTTCATGCCCATGATTTTTTGTATTTGGGTCAATTCAATTCAATTCGTTTCATTCACCAGATAATACTGGTTGGCTGCCTGGGCTAAAAGCTGCGGGAACAGCTTGACGGGGGCCCAGACAGCCAGTACAAGGCAGCGAAAAAAAGATACATCAGTCAGCACTGCGCGTGCAATTGGCAATTGCATGCATGTTATAGATAGGAGAAATGTAAAAGCGCTACAAGCACGTATGCCATTGTAACAACAAGAAGCGACTTTAGATGAGAAAAGAACTAGCAATTGAAATGCATAAGCAAAATACACAGCCATGTACAATAGTGAAAAAAGTACAAAAAACAAGAAAACTTGAACTTGAACAAGAAAACTTGAAAACAAGAACTATGTCATCCCATTTGGTTTGAGCTGGTTTATATGTGTGCTTTTGTATTGCTTCGCCCAGCTTTTCTAGTTTCCTGCGCAGGCGGTGGTTGTGTTTCTTTTTCTGCTATCTCGCCTTAATCAGCCAAAGGCCTTCAAACGCAGCTTACCGGCATTCAGCCTCAAAAATGCCATCCTCGTGAACAAAAATTTCAGTAGAGAAACGAGAACGTATAATTGTTGTTGTCATCTCCGCAAGACCTTCTGGGCAGCGTTTTGCAAGCTTCGGAACATCTCGTCACAGCACGCACTACTGCAATGTGCAAGGCGAAGGACAATTGGTCCCGTCTTACATTGAATGTATCCAACTATGTCCGGAGCTGCCACGACGGCGAGCGGCGAAAGACGCCGCCAGCGAGACACGCCGCACTTCTGCAACCAACCTCCGTCCCATGGAAGCCCTTCGAACACATTGAAATGGACATTCTGGGCCCGTTCCCAACGTAACGATTTGAAAACAAGTTGAATGTTGTATCCACCGACTACATGACGGGTTAAACAGAGACCGCCGCTCTACCGAGGATGACTGCAGAAGAAATTGCAAAGTTCTTTTTACATCAAGTTGTTTTGCTACATGGAGCCCCTGAAGTACTAATGACAGACCACGGTACAGCGCTCCCAGCGGAGCTTATGCAAGGCTTCCTACGTTATGGCTACACGCTACACCCGAAAGACACGTAATCTCACCCTTAGACTAATGGACTAACCGAACGCCAAAATAAGACGGTGGTCGATATGTGGTCTATATAGATTGGTGTCGAGTATACGCGTACAATACACCTCTCCAGCAGACTACGCGGATGACTTCATTCGAGATTGTCCGCTGTGGACAGTCGGCGTCGACAAATGCATGCCATGCTCCCACACGAAAACGACGATGACCTCAACCCGTACGTCCAACGATACCTGCACCTTGCGAACAAGGCCCCCAGCTTGCTCACGTACGTAATACGGACCAGCAGCTGGCCTATAGCGGATGCTACACCCTCCGTCGCGGACACGACGAGTATCACCCAGATGATCTTGTCTCGGTTTGAACTCCCATTCGACGTCGAGTAGTGAGTGAGAAGCTCCTACGACGGTACTTCGGGCCCTACAGAATCCAACAACAGGTTGGCAGACTGATTTACGTGGTTGTCCCGGAAAGTGATTGCGGTACATCACGGCACCATATCACGGTGCACAATTTATTGGCTGGTAACGAGGAATAATTAGACGAAATCTTATATTGCGCATTCTGCGCCCCAGTGCTGAGTTTTTCGGCGTCTCACGGAGCACTCAACGTATGAATGGTACCACAATGGGTCACTGCGATGTCGTTCTTTGAATGAGAGTTGATCAAAGCACTGTAATATATTAGTTGTTAGATGAAGGCAGAAGTGTTTTGCTGAAAATGGGCTTTGACAATATTACTTTCGCTGCACATCGAAATGCGAGAGCTCCATCGCTGCACTTGCCGTGTCCTCGATTTTGTATGCTAATTTGTGTTACAAATTGCATTGAGATTCGTAGAAATGGTGTAACTAATAAGATAACTAATTAGGGTGTTTAACATGTTGCCCTAAATACCGAATGAGTGGAGGTCACTAAGTATGCCGTAACACCAAGCGGTGTCATAGACGTTCTCGATGTCAAAAAACACCGTAACACAGAATTGTTTGTGATGAATGGCATCCTTTATATACTACTCCAACGTAAGCAATTGATCGTTGGTGGATCTCTTCACTCTCAAGCCAGCCTGGCAGCTCTCGAGAAGACCATTGTACTCAAGAAAATACACGAGTCTCCTGTTGACCACCTTCTCCAGCAGGTTGCACAGGCAGCTGGGTAGGGCGACGGGTCGATAACTAGCGGGAGAGGAAGGGTCCTTCCCTTCCTTCAGGAACGCCACTACTACGGCCTCCTTCCAAGAGTTTGGAATGTGCCCAAAAGCCATATGTTGTTGTATAGATGTAGGAGTGTTTCAAGGGATTCTGGGTGTAGGTGTTATATCATGGTGTATGTGATTGTGTCTGCATGTGGAGCTGAACGCTTACATGTCGTCAGAGCGGCCTGCAGCTCATGAATTAAAAAAGGACAATTGTAGGAAGCGTGCGACATGTTATCACGCAGGGACTTCTTTTCCGTAGATGTTTTGTTTTTTATGAAAGTGTTTGCGTAGTGTGCTGAACTGGACACATGTTCAATGTGTTGTGCAAGCGTGTTAGCCTGGTCTTCGAGTGTGTCACCGGTTTTGCTCACCAGGGGCCGGCTGTGTGTCTTTGGTCCTTTTAGTTTGGGTATTCGTGTCCAGACTGTGTGAGTGTAGGTGTATGAGTTGATGGAATTGAGGAAGGCACGCCAACTCCCCCGTTTCGCCTCACGATGCACACACTTCCCAAACGCCTTTGCCCGTTTGAAGGTAATGAGATTATTTGTTGTGGGGTACCGGCGAAGGATACTACACGCCTTGTTCTGGGCATCTGGCGTTCGCCTACATTCCTCGTTCCACCAAGGCCTCCTTGGGTTGCGGGACGCACTGGAGGCTTGGGGAATGGACTTTTCGGCGGCGTCGAGGATGTGCGCCGTGATGAGTTGAGCGGCTTCCTCCACGTGTAGGTGTTTTATGTATGTGTAGTGTAAATTAGATATTTCTGTTAATGTACTCCAGTTTGGTTTGATTCATTAAACCTCTTGTGGGAACGTGGGCTGCTTGGGCCTCTACCTACATATGCTAGTGAAGTTGGGAAGTGGTCGCTACATAATGGGTCCGTGCCCACACTTCACTCAAGACACGGAAAGGGAATTGCAGTACCAATAGCCAAGTCAAGATGTGAGTATGTATTGTGTCCTAAGTTATGGTATGTTGGCTTTTTTTTTGAAAAGGCATGCTCCCGACCATGTAAGAAACTTCTTTATCAGGCGACCTCAAGCATCCGTTTTGGATGAGCCCCAAAGTGAGTTGTGCGCATTAAGGTTGCCTGTGAGGATGTATGGTTCTGGCAGTTGGTCAACCAGTGCCTCGAAGACAAAGCTCAAAAGTGCAAGATCAGAAGGTGTGTAAATGGAGCACACCATTAACAACCTATTAAATATTATCGTGGTGATGGCTACAGCCCCAAGGACAGTGTTTAAATACAGAGGGTGGCATGCTAATGATTTCTGGACTACAATGGCCACACGACCCGAAGAGTGTGTGCAGCCAACCCTGTACTTTCTGAATACCATGTACCTACTTCAGAAATTTGTCTGTTTGGAACTAAGGTGTGTTTCTTGAAGACACATCACACTTGGCTGATTGGCATGAAGGATCTCATACACCTCGTCAAGATTTTTATGGATGCCTGTGAAGTTCCATTGAAGCATGTTTTAATTTCCCATTATTTACATTTAGGAACGAATGGAGTGTGTGTGTATTTATGTGTCGTCTTGGTCTTTTTAGGCCTCTCTCTAGGCTTGGAAGTAGGAGGCCGCTCCTGTCGCTGCGTTGCAAGCCGGAACGGCCCGACGTCCATCTCTTCGTCAGATGTCAAAGAGGCGCCTCATGAACCCGCCCCCGGACTTGGCCCCCCTTCGGAGACCTTTCGTTTGACCCGCCACCGCCGAGGGCGGTGGGGGTGCCAGAGGGGCACGGGGTGAGGTGGCTGTGGGAGCCGATGCGGGGCACGTGGTGTCCATCCCCTCGGTACCCTCCTACGCACAGGATAGCGGAGGCAGGGACGGGAGCAGTACTGGTCCCAGGGGTGGTTGCCACCACAACCGCTGCTGCCTCAGCAAGCCATGTGGTGGAGAGTTGGGCTGCGTGAGTCACCCCAGCGGGGGGCGCTAGAGGGACCCGGTCAAACTCGCTAAACTGGGTCCCTGTGGAGACCAGACGCCGTTGCGTCCCCCGGCGAGCTGCGTCCGCGTACCTCTCCAGTTGGAAAGACTTGAACCTCTTCGGCGCCTCTCGGAAGGTGGTGGTCTCGGTTACCTTAATGTTTATTATCTTTTTTTTATTTGATATTTTTCAGATTTGCGGGAGTACGCTGCATGCGGCCCACCGCAGTTCACGCACGTTAGGGTGTCAGATGGGCAGTTGTCGCTCGGATGATCATGCGCCGCGAATTTTGCACACGTCGTTGTGCCACGGCAAGAGTTCGTACCGTGCCCGAACCGCTGGCACTTAAAACAGCGCCGCCGGTTCAGGCTGTGGGGACGTATGGAGCACCGGATAAAACCGGCATTTAAATGTGGTTGGAGAAATGCGTGGTGAAAGGTCAAGCTGATGTGCTTGGTGGGAATCTGCTGGTCGTTTCTGCGGATGGTGATGCGTCTCATGGCAGTGACGCCCTGATCCTTCAAGCCGGCAAGGAGATCTGCATCCGTTTCATTCAGGAGATCTGGCTCGGATATCACACCCTACCAGCTGTTGAAGCTCCAATAGGGTGTGACTCTGATGTCTAGATCAGCCAATCTAGTGTGAGCTAGAAGCTTTGTGGACTGCTGCTTGTCATTTATTTGTATGAGGAGCTCACCAGAGCTTTGTTTTTTGCACTTATACGATTTTCTTATTATGGCTTCAAGATATTTTGCAATCAAGAAGACTGCCTGAGATGCAGTGGGTTGTTTCGGGTGAGAGATTCTATCACAGGAAATTGAGAAAAATGATCCGGTTCAAGAAAGGTTACCGATGGTAATGGAGAAAAGATACTTCGGTGCGGCCCCTTTTCACGGACCGATCACGTTTCAGGGGGGGGATTTGAAAATACCATATGGCATAGTATGAAAGCAGGGGACGGGGGTACTTTCTTCCTCAGCCTTACCCTGGTAGCTGAAGAGGTCCCGGATATATCGTCACGGTTGGTCACTACTTATGTATGGGGGCTCGGGGTCCGCGGTGTCGCCAACACCGTCACCGATATTGCTCAAGGTGGCCCGTGCGGGGAAATCGGTGTGTTGCACTGTCCACTCGTTATGCGACACTTTACGCAATACCACCGGCCCTTCAAACGAGCTGCGGTAGGGATGTCACAGATTTTATCCTTTCCGAGGTAATCCTCCATCATGAAGCTCCTCGTCAGGTTTTGACCGACCGTGGACGAAACTTCCTCTCGTGAGTAGTCGACGACATCCTTTGCTCTAGCGCCACCACGCACAAATTTACGACTTCCTACCATCCGCAGACCAAAGCCCCTACGCTGCGACTTAACAGAACTCTCACGGATATGCTTTCCATGTAAGGTTCGGATGAGCATCGTTACTGGGACATCGCTTTGTGGTTTATTACATTCGCATACAACTCCTCACATTATGATAACACAGGATTCTCTCCTTTCACCTCCTGTTCGGTCGAGAGGCGATATTTTCCCTCAACACCATACTCGAACAAACCGCGCCGCCTTCTGGTTATGCACAAGATGCCAATTCCCTGGCTGATTTTGACCGCAGCATAGCGCGCAATAGGCTTACGTCATCCGAGGATTGTCAAAACTACCGCTACGATCGACGCCACAGTACGGCTACTTTGTGCCCCGATCCCTCGTGCTGCCCTGGTATCCTGCACAACAAGTGTGGCGTTCTGAGAAGCCGCTCGCACGTTGCTGCGGCCCCTACCGTGTCCTGTGCCAAGGGACTGCTGTGAACTAATATATAACCCCTGTCGTACCGTCTGACTCATCCCGCACTCCGAAGACTGGCATCGTTCATGTCGTCCATCTAAAACCGTGCCGTTCACAGTCTACTGTTTTCCCTGAGCCGCACCGAGACGGTGCTTTTACGGAAGGGGGTTCTGTGACGAGACTTTTTTGTGAGAGTTTGCCTTACGGCCTAACAGTTATACATACAACATCACATTGGTTTCACGCAGAAACGTCAGAAAAGACTGGTACTGAGGGCCCCATACCCAACGCTGTAGATCAGGGGGTCTCCCAGTATGGAGCCCTGTTCCCCGGAGGTGTTGAAGGGGAGACGTGTAAAGGGCAAGGCAGGTGCATAGAAGGTGGCTCGTGTCGGCTTCGGACGCAGGGACCGTACAACAAGGACAGGTGTCCGCAAACGGTGCGTGATATGGGGCAGGCCAAGTGTGGGTCAATGCTGGAGATAGGCCACCCCAACTCGTAGCCTCCGCAGCAGGACCTCCTCCAAGCGAGCGAGCCCACTGTGGAGGTCTGTTCCACGCGGTGGAAGTAAAGCACGCGTGGTGCGGTGGAGGTTCTCCTTTTCCACCAGCAGTTATTCTAGGGTGGACACCGAAAGAAGTGGTAGCAGCCATGGAAAGTCTGTACTGCGATAGTCGCGATCTGCCGGTATGTGGGCAGGAAGCATGCCCCGGCGAACCCACAAAACACGCACAGGGCATAGGTATATGTCCAGGATCGCGTAAATACGTGCCGACAAGCTCATGCTACGCGCAACGCGACGTACATCACGTATCTGGGCATATGTCCAGGATCGCGTAAATACGTGCCGACATGCTCGTGCTACGCGCAACGTGCAACGCGACGTACATCACGTATTTCGGTCGTTAAGTCCGTGTAAATTTGCAGTTTCACGCCGGTAGTTACTGTCGGTGCAAGCGCTTGGAGGTCATCCCGAATAGCAGTAAGTTCTGCCAACAGGCTTGATAGAGGGCGGAGGGTCTCGTAGGCACAGCACTGGTTTAAGGTTGGGTGAGAGGGAGAAGATAAGGCGCTCGCTGTATAGGGTCCGCGAGAGGTGCTGTGCGTCGGGATCATCATAACGGAGGGAAGATGAAGAAGATGCTCATGGAGACGCGCGTGTAGTTCATCCCTCATATTGAAATTTTTGTTAAATATATTAGGTGTGCCATTCTCGTGTTCCCCCTTACAGACCCAACACGGATTTTACTATCCATCGTCAACAATTCATTCGGCAGGTTGATTAACTAAAATACCTTGGTGTCTTATATGAGAGTAAATTGAATTGCCTCCTTCACAATGACCACATTTCCGCGAAAGGCTCCAGCGCTATCACTCTTTTGAGGCGTCTCAGTCACGAGTGATGAAGTCTGATGGCAGATACACTCTCGACGGTTTACCGCATGCATGTTCGTCCAGTCTTACACTTTGGGTACGTTTTGTTCTCCGGCTCTGCGGGCTATAAGCTCTCGCCTTTGGGGAAGCTTAAACGTCAAGCATTGCGCTGCTGCTTAGGCCTGCCCGGTTACGTTCCGATTCGGTTGTTGTACTTAAAAGCCGGAGTCCCAACGCTGAACGGAAGGTTCAAATACCTAACAGTCAATGCACTCGGAAAGTTCTTTGAGTCCCTGCTGGCCAGATCACAAGTGGTTTCCCTCCAGCATACAATGTTGTTTTTCGGTTCTTATTGGTCTTCTTGCCGGCGCCCTCTGGTCATTTTTGCCAATTCGTTGCTTACTCCATTAAACACCACCCTCCTTTCAGTTCCCTTCTTGCGGTTACCATCCACAGTAGTAAGGATTTCTCTTGATAATATTTTCTCAACAAACGCTACGTTTCTCTCGCCTAACCTAATCAGCAACATTCTGCTGGCTCACCAGTCCGAATACCCATCCCACGTGGCCGTTACAACAGACACTTCGAAAAAACATAAAAAGGTTTTAGTGGTTATTTTTTCTCCGGTATTGAACTGGTCTTTTTTATAGCGATTACCAGATTTCATCCCCATTTTTTATGCGGAATTTCTTGCCCTACTCCTGGCAATCCTTAAACTTGATTAGGCGAATTTTTCCGTGATGTTATTCACCGACTCCCTGTCGGTGTGCATGGCTCTCTCCTCGGAAACTTTACATCCTATTCTTAAAACATTTTATTACTGCGTCCCCACTCACGTGCGGGAGAATCCGCTCATTTCGCTGCCTGGGCACTGTGGGTTAACCCTCAAAGAAACAGCTGACATATTTTCTAAAATAGCTTTCGCTTTACTGATCATCGAGGTTGTTACCAAATGTTCTTGCGTCTTGATGGCTTGTTATTGCCAATACATGTTTAATCAAAACGCCTCATATCATGGTCTGAACAATTCTCCTGGACTTGAAGGCCTCTGGTATAGCTGGGAGAGAATTTCCGGTCAAACTCGCTTGTGCGAAGAATCGCTGATTTCTTTTCGCTGTAGTGTGCCGCCACTTATTCGGTATTTATATAGCGCATATCTGATAACCTCCCCCTTCTGCCACTTTCGCCAAGAAATTGAATAGTCGAAATTTTCTTTCTTTTTCGCCGCCGATTTTGTAATCATCGGAGAAGGGTGCAGGAGATTCCCCTGCTACGTCTTGAGCTGCATTTAACTGTACCGGTGGTTGTGTCGTTTGGAGGAACTAGCCTGGGCCGGTGCCATGGGGACGTGTGCACCGCCATCCGCTCCTTTATTTCGGAGACACCTCGTCTGTAGTGTTAGAAACTTTCCGATTAGGCTAACTTTCACCTACGTTACCTACTCTTCTCTCTGTGGTTATTTTGTGTGTGTTTTTCCTCTCGTTCTCACGAATTTTGACCAAATGCTTCCTCTGCTCCAATATATTGCCTCGCATAATTAATTACTAGGAAACCCAACTGTTCTTGGGCAATCCCCTAAAGTGGGTATGCTGCATATTTTTGGCCACGACCACCATCACCTTGCTTTGCCAACGCTTTCAATACCGTGCCCTCTGTAACCGGCAATACCGGTCTACCTCTTCTGAATATCCCTCAAGAACGATATCCTTGACGACAAAGTCAAGACAAAAGATCACGAGGCTATTCTTCGGTTGGACCTGCAGTGCGCCTTCCATTAGGTGAAACACTCCGCACTTTTGGCTAAGGTGTCGAGACTCAGCATGGGCGAATGGTCATACAATTACATACGAGACTTCCTGACGAGTCGAACCGCTGATAGTGACACCGGCGACCTGGCAACTGCTCAAGAACAGGCTCGGCAGCTTTGGGACTCACCAGGGATTTGTCATCTCGCCTCTGTTATTTGACTTCCTGATGACCGGGATGGCCGAGTGGCTAGAAAATATCGAGGCCGTCGGGCCCATCATTTACTCCGACGATACTACGCTGTGAGTCCAGGAGAAAGCGACGCTGACTTTGAGGGCAAAGTGCAGGAAGCAAACCGAGGACCTGCTTGACGGTTCGGGCCTGATGCGCTCACCGGAAAAGTCGGAGCCGCTGGTGGTACCACCGAAAATGGCAAATCGAAGCAGTACAAGCCAAGAGAGTACGAAAAGATCAAAGCCGTTATGAGGAAGGGCCAAGTGAACTCTGGGGTCGGTAAAATCCGGGTCCTGGGAATGGTGCTCGCGGAGAAATGGCAAAAACGCCGTCCGACTGACCACCAAGGTGGCTAACGCGATGCGACTCATAAAAAGGATCACCAAGTGCATGGCGAGGGGGAGGGAGGAGAGACTGATCAGGCTCGTCAAATGCTTCGGTACGAGGGCCATCGCGTACGTCACAGCTTACCACAACTGGCCGCAGAGCGAGCGCGTGCAAGATCAACGCCATCACACTTCTTGCCTATAATGCGGTCTTCGCGCTGTTCGACGGCGCGAGTGCGACCAAGTCCCTGTGCCTGGGAGTGCACAACACGCTGGAGTAGGTTGCAAAAGCACAACAAATTGCTCAGCTGGAGCGGCTATCTACGACCGCGGCGGGCATGAGAATACTGCCAGACTGGTAGTACGATACGACGGCGAGGAACGCGACGAGGACAGTCCAACCCCCGAGGACTCCCGTTAGCGAATCACGGTGGACCCTGTACCGAGAAACGTAAATCCGGAGTACAACGGGGGAGACCAGACACAAGCGCGAAGGCCCTCATCGATCTACACGCAAGCGACGGGCAAGCGAGGTACTTTGACACGGCCGAGTATCAAGTAGAATGACAAGCTCTCGCGGCGGTCGTCGTCGACGCATTGACCGGTGCAACGAGGGCGGCGGTGAGCGTTCCCGTAAAATAGGTGTAGCAGCATACGCAACAGCTACGTCCTTATCGTCAGGCTGTTGTGCGGTTGTGTGGACGTACGAAAATGGGCCCATCTCCCCGCGAGGAGGACTCGAGGAAATGCGTCGCAAAGGGGGTGGGTGTATTGCGTTAACGTTTAGTGTTTTGGTGGTTGGTGCTATCACGGGTAGACCACGCAGGTATCACACCGCTAGCACGCCGCTGAGTCGCCAACGCACGCCGCTGATGACGTAGTTTGAATGAGTCAAGGATATAAGGCGCTTTCGTAGCCTTTGATTCTGTGTCGGTTTTGTGGCGCAGTGGGAAGAGCACCATGTACCTCGCGTTCCGCCCACAGTTAGTGAATGCGTTGTATCAGCAGCTTCTTGACGTAGTTTGAATGAGTCGAGGACATAAGGCGCGTTCGTAGCCTTTCATTCTGTGTCGGTTTTGTAGCGCCGTGGGTAGAGGACCATGTACCTTGCGTTCCGCCCGCAGGGTCGTGGGATCGAAACCAGGCGCCGGTAACTGTTATTTCTTTTTATAGTGTAGGGGGAGGCTGGCTCCTGCGGACGCCGACGCACGGGTGACATCGTGAGTTATACAAATTCTCTGCTTTTTAAAAGAGAACGAATTTGGCTTCCAGGCTCCAACGCGAGCACAGCGTCTGCGTCTGTTTTCTGCGTGGCCCTGGTGTGTCTGCCACAGGCGCCGTGCAACATTTCTGGGTGCGGGGATCCCGCCTCTTCACTGGGCGACCGGCCCTGCGATAGAAGTTGCACAGCGCCTGTGTACGACGCGCCAGTGCCGTGGAGAAGAAGACGCAGACGCAGTGCTGGCGTTGAAGACTGTAATACAACTTCGTTCTTTTTTTCCTGTGACCACACAACCGCACATCACGTGCCGAGGGCGATGGGCGGATGCTGCTACAAAGGCGTCCGAGGCTCAGGGGGTGGCCATCACCTTGGCCATTGCTGACACCGGTTGCCAGACCGTGTTGAGTGACTCGAGGAATGCGGTGCGAAATTGCGCCAAGGGCCGAGTATGCAAGGAAGCCGAGCGCGTGCTGCGGAAGGCGATGTATATGCAGGAATAGAGTATCATACTTCTGAAGTGGTTTCTGGCGCACGCAAGCGAAAATGTGTCGGCAGCGACCGACAACCACAACGAGTAGGCCCACGCGGTGGCGCGAGTGCTAACGAACCACGCTGCCGCAACCGACCGTCCGGAGTAGTGCCGAGTCGAGGACCGCATGACAGACTATAACGAGGTCACAAAGTTCCACCGCCTGTTTCGAAAGACTTTGCCGCCCACTCACCATGGGCTGAGCCGCACAGAGGCAGTGGTGTGTCGGCAGCTGCACCGGGACCTTACCCACCCCGGTCCTGATGAAAAATATATATATATACAAAAGCCTACCCAACCGGTGCCAAGATTGGGTCGTTAAGTGTAGCAGTGTGGAGCCCTAGAGAAGGCAAGTGCAGCAGGGGGCCGCAGAAAGTAAGATGGGCAGGTGAGATCGAGAAGTTTGCGGGGATAATTTTGTCACAGTTAGCACAGGAATGGGATAACTGGAGAATAATGGGAGAGGCCTTTGCCCTGTAGTGATCGTAGATAGGCTGATGATGATGATGAAGACGCAACCGACACGTGCCGGGTATGCCAGGGAGGTAGGCAGAATTCGTGCGCCTGCTGTGGGACTGTATCAAGTTTCCAGAGGGAGCGTCAACAAGAACGGGAAGAGTGCGGTCGAGGTTAGAAGCAGCGATGGCGAGCTACGGCCAAATAGAAGGCAGGTTTTGCAAGCTTTCGGAAGGCATAAGTCTAACGAAAACGACGGAGAGGCGCATTCACGTGTGAGGAACCGCAAAAGCAGCAGAAGCCAACTCCTAGTGGAGCACCCTGGCAGGACACATAGAAGCACATGTCGGGGCGCTTTTGGGCATCGATCTGCTAGCAATAGAATAAATTTGTTTCCATCCATCCCTGTCTAGCGCGACACAGAAAAGTTTGTCCCGGTATTTTCTTTTTGGTACTCGTTACGACCCGCTCCAGCGCGAGGCGTAAACGAGGGTACTGGTGTTTTTTTATTATGCGTTACGTTCTAGCACGAGGCGTAAATGAGTATCCCGGTGCCCAGTACTGACTACACGACATGAACGACGATGACGACGAAGACGACGACGACCGTAGCCGCCAACAGCGTTCGGCCAGCCCCCGCAAGACACATCAGCTGCTGCGTTCTGGCGCTCCGAGCATCACTCCTTGTATCCTTTACGTGGTTTTGGGCCGAATTTTAGGGCTCCCTGGTGACCTGTTTCTCTGTGACCTTAAATTTTTCAGGATTGTAGTTAGGGTGGGTGCTTTTTTGTGCCGAATAGCTACTAACTTTCCCGGCCGTGGGGCTGCCCCCTGGTTGGCCAGTCTTTCCACGCAGGATCTTTCTATGCAAGCCTTTCTCTGCAACGGCTTGACCGACATCTGTTTGACGTTGGTTCCGACGAATGGTGGGGCGATTCGCCACAACAATTTTGGGAAAATGCATAACGCACTTCGTGCCGCTACGGAACACTGTCAAAATTTCTAGCGTGCATCCATTCCGGAAAGGTGGAGTGGTGATTCGATCATCAACTTGGAGTGTGTGCTACACCTTCTTAAGTGCGAGTCATTTGCTGCGTTCCCGGTGAGCACATTTGTTTCTTCTCACCTTGCGTTTGCAAGAGGAATCATTCGCGGAGTTGACATTGAGATGTCACTCTATGATACGCTAGAAGAATTTGGTTCCGCGGGTGTCATTGCTGTGCACCGATGCAGCAGAATTGAGAAGGACTCCCGCTATCCTACCTAGTAAGGCACTGCTACCTTCGCCGGTGTGTTCGTCCAATCAGATCTCCAGGTGTGGCTTCTTATCTTTCGCCTCTTTCTCAGCATCCTTTACAGTGTAGGAAATGCTGCCGACATGTTCATAGTGTCGGGGGATGCAAATCTTCAGCTCGCTGCTCTTTGTGTGGGGGAGATCACCCTCCCACACCCTGCAGTACGGAAGAAGTAACTTGCTATCTGTGTGGCAACTCTCACCCGGTGTACTACTCAAGGGGTCCGGTTCGCGAGCAGGAAATGAAGATCCTTGAAGTAATTGAGAAACGCCGGTGCACGCGGAGAGAGGCGATATCAATGATTAGAGAAAGATCGTCCAGCTATGCCTCAGCAGCTGCCCGTGGTTTCACACTTGGTGATTCGTCTCTCGCTGACATCATTGCCTCTGCAATAGCAAAAAGTCAAGCTAAAGTTACGGACAGGTACATGCACGCCATGACCAAACTTTTGGCAGCTGACACAGCCCATGTATCTCAGACTGTGTCTGCATTGTGCAACGTAGTGGTACAAAGCGATTCAACGGGCGGGGTCAGATCTAAAACTGTAGGGTCACTACACCAGCAGAGTTGTAATGAGTCTGATCTTTCCGAATCGTCCAACTATGTCATTTCTACAGCCCTGCAGTCTCGTAAACTTCCAGAGCACAGCCAGCACTCACCATCCTCTCCCCCTGGTGTGCACCCTTCGCCTCAGTTCTGCTCTGGATGTGATCCACCTTCCTCCAAAATCATTTCTCCACAGCCCACTTTTATTCCATCCTCCAACATTCGTCCTGCTAACCGAACTAGTGCAAGTTCTGTGAACACTCCAGTGAACATGGATTATCAAACAGTTCCATTTAAAAGAACTGGATCTCCGACTGCGGGCTCACTGGAATCGTCTCCAAAACAAAAAAGCAAAGAAAGGTCAAGGCGTTCTCAAAAAGAACGACATCTTGCAAGCTGGGGTGGCGGTCGTCAATTTATCGTAATGTCGCTTCGGTTACTGCAATGAAATAGCCGCTCTCGCATGTCAGCTCTCTCAGGCCTTGACTTCATAGTCTCCAAAGAACAACCAGACATTTTTGTACTGCAGGAAACCTGTCTGAACCCGCGTCGGCCATTTTGGTTTCAGAATTATCCGATATTACGCTTACATCGACTCACTTAGCAGCAGCAGTTTGCGGTGCAAGCAAGCCCAATCTATTCATATATTTCCATCACACAGATTACTGGCCTGGCTAGATCTGTCATTGGAGTTGTACAGCTCTCCGACTGCGCGGGAGAACAGCGGTCCTTATCGCCAAGACGCAGGAGATCCACTGCACATTGAGAGGGAAACTCGCGATTTGACACCCGCTATAAAAAAACGGCAGTATCGTTGGCTCGGCACTTATCAGCAGCAGTTTGCGGCGCAAGGAATCCCAATCTAAGCACCTATTTTCATCACACAAGTGCGAAATATTCGTTTTTCTTACTTAAGTGCCTTTTGCCACTGCCGCTTTCACTGCTGCTGCTGATCTGTGTTTGATTTTCTGTCATGCGTACTAACGCCGAGTTTTGTAAGCGAGTTCAGCTTCTTGAAAGTGCTTTTAAGAAAAAATTGATTCACGTTGTCGACAAGGTGGCATCAGCTGTTCGGGAGAGGATTGCCGGTGAAACATGTTTGGAAGATATAGGTATGAAAACAGAAATTGAGGAATTCCGTCGTAGCCTCTCTTTAATGAATGAAATGGTTGAAAAGCGGAAAAAAGAGAATGGTTCCCTTAAAGCAACTAACCAATCCCTCACTTCACTAAACTCGGTAATAAAAGAACGACTCTCTGAAATGGAGCAGTATTCGCGCAAGAACAATGTCGAGATACAGGGTGTCCCGTCAACAAAGGGCGAAAGCTGCGTTGCCTCAGTGCAAACTATTGGCGACAAGATCGAATTCCCCGTGAACGAGACTTATCTCTACATTGTTCACCGCGTACCATCCAAGGCTGACACACCACACATCATCGTTCGATTCTGCTCACGTGCCAAAAATGCAGAGTTACTGAGCAAGGCTCGAAAAGGTAGCCTTCAAACAAAAGACTTGGGTATACACGAAGCTGGGTCTCGCCCCGTCTACGTCAGTGAGCACCTCACGCCTGAAAACAAAGGATTGTTCACAAAAGCACTGAAACTAAAAAAGAAAAACGACTGGCAGTTTCTATGTAATGGTGACTGCTTGATGAAGACACGAAAAAGCGAAGACAGCAAAGTGCTGCGGATTCGAGATGAGCATACCTCGGAATATTCACTAACTGAAATTACATGTCCTGAGATCAGCAATGGCATACATCGAAACTAATCACCTTCAATGACTGATTTCATCTATCAATTGTGCTGCTGTTTATTTCAACCCACAAAGTCTTCGAAAGCTTCATGGCGAGTTTTGTTCCCTTTTGACATCCATTTTTCATTCATTCGTAGCAATCTCAACCTCGATCCTAACACCTTTGCCTGGTTACGTAACTTTCTCAAAAACCGCTCTCAGTTCGTGTCTGTTAATCAAGTTACGTCTTCTTTTTCTCAAGTCCATTCAGGTGTTCCTCAAAGCTCTGTTCTTGGACCACTGCTCTTTCTAATCTACATTAATGATCTCCCTACCACAGTACAGTCTTCAATTACCTTTTTGCTGATGATTGTGCTCTTTACCGCGATGTTATAACTGATAATGACTCTGCTATACTCCAGTCCGACAATAACGCAATCGCTGCATGGTGCAATGACTGGCTTATGTCTCTTAACATAAATAAATGTAAAGTAATGCATGTATCCCGTAAAATAACTGGTGGTTTTAAGTATACCCTTCAAGGTAATCTTCTGGAGACTGTAACATCGTGTAAATACTTAGGCGTCTATATATCATCCAATCTCTCCTGGGAACCACATATTAACTACATAACAAATAACGCTAACCGCACGCTCGGCTATTTAAAACGAAACTTTTCTAATCTTACGTTCTCACTGAAGCTACAATTGTATAAAACTCTAATTCGACCGAAACTTGAGTATGCCGCTTCTATTTGGGACCCTGGCCTGGCATCTTTAACTTCAAATATTGAATCCGTTCAAAACCTGTCTGCGCGTTTCATCCTTTCTAATTATCACCGCACAGCTAGTGTATCAACCATTAAATCAAGATTGCTCCTACCCGATCTGTCATTACGGCGTCAGCTTCAGCGTTTGTATTTATTTCATAAAATCTTTCATCACGACACACTTCACGCTTTGCTCCTTTCAAGCCCCTCGTTCATATTGCGTGGCTTAGATCACCGCCACAAGGTTGAACCCATCCATTGTAACGCTAATGCGTTCTATCACTCGTTTCTACCCCAAGCAATAAACCACTGGAACCACCAGCCGATAGTTCTAATTCCTGACAATTATTTATTCAGATCTGCTGTGTCAACTTACATTTGCAGCCAGTAATGAATGTGTCATTTTTTTTCTTTCGAACATTTGTGCCTATTGTTGTCATTTTGCTGTATTATGGCCTACTATCATGTTTCACTTGTGCTACGTTACCGCTTGCTGATTAGATGTAAAAAATATCCTGAATATGTACCGTTTTTTTTTTTCATCTGTTAGTCATTTATTTTAGGTTAGTTTTGAATCGTTTGCCTGCTGTTATGTCACACAAGACTGGAACTTTACTGCTGCAGTTTGTTGCGAACTTGGCCTGATATTATTTTTCTCATTGTTCTGTTCTCATTTTTTTTCCTTCCTTGCTGTGTCTGCTCCTTATTAGATTGTTTTGTTCCCACTGCCCTCTGTAACGCCCTACCCGGGCCCTGAAGGTAATGTAAATAAATAAAGAAATAAATAAATAAATCTGTGTTTCCCGACCGTGGCTGAACACGTCCGACAAGAACTTGTTCTCGTTTCCATTATATTGTCCTAAATACTGTCACCGCACTTCATCCAATTACGGAGGATCAGCACTATTACTTTTATCAAGCGTCAAGTACAAGCGAAGGGTTGACTTGAATATAAACGTAGTATTGTGAGCCTGTAAAGGTAGAATTACACCGCTATAGTTTTGGTGTAATGATAAACACAAAAATTGGTTGTATCTACCGCTCTCCAAGTTCTTGAGTTTCTAATTTTTGCTCGGTGCTAGAAAGAATTCTTCATTTAATCACTCGTGAAAACAAAAACCGGTAATATTGGGCGATGTTAACATTAATCTGTTAATTAAGAATACATAAAGTGCTTTAACGGGTATGGGTTAACCAGCCATCATGCTGTGGAAACAATACAGAAGCTATTATTGATTATGCCTTAACGTACATACTGTGCCCACCCGATGCTTTCATTATACGCGCCGACATCACCGACCACTACCCTATTGCACTCCGCTTTAATTTCCCTATGTCATATCCTAATAATAGATTCACCAAAACCGTCTTCAACAAAGCGCAATTTGTCAGCCTAATAGCTAACTCTGACTGGTCGCCTATAATGTCAATTAAGGATGCCGAAGCAGTGTACACCATGTTTTCATCTAATATTACCACATGTTTATCCTCCTCTACATCAGTCGTATCATGGCGAAAGTAATATTCCTCGCCACAGAACTCCTAGTTAACTCAATTTCTGCTAGAGAGAATGCGCAGGAAACATAACGTCCATAGAAAAACAAAAAACAGCCATTTCATGTAATCCTTTTCTCTCGCTACAAAAAATACCGGTACGTGCTTGGCATACTATTGAAAAAAGCCAAACCGGAGTACTACGAAAAACAGATATCGCAAACTGACCATAATGTTGAGAAGCAATAGCGCATAATAAAATCTTTCTTGAATAATAAGACAAATAAAAGTGGTAATACTGAAATACGTACAATGAAGATATTTTTACTAACCCTGCGGATATTTCAAATGCCTTCGGCAGATTTTTTCTGTTCATCCTAACCTATCCACAACCCGTTGCCTTGATAACAATCGACAGGATTCACAGTCTCTATTCATATTTCACACGTCACCAAGCGAAGTGCGCAGCACAATCCTAAATATCAAAAACACTAATCCCGGTCTCAGTATTATTTTATAGTTTCACCTAAAAAAAATACTTGTCTACATAGTCGATGCTTTTGCGCTCATTAAACTCTTTTTCAAGACCGCAGTCTTTCCAAAAGAATTAAAAAGAAGTAAAACGCCAATAAGACAATAATAACCAAGTACCGACCGATCTCCATTCTGCCTTTTTTTAGTAAAGTCCCGGAAAAAGTAATAGAAAAGCGTCTTTCCAAATATCTTAAAAATTTTAACCGACTATCCCCGCGACAGTTTGCTTTCCGACCTGGATATCCAACTAACCTTGCTTGAATTGCTTTAGCCGACATGATACAATCCAAAGTTATTGAAAGAAAATTTGTTGGATCGGTTTTTATTGATTTCACTAAAGCATCTGATACCATTGACCACAACATACTTGTCCAGAAATTAACATCTTATGGCATTACTGGACCTCCATTGGAGCTACATCGCAGTTACGTACTTGATCGGGAACAGACATTTAGTATATCTGGAGTGCTTTCACTTACAACAGTTGATAACATTGGCGTTCCACAAGGAACTATTCTAAGGCCAATTTTATTGCTCCTTTATATAAATGATCTTCCCAACTGTTCATCGTTCATCAATAATTGCCTCTTATATGCTGATGACACCTCTGTTTTCCCTTCTGATATAAACCTAGATATACTAACCTCACAGCTCAATAATGACCTAAAAAATAACATCGACTGGTGCGAAGAAAACAAATTATACATTAATCCACAGAAAACACATTATATGGTATTTAGCTCCCCTAAAAGAGTGCGGTGTACCATGTCTCCGGTTTACATTAACACGCATGCCATCTACCCATCAAGACACTGCTGCTTTTTAGGTGTTGAGTCAGACCTGTTCCTCAAATTTACTTTTAAATGCAGAGCATTTGAGTAACTCACGATGTCACCCACGTTGGCGTCCGTAGTTCGCACCGCACCCCTCCCTACTATATATAAAAAAAGAAATACTATCCAGCACCAGGTTTCGATCACTGGACCCTGCGGGCGGAACGCCATGTACAAGGTACTCTAACCACTGCGCCACAAACCCGACACAGAATGCGAGGCTATGAACGCGCCTTATATCATTGACTCATTCAAATTACTGCTGACGAGCGCTCTCTCGTCAGCAGTTGCCACAAGTGCAATAACATTAACGTAACGCAAACTACTTAACGTCATGCGCCCCCGGAAATGCTCTGCATTTGATCGTGCCCCTCGCGAGGGGGATGTTTCAATGCGTCTTCCTACTGGCCAGTACACTCGTCGCCATCTGTCGGATGTTGTGCGAACCCTTTGCGGCTGATGGCGCGCGATCTGAAACGACATTTGCATTTCTTTTTTTTTTTCTTTTTTTCAGATAGAAGGGCGTTTTTCCAGCTGTTCAGCCTGACGCAGTAGCGTTTGTCGTCGTTATAGCAACGGTCTCGCGAGATGTAGCGAGACAAAAACATTAAAAACTTCTTCTACACAACATTTTATGCCTTTCTAGAGGATTTTGCAACTAAAAAGCAATAATAATAGTATTGACGGCTTTTTTACATATACTCGCTAAAAATCAAGACTGCATATAATATCAGGGCCCTAATCAAAGCCGGTGATTTCTTTTCGCCACAAACTCTTATCACGCTTCACTATGCCTTCATCCACGGTCACCTAAATTACACTATGGCGTCTTGGGGATTAACTTACCGCTCTCTTGTAACTCCTCTACAGCTCCTACAAAATCAAGCTGTCCGAATAACCACACGCAGTTTCTAGAATGCTCAAGTCACACCACGTTTCTTGCAGCTTAATCCGTTACGCATAGACAAACTCATCTTCCACAACTTGGGAATAACCGTATATAACTAATTCAATTAGAACTCCTAGTTTCTTATATGTGATTGGCGTCGATCATTTAACCAACCCAAATGTTAAGCGGTTTTCACAGAAGAATAAATTCTTGCTTCCAAAAGCGCGTACAAATAACGGCTTACAGAATGTGCGATGCACTATCATAAAATTTTGGAACACTTTGCTCGTCACTGTAAAAACTCCGCTACCGCTTACACGTTTCAAAACATTACTGCGATCATACCTATCTGAAAAATAACACGCCATTTAACTTGTCTGTACATTTTGAAGTGTTTAAATCCTGGACATTCATTTGCATCGGTGTATGCAGTATGTTTGCATTGAAATGCCTTCCCACGTTATTCTTAAGGTTTTGCCATTTTTATGCGAAATAAAATGTAACTTTACCCCGATTGTATACATTATTTTACTGTGACTTCCTCCGTTAATGTTTTTTTTTGTTTGTATACCTATTGTTGTATTACTTCACTGCGTTCTGAGAATAACACTGTTCATTGCTTTTGCTACTGCTGAATTTTTTTTCTTTTCTACTCGTTAAATTACAAGGGGTCCCATTACAGTGCTATAAACTCTGTGAACCCTTTCTGTATAATATTTTTATACATTGTATTTTTTGTTACGATTATTAAACTGAAACTGAAAACTGAAACTGGAACTAGAGGATGTGGATTGTTAAATTTCGTATCATCGCAATTTTGCCATAAAGCCTATAAGTCATTTGAATTCATGTCTCTGGATTGTGAAATTCTAGCAGTTACATTTAGCCTGCCTCGGTGTTTTGCATTTTCGCTGCTTAACTCCGATTTTCCGGACGGCACCATTTCAGCCTCTCCACTCGATGGTGTTTTGGCATCGTGTGAGAAGCGCGTTATTATTTGCGGAGATTCTATTTCACACCATGTATCTTAGGGGCTCCCCATCGATTCCTGTGGTAGGCGGCTAAGTGGTTGAATGAATGATAACAAGATTTATCGTTATAACTCTGGTTCAGCGACATTTTTTCGTTGGAAGACTACTTCAGTCTTAGACTTGACTTTTTGAAACTCCGCCAATATCTCTTCGTGGTCTACTTTGGATCACGCTACAAGTAGTGATCACCTTCCTATTGTATTTGAGATAGTGTACCCTTCTAGCTGGTATGATTCGGCATAGCCATTTACACCGTATGCAAAAGAAAGTGAAGGTAGCACTTCAACCTATCCCACCCGGTACGAGGAACGCATGGCAGTACAAGTTATATCCAACATTTCGGATGCTGTTAAGTTTTCTCAATTCATTATCTCTTCTCAAAAAGATGGCAATAGCCCGTGGTGGAATGAAGATTGCGTTCTGGCGTATAATCGAAAGCAGGCGGCTTGGAAAGTAGTCCTTAGAAACCAATGCCCGTCTAACTGAACCAATTATCTCAACGGACAGTGTCGAAAGAGAAAGAAGTCCATACCACCGAGACGTTTGCGGCTCTCTCAAAGCCAAAGATTAGGCGATTGCTATATAAGCTTCCTCACTCAATAAAAGTGCTACAAGAGCACTACAAGAACATTCAGTTGTTCGGTCAACACAGGAGTCTATTGAACCTCGAGAACAAATTGCACCAGAACTTAAATCCCAATTTTCTTCTTTTTTTCTCGCTTCTTTTATCAGTCAACTTTCTAATGTTGGTTTCACCCAGTGACAATGTCGTAATTGGCAGAAGTTGTTTTACAGCCCTATGTGGTTGCTCCTGGGCCAGATGGCATTACTGTGCCAATCTCACAGTTCTTATTTGAGGAAACCTTTAAAAATATACTCAACATAGTAAACACGTCGCTGAAAAATAGCCGGATACCCACCGAATGGAAACTCTCTAAGATAGTGCTATTGCTAAAAAACAAATGCCTAGGTTATGTCCCAGATAACATAAAGCCGATTTCCTTAACCAGCGATTTCGTTAAGCACGTCGAGAGGATACTGCATGGTCACTTTATGCGGTTTCTCGAATGCAATAGGATTTTACGCCCCAAACAAATTGGCTTCAGACCGGGGAATTTTATTTGGAGGGCTCATGCTGACATCGAGAGCCGCGTTAAACTATCCCGTAGCCTAAAACACGTAGGCGCACTTGTTAGCCGTAATATAACAAAGGCTTATGACAGCAAAGGGTATACTACCTTGCTGTCACATCTAGAGAGTAGCGAAATTTCACTATACATTGTTCTGGATTGGTGCGTTTTTAACTGGAAAGACGTTCTTTTGTTTAAAAGGTGGCATGTCATTTTCGCAATATCAGTAGTTTCATTGGGTGCCTCAGGGGTCAGTCCTTTCTCCGCTTCCTTTTAAAATTCTTCTCAGATCAATGCAGAATATGGATGGTGTATCAAGTTACATTTATGCCGATGATATTGCTTTTTGCTCATCGGGCAGAGACATCATGAGACGTCAACGATTACAAAGCTATCTGGTCGCCCTAGAAGATTGGCTTAACAGGCTACATTTATCGCTTACTGTGAGAAAATGGGCTCTTTTAGTGTTTCCTGTTTCAATCCCATTATTTTGGCCTATTGTACCGACAGCAGTCCATGTCTCAAGTTACAGAAATCAAACATCTCGGTATATTCTATGATGACAAGCTTACATGGCGTTCTCATATTAAACATGTTGCTGCTAAAGGAGAACGAGCTGTAGGCGGGCTCACATGGCTATGTAACCGAAAATTTGGGTTGCGCAGGGACACAATGTTAATGATATATCGGAGTTTTGTTCCCCCGGTATTTTGAATATGGCTGCGTCCTATTTTTGGGGGTTTGCAGCGTACAAATTATATCTGCTATTCATCGTTCAGAGAATGGCTTTACGACTATGCTTGGGATTACCAAATTGTGTCACTTACTCTATTATTCACCTTGAGACACGATTTCCTCCACTGCCCTATAGATTTCTGTTATTGACCGTATTAATCCTAGTAAAATTGGTTGACTCCTCACTACATGACGAACAGTTCATTTTCCGTCTGCGGCCTGATCTTTTTCAAGGCATTCATGGCCGCGGTTGCAGAGACCCCAGATGAATCTAGTACAGTCACGGCTTCAGCCACTTCATGCAGACCTTTTTCGCCTACCCCCTCTTTGTATTAGTGTGTCATCTGTGAAAATAAACTTTGATAATACCTTCTCCCCGAATGCACAGATGTTGCCGGCCCGAATCCTCAATGGAATGCTGGAGGATCATTTGTCAACCCTTCATTCCCATATCATTGTTGCAAGCGATACCTCGCAAAGTGATGAGAAGGCTGGAGTCGGGATTTTCTCTAAGTCTCTTGATTGGTCTTTTTCAGTTAAGTTACCTGATTGCACAGCTATTTTCCAGGCGCAATCACTTTCAATAATTTTGGCTCTTCAAAAACTTCAGCATAGTTTTTCACATATTGGTAATTATTTCTAACACCCTCTCTGCGTGTTCCCCACTAGCATCCGAAAAAGAGTCTTCAATTATCCGCACATTCAAGTCATTTGTTCCTCATAAGCTTTGCGAGGTTCAGCTAGTGTGGGTTCCAGGACATGCAGGAATGTCTTACAATGAAGGGGCTGATCAATAGGCCAGTATGGCCCTTGGTGACCCTGTGGTCGTGCAATGTCCAAATGATAGCTTTCTAATAAGGGCGAGATTTAAACGTTTACAACTACTCCAGACTTATCGGAAGGGTGCCCTTTTCTCTTCTTGAGATTATAGCCACCTTCATCATGCATGAAAGCCGATGTTTTTTTAGTCAAGGATTTGCCAGGCAGCAATCACTAAACTTCGGTGCAAAATTCCTGTATTAAACTTTTATCTTTAAAATCCTGTCTGGCTCCATCTCCCCAATGCCCTTTCTGCGACGAACTCGAAAATATGGAACATTTCTTGTTTAATTGCCGCAGCTTTTTCCCAATGCGACGCAAGCATCTGGAGTCAACCTTTAGGCGCCTCCACCTTTCGCTGTGTACTTCCGAGGTTCGGCTCCTAGGAGCTTCCGCCCTAGGAGTCTGCCACAGGGATGTTGTGTCCGCCATTACTGTTATGTTGCAGCGACAGGCCGGTTTTCCTGCTAGCCAGCTAAGCGTGGCCAATCCCCCCGCGTGGGTATGTGCCATGGTCTTAGGGATGTACCAGAGTTACTGGATATATACCAGTTGCGAAACTCCCCATAGGCCCCATGTATCAAAAGCCGGTCTTCGGTTGCCCCCCTGCGCCGGGGCAAGCACGGGGCAAGTTGACTAGCCTGTCATCTGTCGGCAGAACGTTGAAGTAGTACTCAAGCGCTTGCGGCTGCTGCCGTAAGTTATAAAAAGAAAAGCCGCAAAAGCACAAGTAAATTTCACCTAATTAATGAGTTCTAATTAAAAACCAATATTTATTTTACAAAAAAATTTGAATAATAATTGTTTTGCGAAGTTCACGTTTTGTATCCTAGGTGCCGCGCGCGTCGACGTGCCCCTCAGCTTCCACGGAGCAGGGGGGCTAGCGCCGCCCGGATTCTGAAGCGGAGTTTCGCAAATGTATATATTGAGTAACTCTGGGGATGTACAAGGCTGAGAAATTGAACATCAGAAAGGAAAATTTGTACAATAATGCCAAGGACAGTGCTTTGATATTTGAGGCTAGAGCAGGTTGCCTTCCAACTAAGAGTTTTGTGGGGAAGTATTCACGAAATCATGGGGTATGCGCGGTTAGCCGAAAAGAAACCGATACTCTGTGGCACATAGTGCTAGAATGTGAGGGTATTCATCCAAATCCATATGAAGGGAATATTGGTCTTCCAGAAGCCCTAGGATGTAAGGGTATCACAGAGGAAGTTAACTTCAAGGCTGTCGAGGCGACGAAAAGAAGAATAGAATGCTGGTGGACGAAAAGCAGAGGGGGAAATATTGCCTAGGACAGTTACCACCTGTAACAGGAAAAGAAGTATATTGCGCCTAATAAGCTTTTTGTGCCTGCCCTAAGCAGTGGTAGTATTAAACCAAGAGTGTAAAACATGGGTATATCCGTCCTTTTTGGTAAGATGACATGTCATCACCCCGCTTCAAAGGGGAAACCAATAGCAATCGTCATCATCATCAGTAGCAGCAGCAACGAACCAAGCAACCAGTTCCAGCCCCTAAAGTTCGTCGGCCCTAAACCTGCGTCTCTGTGGGGCTTGCGGTTCAAACACTGCTTCGGCTGCTACTAATTTTCGCTTTACGGGGTAAACGAAAACCCAGGCCGTTATGTGCGATCTCATTTCAAAGGTTCTTCATAATAAACCAGACCAATCTATGTCACTGTTTCAGAGTGAATATTTTTTTGTGACTTGAATTTACCCTATGTCAGAAACCCGCTGGCTTAAACTGCAACTTCGTGGCCATTTATATTTTGAAAGCTGTGAAAACGTTTTCATGAAAGCCGCGCTTTGTGCAAATAATGCTTACGCACTTTCTAATCGTAGTGTGGCTTGACAATACCCAAAGTATGAATAGTGTGCATGTAGGCAATCTGAAAGCGTATGCATCCAATTTTCATATGTTTAGGAGAATGCAGATTAATATCCAGTGACCCCTGTACTGTCTGTTAGTACCTAATACGAACTTTGCCAGCGATATTTATTCTATTTTAAACCCGTAGCGGTGACCATGGTAAGTTCATCCCTTTCGCTGGTTTTAAAGTATGTTCATCCTGTTTATTTATTGGTTTCTTTCTTGAACTTTAGAATGGGTACAATAAAAGCCTTTTCCGCCTTCTTCATTAGAGGAGTGAGCAATTAACGCTCCTAAAAGGGTGGAACATCTCATTTTGTGCTAGTGGCACTTTCCATCGGATACCCTTCGGCGACTGATGCTGTTTGCCTCTTACACCTCAACAATGGGCAGGCCAGGCATCTTAAGCAGTTGCACATACGTCTGATTTGTGCACTTAAATTTACCAGTTGCATCTCCAGGACCAACCGGAGTCAACTAAACCACGTTCAAGACAGATATCAGCATATAACTTTAAATTTAGTCATAAAAAAAAACGCTAGTGGTCGATTATGTTTGGCATAGTGTATTCAGTTGCAGCTGATTATCATTGTATACAATAAAAGAGCGCCCTTCTATTCTGTGAAGAAGGACGACATGGGAAGCTGGACGCAGTACACTGAGTGCACGAAAGAAAACACTATTGCTCGTACCTTGCAATTGAGCCTATTTCCTAGACAATTCGCTGAATGAATCTTTAAAGGACCCAAGCGTCAATCTCGAGGACAAACACGGAGCTGCCTGTCGTACTCCCGCGTACTTGGCATCTTACTGGATCTGTAATGCACAAACCCAATTCGTTCTACCACAGAGGTCACCTGACAAGTCACATTGGGCCGTTCGGCGTCCACGTTTAAACCCCCCAACCGCAGAACGGACATGTCTCGGTAAGGGCATGAAACCTATAGCATAACGTGCACACACCCCTCCAAACCTGGGCACACTGGCAACGGGCAAATGACGCGGGCTTGGAAGTGAAGGAAACTGTCCAAAATGTCGCTCTGAAGGTTCTTAAAGCTTAACAAGTAATATTGCACCACGTCGATATTACAAGATTGCGAACAGGTCGTCCATCCGGGAGGAGTTCGCAGTTACTTGACGAGCTTGAATAAGAGGACACTACAGCGGCGGTAGCAGCTTTTTATTGTTTTCGCGCTATTCGGGCTTAGCGCCGACTCTTCTTTAATATCTTCCTCCAAGCGGACGTCGTGCATCTGTCCCGTAGCGAGGTAAAGCTGGAAGGTCTCGAGCTTTATTAGCGGAACAACATGCGACGTTCCGGTTCCCTCCCCCGTCGTCACCATCTTACTTCCTGTGTACCACACCAACCTAGACAAATCCTTTCGATTATGGAGTGCAGGTGAAAGGAAGCATTAACCCATGAGACTTCTACGTTCAAATCCGGAACCAGTACCGAGAGGATTATCAGTAGCGGCATGGAACCCACCTGCATGTTCAAGACCCACTTTTCCCCCCCTCCGCCACCTGTGCAGGCATAGTCTAGCAACGGGTGATGGGCACATTCATAAGCGTGTAATATATCGGCAAAAATGTCATTTGGAAAGCCTTTCAAGTTGAAGAATAATGGGCTGACACCGGCGTTCCGACCAGGATACTGGCTCTTTAGGTCACACCTGTTCGGCGAGGTGTAAGTTGAGGTGGCCGCGGCGGTGGCTGATTTCGGTCATTTTTTTCTCCCAATCGCGTTGCTGTGCGTTGTCCGCAGTCATCCAAAAACGGCACTACCACTGTTGTCAGCCGATATCGTAACCTGTGAGAGGCAACGGCGGATGCGAGGGGAACAGCAGTTGTGATAGAGCGGTCGGCAATTGTAAAGAGGAGCCCCAGAGCGGCGCCAAGTAAAGTGGCATCTCCACAAAAAAACCTCAGGGAAGGTGGGGCAGAGATATCGTGCTTCGCAGTAAAAAGCGGTATGTATTTATTCGCCAAATAGAGAAACAATTGCTGTTCTAGCACCCTGAACATGCAATGGTTTCCGGTTAAACAGCCGTAATTTGTCGTATATTGTTTAAGCTGCTGCAGAGACTACAGACAAATACCCCGTTATAAAGACGCCGTCTCTCACGCCTTCGTGTCAGCGTGATGTGCAGCCGGCGATGATTTTGGCAGGGCTAATGCCGGTCGTATAAATCAAATACTCTTCAAGCAATGGGCCATGTCAGGCCTTTTTATTTGGCTTATTCGCAGTGGTGCTCCCACACAGTAACCGTTTTGTACCTACTGCTGAAGCGATATAGATATTCCGGCCTCGTCCACTCGGGAGCCAGGGTACTTTCACTGTGACAAGTACTCATCGAAGAAGCTACGCGACGACCGTGCGGCGTTATTGGCTAGAAATAGCCCTTATTCTTCATGAAGCGGTAGCGGTGTGCTCTTTGAAAAATTGAGGACAAAATCAATTTCGAGGCCACCATTTCTTTTTCAAACTTCAGCAGATGGTCCGCTACTTGAACTGTCCGCATCTTTAGAATGGAATGTGGAGAAAAATGCTTTTCGCAAGTTATGGCCATGCTTTGAACCACGCCGTACTTACAGAGTGTTGTCCGTATCCATGTGCCAAGCCACGCTAGATTATGAAACTTCGGAAAAGGCGAATATCATTCCTGCACAAATGACACGGTAGCAAGTGCTTTGCTGCCTTTTTGCAAAACCGGTTATACTGTGTACCCGGTGTTGCAAAAGGCAGCTAAGTGCTGTAAATTCGATTACACATGGTTATGAAGGTGCTCTTTCCCTTTCTTTTCCCGTACCCCTCCCCCCTGAGTAGGGTAGCCAACCGGACAGTATTCTGGTTAACCTCCCTGCCTTTCCTGTACTATTCCTTCCTTCCTTCCTAAGGCTCTAAGGTTACAGGTTTTCAGCACAGAAAGTAAAAACTGAACGAAAACGTTGTAAAAGCTTCGCCCTCAAAGCGACAGCATTCACTGAGTGGTAGAGAGTCTGAGCGCAAATTGTGAACAAGTTTCAAGTGCAGTTACTCCACGCTCCACGAAAGCATCGCAGCCTCTCCATTCCGCGCCGCTCGTCCTCATCCCACCCCTCCGCCGCCCGAGTCGTTGTTTCATTGAAACAACCTTTTTGACTTTCATAGAGGGCTAGCTGTGTTGGGCTTGTCCGTGCACGCATTTTGCCTATCGAGGCGACTGCATGCTTTTGCCAACCAAGGCAAGTGGGGCTTTTGCGTTAAAAAACATTTAATTTGAGTACACACCCGACCCCAATGAAGCTCTGCACCAATCTCTTCGTGGATCGACATAGAACCAGTTCAACGAACAGGGAAAAGTACTGAAAATGGCTATTGTTAGACGATCTCACTATTGTTAGGAGGTGTAATTGTTAGACGATCTTGTTAGGCCCGTGTTAGACGATCTCACTCCTCCGTCTCTGCGATGTGAACCGAGGTGGCGAGATCGGCAGCACAGACAGAAGGAGGGGCAGGACGGCGAGGAGGAGCAAGCGGAGGAGGAGCTGGACGAGAAAATACTTCTATTGTGAGCATTCGTTACCACACTCCCGGCGGTGGAGAACTCCAGAGGAAAATTGCCGCACCTCGTCTTCATCTGTACATACTCATCAGCACCAGGCATGCGGCACTGTTCCATCCTCTTCTACGGACATGATCATCATCATCGTGTGTTCTGCGGTGCTTGCGGCTGGAACGCCTCAGTAAACGCCGTTCCTAGCCCTTGTCTCTCAAGTGGTGGAGGGTGCGTCTCGGACCCGCTGTGTACCTCTCCGTTCTCACTCCTGGAGCTCCGCCCGGGTCGCCGTTTAGCACGCCTGGCCATGCCCAAGACGCAAGAATCGGCCAACGCTTCGTCACCCGTTGTGGTGCAGTGCTTCGTCACGAGCCATCAGCGCGATCCCGCGTAGTTCGCTGCCCGTCGGAACGTAGATGTTGAAGACTGGCTCGACAGCTTCGCAATAGTGAGTACGTTCAACGGTTGGGACGATAAGCTTAAGCTACGAAACGCCGCTTTTGCCCTCACGGAGGTAGCCGAAACATGGTATTTGAACAGCGCAAGTACCGTAACTGATAGGGACGGCTTCACTTCAGAGTTGCGCATAAATTTCGGGTCCCCGGCTGCACGTTCCGCAGCTGCGAAGTAAAAACGTGCGGCCCACCGGCAACGTCCGAATGAAACGTACACTTCATACATTGAAGACGTCCTTGCGCTCTGCCGCCCCGTTGACAAGGACATGACCGAGGCTGATCGAGTGCATCACATTCTGAAAGGTATCGAGCAGTTTGCCTTCACCGCCCTGGCCCTTCAAAATCCTACGACCATTTCGGTTGTGACTGCCACTTGCCAGTGCCTGGATGCCCTTCCGCCTTCGCACATTCAGCCAGAAACACCAGTTCGGGGGTTTGGAGATGAAGACCTGCGTTCTCTTATAAGGACCATAATCAGGGAAGAGTTCAACAACGACGCCCCCTCATGTGCACCCAACTCTTCCCACTCCTCTGAGAGTCGAGGTCTGCGAGAAATCATTAAAGAAGAGCTCTCGTCGGTGCCCAGTCAGGCACGTCTCGGTCTTCTGGCTCCGTTGGCCATGCCGTCCTACTTTGAAGTTGCTGGACGACCTCCCGTACCACTGGCACCGGTCAGCCCTCACCATCACTCAGGATATGTTTCTGCGTTCCCTTTCACTCCTGCGCCACGACCGTTCTACCCCACATGGCTACAGGCCAATCCAGAGCCACCGGCAAATTGTCCCGTGTGTTCTACTGTGAAATACGGGGCCACATTGGCCGAGTTTGCGGCCGGCACCAGCAGGATGAACGACGTGGCTATGACTTCTACGAGCGCGACGAAATGAACCCCCGCTTCAGTTACCGACAACCAGCCTATCAGTCTCCAGCACGTCGTTTCCGGCCTCCTGCTGATTCTGCTGATATTCCTCGAAACAATCGCGAGTCTCGGCGCCCATCTCCCTCTCCGTTACTCCGTTCGGTTTCACCCCTACGTCTCGTTGTGCACGATGATAACCACCACTCGGAAAACTAGACCGTGCAGTTTTTTTGGGGGAAAACTTCATCGATTGGGACGACTGAAATTCCTCCAGTGCATCCGTCAATCTTACTGTCAGTATCAGTTGAAGGCATTTTGGTTATCGCGTTGGTAGACACTGGGCCAAGTGTCGCGATTATTCATGCTGATTTGTGCGAACGACTACGAAAAGTTGAAACTCCATACGATGGCCATCTATGGCATCGGGCTAACAAGGCGTCCATACGACCATCAGGACAGTGCACAGTTCGCGTTTGTATTGATAGAGTTTGTCGCCACATCCAGTGTGCCGTGCTTTCCCCGTGCCCTTACTTGCTTATCCTTAGCTGGGACTTCCTGTCGTCGACGTCTGCGATAGTTTTTTGCCGCTCGACCAGTATCAGCCTTACGGACACCGAACATACTGCACTCCCTGAAACTTGTCCCCTTCACCTCATGTTCACTGACGACTATATCGTGCCTCCGTGCAACGAGCGCGTCCTTTCCGTTTCTGCTCGAACAGCTATTAACGGTCACATGCTAGCCGTCCTTTGTGGCCGTGTTCTTTATCGAGACATCGCCATTGCTGCCTGCCTCATCCGGTTTCCCGCGGCCGAGCACTACTTCCTGTACCGAACACTACACCAGATCCAGTTCTACTTCCAGAAGGCTGCGAAATCGCTTCTGTGTCCGGCAACGAAACCACCATTCTTCCAAGCAGTTCCGCCTCAGCTCGCCCTGCCCTTTGCCGAAACCAACCACCCCTCAGCCTTCTCTCGCCCACACTATCAGCTCCGACCTTACACAAGCTGAGACTCTCGCAGTATTAGAAATTTTGAACAAGCATCGGGGCTCCTTCGATTCCCATTCCAAGCTTTTCACCCAAACAACAACAGCCGCGCATCGAATTCAAACGGATGGGGACACCATTTTTCGCCGCCGCCCGTATCGTTTCTATTCCTCGGAAACAAAGATAATTGTGGAAAACGTGGCAGACATGCTCAGACGCAACGTTATTCGGCCGTCATCCAGTCCATGGTCCTCTCCAGTTGTATTGGTAGAAAAACAAAGACAGCTCCATGAGATTTTGCTTGGACTATCGGGCCTTAAACAATATTACCCGCAAAGATGTATATCCCATGCCACAAATAGATGACGCACTAGACTGCGTACAAGGAGCCGAATACTTTTCAAGCCTGGACCTCCTTTCAGGCTATTGGCAAATTCCTATGCACGAGTCCGATAAGAAGACAGCATTTGCCACTCCCGACGGTCTATGTGAATGTCATGCCGTTCGGGCTCTGCAATGCTCACGCAACGTTTGAGCGGATGATGGATACTGCACACTAACCTTTCAAATGCGGAGCATTTCTTATGCTCACCTAGTCCTCCGTCGTTGATGGCGGCGCCGTCCACACTCACATTGCGCATGCTGCGCTTGCGCAACTCTCCTCCTTACACCCACAGCTCCGCGATACTACACTATAAAAAAAAGAAATAGTTAGCGGCGCCCGGTATCGATCCCACGACTCTCTGGCCGTAACGGGAGGTACACAGTGCTCTTCCCACTACGCTACAAATCCGGACAGGAGCAAGTGCTACGAACGCGCCTTATGTCCTTGACTCATTCAAACTACGTCAAGAAGTTACTGATACAACGAAGGCACGCGAAGCTGAACGTCAACGAAAACGACGAACTGAAAACTTTGAGGGGTATGCTGAATTTCCCGTGGGAAAGCTGTGGCGGGAAGCGCCACGCGCCTTGCAGCTCAACCAGCCCCGTCCGCAGCGTCTCTGATGCTGATTGTGGCAGGATGCCCCTAGGGACTGGCCAACCAAAGAATCCATCACGAGATAGGTGCGCGTTCAACCACCGTCGTCATCTTCCCGTAGGGGATCCGCCGAAAAAGAAGAAGAACGATAAGAGCGGAATAGGTATGGTTTCCGCTTCCCTAAATTGGTACTTTTCGGTTCGTCTGGTGAATTTTACCCAAATACTCTATGCGGAATTCTTGGCAATTGTATTGGCACTACGAAAGCTTGACATATCGGTATCGTCTCCACTCATAATTACAGATTAGCCCTTTCTTCTCCGAAAGACTCACCTCTTCTACGGACGTTTCGATCACTTCTGCTACCTAATATTACTGAAGTTGACCTTCTTTGGGTCCCCGGGCATGCGGGAGTCACCTTTAATGAAACCGTAGATTCTCTGGCAAGGGTAGCACTCTCAGGGCCTGTTGTCGATGTCATTGAGACTACGCCTCTATTAGCCGCCGCAAGGTTCCGTAGATTGTTGAAACTGCAAAGGCAGCACGAATCAGTCCTATTGTCATTGCGAGATTTTTGTCATCTAAAATTCTCCTGGAAACCGTATTGGTGCCCCTCACGTGACCTGGAGGTGATAGTAACGAGACTTCGATGTCGTGTGCCCCGGTTAAATAGATACCTCCACAGGTCTCGTCTGGCGCAGTCTGCCATGTGCAGTTACTGTAATAAAGAAGAGTCTGTCGACCATTTCCTTTTGTCGTGTCGACGATTTTCAAACCTCAGACGTCAGCTCCTTGAGGTGCCGCTTCATCGCCTGGGGTTGGCATTATCAGTGCCGGCTCTTGTATCATTTGGGGCTTCAGAAACTGGATATGGCCGCCGGGATGTTTGTTCTGCTCTTCTGCGCTTCATAGCAAATTCCAAAAGATTCACAACCTAATTCGTATCTTATTCTGGAACCTCACCTGACCCCTCCAAACGTATCTATTGCCGGTTTTTTTTGTTATTATTATTATTCTTCCCATCCTCCCCCCTCTTCTTCCTCCTCCTCCTCCTTCTTCTTCTTCTTCTTCTTCTTCTTCTTCTTCTTCTTCTTTCTTTCTTTCTTTCTTTATTTATTTATTTTGTTTCAATATTGACTACTTTCCAATCTCGATTCCTCAAACACAAGAAGAAAAAAGCTTCCAAAATTTTCTAACTTTTCCTCGAATCATCCACCTAGGCAGCAATCTCATTCGAATTAGCTACTGATGTTTGGCTGATCCCCTGATTGGGTATGCGCCAATATAGTGAAGAAACAACAACAACAACAACAACAACAATAAAGCTGCGAAGAGGAGGGCGTGTACATTGCTCTCAGCCGGTGCACCAATGCCAACAACCTTTACCTCACCCAAGCTGACGGAGACTACCGATTCTACCACAGAGACAACATCGACAAGAACATGATGGACTAGTTTCGGCACCTCGAGAACCACCGCCTACTCACCGTAACACAACAGCACTTGCGTGCCTTTGCCACAGGTGTGGACCCGGACGCGGAATTCCTTCTGGCGCTAGTAGAAACCAGATCACTCAACATAACGGCAACACAATGGAACCACGCCGAACCGCCACGATGCTTCGCATCCTCATCAGGGTTCCCCACGAGAAGATGGTGTAACTTTTTACACCCTTTCGGCCAGAAAGGGTGTAAAAACCTTGTCCCATGGCTAACACCCTTAAAAGGTGTTTTCGCAAAAAAAGGGTGTAACGACGAAAAAAGGGTGTAAGAACAAAAAAAAGGGTGTTGAGCTCAACACCTTTAAAAGGATTTTGAGGATGCTCAATGCCCTTAAAAAGGGTGTTGAGCGTCCTCACACCGTTTTTTAAGGTGATGGCATGCGCAGTACCATGATGCAGCGCGTGTCATCACCAGGACGCTGGAGGCTTGTGACCTATCACCATGGTGTCCTAGTGCAATTCATGGCGACAGGTGTATGTCTGGAGGCTCTGTAAGTAAATGAAATGCAACAATTTATGAATAAGGGCACAATTTTAAGTTATATATATATACAGTGGTCCCTCCTTGCGTCTAACTTGGATATCTTGAAATATGGGCTAACTTGACATGACACAGAAAAAAACGTAGTAATCTGAACCAAAAAAGAAGACATTATAGAACTTCACAATTTTATGCACGTGACGATCACAACATTGCTGCACTAGAGAGACCACTGGAAACCGTTATCAGTGTGCTGACTACACATCAGCATTCAAGTGATACAACTAGACAGAACTGGACCCCCACTACAATTGCAATCATGTTTTCTGGTAGTAGCTTCCAAAAACAATATCCCATGTGATGTGCACCCGTAGAGAACTTGTATTGGTATTTGTCGTCACAACTTTTTAAAAGGCAGACAACCACATTTATAAGTTCATTTGACCATAAACTGCACAATTTCTTTTGTGTACAAAATCTTCAGACTGAAGCCGAACAACCACGTTTTCTGAACAAACGGTTACAATCGACAGTAAATGTCGCAACATAAAAAAATAAACAAGAGTGTTTGCAAAATTCTGTGCATGAATCCTGAGACTAAAACTAATTAACAACCATAAACTATGATTGAGGTGTCTATTAATAAACATTTTGGCAACTTCACTTTACACTTTACAGCCAAGCACATACCAAATATGAAGATACAAGCAATTATGAACTTCCTTCTCTCCGAATGCAGTGTGGTGGACACAGCAGTCGTAACTATAAAGAACATTTATCTTTGACCCATCCTATAGCCGGTATTTATTGAAAAGTTTAGCTGTCAATTTCTTCGTTTGGCGACACTGAAATAGCCATGAACATGGCTCATCGCGCCACTCACATGGCGCGGCTCGTGCCACTGCGGCCGCACGCCGAAGAAAAATAGAACACCGACGTGAGTCACCTGCTCTATTTCAACCGATTCTCAACCGTGGTGTCATCAAAGTTGTTCTTAAAAGCACTCGCATTGGAGTCGAGGCATTACTTTGCGTTCGGCGGGCTAGAGCTCTGAATGTCCAAACCATACAATGCGCTTAGTACTGACAAGTACCGCCATCTGGCAGAGCCTGACGTAACCACAAACTAAACATTTTTACTCCCAAAATGGTGCGTTCACCTTGTCGCCGCAGGAGCACCCTAGTAACAGAATATTTTACACCCTTTATGGTGCTTGGATTCTGTCGCCGCCGGAGCACCCTTTGTGATGCACCCCAGACGACGGGTGCCTTATAACACCCTTTTCTGCCTAAAATATCATAGGGTGCTTACTTAGCACCCCAATCTGTAGGAGCTTTTCCTGCAAAAGTACCCACCTAAAGGGTACAAAAAGGTGTATCATCCTCGGTTCACAAATGGCGCTGCAGGTGTGCAGCCACATATGGCACAGTATGACACACAATTACGGTATGAAATATTCGTGCTTTCCAAGCTCCGTTCTATGAGACATTCCATTGAAGCTCAATGTCAGCTGATAATTTCCTCGAACTTTTTGACTCGCCGATTTTTAAAACATCCATTTATAAAGTCTAATATTACAGCCAAATTGCAGTACAGAAGTCATACAATTAGAGGTTGTTGATTATTCGAAACGGTGTTAAAATTCAATTTTATATTAATTTTGCTGAACTGCAGCGCACATCCTTTGAGGTTCACTGCACAGCATAAACGTGTTATGCAGTGGAAGCAAGTAGGCATGCAACAAAACAACTGCACAAAAGTTCTTTGAACCTTAAAACCCTTGGCTTTTCAGCATTGCATCAACATTTCAATCACGGTAGCTACCCGCAATGTTTAGTGCCTTATCTTTGAGCTGACCAGAAAAGCTCAATATTAAGGCAGACCAAATGCAATATGTATACTTCCCTCCGTACTGTGGCTTTATTCTACCCATAAAAGTGGGTCCCCACTGGCACTTATTTTATTTTGCATTATTTCTTTTTCACGAAAAATGACCCCACATAGCAATACCAAGAACTGTAAACATCACAGAACAATGCATATGAGTTCCCTGGTGAAGCCCATGGTTGAAATGCTATGACGTTGTTGCTATAGCAGTATATTATCGTGAGTCTAGCTTGTGCATGGTGCCTTGTATTATGTCCCTGCTGGTGGGTGTGGTGTCATTTTTCATTGTTGCAAATGAAAAGCCAACCGCCAGCGCCCAATAGTTTCGTCTAGTATTACCAGGTGCTTCATGGGAACGATAAAACCCGTCTATAGCCCTTCTTCCAGTTGAGTAGAAATAAAATCCGCAAAATAATATCGACAAAACGTTCAGCATTGTTTTTATGAACGGCTTTAGTGTTGCTGCTTTCCATATTTAGGTTTTTCTGCTTTTCTAATGACATTTTTGTTTTTCTGAGAAGGTGCATAACCAATGAAAGCTTTTCTGTAAACGTTTGGTAGGTATGCAATTAGAAAATATTTTACTCAATCAGGCTGCTTAAACTGAGAATACTTGCATTTAGAAACATTAAAATCAATTTAAATTTATCATACATTTCTGGCTGTTATACACAAAGCTGCACATGGGATATTCAGTACACCGCAGAGGAGGGCTCTGGATTAGCTTTGGCAACTTTGCGATAGTTATTGTGGAATTAAATCTCCACACATGGGCATTTTCACTTTTTGCCTCCACCAGGAAAATGGCCACAAATTTAGAGAGCTATTCTTACTAGTATTTGACGTACATTTTAAAATTTTCTCAAGTATTATAGCCACAAAATTATTCTCTACAACAGCACCCAGCGGGTGCTGTTATAGAGAGATTCTGCACTAAACCACACACTGTACTACACTGCCGAGAGCTTTGAGATCTACAATGACCTCTACAAAGCAAGCTAATACTGGTAAAATGTTTCATACCAAGATTACTGTGTGCTCAAAGCTCACATGTGAAGTACAGATACTGGTGCTTCAGCAAGAACCAAGGATGAGCACCCTTCCTGGTTCTGAAAAAAAAATAAACGCGGAAAAATGCTTTAAGCAGGATTAAGAAACATGGTTGAAAGAAAGTGAGCAAGCAATTCTTCCAAAATATGTGAAGCAATGCAGACAAATATTTATTTCAAATTCATGTCTACAAAAGACAATCTCATTAAGGCTGGTAATGGGGTCTTGTGTAAAAAAGAGCAGAAAGCACTTATGTAAATGCTACAGGGAACCTTCAAGCCAAATATTGCTTGAGCACTTAAACTAATCACTGTTCAACAAATTCATGAAAATTGAATGGATGAATAAACCAGCGGTAAACAAAGGACACAGTTAAAACAGAACAACGGGACAAGCTTATCCCGTCGTTCTCTTCCGTACCCTGTGTTTTCCGCTGGTTTTTCATCCATTCAAACATGTATCAACTAGCACAGTCAGACGCCTTGGTATCATAAAAATACGAATTGTCCCTCCTTACAGACAGGTGGAAAAAAGAAAGTATAAAGCAGGTGACAAAATTCAAATGACCACAGTTTGGTTAACTTTTAATTTTAAGTGATAATATAAAAAATAATGGCATGAATGAAAGTGAGCAGCAACCAAATGACCATGTAGCTAGGCCGACATTCCACTTTGAAGCAAAATATCCGCTTTCAACGCTACCTAGGCCAAAGTTGCAATGAGGCAACCCTTTAGGCCCACAAAAATATACCATAATCTTTAAAAAAGCTACAATTTAGTTGAGAAAAACTGACCACAACAAATTGGAATTGACAACTAGATACAGTTGTCACACCCAAGCAAGCCGGCGAAAAATGAACAGATATCTAGCTGTCCTACCCCATATTTGTGCCCTAGCCTTTGATCCGCTGCAGCAAACAAAAAAAATTGTTTATATGTAGAACTATTGCTCTTGGTCAAACATAGACAGTTCTAATGAAAGAGCCAAGTAGGTTCCGAAACGTTGGAAACGCTTCGGATAAAGTCCTTGGTTAGAGTATTATATTTGTTTTCATCAAACACAAAGAAAAATGCATGGTAAAGCACTGACATTAACTTTGTCTACTGCGGTTCCTTCATGGTGACATCACTACACGAACGAAAAATGCAATACAGTGCATTGAAGGGGTAATTCGGACAACATAAAAGTTCGTTTCGTTCGAAATATTTCCTGTTCGGAGTGCCCTCACCTCTTCACCTGCAGCAAATGATGCTGCATTCACTGAGAAATTATTTTGGGTTAAAAGTCTGATTCTCCCACCATATCGTGCCTTTTTGGGATGTCAGCAATGAAGCCATAAGTGCGTGTAATCAAACAAACTACTGCGTCACTCGGGTCTGCAGCTTTGCTAGCCACCAGTCCTCCCAGGTGGAGCTACCATACTCATCCACGAACCGTTGTTTGCCATTGCTTTGTTTTTGACCGTATCTACACCTGTCTTGTTTTCGTTGCTTTAGAAAGTAATGGTTTTGTGAAACATGGTGTATCCTCGACAAACAGGGTAATGTATGACAACATCGCCTAGGCCAATCAGCCAGTGCCGTGCAAGCCAACTCCCAAACGGCGGAGTGCTGTCCAGCTAAAACAAGCATAGTGCACGCCTTACCAACAGCAGTGCGCATCGGTACTTGTATGTTTACGCATATTTTCGTAACTTCCATTGTTTACTGCAGCATTTTTACTGCTGTAAAATGAATATGCATTACATATAAGCGCAAATAGCTCGTTCGGCATGCTTATAAGGCCTGCCCCATTTGCGTTTGCTTTTGCCAGCCTCAGCCAATCCCACAGCTTTGGACATTTGACATCATAGGTACTGCTGTGGGAAATGAACTAGTGGGTCGCATGGCTATTCCCTTTTTCCTAATTATATAGCTTATTCGAGTGAAGTGCGCGTTAAAAATGGTGTCAGTATGATTCTAATGAGGCAATCTGTCGAATGAACCAAACTTGTGCGTTGTCTGCATGGCCCCTCTAAGCAAAGGCAAGGCAGGCAATTTTTTTTATTTAGGCTGCCTTCATGCACACAGTAGTGGTCCATTACTGCCATAAACCACAAGGAACACAAGAGTTTAGATGCTCAAATAAAGGCATTACTTCTCGGCGGTGGATCACACAAAAACAGTCGTCTACGTAGCAGACAAAGATCTTGGGGCTGTCTTGTACGAGCATAGCGCAGAATTTTCTAGCGCCTCTAAGGCAATCTTCGCATAGAATACTGAAACAGAAGCTCCCATCGCTGTTCGAAACCGCTGCTTGTAATAGTGTTCATTGAAAACAAAATATGTGTTCTGCAGGCCAATATTCCAGGAGACGGTATAAGTCTTGCGTCTCAATTTGCGAACGTGAAGGCAGAGATGCATCGTTCTCGAGTAGATCCTTGCAACTCCGCACCACGTAATTTTGCCGGGAATTTGGCCTGCAGAACACATGTTTTGTTTTTAGCGTACAATGTTACAAGCAGCTGTTTGGAACAGTCATGGGAGCTTCCGTTTCACTAGTGTGTGCGAATATTGCCTTAGAGGCTGTTGAAAATTCTGCGCTATGCTCGTACAAGACGGCCCCGAGATTTTTGTCTGCTTTGAAGACGACTGTTTTTGTGTGATCCACCGCCGAGACGTAACGCCTTTAATTGAGCATCTAAACTCTTGTGTTTTAAGCATGCAGTTCACCATGGAACAAGAAATTAATGGACAGATCGCCTACTTCGACGTACTTCTGAGACGGTCGGCGAAAGGATTTACAACCACTGTGTATCGAAAGCCGACCCACACGGGTAGATACCTGAGGTTCGACTCTGCTCATCTTATTAGCCAAAAACGCTCCGTCGCTGCTGCACTCTTCTCACGCGCATCACGAATCTGCTCTGAGCCTGGTCTGCGCAAGCAAGAGCTAGCCGTGGTAAGGAAGGACCTTCGCAGCAACGGCTACCCTTCAAAGCTTCTGAGGACGCAACAATTGCGGGCTTCAGTTGCCTCCTCCGAAAGGGTCCGTGAAGAAGACGGGCAAAAGCGCACTGCCGTCCCCTACACGCAAGGCATCAGTGAAGCTCTTGCAAGGGTGTTTGGAACATTTGGCATTAAAATTGCACACGTGCCAACGAACAGGCTTAAGCAGAAGCTGGTATGCGTGAAGGACCCTTCAGAAAAATCAAGATTCCCGGAGTTGCCTACAAAATTCCATGCAAGGATTGCGACGCATTTTACATAGGTGAAACTAGAAATTTTTAAAAGAATTCAATAGCAGCAGAACGATGTCAAAAAAGGCACTGCAAGCTAAAATGCCTTGGCGGATCATCACCTGGCTACTGACCACGTCATCGATTGGGATTCCGCAAGCATAATCGCATCAGAGAAGCGCCTGTCGACACGAATAATTTTAGAATCAGTGCATATTCAACCAATTAAAAACATGATTAACCGCTCGCGGGGTAATGTCCTCTAGATATACATGCGCACTCTGCGCCACCAAACCTATAAATATTCGCGACCCCTCACCCCCCCTTTTATTGGGATAAGGGACCAGTAGGGGCTCCAAAACGTCTTTATTTGTTTATTTGTTTTTGACCAGGCGAGTGCCTGCTTGTACTTCATCAACACCGAACTAACCCGCCTGAATCACTATTTTAGACAGTGAGCAATTCTTCGAATTGGTTTATCGCAGCAAGCTGTCTTGTTGATTTCCTTAAATTTTTTGGGGCATTTCTTGTCTCATTTGAAATTGGGAGACCAGATAGCTTTTACTACGGGGTCATGCACTGGTGACAACAAATATTTGATTTCACTTTAAAGAATTTTCAGTTTTGTTTGATTGCTTACCAGCCAATGACCTGAAATATCAGACGCTCTTAAAAGATATGCTGTTATTTCCTTCCTGCACTGTAGTACAACTAATCATGACTTTTATCATATCTTGTTCACAAATTGTACTATTTAGCAAGTATTCAGCTGAATGAAAATGATATTTCAGATGCATGCGCAATCAACAAGGCCTCAATGACTCTCACCACGTGGTTCACTTGTTTTTGTCACAAATAACCTGATTGTAGCCACATTCAACCCAAGACGAAGGTAACATACCCTCAGGGGTGATGAATATTTAAAATGCCTTACGAGTAAGTGCTCAGCACGTGAAATTGTGGCATTAAAACGGAAGATCCCTCTGCGGCATCCTTCACTTGGGGCAGCGCTTGATCACAAACTTCGAGAAGCTGAAAAATGGTCCATGCGCCGCTCCAGCCAGCAGAAACAATACAGGACGCAAGTCGGTAGGTGGACCGTTGGTATTCTGCGATTGTGAAGATTTTTATTTAGAAGATGCTCTTCTTCTTTTTCTACCACTGTTCATTTCTCCTTTAACAAGCAGCTGAACTCATGCAGGTTCTACGAATCATACGAGCATAATGAAATGCAGCAATGCAGAACAACTGGCAGGGTTACCTCAATTTTTCTTTTCTAGGAATGAAAACAATGTAGGTAATCTTTACGCAACTACAATCAAACCTTTCAGTTTTTACCCACTTCACTCCTAACAAGCACACATACACGTTAGACATGTCAACAATCTACTAAATGTATGCCCACAAACTTAGTCAGGCATCAGAAATCGGCAGGGAACGACTTGTCACCTTGAAATGGCACTTTTTTCATTCAAAACACGTAAATTGGCGAGAAAGACCCATAACTATGATTTGGTACCCTCATCTGGTATACTTCAGTACCTTCAGGTGGTGGAGATCGTTGAAAACTCACTGCGGGCAAGTGGGTTGTGTTCAAGCTCTCGTATCTTGCCAGCATATGCTGGATTCCAGCATTCTCAAATAAACGTGACGACTCGAATGTGGTGGATGCAAGAAAGAATAAGCACACGGCAGGGGCGTAGCCGGGGAGGAGGAGGGCCACCGGGCCCGTGCTTCCCCATAATGTTCATGCCGAGGCTGGGGGGTGCGGTTTAAGCAGCCTGAAAAACCACCTGAAGTCGCCTGCAGGCGCGGAACCTGCAGTTTCTTGCTCATATAAAGCTGAAAACAAGGGCTACGTCAAGGTCTGATCCCTGCGCCCCCTCCAGATGCTGTACGTGTCAATATATGCAGCCCGGCTGCATTTCGCGCCGGATACACCGACAAGCGCCGGTAACCTGCCGCGAGCCGATCGAAACAGCCTCACAGTTTCACTGGCAGAACAGCACGTCCGGGAAATTGCAGAACAGCAGGAAAAGCTTCATATAGGCTTACATGTGGTCGGGAGCGTGTCATTCCTTTTCTTTACACTTATACAAAATATAATCAGATGACAGAGCATGTCGCTGTATTTTGATCAGTCAACTATAAATCCTTGATATGTTTATTTTTCTACCGACATCGCATTTATTTGACTATTGCAGATCCATGATTTCTGCTGCATAAAAAGCATTGCTCTGCCCATCTTGTATTTCCTACACATCAACCAAACTACACAATTCTCCTTATTGCGGAGCTTTGTTTTTTTGACACTATTCCACTGTTTCCTTGATCTCCGTCTTGGTTCGAATCAGCATTCTGTATTTGCTTAACCGGAATTTTACTGAAGCCATGTCTGTTTCGATTTACCAGATAGAAATATATGAAATTTAAGAAACGTTCAAGAAGCTCAACATTCAACAGCAGTGCAATAACGTGTTCCGCTAAGCGCAAGTTTACTACCCACGTTACTAGCACAAAAAATAACAAAAGGCGATTACTTAAGGATGAAGACGCACGTTTGCTAGCTTCATCGCCATAATATGCGAATGCGCCGCATGTAAAGTCCACTGCGATTCGAAGGTGGTCGCGGGAAAGCTACTCTTTCAAACAAAGCAGAAAGAACACCAGCTTTAGCAAATATTCCATGCAAGTTTCGTTATCCTCGGCGTAGGTGAAGGGCAATCAAGTCCAAGTCTGTGCTTCATGACATCGAATGTACAGCTTGAAACCCAAAGGGTGGCAAGTCAGTCGTTCGGGCCATTGTTGTATCATGGAACAGCCAACAAGGGAGCGAAGATTGCGAAATCTCGATTTTCATGGTTCCGAAACAAAACCGTGGGCTGGTGGCACGCTTGGCCGCTCGATGCAGGCGCGATAACCTTCAAATCGTGCTCGACTGTACTTCATAGCTCACAAGAAAATTTATTAGTCCCTTTTCTAAAGGAAAATCTAAAACACGAGAATCTTGATAGTAAACACCCAGTGTTGGCCTCCACTTCCGCCCGACGAACTTCGGGGACCCCGCGCCACTCACGAGCGCACTCATGATCACGCTCACGAGCGGGGGTCCGCCTAACCACCTTCTCTGCGGACGAATGAATGGCCCGTGGCCTGCCCATAGATTAACGAACGGGAATTTAGGTGATCATCATTATCATCACCATCTAAGCTCCTTACGGTGGGCTTTACAATTAGGGTAGAGCATACAAAACTCGCATGTTAAAGTCAGTTATTTCAAGCTTCGTTTGCAAAACCACGTGCGAGATGCCTTGCCTACATATTTCCCCGTCCCATCTTTTGGTCGACCACGCCCCAACCACCTCCCACCCAAAAAATTCCTGGCTACGCGCCTGGCACACACCCAATCAGGAGTACGTTCAGCATGCACGTCGGTTGTTTAAAAAAACGGCGTAATGTATTGCTCAGCAGACTCAATGCTTGCACGCATCTTGGAGCAGCAACGCCCTTGGCAGATGTGTTTGAGTGGTTTCCTCTCTCATAACATCCACAGTGCTTTCAGAAAAAGCCCCAGGCCTTGCAATTACCATGTTCCAGTTAACAATAATGCAGCTGATGCTTTACACTTTCAAATATTTTTCTTTGTGGAAGGAAGTTTGTTTATTGGCGGTACAGCACTAGCGTGCGTAAATCGCAGCCTTCAGAACCCCAATCAGGCCTCTTTAGATGGTACAGGCAGTTACATAACTATTTGAAAAAGTGGACTGCAAGGACTGTCAATTCACATGATAAACATCCAAAAAATAGCTGAAAACAGAACTGGTAAGGTTTTATCGAAGACTAAACTACAAAGGTAATAACAGTTTTGTGTCACCACCTAAGAAATATGGCTTCACCGTAAACATGACTAACACCAGGAAATTCGTATACATGGTGATTAACTGCTGCGCCCACATAATGATTTTGGGTGAAACTTTGAATTTTCCGAAATTAACAATAAAGGTTGCCATTTAGTGGCTACATGTTTGGTTATGCATGAAACACCAATAATTGTTACGGGGGCGAGAACTTGTACATTCAAGTGATCGAACATTATTCCAGTATGATAGCCCACTGTGCTACCAAAACTGTGTTTGAAAACGTACGTTCTGGCGGCCAAACACTCTTGACAATACTTGTGGCTCTTGTCCGGTTGAATGGAGGGACGTGATGTGCTCAGACCGTCCAGAGGTCTAACTAGGATGACACATGATTACCACACAGGCAAGAATGGAAATGATTGGGTGCACGAATGTTACAACCTGGGCAACACAACATTCAGCACAAAATCAGTGCCCGCGTACAGCGGCACCGTACACATGATGAGGTGGTTCACCACAAACGCAACGAAGCTTCCGAGGCGCGCACATTCGCTCGCAAACGATTCTCCCTCGCCATTCCCAACACGGCACTAACGACAGCGGTGATTAACGAAGCCGTAAACGCTGCACCGCACAGTTTAGAGGAGTAGCCGCCCGTGCTCTGATAAACTACGCGTAAGATGGGGTTCGCAGTGCTGAACTATGAAGCTGTTCAATATAGTGCTGCGGAATGGGAAACATTACTGAGTTACTGAGCGTCACTGCGTTACTGAGCGCCAGTGCATTTAGCGCTCAATGCAAGCACCACAATGTTCTTTCACACATCGCCTTTCTAGAGAGGAGCCCTCTAGGTTCAACCTAGCCACTTCAGTTAAACAATTCACACACGCGGGCTCCTGTTAACGAATCCTTAAAGCGGCGACGACAGCTACAAACGACATCCAGTGACAAGAAAGGCGGCAAATGTGACGAGACAGCTTACCTGGCAGGAAACGGCGCAGAAGAGCGAGCGACGTTCAGGGGCAAGCGCCAAACGAAATTAGCCGTCTTCAGACGGCTAAGCTGTTTTCAAATACTTCTTTGCGAAGTCGAACACGACAGCCATAACCAAAAATGACGAGGGACCCAATTAACCCTAATAACTGCGCTTCTTTAACGGCACGACGGCACACCACAGATCACAGTCGACGCCAGACGGGTCACGGGACGATTCGAGGTACCTCTTAAGGCCGTGCCGCTGCACGCCGTACTCAGGGTGTCGGCCATTGGCAGGGGGTTGCGTAAACAAATGAAAACGACAACAATAAATAATTGCCTCTTTTACTGAATATAACAGTCTCTTTAAGTTTATTATTTTTGTGTGTAATATAATAAAGAAGCCTATATTTTTGAAGTTTACAAACACAAAACGCGAACTCAGTTTTTTGGCGCTCCATTTGAACGTTTAAAAAAGCAGCAGATAGTAAGATAACACTGCGCAATGAATTTTGGGAGTGTTCTTGTGTAATTAATGGTATTATTATTTGGCGTCTGTTCATTTAGCGCCCGAAATTCATCGCCCCTGCCTCCCCAACTTTTGTATTCTTTTAATATCTGCCTTGTTGTCCAACGTTGTTTCTGCAGGAGAAACTAGGTGGTCTGTTCATTCCATTTGTACACAATATTTACGGTCGCTAAGAATGACAATGAAATATAATTGTGATTGCTAGTACATTATAGCTCCACTGAGCGACGAGAATGACAGTTGTCAGAGGGGGCTATGATTGTGCTGGTTAGGCAGGAGAGGAACAGGGAACGACGGAATGAAGATACAGATGTCACAGTTCAAGGTTGTGCTGTGCTCCGTGCAAGGCTGTAGAAAACAAAAAGTGGGAGGGAGAGTGTTATTCTGTCGATGTCGTAATAAGCAAGGGCTGATATTTTTTCCTGTTTCAACGTCGATGCTGCCGCTGCTTTTTATTTAATTTGGCAGCTTTTTTTTGCTTTTGAACATTTTTGAAGAGGTTGGGAGGATGGTGCAATGGGATGTCTTTTTGAAATTATATTGCATGCATGGCCTCAATCAATAAAGAGCTGAACACCTTTTCCACACCCTTTCAACACCCTTCCAAAAAAAGGGTGTTCAGGTTGGTCAACACCCTTTTTTTTACGCAAAAAGGGTGTAAAGCTACGAAAAAGGGTGCTTAGATTTAAGAAAAAGGGTGTAAGGGCCTCCCAACACCTTTTTTCAATTATCTTACACACTTTTTGGCCAAAAGGGCGTAAAAAAGTTTAGTGTGTGTGCTCCTTAGACTAAACGAAAATATGCTTTTGTTATCTTGACGACATCGTTGTCTTTTCGTCTACGTTTCATGACCATCTACGGCGTCTCGATGCAGTGCTCACGTGCCTCTCCAAAGTCGGACTTCAGCTGAACTCGAAGAAATGCCGCTTTGCAAGTAAAACGATCAAAGTGCTCGGTCACGTTTTGAGCAAAGAAGGTATACGACCCGACCCTGACAAAGTATAGGCAGTGCTACACTTTCCCCGACCGCTTCACGTTAAGGAGCTTTGGAGTTTCCTGGGGCTAGCGTCGTATTTCCGTCGGTTGATGCGGAACTTCGCATACTATTGCATCCCCTCTGAACCAACTCCATCCTCCATTCACTCCGATGTACTTGTATCGAACTCCCTATGAAACCAAGACTCCCAGAACAGAGGCCCTCGCTACGCATGTAGCGAATCAGAATAGGTAATGAAGAGAGACAGAATTAAGACAGAAATAAGTGTTTGCAGTCAAGAAAGCCTCGGAAAGGAAAGGGCAGAATGCGGTAGGTCATTAAAACCGATTAATTTTTTGTGACAGGAAAAAAGTGGTGAAAAAATGCCAGCCGAATGAGATCCGAACTCACGATCTCCAGAATACCGTTCTTGTGCGATGACCACCACGCTACCGGCGGGGCTGTTTCGCCACCACTTTCTTCAGCACCATTGTTTCACCACTTTCTTTTTGTATCAAAAAATTCTTCATCTGTTTCTATGACCTACCGCATTCTTCCCTTCGCTAAGTAATGGTTTCTTGACGGCCAACCCTTATTTCATTATATATATATATATATATATATATATATATATATAGAGATACGGGACGAGGGACTCGGTAAAGATACATATCAAGGTTGCAGTCGTCATTGCCAGTGCTATTCGGCTTTTTTCGAAATATATAATAGGGCCGAATGACGTGTGCTTGTCACGTTTCTTTGATTCATTGATAAATAAGCGAAAATATAAGTCGAGAAAAAATCCGCCGTTTTCCGGGAGCGGGACTCGAACCCACATCTCCGCATAACCGGTGCGGTGCGTTAACCAATTACGCTATCCCCACAGCGGCTTCTCTCTCGACTTTAAAGCGGGGGTTTATATTTACAAGAGCTCTGAGGCCGGTCAACTAGCGCCGCCCCTCGACTACCGCGGGAGACGTAGAACGTCTTCTTTCCCAGCGGCCGCCACGTAGAACGTGGTCGGAGGTCGGGGTTAGCAATTGGCATATCCGAACTGCTGGAGCCAGTGCCTCGTAATGCATGTAGCAGAACAGAGAGATACGGGACGAGGGACTCGGTAAAGATACATATCAAGGTTGCAGTCGTCATTGCCAGTGCTATTCGGCTTTTTTCGAAATATATAATAGGGCCGAATGACGTGTGCTTGTCACGTTTCTTTGATTCATTGATAAATAAGCGAAAATATAAGTCGAGAAAAAATCCGCCGTTTTCCGGGAGCGGGACTCGAACCCACATCTCCGCATAACCGGTGCGGTGCGTTAACCAATTACGCTATCCCCACAGCGGCTTCTCTCTCGACTTTAAAGCGGGGGTTTATATTTACAAGAGCTCTGAGGCCGGTCAACTAGCGCCGCCCCTCGACTACCGCGGGAGACGTAGAACGTCTTCTTTCCCAGCGGCCGCCACGTAGAACGTGGTCGGAGGTCGGGGTTAGCAATTGGCATATCCGAACTGCTGGAGCCAGTGCCTCGTAATGCATGTAGCAGAACAGAGAGATACGGGACGAGGGACTCGGTAAAGATACATATCAAGGTTGCAGTCGTCATTGCCAGTGCTATTCGGCTTTTTTCGAAATATATAATAGGGCCGAATGACGTGTGCTTGTCACGTTTCTTTGATTCATTGATAAATAAGCGAAAATATAAGTCGAGAAAAAATCCGCCGTTTTCCGGGAGCGGGACTCGAACCCACATCTCCGCATAACCGGTGCGGTGCGTTAACCAATTACGCTATCCCCACAGCGGCTTCTCTCTCGACTTTAAAGCGGGGGTTTATATTTACAAGAGCTCTGAGGCCGGTCAACTAGCGCCGCCCCTCGACTACCGCGGGAGACGTAGAACGTCTTCTTTCCCAGCGGCCGCCACGTAGAACGTGGTCGGAGGTCGGGGTTAGCAATTGGCATATCCGAACTGCTGGAGCCAGTGCCTCGTAATGCATGTAGCAGAACAGAGAGATACGGGACGAGGGACTCGGTAAAGATACATATCAAGGTTGCAGTCGTCATTGCCAGTGCTATTCGGCTTTTTTCGAAATATATAATAGGGCCGAATGACGTGTGCTTGTCACGTTTCTTTGATTCATTGATAAATAAGCGAAAATATAAGTCGAGAAAAAATCCGCCGTTTTCCGGGAGCGGGACTCGAACCCACATCTCCGCATAACCGGTGCGGTGCGTTAACCAATTACGCTATCCCCACAGCGGCTTCTCTCTCGACTTTAAAGCGGGGGTTTATATTTACAAGAGCTCTGAGGCCGGTCAACTAGCGCCGCCCCTCGACTACCGCGGGAGACGTAGAACGTCTTCTTTCCCAGCGGCCGCCACGTAGAACGTGGTCGGAGGTCGGGGTTAGCAATTGGCATATCCGAACTGCTGGAGCCAGTGCCTCGTAATGCATGTAGCAGAACAGAGAGATACGGGACGAGGGACTCGGTAAAGATACATATCAAGGTTGCAGTCGTCATTGCCAGTGCTATTCGGCTTTTTTCGAAATATATAATAGGGCCGAATGACGTGTGCTTGTCACGTTTCTTTGATTCATTGATAAATAAGCGAAAATATAAGTCGAGAAAAAATCCGCCGTTTTCCGGGAGCGGGACTCGAACCCACATCTCCGCATAACCGGTGCGGTGCGTTAACCAATTACGCTATCCCCACAGCGGCTTCTCTCTCGACTTTAAAGCGGGGGTTTATATTTACAAGAGCTCTGAGGCCGGTCAACTAGCGCCGCCCCTCGACTACCGCGGGAGACGTAGAACGTCTTCTTTCCCAGCGGCCGCCACGTAGAACGTGGTCGGAGGTCGGGGTTAGCAATTGGCATATCCGAACTGCTGGAGCCAGTGCCTCGTAATGCATGTAGCAGAACAGAGAGATACGGGACGAGGGACTCGGTAAAGATACATATCAAGGTTGCAGTCGTCATTGCCAGTGCTATTCGGCTTTTTTCGAAATATATAATAGGGCCGAATGACGTGTGCTTGTCACGTTTCTTTGATTCATTGATAAATAAGCGAAAATATAAGTCGAGAAAAAATCCGCCGTTTTCCGGGAGCGGGACTCGAACCCACATCTCCGCATAACCGGTGCGGTGCGTTAACCAATTACGCTATCCCCACAGCGGCTTCTCTCTCGACTTTAAAGCGGGGGTTTATATTTACAAGAGCTCTGAGGCCGGTCAACTAGCGCCGCCCCTCGACTACCGCGGGAGACGTAGAACGTCTTCTTTCCCAGCGGCCGCCACGTAGAACGTGGTCGGAGGTCGGGGTTAGCAATTGGCATATCCGAACTGCTGGAGCCAGTGCCTCGTAATGCATGTAGCAGAACAGAGAGATACGGGACGAGGGACTCGGTAAAGATACATATCAAGGTTGCAGTCGTCATTGCCAGTGCTATTCGGCTTTTTTCGAAATATATAATAGGGCCGAATGACGTGTGCTTGTCACGTTTCTTTGATTCATTGATAAATAAGCGAAAATATAAGTCGAGAAAAAATCTGCCGTTTTCCGGGAGCGGGACTCGAACCCACATCACCGCATAACCGGTGCGGTGCGTTAACCAATTACGCTATCCCCACAGCGGCTTCTCTCTCGACTTTAAAGCGGGGGTTTATATTTACAAGAGCTCTGAGGCCGGTCAACTAGCGCCGCCCCTCGACTACCGCGGGAGACGTAGAACGTCTTCTTTCCCAGCGGCCGCCACGTAGAACGTGGTCGGAGGTCGGGGTTAGCAATTGGCATATCCGAACTGCTGGAGCCAGTGCCTCGTAATGCATGTAGCAGAACAGAGAGATACGGGACGAGGGACTCGGTAAAGATACATATCAAGGTTGCAGTCGTCATTGCCAGTGCTATTCGGCTTTTTTCGAAATATATAATAGGGCCGAATGACGTGTGCTTGTCACGTTTCTTTGATTCATTGATAAATAAGCGAAAATATAAGTCGAGAAAAATTTTTTCTCGACTTATATTTTCGCTTATTTATCAATGAATCAAAGAAACGTGACAAGCACACGTCATTCGGCCCTATTATATATTTCGAAAAAAGCCGAATAGCACTGGCAATGACGACTGCAACCTTGATATGTATCTTTACCGAGTCCCTCGTCCCGTATCTCTCTGTTCTGCTACATGCATTACGAGGCACTGGCTCCAGCAGTTCGGATATGCCAATTGCTAACCCCGACCTCCGACCACGTTCTACGTGGCGGCCGCTGGGAAAGAAGACGTTCTACGTCTCCCGCGGTAGTCGAGGGGCGGCGCTAGTTGACCGGCCTCAGAGCTCTTGTAAATATAAACCCCCGCTTTAAAGTCGAGAGAGAAGCCGCTGTGGGGATAGCGTAATTGGTTAACGCACCGCACCGGTTATGCGGAGATGTGGGTTCGAGTCCCGCTCCCGGAAAACGGCGGATTTTTTCTCGACTTATATTTTCGCTTATTTATCAATGAATCAAAGAAACGTGACAAGCACACGTCATTCGGCCCTATTATATATTTCGAAAAAAAAAAGCCGAATAGCACTGGCAATGACGACTGCAACCTTGATATGTATCTTTACCGAGTCCCTCGTCCCGTATCTCTCTGTTCTGCTACATGCATTACGAGGCACTGGCTCCAGCAGTTCGGATATGCCAATTGCTAACCCCGACCTCCGACCACGTTCTACGTGGCGGCCGCTGGGAAAGAAGACGTTCTACGTCTCCCGCGGTAGTCGAGGGGCGGCGCTAGTTGACCGGCCTCAGAGCTCTTGTAAATATAAACCCCCGCTTTAAAGTCGAGAGAGAAGCCGCTGTGGGGATAGCGTAATTGGTTAACGCACCGCACCGGTTATGCGGAGATGTGGGTTCGAGTCCCGCTCCCGGAAAACGGCGGATTTTTTCTCGACTTATATTTTCGCTTATTTATCAATGAATCAACGAAACGTGACAAGCACACGTCATTCGGCCCTATTATATATTTCGAAAAAAGCCGAATAGCACTGGCAATGACGACTGCAACCTTGATATGTATCTTTACCGAGTCCCTCGTCCCGTATCTCTCTGTTCTGCTACATGCATTACGAGGCACTGGCTCCAGCAGTTCGGATATGCCAATTGCTAACCCCGACCTCCGACCACGTTCTACGTGGCGGCCGCTGGGAAAGAAGACGTTCTACGTCTCCCGCGGTAGTCGAGGGGCGGCGCTAGTTGACCGGCCTCAGAGCTCTTGTAAATATAAACCCCCGCTTTAAAGTCGAGAGAGAAGCCGCTGTGGGGATAGCGTAATTGGTTAACGCACCGCACCGGTTATGCGGAGATGTGGGTTCGAGTCCCGCTCCCGGAAAACGGCGGATTTTTTCTCGACTTATATTTTCGCTTATTTATCAATGAATCAAAGAAACGTGACAAGCACACGTCATTCGGCCCTATTATATATTTCGAAAAAAGCCGAATAGCACTGGCAATGACGACTGCAACCTTGATATGTATCTTTACCGAGTCCCTCGTCCCGTATCTCTCTGTTCTGCTACATGCATTACGAGGCACTGGCTCCAGCAGTTCGGATATGCCAATTGCTAACCCCGACCTCCGACCACGTTCTACGTGGCGGCCGCTGGGAAAGAAGACGTTCTACGTCTCCCGCGGTAGTCGAGGGGCGGCGCTAGTTGACCGGCCTCAGAGCTCTTGTAAATATAAACCCCCGCTTTAAAGTCGAGAGAGAAGCCGCTGTGGGGATAGCGTAATTGGTTAACGCACCGCACCGGTTATGCGGAGATGTGGGTTCGAGTCCCGCTCCCGGAAAACGGCGGATTTTTTCTCGACTTATATTTTCGCTTATTTATCAATGAATCAAAGAAACGTGACAAGCACACGTCATTCGGCCCTATTATATATTTCGAAAAAAGCCGAATAGCACTGGCAATGACGACTGCAACCTTGATATGTATCTTTACCGAGTCCCTCGTCCCGTATCTCTCTGTTCTGCTACATGCATTACGAGGCACTGGCTCCAGCAGTTCGGATATGCCAATTGCTAACCCCGACCTCCGACCACGTTCTACGTGGCGGCCGCTGGGAAAGAAGACGTTCTACGTCTCCCGCGGTAGTCGAGGGGCGGCGCTAGTTGACCGGCCTCAGAGCTCTTGTAAATATAAACCCCCGCTTTAAAGTCGAGAGAGAAGCCGCTGTGGGGATAGCGTAATTGGTTAACGCACCGCACCGGTTATGCGGAGATGTGGGTTCGAGTCCCGCTCCCGGAAAACGGCGGATTTTTTCTCGACTTATATTTTCGCTTATTTATCAATGAATCAAAGAAACGTGACAAGCACACGTCATTCGGCCCTATTATATATTTCGAAAAAAGCCGAATAGCACTGGCAATGACGACTGCAACCTTGATATGTATCTTTACCGAGTCCCTCGTCCCGTATCTCTCTGTTCTGCTACATGCATTACGAGGCACTGGCTCCAGCAGTTCGGATATGCCAATTGCTAACCCCGACCTCCGACCACGTTCTACGTGGCGGCCGCTGGGAAAGAAGACGTTCTACGTCTCCCGCGGTAGTCGAGGGGCGGCGCTAGTTGACCGGCCTCAGAGCTCTTGTAAATATAAACCCCCGCTTTAAAGTCGAGAGAGAAGCCGCTGTGGGGATAGCGTAATTGGTTAACGCACCGCACCGGTTATGCGGAGATGTGGGTTCGAGTCCCGCTCCCGGAAAACGGCGGATTTTTTCTCGACTTATATTTTCGCTTATTTATCAATGAATCAAAGAAACGTGACAAGCACACGTCATTCGGCCCTATTATATATTTCGAAAAAAGCCGAATAGCACTGGCAATGACGACTGCAACCTTGATATGTATCTTTACCGAGTCCCTCGTCCGTATCTCTCTGTTCTGCTACATGCATTACGAGGCACTGGCTCCAGCAGTTCGGATATGCCAATTGCTAACCCCGACCTCCGACCACGTTCTACGTGGCGGCCGCTGGGAAAGAAGACGTTCTACGTCTCCCGCGGTAGTCGAGGGGCGGCGCTAGTTGACCGGCCTCAGAGCTCTTGTAAATATAAACCCCCGCTTTAAAGTCGAGAGAGAAGCCGCTGTGGGGATAGCGTAATTGGTTAACGCACCGCACCGGTTATGCGGAGATGTGGGTTCGAGTCCCGCTCCCGGAAAACGGCGGATTTTTTCTCGACTTATATTTTCGCTTATTTATCAATGAATCAAAGAAACGTGACAAGCACACGTCATTCGGCCCTATTATATATTTCGAAAAAAGCCGAATAGCACTGGCAATGACGACTGCAACCTTGATATGTATCTTTACCGAGTCTCTCGTCCCGTATCTCTCTGTTCTGCTACATGCATTACGAGGCACTGGCTCCAGCAGTTCGGATATGCCAATTGCTAACCCCGACCTCCGACCACGTTCTACGTGGCGGCCGCTGGGAAAGAAGACGTTCTACGTCTCCCGCGGTAGTCGAGGGGCGGCGCTAGTTGACCGGCCTCAGAGCTCTTGTAAATATAAACCCCCGCTTTAAAGTCGAGAGAGAAGCCGCTGTGGGGATAGCGTAATTGGTTAACGCACCGCACCGGTTATGCGGAGATGTGGGTTCGAGTCCCGCTCCCGGAAAACGGCGGATTTTTTCTCGACTTATATTTTCGCTTATTTATCAATGAATCAAAGAAACGTGACAAGCACACGTCATTCGGCCCTATTATATATTTCGAAAAAAGCCGAATAGCACTGGCAATGACGACTGCAACCTTGATATGTATCTTTACCGAGTCCCTCGTCCCGTATCTCTCTGTTCTGCTACATGCATTACGAGGCACTGGCTCCAGCAGTTCGGATATGCCAATTGCTAACCCCGACCTCCGACCACGTTCTACGTGGCGGCCGCTGGGAAAGAAGACGTTCTACGTCTCCCGCGGTAGTCGAGGGGCGGCGCTAGTTGACCGGCCTCAGAGCTCTTGTAAATATAAACCCCCGCTTTAAAGTCGAGAGAGAAGCCGCTGTGGGGATAGCGTAATTGGTTAACGCACCGCACCGGTTATGCGGAGATGTGGGTTCGAGTCCCGCTCCCGGAAAACGGCGGATTTTTTCTCGACTTATATTTTCGCTTATTTATCAATGAATCAAAGAAACGTGACAAGCACACGTCATTCGGCCCTATTATATATTTCGAAAAAAGCCGAATAGCACTGGCAATGACGAATGCAACCTTGATATGTATCTTTACCGAGTCCCTCGTCCCGTATCTCTCTGTTCTGCTACATGCATTACGAGGCACTGGCTCCAGCAGTTCGGATATGCCAATTGCTAACCCCGACCTCCGACCACGTTCTACGTGGCGGCCGCTGGGAAAGAAGACGTTCTACGTCTCCCGCGGTAGTCGAGGGGCGGCGCTAGTTGACCGGCCTCAGAGCTCTTGTAAATATAAACCCCCGCTTTAAAGTCGAGAGAGAAGCCGCTGTGGGGATAGCGTAATTGGTTAACGCACCGCACCGGTTATGCGGAGATGTGGGTTCGAGTCCCGCTCCCGGAAAACGGCGGATTTTTTCTCGACTTATATTTTCGCTTATTTATCAATGAATCAAAGAAACGTGACAAGCACACGTCATTCGGCCCTATTATATATTTCGAAAAAAGCCGAATAGCACTGGCAATGACGACTGCAACCTTGATATGTATCTTTACCGAGTCCCTCGTCCCGTATCTCTCTGTTCTGCTACATGCATTACGAGGCACTGGCTCCAGCAGTTCGGATATGCCAATTGCTAACCCCGACCTCCGACCACGTTCTACGTGGCGGCCGCTGGGAAAGAAGACGTTCTACGTCTCCCGCGGTAGTCGAGGGGCGGCGCTAGTTGACCGGCCTCAGAGCTCTTGTAAATATAAACCCCCGCTTTAAAGTCGAGAGAGAAGCCGCTGTGGGGATAGCGTAATTGGTTAACGCACCGCACCGGTTATGCGGAGATGTGGGTTCGAGTCCCGCTCCCGGAAAACGGCGGATTTTTTCTCGACTTATATTTTCGCTTATTTATCAATGAATCAAAGAAACGTGACAAGCACACGTCATTCGGCCCTATTATATATTTCGAAAAAAGCCGAATAACACTGCCAATGACGACTGCAACCTTGATATGTATCTTTACCGAGTCCCTCGTCCCGTATCTCTCTGTTCTGCTACATGCATTACGAGGCACTGGCTCCAGCAGTTCGGATATGCCAATTGCTAACCCCGACCTCCGACCACGTTCTACGTGGCGGCCGCTGGGAAAGAAGACGTTCTACGTCTCCCGCGGTAGTCGAGGGGCGGCGCTAGTTGACCGGCCTCAGAGCTCTTGTAAATATAAACCCCCGCTTTAAAGTCGAGAGAGAAGCCGCTGTGGGGATAGCGTAATTGGTTAACGCACCGCACCGGTTATGCGGAGATGTGGGTTCGAGTCCCGCTCCCGGAAAACGGCGGATTTTTTCTCGACTTATATTTTCGCTTATTTATCAATGAATCAAAGAAACGTGACAAGCACACGTCATTCGGCCCTATTATATATTTCGAAAAAAGCCGAATAGCACTGGCAATGACGACTGCAACCTTGATATATATATATATATATATATATATATATATATATATATATATATATATATAGCGAATCAGAATAGGAAATGAGGGTCTCGTTGAAAATAACACAGAAATAAGGGTTGGCAGTCGAGAAAACCTCGGAAAGCAAAGGGGAGGATGTGGTAGATCATTGAAACAGATTAAGAATTTGGAAAGAAAGAAAGAAAGTGAAGAAAAAATGCCCGCCAGGTGGGATCCGAACCCACGACCTCCAGAATACCGGTCTGGTGCGATAACCACTACGCTACCGGCGGGGCGATTTTCCCATTCACTTTCTGGGGTATTTATGTTAGGTATGTTTGTTTCCTGTGCTTGGGGGTGATAGCCAGCGCCATTCGGACTAATCGGGGTGAAGGGGACCTTCTTTTTAACCCCCGGGTCGTGACTCGAGTGTCTACGACATGTCCAGAGTGGTCGACCAGCTTTGAACCCTCTTAAGCTCCCTTTGGCAACAAGACTGCCAGAACAGAGGCCCTCGCTATGCATGTAGCGAATCAGAATAGGAAATGAGGGGCTCGTTGAAAATAACACAGAAATAAGGGTTGGCAGTCGAGAAAACCTCGGAAAGCAAAGGGGAGGATGTGGTAGATCATTGAAACAGATTAAGAATTTGGAAAGAAAGAAAGAAAGTGAAGAAAAAATGCCCGCCAGGTGGGATCCGAACCCACGACCTCCAGAATACCGGTCTGGTGGGATAACCACTACGCTACCGGCGGGGCGATTTTCCCATTCACTTTCTGGGGTATTTATGTTAGGTATGTTTGTTTCCTGTGCTTGGGGGTGATAGCCAGCGCCATTCGGACTAATCGGGGTGAAGGGGACCTTCTTTTTAACCCCCGGGTCGTGACTCGAGTGTCTACGACATGTCCAGAGTGGTCGACCAGCTTTGAACCCTCTTAAGCTCCCTTTGGCAACAAGACTGCCAGAACAGAGGCCCTCGCTATGCATGTAGCGAATCAGAATAGGAAATGAGGGGCTCGTTGAAAATAACACAGAAATAAGGGTTGGCAGTCGAGAAAACCTCGGAAAGCAAAGGGGAGGTTGTGGTAGATCATTGAAACAGATTAAGAATTTGGAAAGAAAGAAAGAAAGTGAAGAAAAAATGCCCGGCAGGTGGGATCCGAACCCACGACCTCCAGAATACCGGTCTGGTGCGATAACCACTACGCTACCGGCGGGGCGATTTTCCCATTCACTTTCTGGGGTATTTATGTTAGGTATGTTTGTTTCCTGTGCTTGGGGGTGATAGCCAGCGCCATTCGGACTAATCGGGGTGAAGGGGACCTTCTTTTTAACCCCCGGGTCGTGACTCGAGTGTCTACGACATGTCCAGAGTGGTCGACCAGCTTTGAACCCTCTTAAGCTCCCTTTGGCAACAAGACTGCCAGAACAGAGGCCCTCGCTATGCATGTAGCGAATCAGAATAGGAAATGAGGGGCTCGTTGAAAATAACACAGAAATAAGGGTTGGCAGTCGAGAAAACCTCGGAAAGCAAAGGGGAGGATGTGGTAGATCATTGAAACAGATTAAGAATTTGGAAAGAAAGAAAGAAAGTGAAGAAAAAATGCCCGCCAGGTGGGATCCGAACCCATGACCTCCAGAATACCGGTCTGGTGCGATAACCACTACGCTACCGGCGGGGAGATTTTCCCATTCACTTTCTGGGGTATTTATGTTAGGTATGTTTGTTTCCTGTGCTTATGGGTGATAGCCAGCGCCATTCGGACTAATCGGGGTAAAGGGGACCTTCTTTTTAACCCCCGGGTCGTGACTCGAGTGTCTACGACATGTCCAGAGTGGTCGACCAGCTTTGAACCCTCTTAAGCTCCCTTTGGCAACAAGACTGCCAGAACAGAGGCCCTCGCTATGCATGTAGCGAATCAGAATAGGAAATGAGGGGCTCGTTGAAAATAACACAGAAATAAGGGTTGGCAGTCGAGAAAACCTCGGAAAGCAAAGGGGAGGATGTGGTAGATCATTGAAACAGATTAAGAATTTGGAAAGAAAGAAAGAAAGTGAAGAAAAATTGCCCGCCAGGTGGGATCCGAACCCACGACCTCCAGAATACCGGTCTGGTGCGATAACCACTACGCTACCGGCGGGGCGATTTTCCCATTCACTTTCTGGGGTATTTATGTTAGGTATGTTTGTTTCCTGTGCTTGGGGGTGATAGCCAGCGCCATTCGGACTAATCGGGGTGAAGGGGACCTTCTTTTTAACCCCCGGGTAGTGACTCGAGTGTCTACGACATGTCCAGAGTGGTCGACCAGCTTTGAACCCTCTTAAGCTCCCTTTGGCAACAAGACTGCCAGAACAGAGGCCCTCGCTATGCATGTAGCGAATCAGAATAGGAAATGAGGGGCTCGTTGAAAATAACACAGAAATAAGGGTTGGCAGTCGAGAAAACCTCGGAAAGCAAAGGGGAGGATGTGGTAGATCATTGAAACAGATTAAGAATTTGGAAAGAAAGAAAGAAAGTGAGGTCGTGGAGGTCGTGGGTTCGGATCCCACCTGGCGGGCATTTTTTCTTCACTTTCTTTCTTTCTTTCCAAATTCTTAATCTGTTTCAATGATCTACCACATCCTCCCCTTTGCTTTCCGAGGTTTTCTCGACTGCCAACCCTTATTTCTGTGTTATTTTCAACGAGCCCCTCATTTCCTATTCTGATTCGCTACATGCATAGCGAGGGCCTCTGTTCTGGCAGTCTTGTTGCCAAAGGGAGCTTAAGAGGGTTCAAAGCTGGTCGACCACTCTGGACATGTCGTAGACACTCGAGTCACGACCCGGGGGTTAAAAAGAAGGTCCCCTTCACCCCGATTAGTCCGAATGGCGCTGGCTATCACCCCCAAGCACAGGAAACAAACATACCTAACATAAATACCCCAGAAAGTGAATGGGAAAATCGCCCCGCCGGTAGCGTAGTGGTTATCGCACCAGACCGGTATTCTGGAGGTCGTGGGTTCGGATCCCACCTGGCGGGCATTTTTTCTTCGCATTTTGTCTTCACTTTCTTTCTTTCTTTCCAAATTCTTAATCTGTTTCAATGATCTACCACATCCTCCCCTTTGCTTTCCGAGGTTTTCTCGACTGCCAACCCTTATTTCTGTGTTATTTTCAACGAGCCCCTCATTTCCTATTCTGATTCGCTACATGCATAGCGAGGGCCTCTGTTCTGGCAGTCTTGTTGCCAAAGGGAGCTTAAGAGGGTTCAAAGCTGGTCGACCACTCTGGACATGTCGTAGACACTCGAGTCACGACCCGGGGTTAAAAAGAAGGTCCCCTTCACCCCGATTAGTCCGAATGGCGCTGGCTATCACCCCCAAGCACAGGAAACAAACATACCTAACATAAATACCCCAGAAAGTGAATGGGAAAATCGCCCCGCCGGTAGCGTAGTGGTTATCGCACCAGACCGGTATTCTGGAGGTCGTGGGTTCGGATCCCACCTCGCGGGCATTTTTTTTTTCTTCACTTTCTTTCTTTCTTTCCAAATTCTTAATCTGTTTCAATGATCTACCACATCCTCCCCTTTGCTTTCCGAGGTTTTCTCGACTGCCAACCCTTATTTCTGTGTTATTTTCAACGAGCCCCTCATTTCCTATTCTGATTCGCTACATGCATAGCGAGGGCCTCTGTTCTGGCAGTCTTGTTGCCAAAGGGAGCTTAAGAGGGTTCAAAGCTGGTCGACCACTCTGGACATGTCGTAGACACTCGAGTCACGACCCGGGGGTTAAAAAGAAGGTCCCCTTCACCCCGATTAGTCCGAATGGCGCTGGCTATCACCCCCAAGCACAGGAAACAAACATACCTAACATAAATACCCCAGAAAGTGAATGGGAAAATCGCCCCGCCGGTAGCGTAGTGGTTATCGCACCAGACCGGTATTCTGGAGGTCGTGGGTTCGGATCCCACCTGGCGGGCATTTTTTCTTCACTTTCTTTCTTTATTTCGAAATTCTTAATCTGTTTCAATGATCTACCACATCCTCCCCTTTGCTTTCCGAGGTTTTCTCGACTGCCAACCCTTATTTCTGTGTTATTTTCAACGAGCCCCTCATTTCCTATTCTGATTCGCTACATGCATAGCGAGGGCCTCTGTTCTGGCAGTCTTGTTGCCAAAGGGAGCTTAAGAGGGTTCAAAGCTGGTCGACCACTCTGGACATGTCGTAGACACTCGAGTCACGACCCGGGGGTTAAAAAGAAGGTCCCCTTCACCCCGATTAGTCCGAATGGCGCTGGCTATCACCCCCAAGCACAGGAAACAAACATACCTAGCATAAATACCCCAGAAAGTGAATGGGAAAATCGCCCCGCCGGTAGCGTAGTGGTTATCGCACCAGACCGGTATTCTGGAGGTCGTGGGTTCGGATCCCACCTGGCGGGCATTTTTTTTTTCTTCACTTTCTTTCTTTCTTTCCAAATTCTTAATCTGTTTCAATGATCTACCACATCCTCCCCTTTGCTTTCCGAGGTTTTCTCGACTGCCAACCCTTATTTCTGTGTTATTTTCAACAAGCTCCTCATTTCCTATTCTGATTCGCTACATGCATAGCGAGGGCCTCTGTTCTGGCAGTCTTGTTGCCAAAGGGAGCTTAAGAGGGTTCAAAGCTGGTCGACCACTCTGGACATGTCGTAGACACTCGAGTCACGACCCGGGGGTTAAAAAGAAGGTCCCCTTCACCCCGATTAGTCCGAATGGCGCTGGCTATCACCCCCAAGCACAGGAAACAAACATACCTAACATAAATACCCCAGAAAGTGAATGGGAAAATCGCCCCGCCGGTAGCGTAGTGGTTATCGCACCAGACCGGTATTCTGGAGGTCGTGGGTTCGGATCCCACCTGGCGGGCATTTTTTCTTCACTTTCTTTCTTTCTTTCCAAATTCTTAATCTGTTTCAATGATCTACCACATCCTCCCCTTTGCTTTCCGAGGTTTTCTCGACTGCCAACCCTTATTTCTGTGTTATTTTCAACGAGCCCCTCATTTCCTATTCTGATTCGCTACATGCATAGCGAGGGCCTCTGTTCTGGCAGTCTTGTTGCCAAAGGGAGCTTAAGAGGGTTCAAAGCTGGTCGACCACTCTGGACATGTCGTAGACACTCGAGTCACGACCCGGGGGTTAAAAAGAAGGTCCCCTTCACCCCGATTAGTCCGAATGGCGCTGGCTATCACCCCCAAGCACAGGAAACAAACATACCTAACATAAATACCCCAGAAAGTGAATGGGAAAATCGCCCCGCCGGTAGCGTAGTGGTTATCGCACCAGACCGGTATTCTGGAGGTCGTGGGTTCGGATCCCACCTGGCGGGCATTTTTTCTTCACTTTCTTTCTTTCTTTCCAAATTCTTAATCTGTTTCAATGATCTACCACATCCTCCCCTTTGCTTTCCGAGGTTTTCTCGACTGCCAACCCTTATTTCTGTGTTATTTTCAACGAGCCCCTCATTTCCTATTCTGATTCGCTACATGCATAGCGAGGGCCTCTGTTCTGGCAGTCTTGTTGCCAAAGGGAGCTTAAGAGGGTTCAAAGCTGGTCGACCACTCTGGACATGTCGTAGACACTCGAGTCACGACCCGGGGGTTAAAAAGAAGGTCCCCTTCACCCCGATTAGTCCGAATGGCGCTGGCTATCACCCCCAAGCACAGGAAACAAACATACCTAACATAAATACCCCAGACAGTGAATGGGAAAATCGCCCCGCCGGTAGCGTAGTGGTTATCGCACCAGACCGGTATTCTGGAGGTCGTGGGTTCGGATCCCACCTGGCGGGCATTTTTTCTTCACTTTCTTTCTTTCTTTCCAAATTCTTAATCTGTTTCAATGATCTACCACATCCTCCCCTTTGCTTTCCGAGGTTTTCTCGACGGCCAACCCTTATTTCTGTGTTATTTTCAACGAGCCCCTAATTTCCTATTCTGATTCGCTACATGCATAGCGAGGGCCTCTGTTCTGGCAGTCTTGTTGCCAAAGGGAGCTTAAGAGGGTTCAAAGCTGGTCGACCACTCTGGACATGTCGTAGACACTCGAGTCACGACCCGGGGGTTAAAAAGAAGGTCCCCTTCACCCCGATTAGTCCGAATGGCGCTGGCTATCACCCCCAAGCACAGGAAACAAACATACCTAACATAAATACCCCAGAAAGTGAATGGGAAAATCGTCCCGCCGGTAGCGTAGTGGTTATCGCACCAGACCGGTATTCTGGAGGTCGTGGGTTCGGATCCAACCTGGCGGGCATTTTTCTTCACTTTCTTTCTTTCTTTCCAAATTCTTAATCTGTTTCAATGATCTACCACATCCTCCCCTTTGCTTTCCGAGGTTTTCTCGACTGCCAACCCTTATTTCTGTGTTATTTTCAACGAGCCCCTCATTTCCTATTCTGATTCGCTACATGCATAGCGAGGGCCTCTGTTCTGGCAGTCTTGTTGCCAAAGGGAGCTTAAGAGGGTTCAAAGCTGGTCGACCACTCTGGACATGTCGTAGACACTCGAGTCACGACCCGGGGGTTAAAAAGAAGGTCCCCTTCACCCCGATTAGTCCGAATGGCGCTGGCTATCACCCCCAAGCACAGGAAACAAACATACCTAACATAAATACCCCAGAAAGTGAATGGGAAAATCGCCCCGCCGGTAGCGTAGTGGTTATCGCACCAGACCGGTATTCTGGAGGTCGTGGGTTCGGATCCCACCTGGCGAGCATTTTTTCTTCACTCTCTTTCTTTCTTTCCAAATTCTTAATCTGTTTCAATGATCTACCACATCCTCCCCTTTGCTTTCCGAGGTTTTCTCGACTGCCAACCCTTATTTCTGTGTTATTTTCAACGAGCCCCTCATTTCCTATTCTGATTCGCTACATGCATAGCGAGGGCCTCTGTTCTGGCAGTCTTGTTGCCAAAGGGAGCTTAAGAGGGTTCAAAGCTGGTCGACCACTCTGGACATGTCGTAGACACTCGAGTCACGACCCGGGGGTTAAAAAGAAGGTCCCCTTCACCCCGATTAGTCCGAATGGCGCTGGCTATCACCCCCAAGCACAGGAAACAAACATACCTAACATAAATACCCCAGAAAGTCAATGGGAAAATCGCCCCGCCGGTAGCGTAGTGGTTAACGCACCAGACCGGTATTCTGGAGGTCGTGGGTTCGGATCCCACCTGGCGGGCATTTTTTCTTCACTTTCTTTCTTTCTTTCCAAATTCTTAATCTGTTTCAATGATCTACCACATCCTCCCCTTTGCTTTCCGAGGTTTTCTCGACTGCCAACCCTTATTTCTGTGTTATTTTCAACGAGCCCCTCATTTCCTATTCTGATTCGCTACATGCATAGCGAGGGCCTCTGTTCTGGCAGTCTTGTTGCCAAAGGGAGCTTAAGAGGGTTCAAAGCTGGTCGACCACTCTGGACATGTCGTAGACACTCGAGTCACGACCCGGGGGTTAAAAAGAAGGTCCCCTTCACCCCGATTAGTCCGAATGGCGCTGGCTATCACCCCCAAGCACAGGAAACAAACATACCTAACATAAATACCCCAGAAAGTGAATGGGAAAATCGCCCCGCCGGTAGCGTAGTGGTTATCGCACCAGACCGGTATTCTGGAGGTCGTGGGTTCGGATCCCACCTGGCGGGCATTTTTTCTTCGCATTTTGTCTTCACTTTCTTTCTTTCTTTCCAAATTCTTAATCTGTTTCAATGATCTACCACATCCTCCCCTTTGCTTTCCGAGGTTTTCTCGACTGCCAACCCTTATTTCTGTGTTATTTTCAACGAGCCCCTCATTTCCTATTCTGATTCGCTACATGCATAGCGAGGGCCTCTGTTCTGGCAGTCTTGTTGCCAAAGGGAGCTTAAGAGGGTTCAAAGCTGGTCGACCACTCTGGACATGTCGTAGACACTCGAGTCACGACCCGGGGTTAAAAAGAAGGTCCCCTTCACCCCGATTAGTCCGAATGGCGCTGGCTATCACCCCCAAGCACAGGAAACAAACATACCTAACATAAATACCCCAGAAAGTGAATGGGAAAATCGCCCCGCCGGTAGCGTAGTGGTTATCGCACCAGACCGGTATTCTGGAGGTCGTGGGTTCGGATCCCACCTCGCGGGCATTTTTTTTTTCTTCACTTTCTTTCTTTCTTTCCAAATTCTTAATCTGTTTCAATGATCTACCACATCCTCCCCTTTGCTTTCCGAGGTTTTCTCGACTGCCAACCCTTATTTCTGTGTTATTTTCAACGAGCCCCTCATTTCCTATTCTGATTCGCTACATGCATAGCGAGGGCCTCTGTTCTGGCAGTCTTGTTGCCAAAGGGAGCTTAAGAGGGTTCAAAGCTGGTCGACCACTCTGGACATGTCGTAGACACTCGAGTCACGACCCGGGGGTTAAAAAGAAGGTCCCCTTCACCCCGATTAGTCCGAATGGCGCTGGCTATCACCCCCAAGCACAGGAAACAAACATACCTAACATAAATACCCCAGAAAGTGAATGGGAAAATCGCCCCGCCGGTAGCGTAGTGGTTATCGCACCAGACCGGTATTCTGGAGGTCGTGGGTTCGGATCCCACCTGGCGGGCATTTTTTCTTCACTTTCTTTCTTTATTTCGAAATTCTTAATCTGTTTCAATGATCTACCACATCCTCCCCTTTGCTTTCCGAGGTTTTCTCGACTGCCAACCCTTATTTCTGTGTTATTTTCAACGAGCCCCTCATTTCCTATTCTGATTCGCTACATGCATAGCGAGGGCCTCTGTTCTGGCAGTCTTGTTGCCAAAGGGAGCTTAAGAGGGTTCAAAGCTGGTCGACCACTCTGGACATGTCGTAGACACTCGAGTCACGACCCGGGGGTTAAAAAGAAGGTCCCCTTCACCCCGATTAGTCCGAATGGCGCTGGCTATCACCCCCAAGCACAGGAAACAAACATACCTAGCATAAATACCCCAGAAAGTGAATGGGAAAATCGCCCCGCCGGTAGCGTAGTGGTTATCGCACCAGACCGGTATTCTGGAGGTCGTGGGTTCGGATCCCACCTGGCGGGCATTTTTTTTTTCTTCACTTTCTTTCTTTCTTTCCAAATTCTTAATCTGTTTCAATGATCTACCACATCCTCCCCTTTGCTTTCCGAGGTTTTCTCGACTGCCAACCCTTATTTCTGTGTTATTTTCAACAAGCTCCTCATTTCCTATTCTGATTCGCTACATGCATAGCGAGGGCCTCTGTTCTGGCAGTCTTGTTGCCAAAGGGAGCTTAAGAGGGTTCAAAGCTGGTCGACCACTCTGGACATGTCGTAGACACTCGAGTCACGACCCGGGGGTTAAAAAGAAGGTCCCCTTCACCCCGATTAGTCCGAATGGCGCTGGCTATCACCCCCAAGCACAGGAAACAAACATACCTAACATAAATACCCCAGAAAGTGAATGGGAAAATCGCCCCGCCGGTAGCGTAGTGGTTATCGCACCAGACCGGTATTCTGGAGGTCGTGGGTTCAGATCCCACCTGGCGGGCATTTTTTCTTCACTTTCTTTCTTTCTTTCCAAATTCTTAATCTGTTTCAATGATCTACGACATCCTCCCCTTTGCTTTCCGAGGTTTTCTCGACTGCCAACCCTTATTTCTGTGTTATTTTCAACGAGCCCCTCATTTCCTATTCTGATTCGCTACGTGCATAGCGAGGGCCTCTGTTCTGGCAGTCTTGTTGCCAAAGGGAGCTTAAGAGGGTTCAAAGCTGGTCGACCACTCTGGACATGTCGTAGACACTCGAGTCACGACCCGGGGGTTAAAAAGAAGGTCCCCTTCACCCCGATTAGTCCGAATGGCGCTGGCTATCACCCCCAAGCACAGGAAACAAACATACCTAACATAAATACCCCAGAAAGTGAATGGGAAAATCGCCCCGCCGGTAGCGTAGTGGTTATCGCACCAGACCGGTATTCTGGAGGTCGTGGGTTCGGATCCCACCTGGCGGGCATTTTTTCTTCACTTTCTTTCTTTCTTTCCAAATTCTTAATCTGTTTCAATGATCTACCACATCCTCCCCTTTGCTTTCCGAGGTTTTCTCGACTGCCAACCCTTATTTCTGTGTTATTTTCAACGAGCCCCTCATTTCCTATTCTGATTCGCTACATGCATAGCGAGGGCCTCTGTTCTGGCAGTCTTGTTGCCAAAGGGAGCTTAAGAGGGTTCAAAGCTGGTCGACCACTCTGGACATGTCGTAGACACTCGAGTCACGACCCGGGGGTTAAAAAGAAGGTCCCCTTCACCCCGATTAGTCCGAATGGCGCTGGCTATCACCCCCAAGCACAGGAAACAAACATACCTAACATAAATACCCCAGAAAGTGAATGGGAAAATCGCCCCGCCGGTAGCGTAGTGGTTATCGCACCAGACCGGTATTCTGGAGGTCGTGGGTTCGGATCCCACCTGGCGGGCATTTTTTCTTCACTTTCTTTCTTTCTTTCCAAATTCTTAATCTGTTTCAATGATCTACCACATCCTCCCCTTTGCTTTCCGAGGTTTTCTCGACTGCCAACCCTTATTTCTGTGTTATTTTCAACGAGCCCCTCATTTCCTATTCTGATTCGCTACATGCATAGCGAGGGCCTCTGTTCTGGCAGTCTTGTTGCCAAAGGGAGCTTAAGAGGGTTCAAAGCTGGTCGACCACTCTGGACATGTCGTAGACACTCGAGTCACGACCCGGGGGTTAAAAAGAAGGTCCCCTTCACCCCGATTAGTCCGAATGGCGCTGGCTATCACCCCCAAGCACAGGAAACAAACATACCTAACATAAATACCCCAGACAGTGAATGGGAAAATCGCCCCGCCGGTAGCGTAGTGGTTATCGCACCAGACCGGTATTCTGGAGGTCGTGGGTTCGGATCCCACCTGGCGGGCATTTTTTCTTCACTTTCTTTCTTTCTTTCCAAATTCTTAATCTGTTTCAATGATCTACCACATCCTCCCCTTTGCTTTCCGAGGTTTTCTCGACGGCCAACCCTTATTTCTGTGTTATTTTCAACGAGCCCCTAATTTCCTATTCTGATTCGCTACATGCATAGCGAGGGCCTCTGTTCTGGCAGTCTTGTTGCCAAAGGGAGCTTAAGAGGGTTCAAAGCTGGTCGACCACTCTGGACATGTCGTAGACACTCGAGTCACGACCCGGGGGTTAAAAAGAAGGTCCCCTTCACCCCGATTAGTCCGAATGGCGCTGGCTATCACCCCCAAGCACAGGAAACAAACATACCTAACATAAATACCCCAGAAAGTGAATGGGAAAATCGTCCCGCCGGTAGCGTAGTGGTTATCGCACCAGACCGGTATTCTGGAGGTCGTGGGTTCGGATCCAACCTGGCGGGCATTTTTCTTCACTTTCTTTCTTTCTTTCCAAATTCTTAATCTGTTTCAATGATCTACCACATCCTCCCCTTTGCTTTCCGAGGTTTTCTCGACTGCCAACCCTTATTTCTGTGTTATTTTCAACGAGCCCCTCATTTCCTATTCTGATTCGCTACATGCATAGCGAGGGCCTCTGTTCTGGCAGTCTTGTTGCCAAAGGGAGCTTAAGAGGGTTCAAAGCTGGTCGACCACTCTGGACATGTCGTAGACACTCGAGTCACGACCCGGGGGTTAAAAAGAAGGTCCCCTTCACCCCGATTAGTCCGAATGGCGCTGGCTATCACCCCCAAGCACAGGAAACAAACATACCTAACATAAATACCCCAGAAAGTGAATGGGAAAATCGCCCCGCCGGTAGCGTAGTGGTTATCGCACCAGACCGGTATTCTGGAGGTCGTGGGTTCGGATCCCACCTGGCGAGCATTTTTTCTTCACTCTCTTTCTTTCTTTCCAAATTCTTAATCTGTTTCAATGATCTACCACATCCTCCCCTTTGCTTTCCGAGGTTTTCTCGACTGCCAACCCTTATTTCTGTGTTATTTTCAACGAGCCCCTCATTTCCTATTCTGATTCGCTACATGCATAGCGAGGGCCTCTGTTCTGGCAGTCTTGTTGCCAAAGGGAGCTTAAGAGGGTTCAAAGCTGGTCGACCACTCTGGACATGTCGTAGACACTCGAGTCACGACCCGGGGGTTAAAAAGAAGGTCCCCTTCACCCCGATTAGTCCGAATGGCGCTGGCTATCACCCCCAAGCACAGGAAACAAACATACCTAACATAAATACCCCAGAAAGTCAATGGGAAAATCGCCCCGCCGGTAGCGTAGTGGTTAACGCACCAGACCGGTATTCTGGAGGTCGTGGGTTCGGATCCCACCTGGCGGGCATTTTTTCTTCACTTTCTTTCTTTCTTTCCAAATTCTTAATCTGTTTCAATGATCTACCACATCCTCCCCTTTGATTTCCGAGGTTTTCTCGACTGCCAACCCTTATTTCTGTGTTATATATATATATATATATATATATATATATATATATATATATATATATATATATATATATATATATTTATATATATATATATATATATTGTAACGAGGAAGAGAGGTCCGGGTCAAGGGATTAAAGCTCAGGCCGAAATTCAAGGTGAAGCAGGGCAATCCCCACGGACAATCCCCACGCATCAAGCGCGCAGCATGCGCAGCGTGATCGAGTTCAGTTCTGGCTGCCCCTGCTTCTTCGGCTGCTCGAGCTCCTTCGGCTTCCGTCGCTTGATCCCCTCGGTTCTTAGGCTGTGTAAATAAACCCCACTACATTTTGGTGGAGTGTGCGGGTCCCTGTCCGTGCTGGCCGCAGCTGCACACCTCATCGGCATCGTGGCAATCTTCGAGGGGGCGTGACCCACGTCGGCAGCCCCAGCCCCGCCGCAACCAGCCCTCGACGACGTTCCCCCCGCCCCGTATCCCCAGCCCGTGATTTAGCCGATTCAGAACCACCAAGACCCGATGACGTGACCAGACGACGATGACGTGTCCCCAGCCCAGTAGTCCGACGTGGTTCCGGATACCTTCGACGTTTCGTCGGTGCCTTGACAAGGTTGTGTCGTGGGATCAGGCATGGCCTATAGCATCATCATCCTATGTGGTGGCAAGGGCTTCATTGTACATTGTCATCACATCTTTCGTCTTCACCACATCGCGCTATACGGTGGCGTCGACCGGGACGGTCGCTTTCAACCGGGGGGCCATGTCACGAGAAGACGATGAAGAGGGCAACGCAATGCGGCTCGGTAATCCCAGCTGATGTATGGGCCGATAATCCCAGCCGATAATCCCAGTCTATGTATGAGCCGCCGCCGCTTCGTCATGGCGCACATCCTGGTCCAACTCCTGATCAGTTTCCGCCCAATCGTGCCGTTGACGCCAGCCGCCGGTCACAGTCACCACGCCGCCGCTCACTGTCGCCCATGCGTCGCCGCCCCGAAGATATCCAAGAGGGAAACTAACGTGCGCAGTTCATGAGGCACGAACTGCGCACCCATCGAAATGAACAAGACCTCGATCGCCCCCAAAAAATGTCATCGACGTAACAATTGACGGTATACGCACAGTCGCCCTCTTAGATATAGGAGCCGCTATTTCTGTCTTAGGTGAAAAACTTTGTCGCTTATTGAAAAAAGTTACCACACCCATCACAGGCCTTTCGCTTCGTACCGCAAGCGCTGAACAGATCGAACCTTATGCGACGTGTACAGCGCGTGTAATTATTCAGAACGCCATTTACCTCATTCAGCTCGTCGTCCTGGCCTCGTGTTCCCACGACATTATCCTGGGCTGGGATTTGCCTGTCTCGCCATCACGCGATCGTCGATTGTGCCCATGCCGAGGTCGAGTTATCTGCTCAATATGATGAGACTTTGTGCGATGTTTCCGGTTCGTCTTCTTCCAGCGACAAAATCATAATCTCCGAAGACGCTCATATTCCACCGTACAGCTCTATTCTTGTACCTATGTCTTGCTACTCTACGTCCGATCACGCGGTTCTGTTTACTCCTTCCGAAGTATTCCTCTGCCGGAAAAACCCACCCCTTCCTTTCGCCGTTTTGGAGCTCCAGTCTGGCGGCACGTCAATGTGGATTACGAATCCGGCCCCCTGCCCTTTGAGTTTGCTGTGCGGCGAATCCCTCGGCAATATTGAACCCATAGCCTCCAATCTCTACTCCGACGATGCCGAATTCAGTACATCTGCCCTGGACATCAACGCTCTCACAACTCCGTGCTCCCATGTCCATCCGCTACCGGCCGACGCTTTCGCCTGTTCATTAGACAGCAGCTTGACCTTAATGCAGCGCACAAAATTGGTCGCACTGCTAAGCGCCTTCCATTCTTCCTTTGAATCGAACCAAACTGCCTTGGGCCGTACGTCAACTGTCGCCCATCACATCGACACTGGCGCACAGCCACCTCTGCGCCAGCGTCCATATCGAGTAATACCATCTGAACGCAGCGTCATTGGTGAGCAAGTGGAAGACATGCTTCGGCGAGGTGTCATCCGACCGTCGCAAGGCCCGTGGTCATCGCCGGTAGTGCTCGTGACTAAAAAAGACGGCTCTATACGTTTTTGCGTTGACTATCGGAGGCTTAACAAGGTGACCCGCAAAGATGTCTACCCTTTGCCCCGCATTGACGAAGCCCTTGACTGCTTGCACGGTGCGGAATTTTTCTCTTCATTAGATTTGCGATCTGGCTATTGGCAGGTTCCGATTGCCGAATCTGACCGACCGAAAACAGCGTTTGTTACTCCCGATGGCTTACATGAGTTTAATGTAATGCCATTTGGCCTTTGCAACGCGCCCGCAACGTTTGAACGGATGATGGACAACATCTTAAGAGGTCTCAAGTGGAACACACGTGTCTCTGTTATTTAGACGATGTTGTCGTGTTTTATCCAGATTTCGAGACACACCTCAGCCGGCTCAAACAAATTCTAACCTGCCTGACAGCCGCTGGACTGCAGCTAAACTTGAAAAAGTGTAGTTTCGGGGCCCGAAAATTGAAAATCTTAGGCCATGTGGTGTCCAAGGAAGGTGTTCTACCTGACCCGAACAAGCTGCAGGCAGTCGCGGAGTTTCCCAAGCCGATGTCACTCAAGGCCCTCCGAAGCTTCATTGGCCTCTGCTCTTATTTCCGCCGTTTCGTCCGAAATTTCGCTGCCATCATAGCGCCCCTAACAAGACTACTCGGCAGCGACAATGGAATAACTTCGTGGTCGCCAGACTGTGACGAGGCTTTTTCTACTTTAAGGCGCTTGCTGACATCACCACCCATTTTGCGCCAATACAACCCCAGCGCCCCAACCGAAGTGCACACGAACGCCAGTGGTGTCGGCCTCGGTGCTGTTCTCGCCCAGCGGAATTCTGGCTACCTGGAATACGCCGTTGCATATGCCAGCCCGACCCTCACGAAAGCGGAGTCCAATTTTTCTGTAATGAAAAAAGAGTGCTTGGCCATTGTTTGGGCCTTGGGAAAATTCCGGCCTTACTTATATGGCCACGCATTCGACGTTGTTACCGACCACCACGCCCTATGTTGGTTGTCGTCTCTCAAAGACCCCACGGGACGGCTGGCACGTTGTGCCCTACGTACTCAAGAATACGACATTCGCGTCGTTTACAGATCAGGGCGCAAACACTCTGACGCCGATGCCCTCTCTCGCTCGCCTCTGCCAGATTCGACGACGTGCCCCGATTCACCGGAGTTCATCGTCTCTGCGCTCACGCTTACTGACGTGACCATTCACCAGCAACAAGACCCTTGGGTCTCTTCTATTATAAAGTACCTTACCGCCCCAAAAGCCACCTCCTAACCTCGAGCACTACGACGGCAAGCAGCTCATTTCGCTCTGCGGGAGGGTCTTCTATACCGTCGCAACTATATCACCGACGGAAGAAAATGGCTGCTCGTAATACCACGCCATCTACGAGCCGAAATATGTGAAGCTTTCCATGCTGACCTCCAAAATGCCCACGCTGGCGTCGTGAAAACTTACGCTAGGCTTCGTCAGTGGTATTACGGGAGGGGAATGTGTAGTTTTGTGCGCAAGTACATCCGTGGCTGTGAGGCCTGCCAACGACGCAAGCAACGCACTCCAAAGCCTGAAGCAGATTTGCAACCTCTACCGTGCCCTTCACGCCCCTTTGACCGGGTTGGAATTGACCTTTACGGACCTTTACCATTCACGCCTTCTGGGAACAGGTGGATTATCGTCGCCGTAGACCATCTTACGCGCTACGCGGAAACGTCCGCGCTTCCCAGCGCTACGGCACGCGACGTCGCCCTTTTCCTTCATCACTTCATCCTACGTCATGGTTACCCCAAAGAGCTTCTCAGCGACAGAGGGCGAGTATTTTCATCCGAAGTCCTGGAAGCTCTCCTCAGTGAATGCAAGATCGTTCACCGGACGTGTACTGCCTACCACCCGCAGACAAATGGTTTGACGAACGATTCAATCGCACGCTTGGTGACATGCTTGCCATGTACATAGCTTCCGACCACTCTAACTGGGACGTGGTGCTTCCATTCGTGACTTTCGCATATAATACCGCAACGCAAACCACCACCGGGTTCTCTCCCTTTCTCCTTCTTTACGGACGCGAGCCCTCATGCACCATGCACGCCATCCTCCCATACAGCCCCGATGCCTCAGAAAGCAAGCCCGTCTCCGAGATAGCGCGACACGCTGAAGAATTTCGCCAGTTAGCTCGTGCCTTCAGGTCCAGTGAACAAAGTCGCCAAAAGTACCAACATGACCTTGGCGGGTCATCTCCGCCCTCTTTTCCCCATGGATCCCTTGTTTGGCTATGGATACCGCTCACAACGCCTGTCCTGGTTTCGAAGTTCCTCGCCAAATATCATGTCCCGTATCGCATCATAAAGCGCGCATCACCGGTAAACTACGTCGTCGAGCCGCTCACACCATCTGACGACCTTCGTCGCCGTGGCCGCGAGACTGTCCACGACAACCGTTTGAAGCCCTACCACGAGCCCATCGTCTCGCCCTCGCCATGAAGTCGCCAGGATGACTCCTTGTCACCCGGGGGTGATTGTAACGAAGAAGAGAGGTCCGGGTCAAGGGATTAAAGCTCAAGCCGAAATTCAAGGTGAAGCAGGGCAATCCTCAGGGACAATCCCCACGCATCAAGCGCGCAGCATGCGCAGCGTGATCGAGTTCAGTTCTGGCTGCCCCTGCTTCTTCGGCTGCTCGAGCTCCTTCGGCTTCCGTCGCTTGATCCCCTCGGTTCCTTGGCTGTCTAAATAAACCCCACTACATTATATATATAAATATATATATATATATATATATATATATAGAGAGAGAGAGAGAGAGAGAGAGAGAGAGAGAGAGGGAGAGAGAGAGAGAGAGAGAGAGAGAGAGAGACAGAGGGGGAAAGATCGAGAGAGGTATAAAATGAGGGGTCGTTGAGGAAATACAGAAAGATAGGTCAGCAGTCTTCAATGCGTAATAAAGCATAGGGGAATGATTAGGCTGTTTTGACTACGGTTAGGGAAGTAAAACTTTAAAATTTATGTAAAAAGAAAAGAAAGAAAAACATGCCCCAGAGTGCGGAGCGAACCCACGCCTTTTTATTTTATTTCGAATGCCTTACCAATTCGGCTTTCTTTGCGACTGCACGATCGTTCACAGACATTCTGGGGTATTTTTAGTTACTACAACAGTATCTGACGCTTGAGGGTGCAGCCAGCGCCACTCTGACTATACGGCGAGAAGGGGTCATTCATTTCAACCCCCGGGACGCGACTCCAATGTCCGCAGACTTTCATGAGCCGGCAACTGGAAGGGAAAACTTCTTATGCTACCTTGGCATCAAGGCTGCCATAACCGAGGCCCTCGCTAAGCTTTCGCAGAATAATATGGTTAGGAAATGAGGGGCTCGTTGAGGAAATATAGGAAGTTAGTTCGGCAGACTTCAACTCCTAAAAAAGCATAGGGGAGGGATTAGGCTTTTTTACTACGGTTAGTGAGGTAACAGTTTTTTAAATATACATAACAAGGAAAGAAAGGAAAGCCTTCCCACAGAGTTAGGACCGAACCCACTGATTTTATTTTATCTCGGCTGCCTTACCAATTCGGCTATCTTTGTGCCTGTGATCCTTCACTTTCTGGGGTATTTATATTTACAACAGCAGTACGTGACGCTTGAGGGTGGGAGCCAGCGCTACTCTTACTACACGGGTAGCAGGGGTCCTTCATTTGGTGGGCTGTACTTCTTGAATTGAAGGTCGTAAAATATTTTTTCATCTCAGTAACAAACACAACCCTCGACCTTTACCTTGGTAGGACATATGATAACATGTCTCTCGAAGGCTCAGTTCTCCGCCTCTTGGGTATTTTGTTCGGTATTCCGGCTTCCGCAGAAGAAGTTGACACTCGTTTGCATTAAGTGAAGAGATTCCCTTTACCGATTTCAGAGTTTTTTGTGGTAAGGAAACGCCGATGCTAATCACCTGAGCAGGGTGTAGAGTAGCGGCGCTGCTCCCGCGGAGCGTTGGTTGGAAAATGATTACGGCTCTTTTGCTCTTTTCATGGTTGTAGTACTAGGATTATTAGAAGTGTTTGCATAGATCTGTTGGGGGTGCTAACGAGGGCGCTTCTTGTTCGCCATGGGACTACATTATGTGACGTTTAGAGCCTTCGTTTGCTTTGGATGTTTTACTTGAGTAATACAAGAAATAACATTATTTTGGGGCAGAGCGTCGCACAATTCATGTCCACCTATCGTTGTTTTTTCCGCCAGCCTTTGTGGAAGACCCTGAGCACGTGGACAGAAGTGAGAGTGTTCGTCGCCATCATATAGTAATAGTGCAGAGCCATTTCAGAGAACTGAATTGGTTGTCGAAGTCTCACAAGTTGCATTTTTAGCTGAAAGGAGAACTTAGCATAGAAGTGATGTAAAATGTTCATACGTAATAGGGTTCACCTGGAATGCTTTTGTTAAGAGGACAAGATGTATTTGCTTTTTCGATAGCAACACACCAAACAAAGCGTTAAACAAGGCACTTTAAGGCGCCAACTAGGGCTGGTGAAGCTGCGCAGGGAAATAATATTCCAGTTCGTGCACTTTCTTGTAGTACAACCAACAAAAAGGGAAATGATAACTCCCAGCAGTTCGATAGTCACAAAGTTGAATTGACGCTATAAAAGGTGTGTAAATTTATCAAGGCCGCAGCGAAGGCCAGAGAAGATACGTGGCAAAGATGGCAGACAAATAGTCTACATAAATGACATTGTAAGTGAAACAAGCAACAACGTGGACAACTTTTTACCTTGTATTTGAGTTGTACAGGCCCAACGCTATTCTGAAATCAGAGTAAATTCGCGGTACAGCTCTTCTTTATTACACACAAATACAATCATTGTTTCTACTAACTTTGGTTTCAAGCGTTGATTTGAAGTCGATATAATATCAGTTATGATGCTGGCTTAACCATTCAAGGTACTGAGTGCCACAAGATCCTTCATAGGGACCCGTAACTTTTTTTAGTTTACTCCGGCCAAAGTGAAAAGTAAATAAATGAAAGAATAAAGATGAAGCGATGACTTGTTACTTTATATCCACAGCGAGGTGTTTATTCGTTTCTGTCGACACAAACGACAACAGCCTTGATATAGATTCAGGAACGATTTTGTATTATTTTGACTTCTCCACGTAGGCAAAAGTCTCGTCCTGTAGCGCCACCACAGCGGGCGCATGGGCATGCCGGAGGGCAGTTCTCCCCGCTATTTCGGCACTATAAATAAAGAGAAACAAAAACATGCCAATACTTCTTGTGATCTACATTTATATTGTGGAAATTTGCGCGAATATTTGCGTTTGTATTTATAATATTACTATCTAGTTCCTGACAATTTTAACAAAAACGAGGCATCAAAATTTTATGGACATTATGATTGGAAACCTAAAGATTAGAAGAAATGAGACGTGTACTTGTATGTTATCTTAAGCTATTACTACACCCGACGACTTAAAATGTTCAGGTTATGTTTAAAACGCCGATCATCAATAAAACTAACCAAAATCCCAATTTCCATATCGTTCACTTTTGCTGCAGCAAAGATAATTGCCACAGAAGTTGATAAATTGAAAATAAACTTTAGAACTTTTGGAAAACGGTCAGATGGAGAAACCAGTAACGATCTAAACGGCGAAGTTCAAGTTTGGTTTGAAGCATCTCTTTTTTCTTTGCAAGTGTGTACACACTGCGGCTAAGCTGAAAAGTTGAGGTTGGCAGACGTTCACAAAGGTACACTAGCGTATTTTCCGTATATAGGTAAGGCGTAGCTTCACACTGGGAGAGGGGCTCTTAAATTTCTTGGAGACATGCGGCTTAGAAAATTTGCACTGGTAAATTTGCCTTCTAGCTAGATTTTTCCACGACAAAAGCCGTGTTATACATATATAATGTATATATATATATATATATATATATATATATATATATATATATATATATATATATATATATATATATATATATATATATATATATATATATATTTATATATATATATATATATACAAGAGAAGAAAAACTTCGAACAAGGTAAAAGCACGATTGTGGCCTACGTTTCAGGAAAGAGAACTTGCTTTCCTCAGGGCAATCTCTCGCCTGGCAGGCACGGTTTATATAGGGGTAGGACCCCAGGTGAAAGGAGAGGGAAAGATGGAAGGGAAATTGAGCAAGCTGATTGGTTTGGGAGTGTGTCGGGGGAGAGATTGAGGGGCCAAGAAGATTGTCTAGTTTAAGCCGTGAAGTAGGTCACACGGAAGTCAGCTGGTGGTTGATATTCGTGGAATTTTTGGAGAGAAAGGATGAGAGGGTATATATATATATATATATATATATATATATATATATATATATATATATATATATATATATATATTTATATATATATATATACATATATATATATAAATATATATATATATATATATATATATATATATATATATATATATATATATATATATATATATATATATATATATACAGTCTAACACGGATATATCGAACACGGGTATATCGAATTATTGTCTATATCGAACTCATAAATTATCCCCTTGAAAATTCTGTGTAAAAGTATAGGAATTCGTACGTTTATATCGAACCGTATTTTTCCCGACATCGGGTATATCGAACGCCGCGGGAGCTGGTAGGTGCTCCTCGGCGGTCGCTGCACCCCCGATTGAGGTTGAGGAGGATGTGGAGGAATGCGCGGGCATGGCGAAGGTCGGGTACAGGAGGCGACTCCTCGATAGGCTTTTGATGAACCTCCGCGTGGGCACCGAGCTTAAGGTTGACCTGCTGGGAGCCGTACATATGATGACAAGCGCTTGGAACGGCGTGAAGAAGGAGACCGTGGCCAACTGCTTCAGGAAGGCAGGCTTTGTGACGGCCGAACATTCCGAAGCTTGCGAAGACGGCGACGACGGCGACGAGTGCATGGGCGACACGTTTCGTGAGTTGTCGTCCCTTTTCCTGGCTGCTGTTCCAGCCGGAGTGTCTGCCGACGACTTCGTGAACGCTGACACCAATGTTCAGGCTGTTTCGAGCCTCGGTGACGAGGATATTGTAGCTGCGGTCGCAGGAACCCAGGCCGATAGCTCGAGTGGTAAAGATCGTCCGGACGAGGAGGCGGCTACACGATCGTACTCTGCGGTTGAAGTGGCCGCTGCGTTCAGCTTGATTCGCCGTTGTTGCGGCGACATGGAAGGAACTGGGCTGTCGCACCTGGACGGCCTCGAGAAGATTGAGACCAGCGTCTTTAATTTAATTTCCAGGATGAAAAAGCAGGCCAAGATCAGCGATTTTTTTTCACGGAAATAAAGCGCCCTGTTGCGTCGTGAGTGCGGAATTAGTTGTCATTCTTGAATGCGCCCATCGGTAAGTGATCGTTCGCCATAGGTGAGGTCTCAGAACCCATATTTTTTATATCGAATTTTTCATATATCGAACTATTTCGCGATCCCCTTGGAGTTCGATATATCCGTGTTCGACTGTATATATATATATATATATATATATATATATATATATATATATATATATATATATATATATATATATTGTGGTGACGTGTATTGACACCTGCAGACGTCACGTCGTCAAGTCAGGCAGAGTCCGAGTGGACGTAGGAAACTGGGGCTGATGTTCTAGCTGTGCGAGGACAGACTTCGCCTCCTTCCAAAAGCGCTGCATGGCACATAACCTTATCGGAAGATTGTCCACCAACTGCTGTGTTATGACAGGACATAGTCACTGAAAAAGTGTCCATCTGCTAATGTTTAGGTTATTCGCTACAATCACCCCCGGCGAGAAAAGGGAGCCATCCTGGCGACTCATGGTGACGACGGAACCACCGGATCATAGTAGGGTTTGAGTCGCTGAACATGCACAGTCTCCCCACCGTGGCGCCAAAGATTCGATGAGGGCACAACTTGTTCGACGATATAATTCACTGGCAAAGTGCTTTTGATAACACGGTAAGGACCGTGGTATTTCGATGTAAGCTTCGGAGAGAGACCTGGAGTGGGACATGGCACCCAAAGCCAAACAAGGGAGCCGGGAGAGAAATCGCGTGGTGCACTGGACGCGTCATGGCGAGATCTCTGTAGCTGCTGGTGTCCAGAAGTGAATGAACGAGAGAGCTGGCGGCCTTCCTCAGCAAACTGCGAAATCTGGGAAATCGGTGTTCACTCGGAGGGATCAGGGCGGTATGGAAGTACCGCGTCCAACGTGCAGATCGTCTCCTTTCCGTAGAGGAGGAAGAACGGTGAAAATCCAGCAGTCGTCTGCGTCGGGGTAATTTAAGTGTACGTGATGAACGGAGAGACCTGATCCCAGTTTGAATGGTCTGATGAAATATACATGGACTGCATATCTCGCAGAGTGCGGTTGAATAGTTCGGTTAGGTCGTTGGATTGCAGATGGTACGCTGTGGTAGTGCGGTGAACGATGTTACACTCGGCCAAGAGCGCTTTGAAAATGTCCGATAAAAATACGCGACCTCTGTCACCCAGCAGCTCTCGGAGCGCTCCGTGTCGAAGAATGAAACGACGGAGGAGGAAGGACGCCACGTCCCGGGCCGGGCTGTGGCTGCTGAAAGGGCTGCGGTCTCGGCGTATCGCGTGAGATGATCTACCGCAACGATAATCCAGCGGTGCTATCTGGAGGTGCACGGCAACGACCCGAAAAGGTCGATGCCCACTCTATCGAAGGGGCCGGCTGGGCACGGCAGAGGCTGCAGTTCACTCGTTGTTGATCGCGGGGGAGATTTACGGCGCTGGAAGTCTGTGCAGGAACGAACATATTTTGTGACGAATGTGTAAATGCCTCGCCAGTAAAAGCGAAGACTAAGTCTCCGGTATGTCTTCAGGACACCTCCGTGGACACACTGCGCGTCACCGTGGAACGTAGAACAGTTGTGCACGCGTAAATGACGAGAGATGACCAGGAGCCATTTGCGACCTTCGGACGAATAGTTTTGGCGGTAAAGGAGTTGGTCACGGACAGAGAAATGGGCAACTTGGCGGCGGAGAGAGCGGGGTGCGGCTGCTGGTGATGGACGGGACAAAAAATTTCACAGTGGAAGCGATCCATGGATCCTTTCGCTATTCAGCAGCCATGTCGGTGATATTAAGTGATATTAAGAGGGGCCAGAGTGTACTCCACACAAGATATATCTTCAGCATCGGATAGAAGAGGAGACCTAGAAACGGCGTCTGCATCTGTGTACTTGCGGCCGGACCGGTATACCACTCGTATGTCATGCTCTTGCAGCCGTAGGACCAATCGACCGAGGCTGACAGACGGATCATTTAGCGACGAGAGCCAACAAAGGGCGTGGTGGTCCGTCACCACGTCGAATGGGTGTCCATAGAGGTACGGGCGAACTTTCGTAATAGCCCAAACGATCGCTAAGCATTCCTTTTCGATCACGGAGTAGTTGACTTCGGTTTTTGTAAGGGTACGGCTGGGGTAAGCGACGACGTACTCCTCTAATCCGGTCTTGCGTTGTGCGAGTACTGCGCCCAGGCCCAGACCGCTGCCATCGGTATGGATTTGCGTGGAAGCGCTGGGATCAAAATGTCGCACTACCGGTGGGGAAACAAGAAGGCGGCGCAACATAGTGAAGGCGTTCTCGCAGGCGGGTGACCAATCGCCGATCTCGTTCTTACCACCAAGGAGCTTCGTCAAAGGCGCAATGATGGTGGCGAAATTGCGAACAAAGCGACGGAAGTAAGAGCAAAGTCCTATAAAGCTGCAAAGTGGTTTCCTTGTCGTCGGTTTGGGAAATTCCGCCACGGCGCGAAGTTTAACTGGGTCAGGAAGGACACCGTCTTTTGACACCACGTGGCCTAGAATAGTAAGTTTTCGAGCTGCAAAGCGGCATTTCTTCAAGTTTGACTGCAGGGCGGTGGGGGCAATGCAAGTTAACACTTGTTCGAGGCCGGTTAGATGCGTCACAAAATCAGGGGAAAACAGGACTATGTAATCTAAGTAACACAAGCATGTTTTCCACTTCAGGCCGCTCAATATGTTGTCTATCATCCTTTCAAAGGTTGCTGGCGCATTGCAAACCGAAGTGCATGACGTTGAATTCGTACAGCCCGTCAGGTGTGACAAAGGCTGTTTTGAGACGATCCGATTTTGCCATAGGAACTTGCCAATAGCCGGTCTGTAAATCCAGAGAAGAGAAGAACTCGGCTCCTTGGAAGCAATCGAGGGCGTCATCTATGCGAGGAAGCGGATAGACGTCTTTCCGCGTGATCTTGTTGAGGCGCCGGTAGTCCACGCAGAGGCGAATTGAGCCTTCTTTTTTTGTCACAAGTACTACGGGAGAGGACCAGGCGCTTGTCGAAGGGCGTACAACGTCGCGATTGAGCATGTCCGCGACGAGCTCATCAATGACTTGGCGCTAAGTGGGCGACACACGGCATGGTCGCTGTCTTAGGGTTGCGTGGGAACCGGTGTCAATATGGTGCGAAACACTGGATGCCCGGCCAAATTCGACGCGTTGGGCATCGAAGGAGTCTCGGAAACGATGTAGAAGGGCCAGAAGGTCGTCTAGTTGCACAGGAGCTAAAAAGTCGTCGAGGAAACGTAAAAAGACATCGGAGTCACAGTTCACACTAGGTCTAAGCGCGGCGAGGTGCAGCGATTAAGCGTTCTCGGATGCATCGATGATGAGATGATCATCAACTGGCTGGACGTGGCCAAGACATTCACTGCGAACCAATGTGGCGGGGAATGACGACGGGTTTGAAACGCAGATTGTACCGAAACCTGAGCGAATTTGAAGGACCGCGAAAGGTAGCGGCAAACATTTCTGTGCGCTGAAGAGTGGCGAAGGCGTAAAGAAAACGGTGGTGTCCACAAGACACGGAAACAAGCACTGAGGTGCCAGAAGGAATGTCGGTATAATCGGTGGCAACAAATTTGGCGGGACGTTCGGGGATAGCGATGGCGTCAAACGGGGAAAGTTCAACCTCAGCGCGAGCACACCGAATGATAGCGTGATGTCGTGACAAAAAGTCCTAACCGAGGATGACATCGTGCGAACAGGAGGCCAAAACGATGAACTGGATGATATAGACGTTTTGCTGGATTGTAACTCGGGCGGTGCACGTGGCCAATGGTTTCACGTCTTGAGCATTCGCGGTCCGGAGGGTGAGGCCAGAACGTGGAGTGGTGACTTTCCTCAAGGAACGACAAAGACTTTCACGTATTACAGACACAGCGGCACCAGTATCAATAAGAGCGAATGCGAAAACACCTTCAACGGTAACGTCAATCACATTGTTAGGCGAAAATGGAGGACTTGAGCAGTTCGATGTGGGCGCAGTTGTTGGCTTTGGAACTGCGGCCGCTAGTTTCCCTCAGCGGCGGGGTTAGCCCGTGGGCGCACCGGGGAAACGGAGCGGCGACGCGGAGAAAAGGAACGGCGGCTTGAAGGCGTCGAGGTCGGCTGGTCAGCTGAGTACGAAGTAGGGGTTGCGCTAGAAGTAGCGGCAGCGAAAAGTGGTGGAAATTCATAGGCTGGGAACTGGTAGCCGTCAACGGGAGGTTGGGGTCGACGGCGACATAAACGTGCCACATGTCTTGGAAGTCGACAAGCGAAACAGATTAGGCGGTTGTCGGGGGTGCGCAATGGATTCGGGGTCTGAGGCGCCATTCCTGGATACGGCGCTGCTGACTGCTCCGCGGGACATACAAAGGAAGGGAGTGGTGCTAGCGGCGGTCTTGTGGCCACGGAAGCGTAGGTGAGCAGGGCTTCGACGTATCGTTCAATAGGCGACACGACAGGAGGTGCAACCGACGCGGCCGCCGGTGAAAGGATGGATGCCGGCGCAACTTACGGCTGGCGTACGGAAAGGATCGTCTCGGCAACACGCTCTCGGATCACCCGTTGGACAGACTGAGGCAACGTGGAAGGGGGCTGTGGACCGCAGGGAAGCAGGGACAGCTGACGCGAAACCTTTTCTCGCGCGAACTGCTCGATATGAGGTGAAGAGCCGAGAGGTCAGGAGAAGCAGCCAATGCCGACAGCGACCCACGTTGCCGTTTTTCCAGCGAACGGCGTTAGAGGAAAATGCGCTGCTTGCGGAGCTCGTCATAGCTCTGACACCAGTTCACGACGTCGCTAATTGTCTGCAGGTTTTTGCTAAGCGGCATTTGAAACGCATCGTCCTCAATGCCCTTGAGAATGTGTTTGATCTTATCGCTTTCGGCCATAGATGGATTTGCACGCCTGCAGAAGTCGACGACGTCCTCTATGTAGCTCGTAAATGTTTCACCGGCGTGCTGCGCTCGCTCATGCAGCCGCTGCTCAGCCTGGAGTTTGCGAACTGCCGGTCGGCCGAAAACTTTCATAAATTCAGCTTTGAAGTCTGGCCAAGTGTTGAAGGTAGATCCGTTGTTTTCAAACCACGCCTCAGCCAGCACCGTAAAATAAAATCCAACGTTATTGAGCTTCATCGTGTCATCCCATTTATTCTAGGTGGTCGCCAGTTCGAAGATTAAAAGCCAGTCTTCCGCATCACGGTCATCGGTGTCGTTAAAGAAGGGCGGGTCTCGTTGCCGGAGCGTACCGGAACAGACGATGGGCTGCTGGGGTGTAGGCGGCATGTCGTCGCTGACCGGGAGTCTTCTGCTTCGCAATTCCAGGCTGTGAGGCCTTGCGGGGATCGCGATGCGGCAACCTCCACCAGAAATGTGGTGACGTTTATTGACACCTGCAAATGGTCATGTCGTCCAGTCAGGCAGAGTCCAAGCGGACGTAGGAAACCGGCGCTGAGGTTCGAGCTGTGCGAGGACACAGTTAGTCTTCTTCCAAAAGCGCTGAATGGAACATAACCTTATCGGAAGATGGTCCACCAACTGCTGTGTTATGACAGGACATAGACACAGGAAAAGTGTCCATCTGATAGTGTTCAGATTCTTCGCTACAATATATATATATATATATATATATATATATATATATATATATATATATATATATATATATATATATATATATATATATATATATATATATATATATATATATATATATATATATATATATATATATATATATATATATATTATATATATATATTGTTACGAGGCAGATGCGAATAAGCTGTCTATTTACCGATAATTACAGCTGAAGGCCAAGAGACCAAAGACAAGGAATCTAATGCAGCTCGTGCCAGTCCGTTTCTGCCAGATCTCTTCGTCTCTCGGCTTGCTGTACGCGCCCACTGATGAGGCACATACCCATAGGTGAAGTGTACGATGGATTGACCACCTGGTGGTCCAGTCCAATGCTATGTGAAATGTTCCGGGTGCTACGTAGCATGACCCCCCCTCCGGCGGGGTAAGCACCGTCTCGGTGCACATTTGAAATTAGGCTCAGGGAGCAGGTGTGGCCGTTGAGAAATAGGGCTTGAGGCGGCCGACGTGGACTAGTTGAGATGCAGGGTCCAGGGACGGTGAGGACGAAGCAACAGGAGCGATTTCGTAGGTGACCGGTGTTACCATGCGCTTAATGCGATAGGGGCCTTTGAAGCGAGGCTGCAGTTTTTCGGAAAGTCTAATTCGGCGGCATGGCGTACTGACCAGGACCAAGGAGCCGGGCGTAAAATGGGCGGTGCGATGTTGCTGGTCATAGCGGTGCTTCTGAGCGGACTGGGAAGCCGAGAGCTTGGCACGGGCAACCTGGTGGGCCACATCAGCGTGAGCGACAGCATCACGAGCATATTCTGTAGCTAGAGGTGTCGCATCAGGAAGGAGGGTATCCAATGGAAGAGTGTGTTCGCGGCCGTAGAGAAGAAAGAATGGAGAATAGCCGGCGGTGTCATGGCGGGATAAGTTATACGCGAACGTAACAAATGGCAAAGTGACGTCCCAATCCAGATGATCCGCAGAGACGTACATTGCGAGCATGTCAGTGATGGTCTTGTTCAATCTTTCAGTCAATCCATTAGTCTGAGGATGGTAGGCGGTGGTTAGCTTGTGCTTTGTGCTACAAGAGCGAAGGAGGTCGTCAACAACCCGAGACAGGAAGTACCGGCCATGGTCGGTGAGGAGCTGACGAGGAGCACCGTGGTGTAGGATAACGTCTTGAAGAAGGAAATCAGCAATGTCTGTGGCACAACTGGTGGGAAGGGCACGCGTAATAGCGTAGCGGGTCGCATAATCGGTCGCAACAGCAATCCAGCGATTTCCTGAACGGGACAGAGGAAAAGGACCGAATAGGTCCAAACCCACACGAAAGAAAGGAAGGAATCTCTATGGGTTGGAGCGGTCCGGCTGGGCACAAGGAAGGGCGTTTCCGGGTCACACGCCGTGACATGGCGGCGGACTGAGCGGTAGAGTGCAGGCCAATAAAAGCGCTTACGCACACGGTCATATGTTCGAGCGATGCCAAGGTGGCCCGCCGTCGGTTCATCGTGCAGCTGGTGAAGGATGTCAGGCCGAAGGCAGGCACAACGAGAAGCTCGGCAGTGCCATCTGCGCGAAAGTTGCGGGGGAATAGTACGCCGTCACGGAGCCAAAATGTGTTTAATGCACGGTCTGACGGGATGTTAGTGAGACGGTCAATGATCGACCGCAATGGTTTGTCGCGGCGCTGGTGGTGGGCGATGTTGGTAAAGTCGGATAGAGCAACGACGCAAGAATCGATGTCGTGGTCAGCTGTGTCCGGTTGGTCGACTGGTTGACGTGACAGGCAGTCGGCGTCGCTGTGGAGCCTGCCAGACTTGTAGGCCACGGAGTAGTCATACTCCTGAAGTTGCAAAACCCAGCGACCAAGACGGCCTGTAGGATCTTTTAAGGAGGCCAGCCAGCATAGGGCATGGTGGTCAGTGACCGCGGAAAAAGGACGCCCGTATAAATATGGGCGAAATTTGTTGACGGCCCATACAAGAGCCAGGCATTCCCGTTCGGTAATTAAATAGTTCCGCTCGGAAGGTGACAAAAGGCGACTGGCGTACGCTATTACTCGTTCAAGGCCAGCGTGCTTCTGAACCAGTACGGCACCGATGCCGTGGCCACTCGCGTCTGTGTGGACTTCGGTAGGAGCGGAACCGTCCAAGTGCGCCAGAATAGGTGGATTTGTGAGACGGTCGACGAGGGTTGAAAAAGCGGCAGCTTGATCAGGGCCCCAAGAAAACAGGGTATCGTGCTTAAGCAAATCCATGAGTGGTCTCGCAATTGCAGCGAAGTTCTTGACGAAGCTGCGAAAGTAGGAGCAGAGCCCTACAAAGCTGCGAACGTCTTTCACAGATCGAGGAACAGGGAATTCGTTTACCGCGCGGATTTTGTCTGGATCAGGTTGAACTCCAGTAGCGTCGACGAGGTGCCCAAGGATCTTGATTTGACGGCAGCCGAAGTGGCATTTTGACGAATTGAGCTGAAGTCCAGCTCTGCGAAAAACTGCCAGGACGTCAGAGAGGCGATGTAGGTGGGTCTCAAATGTAGGAGAAAAGACCATAACGTCGTCCAGATAGCATAGGCATGTCGTCCATTTAAATCCATGAAACAGCGAGTCCATCATTCTTTCGAATGTGGCTGGTGCATTGCACAGACCAAACGGCATGACCTTAAATTGGTACAGTCCGTCTGGTGTGACAAAAGTGGTCTTTTCTCGGTCCATGGGGTCGACTGCAATTTGCCAGTATCCGGATCTAAGGTCAATGGACGAAAAATATGACGCGCCGTGCAGGCAATCGAGGGCGTCGTCAATGCGAGGAAGTGGGTAAACGTCCTTTTTGGTTATTTTGTTCAAATGTCTGTAATCGACACAAAATCGCCATGAGCCGTCTTTCTTTTTAACCAGTACGACTGGTGACGCCCACGGACTCGAAGATGGCTCAATAACATCTTTTTTCAACATCTTCTCTACTTTCTGCTGAATGACGGCACGTTCGGCGTGAGACACACGATATGGGCGGCGCTGAATAGGGGTCGCGTCACCAGTGTTAATGCGATGTGTCACACTAGACGTCTGGCCCAAAGGACGGTTGTCCAAGTCGAAAATGTCCCGATAGGATGCTAAAAGACATTGGAGCTCATGAGCTTGCGGATGTGGAAGGTCCGACGCTATCATCTTCATAAAATCACTGGTAGTCGGTGAAATGTCCCGTTGGCCGTCCCGTTCACCGTCAGAGGCGTCAGTGGTAAAAGCGGAAAGCTCGCATTCGGCGAGGGGGATGAGTGTAGCCAGCGACATTCCCCGGGGAAGAACTTGCGTGGAGAAACCGAAGTTCAAAAATGGGAGGCCTATTTGGTTCGTCTCGACCGTCACAACTGTGTAAGAAAGAGAAACGTTACGTTCCAGGAGTACATCGGTGACGCGAGAGACGAGGTATTCACCATCTGGGACTGGCGGGCGTGACGATAAAGGTACGTAGGTCATGGTCTTCGGTGTTAATCGAGCATGCTCAGTGCAGCAAAGCCAGTAAACAGGCTTGGTCTCATCAAGGGGCATGGTGGGCAGCGCAAGACATAAAACCCCCGCGGCGCAATCAATGAGGGCGGCCTGGTCAGTCGGAAAGTATAGTCCGAATATAATGTCGCAAGGGCATGCGTCCAAGACAGTGAACAAGACAGGGACGTCTTTTCCGGCAATTACGACGCGGGTGGTGCACACTCCGGCTACGGTGGTCGTTCCTCCGTCGGCGACTCGTACGGTGCGGCATACAGCAGGCGTCATAACTTTGCGGCGAGTGCGGCGAAGGTTCGAACTCATTACCGAAATATTGGCGCCTGTGTCGACTAGCGCGCTAACACGAACACCGTCAACGTGAACGTCTATCAAATTGGGTTTCGTAATCGTAGTCAACAGAGGATTTTCAGGCCGGGTCATTATGCAGCATCACCTCCGGGAGCTGCACTGGCTAGTTTTCCGAGATAGAGGTCGAGAAAGTAGGCGGCGGGGTTTGGCGGCGGGGCTGCGGCGAACGCGACTGGCGACGCTGAGGTGATGGCGAGCAGCTAGTGCTGTTGCGTCTTGTGTTGTCGGCTGCGAAGGGCTGCTGATGACTGGGAGGAAATCGTCGAGGGTGGTAGTCGGAGTATCGGTTGTCGAAGAACCGTTGACGTGGAGATGACGACCAGCTGCTACGGCAGTAACGGGCGACATGGCCAACGCGATGGCAGTTGAAACAAATGGGACGGTCATCGGCTGTTCTCCATTCGCCAGGGCTGCGCCGTCGGAACCGTGGTGGAACATCGTAGCGCGGCGGGACATCACTACGAGTAGAGGGTGCGCGGACCCCGTCGCAGGGATCGTAGCGTCCTAAGGCACAAACCGATTGAAGGCCCAGGGCGGCGATCTCGTCTCTAACGACGGCTTGAATGAGGGAAGTCGTGGGCGCGGTTCGGTCATGCGTGTAAGGAGAAGCAGCGACTGGGGTCATAGCCTCGATCTCCCGGCGCACTATTTTGGTCAGGCTCTCAGTCTGAGCCGCCGTGTTTGGCGCCAGTGGTGTGCGCGGTGGCAGCGTCACATCTTGACAAGACGACGCTGCCGCCGTGTGAGGCAGTCAAGCAACTTAATTAGCAATGCGACGACATTTTGCCTCCTCAAACCGTCGACAATCCTTAAGGATGGTATCAACGGTAGTGCAATCCTTACAGATCAGCAGATGGAAGGCGTCATCTGCAATGCCTTTGAGTACGTGGCCCACCTTATCGGCTTCGGGCATTTGCGAATCTACCTTTGAACAGAGGCCCAAAACATCTTGTATGTACGTGATGTAGGATTCGGTTGTCGACTGGGCACGGGATGCGAGCTGTTGCTTTGCGGCGAGCTGGAGTTCGACGGGTCGGCCGAATACTTCGCGCAACTTCGCTTTGCACGCGTCCCAGCTGGTCAATGTGTGCTCATTTGTCTCAAACCAGGTGTTGGCCGTTTTTCTCAGAAGATAAGGCAGATTAGCCAGCATGATTGTGTCATCCCACCTGTTATGGGCGCTGGCACGTTCAAACATGCGGATCCATTCTTCCACGTCGGCACCATCCTCACCGGTAAAAAACCCTGGGTCACGGGGCTGGGAAACGACGATGACTGGCGCGGTGGGTGACGTCTCGGGGGGAGGAGACATTTTTCGTCGACGAATGTGTCGCCCACTCCGAAGCTCCGTGGTAGGGATTAGCTTCGCTGTTGACAGGCACAGGAAGGGAAGTCTGCAACCTCCACCAAAAATATGTTACGAGGCAGATGCGAATAAGCTGTCTACTTACAGATAATTACAGCTGAAGGCCAAGAGACCAAAGACAAGGAATCTAATGCAGCTCGTGCCAGTCCGTTTCTGCCGGATCACTTCTTCGTTTCTCGGCTTGCTGGTGGTGGTGGTGGTAAACTTTATTCACAAAGTTAGAAGAGGAGGGGGTGGAGTCAAGGGTGGAATCCTATTTCCAGGACTCCAGTGGCGAAAGCCCCTAGCTTGGCTCTTTCCAGCAGTTCTCGCTGACTGGAGAGGTCCGCGCTGGACAGTGCCGCTTCCCAGGACTCTATTGATGTCTTGTAGTTGTTCTGTTGCCATATGGTCGGGCAGTTCCATCTAGTGTGGAAGAGGTCTGCCTTCTGATGGCATTTCTGGCATTCTTCGTTATATTTATCCGGAAACATGAGCGCTAATCTAGATTTATGTGGGTACGTATTTGTCTCAATTTTCCTAAGATTTCTGGCCTCCCCTGCGTCTAGTAGAAGATGAGGTGTCGGGATCGTTTTTCTGCTTAGTCGGCATAACCGGAGTCGGTCGGTAGCCGCACTGTATGGAGGAACGGCGTATGAATGTTCAGACTCCCCGCGGTCCATGATTTGCCTCGCAAACGAGTCCGCTTTTTCATTTCCTTCCAGTCCCTGATGGGCCGGGGTCCATATGCGCCCACTGATGAGGCACATACCCATAGATGAAGTGTACGATGGATTGACCACCTGGTGGTCCAGTCCAATGCTATGTGAAATGTTCCGGGTGTTACGTAGCAAATATATATATATATATATATATATATATATATATATATATGAGCACGAGGTCGCGGGTTCGATTCCCGGCCGCGGCGGCTGCTTTTCTGATGGAGGCGAAAAGCAAAAACGCCCGTGTGTACGAGATTTCGGCGCACGATAAAGATCCCCATGTGGTCAAAATTAATCCGGAGCCCTCCACTACGGCACGCCTCATCGCCTGCGTTGCGTCGGCGCGTTAAACCCCACAATCGATCAATAAATCGGCTTGTAGCGGCTGGGCTGAGGCTGCCCGACGCGGTTCACGCACCCTCGAGGATTCCACCAATGCCGATGAGGTGCCAACCTGGGGCCAGGACGGGGATGACGACACGCACCACACCAAATGTAACGTGGCGGCAGAGCCAAAGACTCGAACGATGGTTGAAGGATGAGGAACAATCTATTCATAGAATTTACAATGTGGCCATTACAGCGCGCGCTGGTACCCAGCCACTTCTTCGTTGTCCTCGTCGTCTTCGGTGATGAGCGATGGCAGTATTGGGTAATGGCCGCCTAGGTGTCCCATAACAATATATATATATATATATATTTATTTATAAGGGTTCGCAGCCAAGAAACCTTGGAAAGCAAAGGGGAGGTTGTGGTGGGTCATAGAAACAGATGAAGAATTTTTTGACTCAGAAAAAAAGTGGCGAAAAAAAAACAGCCCCGCCGGTAGCGTAGTCGTTATCGCACCAGACCAGTATTCTGGTGGTTGTGGGTTCTGTTCGCACCTGGCGGGCATTTTTTCACCACTTTCTGACTAAAAACATTCTTCATCTGTTTCTATGACCCACCACGACCTCCCCTTTGTTTTCCGAAGTTTTTTTGACTGCCAACCATTATTTTCTGTCTTATTTTCACCGAGCCCCTCATTACTCAGTTCTGATTTTGGATATATATATATATATATAAATATATATATATATATATATATATATATATATAGAGGGAGCAGTTGAACTTTGAAGATTGTAGAGACCACAAGAGAAGAAAAACTTCGAACAAGGTAAAAGCACGATTGTTGCAAACTATTCAGCAAAGAGACTTGCTGGCAATCTCTCGCCTGGGTGGAGCGCTTTATATAGGGGTAGGTCCCCAGGGGAGAGGAGAGAAGAAAACAAGGAAAAGAAACTGCGCAAGCGGATTGGATTGGGAGTATGTCGAGGGAGATATTGAGGGGGAAAGAAAGTTGTATAATTTGAGCCGTGAAGTAGGTCACAGGGAAGTAGGCCGGGGCTTGAAAATACGGGACTTTTTGGAGAGAAAGGAAGAGAGGGTGTTTGTTGATTCGCAGCGGGGTATGCTGAAACGTTCTCAGAACCACCGGAAGCAGACCAGGCGGAGAGAGTGGGGACCTTATCAGAAACTATCTACAAGCCTACGGTGAAAAGAGAAGGTAGAGAGGGGGGAAATAACTAGGTCAAAGAAAAAAGGAGAAAAGAGAAAAACAACCCGGGAGGGAAACCACAAAAACCCACACACAAAAGAAAAAGCAATGACCCGGCTAGTAAATGGCACGTGTCACCCACGGCTACATTCCTGGAACAGCCCTGTCCTGAAACTCAAAAACGAAAACATAAAGTTAGAGTGATGTACGGGGCACAAGACCACGCGGAGTAAAAAAAGGAGAAATAAAATAAAGAAAATGAAATTCCAAAAGCAAAGGTTGGAGGGATGGGGGCGAGTAATAAGCTACAAGCTAAGGAATAAAATAAAGAATTTAGGCGACCAGGTAAAGATCAAAGGTAAGGGTCATAGCCTTTGGATAAGCTATATGCAAGACAGTGCCTAATTCTGTATTCCCGGTGAATATCCCAGGGCTTCCAATTTGCCCCTAGACGCATTCATTGCAGTAGGTTCCATGGAGTTGAATTTGTGAAATAAATAGGATTCTTGGTATTTGCTGTCCCTCGGAGACGTAAAGTTTGACTGAAGTATATACAACTTAAGGTCATCAAAATTGTGGCCTGGTTGGTTGAAATGCTGCTCTACAGGTATGGAGGATTTGATGCGAGTATCTGCCCGGCGACCGTTATGACCTAGGCTCATACGTTCACTCGTTTCGCCTATATACTGCTTGTGGCACATTGAGCATTCCAACATATACTCAATGTCGGATAAAGTGCACGTGAAGCTTGAGTTATTCTTGTGGGCACAATTACTAGCTGTGCTTTTTACAATGCAGTCTGTCTGCAGGTGCCTGCAAGTCATGCATCTGGGCGGGAGCAGCTGTCTATGACTGGTTGCTTTCAAGGTCTTATTTTAGCATGCACTAAAATATCTTTTAAATTCCTGTTTCTCCGGTAGGTAGCTCTTGGTGCTTCTGGAAAAATCTTTTTTGCTCGGTCGTTAGTGGCTAAAATGGGGTAGTAATTCCGCACTGTATTGTTTACGTTTGGGAGGGCATTTGAAAATTTAGTTATTAGGGCTGTCGGCCTGGCGCTTTCGTTTTGTCGCTGTTTGTTGAGCACGTCATCGCTTTTGAGATTAGACGCACGCTGGTACGCTTGATCGAGCGATTTTTTAGGTGGTTCCTGTTCATAAGGGTGGACTTGAGTTTGTCTAGGTGCTCTACGTAGTCACTGTCGTCACTGCATTTTCTTGTAAGCCTGGTGACATGTCCTACAAAAATGCCTAGCTTGCAGTGTCTCGGGTAATGGCTTTTATAATCTAAGTACTGCTGCCTGTCTGTAGGTTTTATAAAAACCGTGGTTTTAAGTTTACCGCTGTCTAGAATGACGGTAGCATCTAGGAAGTTCACTTCTTTTTCAGAATAGTGGCAGGAGAATTTATTAGTCGGATGGGAAGAATTAAGAGGAGATATAAACGTTTCTAGAGTCGCGCGAATATGTTCCCAAATCATGAAGATGTCGTTTATGCAGCGGATTTAAACCTGAGATTTATGCGGAAAAGAGCTTAACAGGGTTGCTTTAAGTTGCCCCATGAAAATATTGCCATAGGTAGGCGCGAAAAGACTACACATGCTGGTCCCGAAAACTTGCATAAAGTAAGAAGAGTCAAATTTAAAATGATTGAGAGTTAAAACAAGTTTTAACAAAGTTATGTACACTTCTGGCGCATGTTGGTGCGGGTGCCGTGATAGAGCTTTTGAAATAGCTTCGATTCCTTCGACGAAAGGGATCTTTGTATACAATGCGGCAACGTCAAGAGTAACAAGGAGGTGCCCGCCCTTATTCATCTCTTCTATTATATGGAGAAAGTGGGGGGTGTCCTGAACGAATGAAGGAAGAAGAGCCAGAAAGTCGGATATGTAATGATTCAGAAACAGAGATAATGCTTTGGTTGGGGTATTGTTATTCGAAACTATGGGTCTGCCAGGAATGTCGGCAGTGAACAATAATTCTCGGGGACTTTGTGGACTTTTGGGAGGAAGTAAAAACGTCCTGCGTGTTTATTATTCGGTTTCATGAATTTTAAGACAGTGGTCGTTATTCATTCTCTGGATCACAGATCTGCGAGGCTCTGAAGGATTTTTAGGCTGTATTCCTGGCTCGCGTCGTTATCTAAGGGCTTGTAGTGGCAAGGGTAATTGAGCCGCCTATAAGCTTCATCCTTGTATTTTCCCGCAGGTAAAGGACGGACACCTGGCCAAGGACGAACTACACCCCAACTTTCGAGGCTTCAGACTGATTTCCGAAAACATCAAGCACAGGCTGAGGAACTCATTTAGGGTGACGCTCCCAACTTCACGCATCCGCCTCCCGTCTCCGGTCAGCACAGGAAAACAGAACCAACCCAACACCCGCAACAGTAGCGAAATGTCATGTCAACGTAAGGGCAGCACATGAGCCACCAGGACACGAACCGTCGACGTGGCCAAAACACGCAAGCAAACAACAACCCGACCCACCAAAGACATCACGCTCGTGGTTCACGCATACCCCAACACGCTGTATAACGCAAACAGGCACCCAAACAGGCATCGATGATGACCTCACCCCCAGCAGCCCCCCTAAAATACTAACTCCAAGCAAAAAAGTGTCACCCCGGAGATCTGCTCGAAACAAACACAAATGACTACCACCGAATAGACCGGATACTCCAACCCCTAAACCCGCTCTTTCCTCAAAGCTTGAGAACTATCCGGCAAACAAACCAACTACAGATTTATCTTGAAAACATACTCCTCGTACCTCCAAATCAAAAAAATCCCCAAACGCCTCCGAGTAAAAGTTAGTTGTTCCCTTGGTGAGCTCCCTCCTGATCTAGCTTCCAGGTGGCATGTGACCAGCTTCCCTCGCGATATACAGCTTGCACTGTAGGAAATGAGTCTTTCAATAGCACGGACTATGGTGTATTAGGTCAGTTATTGTTCCCCCTTGATACAGAGATTGCTTTACTAGGACCTCCTCCCCCAGCCAGCAGTCCTATAGAAAAAACGAGCTCCCTTGCTACCTGCCCCAGCAACGTTATTGACATTTTGAAAACACTAACAGCAGACGAAAAAGGTATCCTGGAACGAGGTCTAACTTTCTGTTCCAAAAATACCCGTGTGAATGAATACGAGTTACATAAAGTTATCACTGAATTTTCTCGGAGAATGAGACTAAGCGAGTTTTTTTTTCTAAAAAGCAGAACCAACCTGATACTAAGGAACGCACCCTCCACTCTCCTAGCACTTGGACTACAGATATAGATCAATCTCCAGAATTAGATCTGTACTTAAAATCAGTATAAAGAGAAATATTGGCAACAACTAAGCGATCAAACAAGCGCAAGAACCTAACTCCGCCGGAGGAAGTTACCCTGAATAGCCTATCAGCCAGAACCAACATAGTCATAAACCCAGCCGACAAAGGTGGTAGCGCAGTTGTTTTACCTATGGGAAAATACAAAGATGAAGCTTATAGGCGGCTCAATTACCCTTGCCACTAAAAGCCCTTTGATGACGACCCGAGCCAGGAATACCGCCTAAAAATCCTTCAGAGCCTCACAGATCTGTGATCCAGAGAAATAATAACGACCATTGTCTTAAATTTCATGAAACCGATTCATAAACACGGAGGACGTTTTTACTTCCTCCCAAAAGTCCACAAAGTCCCCGTAGAATTATTGTTCACTGCCGACATTCCTGGCAGACCCATAGTTTCGAATAACAATACCCCAACCAAAGCATTATCTCAGTTTTTGAATCATTACATATCCGACATTCCGGCTCTTCTTCCTTCATTCGTTCAGGACACCCCCGACTTCCTCCGTACAATAGAAGAGATAAACAAGGGGGGGCCCCTACCGAGTGGAACCCTCCTTGTTACTCTTGGCGTTGCCGCATTGTATACAAACATCCCTTTCGTCGAAGGAATCGAAGCTATTTCAAAAGATCTATCAGAGCACCCAAACCAACATGCGCCAGAAGTGTACATAACTTTGTTATAACTCGTTTTAAATGTCTATTATTTTGAATTTCACTTTTCTTTCTTTCTGCGAGTTTTGGGGACCAGCGTGGGCACTTTATTCGCGCCAACCTATGCCAATATTTTCATGGGTCAACTGGAAGCCACCCTGATACGCTGTTTTCTGCATAAATCTCAGGTTTACCTCCGCTGCATAGACGACATCTTCTTGATTTGGGAACACGGTCGCACGAATCTAGAAACGTTTATATCTCATCTCAATTCTTCGCATCCCACTAATAAATTCGCCTGCCAGTATTCTGAAAAAGAACTGAACTTTCTAGTTGCTACCGTCATTCTATACAGCGGTAAAATTAAAACCACGCTTTTTATAAAACATACAGACAGGCAGCAGTACCTAGATTTTAAAATCCATCACCCGAGACACTGCAAGCAAGGCATCTTTGTAGGACAAGTCACCAGGCTTAGAAGAGAATGCAGTGATGACCGCGACTACGTAGAGTACCTAGACGAACTCAGGTCCACCCTTATGAACAGGAACCACGCCAAAAGCTCTCTCGATCAGGCGTACCAACGGGCGTCTGTTATCAAAAGGGATGACGTGCTCACTAAACAGCGACAAAACGAAAGCGCCAGCCCGCCTGCCCTAATAACTAAATTTTCAAACGCCCTCCCAAACGTAAACAATATACAGGGGAAGAAATACCCAATTTTAGCCAGTAACGACCGACACAAAAAGACTTTCCCGGAAGCACAAAGGGTTACCTACCGGAGAAACAGGAATCTTAAAAATATTTTAGTGCATGCTAAAATAAGACCTTGAAAGCAACCAGTCATAGACAGCTGCTCCCACCCCAGATGCAAGACTTGCAGGCACCTGCAGACAGACTGCATTGTAAAAAGCACAGCTAGTAATTATGTCCACAAGATTAACTCAAGTTTCACGTGCACTTCATGCGACATTGTGTATGTGTTGGAATGCTCAATGTGCCACAAACAGTATATAGGCGAAACGAGTCAACGTATGAGCCTACGTCTTAACGGTCACCGGGCAGATACTCGTAGCAAATCCTCCATTGCTTTAGCGGAGCATTTCAAGAAACCAGGCCACAGTTTTGATGACCTTAAGTTGTATATACTTCAGTCAAACTTTAAGTCTCCCAGGGACAGGAAATACCGAGAATCCTATTTATTTCACAAATTCAACTCCATGGAACTTACTGCAATTAATGCGTGTATGGGCAAATTGGAAGCCCTGCGATATTCACCGGGAATACAGAATTAGGCACTGTTATGCATATACCTTATCCAAAGACTATGACCCTTCCCTCTGATCTTTACCTGGTCGTCTAATTTCTTTGTTTTATTCCTTAGCTTGTAGCTTATTACTCGCCCGCATCCCTCCAACCTTTGCTTTTGGAATTTCATTCTATTTATTTTATTTCTCCTTTTTTTACTCCGCGTGGTCTTGTGCACCGTACATCACTCTAACTTTATGTTTTCGTTTTTGAGTTTCAGGACAGGGCTGTTCCAGGAATGTTGCCGTGGGTGGCACGTGCCATTTACTTGCCGGGTCATTGCTTTTTCTTTTGTGTGTGGGTTTGTGTGGTTTCCCTCCCGGGTTTTTTCCTCTCTTTTTTTTTTCCTTGACCTAGTTATTTCCCCCCTCTCTACCTTCTCTTTTGACCTCAGACTTGTAGATAGTTTTTGATAAGGACCCCACTCTCCGCCTGGTCTGATTCCGGCGGTTCTGAGAACATTTCGGTATGCCCCACGGCGGGTTCAACTCGCACCCTCTCCTCCTTTCTCTCCAAAAAATCCTGAATTTTTAACCTTTGGCGGACTTCCCTGTGACCTACTTCGCGGCTCAAACTATACAACTTTCTTTCCGCCTCTATAGCTCCCTCGACATACTTTCAAACCAATCCGCTTTCTCAATTTGATTTCCTTCTTTCCGTGTGTCCTTTCACCTGGGGACCTACCCCTATATAAATCGCGCCAGCAAGGCGAGAGATTGCCCAGACGAAAGCAAGTCTCTTTGGTGTGAAACAATGGCAACAATCGTGATTTTACCCAGTTCGAAGTTTTTCTTGTCATTATATATATATATATATATATATATATATATATATATATATATATTTATATATATATATATATATATATATATATATATATATATATATATATATATATTTTTTTTTTTTTATTTATATACATATATATATATATCGGAACCATTTTTGTAGCTATTCAGTGAGTGAGCGCTTCAGCTTATTTAACACGGCGCGTATAAAAGAGCCTTCACAGCATGTTTACAAGAAGTATTCAGAACGTTGGATTGGGAACAGGTGGGAGTGAGGGTTAATGGAGAATACCTCAGTAACCTCAAATTTTCTGATGACGTTGCCTTGCTAAGTAACTCAGGGGACGAATTGCAAAGCATGCTTTCCGTACTGGACGAACAGAGTAGAACCGTGGGCCTGAAAATAATACGCAGAAAACTAAAGTAATGATCAATAACCTCGGGACAGCACAGCGGTTTGAGATAGGTGGCGAGGCAGTGGAAGTGGTAAGCGAATATATCTACTTAGGCCAAGTTCTGACCCCAGATCCCAACCATGAGGCAGAGATAATTAGAAGGATACGAATGGGGTGGGGTGCATATGGCAGACATTCTCAGATAATGAATATCAGCCAACCATTGTCGCTGAAGAAGAAAGTGTATGACAGGTGCATCTTACCGGTACTCACCTACGGGGCAGAAACCTGGAGGCTCACTAAGAGGGTTAAACTTAAATTGAGAACGACTCAGCGTGCAATGGAGCAGAAAATTATAGGTGTAACATTAAGGGACAAGACGAGAGCCGAGTGGCTCAGGGAACAAACACGTGTTAAGGACATATTGTTACGCGGCGGCAGGACAATAATGAGGCGAACCGTGGGCGAAGTGATGTATTTACAAGATGTTGACGCAGAGCGATGCGATCTATTTACAAGCGGCCATGATCGCTCGGGCGAGCCGCATCTTCTTCGTCGTCTTCGGTGACGGGTAATGGCGCTATGGGGCACTGTCCACATAGGTGTTCCGTGACATGACCCCCCCGGCCGAGGACGACCGTCCCGGTCGAGGCCAGGGCAAAGACAGGGTGGCGAAGCGGATGAGCAAAGCGATGAGAACATGTACAATTAAGTCCTTGCCGCCACTGATGATGGTAATGTTCGTGATGAGCACCGGCCCCGGAACAGCTGTGACCACCGCAGACCCCACGAGGCAGCGTCCAAAGCTTACGGAGAAGCGCCGGAGATCTGGGCGGGGGGACGTCGTTGGCTATGCGTCTGGTCGTGGCTGGTCAGTTCGTCTGGTCTCGGCGGGGCATGGGCAGGGGACAGGGGGCTGGGGAATGTCGCGTCCGTGGCTCACCGGGGCTGGGGCGCGCCAACACTTTCCAAGAGCCAGGACGAGACCGCTTCACCAGCCGAGACGGGGTGAATCTCGAGGCCGGGGTGGGACTCAAACCTGCACTTCAACCAAAATGTTACGTGGCGGCAGGACAATGATGAGGCGAACCATGGGCGACGATGAAGTGATGTATTTACAAGATGTTGCCGCAGAGCAATGCTATCTATTTACAAGCGGCCATGATCGCTCGGGCGAGCCGCATCTTCTTCGTCATCTTCGGTGACGGGTAATGGCGCTATGGGGCACTGTCCACATAGGTGTTCCTTGACAATATTAGTAGAGATTAAGAAGAAGAAATGGACGTGGGCAAGGCATTTAATGCGAAGGCAAGATAACCGCTGGTCATTAAGGGTAATAGAGTGGATCCCTAGACAAGGCAAGCGTTGCAGGGAGTGGCAGAAAGTTAGATGGGCAGATGAGATCAAGAAGTTTGCGGGGATATATTGGTAGCAGTTAGCACAGGACCGGGATAATTGGAGAAGAATGCGATAGGCTGTTGTCCTGCAGTGGGCGTAGATAGGCTGATGATGACGATGGTGCTCTAAACAGTAAAACCAACAAACTTTCCCAAATTTTGCTTCAGGGACCTTCCTCCCTTCCCTCTCTCGCTATCTTTCGTCAGGTGCCTGATGTCAACTTCTGTAGTCATGGCATGCGGCTTTCTCCTAAAGAACCCATCCTCCCGGAAGCCCATGATGCTACACTATAAAGGTATAACCGTGCTAGAGAGGCTGTTAGGGATAAAAACAGTATTCGCTCACCCGAGAAGGATCTCGCCCACCCGTCTGTAGTACTTCTCCGGCACCTCCCATGCATGACGAAAGCAACTTCAGGCCATCAGCCCCCATCAGGTTTAGAGCACCTGTCCACTACTAAGGTCAAAACCGCGATACAGCAGAATCTCCGGGTGCCCATATGCCGCCATAAAAAACTTGCCTCTGGCAACATTCCAATCATACACTCAGTCTAGCAAGGGAACCTTACATACAGAACTGGAGGAGCTCTCGACACTGTGCGCGCAAACGCGCACAGAACATATTCTTCCTTTGCAGGAAAGAAGAAGAAAGAGCCAGCCACTACAGAAAAGTCAGAGATCACAGTGAGTGGGCGTAAGTAGGAAGCGTGGGCCTACAGAACAGCCCTACATGACACGGTGAAGAATCATCAGGAGAATTGCGAAAAACAAAACTCCCGACGACAGCGATGAAACGGTGGTCAACGGACGCCTGCTGGTGGTGCTACAAGCCAGGAGAGTTAGAAAGACAGCAACGCTAATCGTCGTCTTCACGGGAACGAAGGTACCGAACTACTTTACTTTCAGATCGGCGCAGCTGAGTTGCCTTAACACTATACAAAGGTGAACGTGTGCTGCAAATGCTGGACAGTAGGCTAGGGAGAAGAAGTGTACCTCAAACCAAGCGCGTAACGATGGCCCGGATGGGACAAGCTCGCCCGGGTGGAAGAACACCAGTGCAAATCAAAATGCAAGCTATGCGTGGATGAAATCACGGGTGAGTGGGCCTCTAAGGCACGCTTGAAAACTGCCTACGTGGTCACGAAAAGACAATGGTAGCAGCCCCTCGCTTCCGAAGAAGAACAGCATTTGCCGCTGGAGCTAGATTTCCCGAAAGTAGACTCCTCAAGCAAGACGAGTGGCCGATCAAGGAGGAACCTCGCTATCGAGAGACAGATCGCCCTTGAGCGGCTGAATTCTATGCAGGCAGAGTTGGGACATCGGCTTCACTTGGAAGGGAAGGTCTCCTTCGAGAGAGTGCGTGAGTTTGCCTTACAAGCACAAGGGTACAAAGAGGACCGGCGAAAAAAAACACATAGCGTAGAAAAGCATTTTATTCTTGAAGAAAAAGTAGGATGCTTCAAAGAAAGACCTTAAAGCGTTTTTGTGTTTTTGTGTTAAATTGTGATTTATGACAATTTGCTGGAATGTTTCACCCCCTGGCCCCCATCTGGGGTGCCTATGCGTAGCTAAACCTTTTCCAGTGGCCTTCGGACTTTTTCGCTTCACCGAAATGCAGCCACAGTGGCTGTCAGTGCGTTGCTTTGGCTCAGGAGTACAAAGGCAATGTTAATATGTACGGTGGTGGGAACTAAGTGGGGCTTCAGAACCCTAAGAGCTTGCCTCATATGTACCGAGTGTGGCGTTTGTTCTTTTTGTGGTGTGATTAGGAACACGTACCCAGCTGATCCAACCCGCGGAATTATACAGATGAAGCACACCGCGATTTGCGTTAAACGCAGTATATTCCGCTAAGAACAACATAGTCGGTACAAGAGAGCAAGGCGGAGTTTGATAATGAAGGTTTTACTTGTAGTTATTGCGTTACCTGCATTCCCTTCCCATGTAAATTGACATTTATGCTAAATTAGTAGTCATCGAATGTATAGGCGTTTTTTGTTCTATTGAGTAATTTTGTGTATTATCAGTGTGAAGAAGATTTTAATTTATGTCAGACGGAATTTATATGGAGATGCATCAAAATGTTATTACACGTATCCGGGTGATTAGAAATAATATTGCTGGAAATTAAACAGGCAAATCATGCTCCCCTTAGGCTAACGATGACTGTGGTTGAACGCAAAGCATTCTCGTGTGAGTTTTCTTGGCTGCGACATAATGCCGACTCGCACTTAGACTAGCAGACTCGCCGACGGCTTCGAGTTCGACTTGTTTTGACCTGGCGTTAACTCTTCGCAATTAGATTTGACAAGAAGAAAGTTTCGCATCAACTATAGTCGTTTTTGGATTTTTGTCGTTAGATTTTTGTGTAATGTCGTACTTTCACCACACATCTGCAAATACAAACTGCTTCTACCATGTCGGTGAAGTGCAATCGTGCAGGTGTTGGTTTTCTAACGCGAACGACGTACGTTCAGCTGTGACCACGGAAAGCGTTTTTATTCCCTTCACAAAGATTATCATTATAGTTTGAAAACGTTGCCTGTTCTGCTTCACCTAGTGAGTCATAGAAACCTTTCTGTTGGTATCAAGAAGCGGAAAATATAACCTTATTGATTGCTACTGGGAATTGATCGTACGTTGTGGCTAAAATCATTTGAATCTAGTTACGAAGTGTGTGTTTTTTGCTAGGTATTTTCCAAATATTTTATTTCGGCGAGCGGATTTATCTATATTGTGTGACACTAATTCTTCGGTATAAAGTTCTGCCTGTACGTTAGCCGAGTTAATCCCTTTTTCTCAAGGATATATTTGTATTTCTCCAGCTGGTATATGAAGATTCACATAGGTATGAAGCCAAGGTTGATGTATAGGTTTAGACGATGAATTAGTGCTTGTAATTGCTCTAACGGGAATATACTCAAGCTGCATCGATCACATCCACACTTTTGCTCTAATATTCCTTTGTTTATCTGTGTTAAAAGGCAGACGTCCGCACTTTATTGATTTGAGCCACCTGAAAATCTTCTTACCTTAAACAAGAAAGGTTTTCTTTTTGCTAAAAAATGCATTACTGCGTGGTGCGAATTCCACAGGGTAGAATCCTTAATGCTTGCAGAATATTGAATGTAACAATATGGTCGCTGTACACCGACTGACTTCGCAACAATTGGCGATTCATGCATGATACAGGCAGGAAAATTCAATTTGTATAACAAAACGTATATGAAGAGGGTAACTTTATTTGAAAAAAAAAGCATTCAGTAGATTCTACAACAAGATGTTCTAATTCTACTCACCCTTTTTCCACAATTCTCTTCACTTTTGTCATTCGAAACAGCTCCCGCACAGCGTCTTCTGTCAAAATACACAAGAAATTGCGTTTTTCTGAGGTATTGCTACCGTTAAAAACATCATTAAACTTCACAATGTAATAGTTGCAACATTAGCAAATATTGGCAAAATTTGATAGTTATTATATATGTTTCTAAAATTGTTACTTTACGACAGTCAGGTGCATGGCCGGGACATTTCACATGCCTTGACCCAGGCAAAAATAAGGACAACTTTTTGTATCACAGCAGTGATTATTTAACTGAATTCGAAAGTGCTTTGAGTATGGCCGATAAATTGTTGGCTACAAAGAGAGCACTCAGAAGGTATACGACATTAGCGGAGTTGGAGGTAAAAGTTAAAGTTACATTAACATTTACGTAATAGTCCGAAGCCACGCTGGTTGCAGGCTGTGTAGGGGTCATGTGTCGGCATAATTTAATTTTTTTTATTACAGGACATCGAACAATTACTTTCCGGTCGGCTGATATGAGAGTTAGTTTAGAAAGCCGTCTAAATTCTTGGTACGCTGGTAGACAACGCGTGGAGGTTGGGGAACTACGTTTTTTAGGCATTCACTTTTAATGAGTTAATGTGATGCTATGTTAGTACGGTTGACGCTCATAGACCAAAAGCTGAGTGCGTTGAAATAGGTTTTTGAGGATTAACGTTTAGGGCTTTTTACTTAAAAATTTCATTACGATACAATTGGTTGGCTCAAAGAATATTGTCGTCGATAACTTGTTACGGGTATTTTTTTTTATTTTAGAGGGCGGTCTTACGTTCTCCACAGTTTCAGTCCAAGTCGGCTTAGTTTGTGCTAATTCTTCCAAAACGGTGGACTGAACTGTAAGATATTGCTGTCTTGCAGTGTTTGTTAGGGCGACAATGAAATTGCAAGCACATTCAATGTCCTTTGGCAACAGCGGGCAAGAAAGAGGTCAAAAGAATATATGTACTTGCACGCATCTGGCGCACATGTGGCCGTACACATCCGTTCTAAGAGACAGAGTGACGTGACTAAAATATAAGATAGTAATATGGTTGGCTTCTGGCGGTGGGACGAAAGGGTAGCGAGCACCAAAGGAGTCATACAGAGAGTTTTGACAGGAAATTAGTGTACATTATTATAAAAAGAGCAGCAAAAAGCTTGGAAAAAAGAGAAAGGCCACACAAATCGTTCAAAAAAAGATAAAAGAAGGCCGGTGGACGAGCATGGCTTGCACCTGGAGGTAGACATATGGTCGTCGCATGGTGACCTCAGGGAACGCCGATGTAGCAAGCAGTGAATATTAGAAAACTAGAATACAACAAGGAAGGGGAGAGGAAAGCAATCCCATACGCAAGCGTGCACAATTACATCACAAGGTGAGAGTATAAAAGATAACAGTGATACTGCAGCCTTCTACCAAGAACATAATGTCCAGACTTGCTGGCCAGATTTGTTTAGGGAAGCCACGGTGCTAAAGAACACGGAGCTATCACGCAACTATAACCATCTACGGGTGGTGGCACACTGATGGGAGATAATTATCTAGGGAAAGAATGAACAGGCATAACACTACCCTAAGAAGTAGAGAATGGCACCATACGAGTAAGAACGAGAGAGGTGGAGGTGAAGGCGTGAGCCGAAATTTTAATCGGAGGAAAGACACGTCAGTTTCCCATAAATTTTATTGATTCCAAACGGCGCTGGTTTAAACTTGAAGATAAAGTAGTACTCACGATCCCCGCGATCGTGATGCGTTTTGAAACTAGATTCGAGAATTGTAGCCTTCAGCTGACGCTTGAGGGTGGTAGCCAGCGCCACTCAGACTACACGGGGAGAAGGGGACCTTCTTTTCAGCCCGTGTAGTCTGAGTGGCGCTGGCTACCACCCTCAAGCGTCACATACAGTTGTAGTAAAATATAAACACCCCAGAAATTAAAGGACAACACAGTCGCCCAGATAGCCGAATTGGTAAGGCATTCGAGATCTAATCGAAAGGCGTGGGTTTGGTCCCCACTCTGGGCTTGTGTTTTTCTTTCTTTCTTTGTCACGTAATCAATAAAACAATAATGTAACAACACTAACGGTAAAACAATAGTCTAACCATTCCCCTATGCCTTCTTTGGCGTTGTAGACTGCCGGCATTTCTTTCTGTATTTCCTAATGAGGCCCCCATTTCCGAATTCTATTATCGTGCGAAAGCTTCGCGAGGGCCTCGGTTCTGGCAGCCTTGATGCCAAGGTAGCAAAAGAGGGTTTCCCGCCAGTTACCCGCTTATGACAGGCTGTAGACGTTCGCATCACGCCCCGGGGGTTGAAAAGAAGGTCCCCCTCTCCCCATGTAGTCTGAGTGGCGCTGGCTACCACCCTCAAGCGTCAGATACATTTGTTGTAAAATATAAATACCCCAGAAATTGAAGAACACAGTCGCCCAGATACCCGAATAGCTAAGGCATTAGAGATCTAATCGAAAGGCGTGGTTTCGGTCCCCACTTTGGGCCCATGCTTTTCTTTCTTTCTTTCTCACGTAATCCATAAAAAAATAATGTAACGTCACTAACGGTAAAAAAAATATTCTAAACATTCCCTTATGCCTTCTTTGGTGTTGTAAACTGCCGGCATTTCTTTCTGTATTTGGTAACGAGCCCCTCATTTCCGAACCCTATTATCGTGCGAAAGCTTAGCGAGGGTCTCGGTTCTGGCTGCCTTGATGCCAAGGTAGCATAAGAGGGTTTCCCGCCAGTCACACGCTTCTGACAGGCTGTAGACGTTCCCGCCACGCCCCGGGGTGTGAAAAGAAGGTCCCCTTCTTGCCGTGTAGTCTGAGTGGCGCTGGATACCACCCGCAAGCGTCAGATACAGTTGTAGTAGAATATAAATGCCCCAGAACTTGAAAGAGAACACAGTCGGCCAGATAGCCGAATTGGTAAGGCATTCGAGATCAAATCGAAAGGCGTGGGTTCGGTCCCCACTCTGGGTGCGTGTTTTTCTTTCTTTCTTTCTCACGTAATCAATCAAAAACATAATGTAACGTCACTAACGGTAAAAAAATATTCTAAACATTCCCTTATGCCTTCTTTGGCGTTGTAGACTGCCGACATTTGTTTCTGTATTTCGTAACGAGCGCCTCATTTCCGAATCCTATTATCGTGCGAAAGCTTAGCGAGGGTCTCGGTTCTGGCAGCCTTGATGGCAAGGTAGTATAAGAGGGTTTCCCGCCAGTTACCCGCTTATGACAGGCTGTAGACTTTGGCGTCACGCCCCGAGGGTTGAAAAGAATGTCCCCTTCTTGCCGTGTAGTCTGGGTGGCGCTGGCTACCACCCTCAAGCGTCACATACAGTTGTAGTAGAATATAAATACCCCAGACCTTGATGGAGAACACAGTCGCCCAAATAGCCGAATTCGTAAGGCATTCAATATCTAATCGAGAGGCGTGGGTTCGGTCCCCAATCTGGGCGCGTGTTTTTCTTCCTTTCTCACGTAATCAATCAAAAAAATAATGTAACGTCACCAACGGTAAAAAAATAGTGTAACCATTACCCTATGCCTTCTTTGGCGTTGTAGACTGCCGGCATTTTTTTCGGCATTTTCCGAAATACCAGACCGGTATTACGTAGGTTGTGGGTTCGGATCCCACCTGGCGGGCATTTTTTCTCCACTTCCTTATTTTCCAAATTCTTTATCTTCACAAACTACATCCTCCATATATATATATATATATATATATATATATATATATATATATATATATATATATATATATATATATATATAAAGTTATATATATGTTGGACCTCTGGGACCTCCAGCTGCGGCGCGATGTTCAGGAAGGGGAGCGACACGCCGTGATACGATGAGGCTTTAATGGAAAACTAGAAGAAGAAGTGGTGCGAGCCAACGCAGCCACGAGAGCATGCGGCAACTCGTGATGAGCATGATGGAAATGATGATGATCAGCGTCGTCTGCTAGAAGGGGTGAAGACGAGGCAGTCACAACAATATATATATATATTGTAAGGGCTGGTTAGTGCCCCGACACCAGAGGAATGTGCGTCCGGACAATCCCCCGGTAGTTGTACACAAACGGTATGTGCGAAGTACTAGCAGAAGGGTATGCGCCAGTCGACTCGTACACCGGAGGCCTGTCTTCCACATGCAATCATGCTTCATCATTGTCATCAGTTGTCTATCATCATCAACGCCCGTCTTGGTTGTTCTCTGGGGCTCGCTCCCTGTCACGTAGGACAAGGCTCGCCTAATAAAGGCGTTTTCCAAGACTACTGGTGCGCGCCTTACAATGTATATATATATATATATATATATATATATATATATATATATATATATATATATATATATATATATATATATATATATATATATATTTATATATATGCATATATATATATATATATATATATATATATATATATATATATATCGCACCAGACCGGTATTCTGGAGGTCGTGGGTTCGGATCCCACCCGGCGGGCATTTTTTCACCACTTTCTTTTCGACTCAAAAAATTCTTCATCTCTTTCTATGACTCACCACAACCTCCCCTTTGCTTTCCGAGGTTTTCTTGACTGCCAACCCTTATTTTCTGTCTTATTTCACGGAGCCCCTCATTTCCCATTTTCTGATTCGCTATATGCTTAGCGAGGGCCTCTGTTCTGGCAGTCTTGGTGCCAAAGGGAGCTTAAGAGGGTTCAACGCTGGTCGACCACTCTCGACATGTCGTAGACACTCGAGTCACGGCCCGGGGGTTAAAAAGAAGGTCCCCTTCACCCCGAGTAGTCCGAGTGGCGCTGGCTACCACCCCCAAGTGCAGGAAACAAAAAATACCTTAACATAAATACCCGAGAAAGTGCTGGGGAAACAGCCCCGCCGGTAGCGTAGTGGTTATCGCACCAGACCGGTATTCTGGAGGTCGTGGGTTCGGATCCCACCCGGCGGGCATTTTTTCACCACTTTCTTTTCGACTCAAAAAATTCTTCATCTCTTTCTATGACTCACCACAACCTCCCCTTTGCTTTCCGAGGTTTTCTTGACTGCCAACCCTTATTTTCTGTCTATATATATATATATATATATATATATATATATATATATATATATATATATATATATATATATATATATATATATATATATATATATATATATATATATATATATATATATATACATATATATATACATATATATATATATATATATCTATATATATATATATATATATATATATATATATATATATATATTTATTTACACATATATATATATATATATATATATATATATATATATATACAGAAAGAAATGCCGGCAGTCTACAATGCCAAAGAAGGCATAGGGGAATGGTTAGACTAGTTTTTACCATTACTGACGTTACAATAATATTTTTTAATAAATACGTGAGAAAGAAAGAAAGAAAAACACAAGCCCAGAGTGGGAACCGAACCCACGCCTTTCGATTAGATCTCGAATGCCTTACCAATTCGGCTATCTGGGCGACTGTGTTCTCTTTTACTTTCAGGGGTATTTATATTTACTGCAACTGTATCTGACGCTTGAGGGTGGTAGCCAGCGCCACTCAGACTACACGGGGAGAAGGGGACCTTCTATATATATATATATATATATATATATATATTTATGTATATATATTGAGCACCAGTAGAATCTACTGTGCTGGGACAATCACCGTGCTCCGATAGGACACCCTATCGTCATCGCTCCATCTTCGTCATCTTGGCTTCTGGCATCATCATCACCGCTTCCTGACGGGGTCTTCCTAGGTTTTTGGCTCTCGGAATAAACCGCTCTCCTTCACGAGTCCTCGAATCTCTCAAGTGGTGGAGGGTGCCTTCGATCCTGCCGTCTACCTCTCCCGATCGCACAGCTGGAGCTTCGATCAGGTCGGTGCTTACCAACTGGCCCCATGGATCGTGAGGGCAGCAATGGTGGCAGCAATGCTGCAGTTCCCATCCAGCCCACCTTCACTGTCACCAGCCCCCACCGCGAACCGCCCTTTTTTGCTGGCCTTCGGGGCGAAGACGTTGAGGAATGGCTTGACCAGTTTGAGCGAGTGAGCGCGTTCAACCGGTGGGACGACGCATTCAAACTGAAGAATGTTTGCTGGTCCCTGAATGAAGTGGCGAAGACGTGGTTCCTTAACCAGGATGGCTCCTCTAATTGGGAAAGCTTCGAAGAGGATATACGTAAGATCTTCGGAACGTCCTCTGCTCGCTCGAATGAAGCCAAAAAGAAATTTAATGCCCGTGTGGAACACCCAGAGGAGACTTACGCTTCATATATTGAAGATGTCCTCGCGCTACGCCGCCGGTTCGACAAGGACACGCCTGAAATGGAGAAGGTACGCCACATACTGAAAGGTATCGCCCATTTTGCCTTTAATGCTATGGTGATTCAGAATCCCGCTACTATTGCCGATGTGCGAACGATCTGCCAGCTGCTCGACCATCTCCAGTTCATCCGGATTCAACACGACACCTTGCCTGCCTGTCCCTCTGGCTATGCCGAGCTCCGTACTTTGATACGTGAGATCATCCGTGAAGAGTTGCATCAGCGTAACACACCCTGCGCTCAGAACAACTACGGTCGTGCACCTGGTCTGCGTGACATGATCAGAGAGGAGCTGGTGTCCATGACAACTCTTTCTCAGCCATGTCATAGTGGTCGTCGTCCCATGCCAACTTACTATGAGGCCGTCTCCTGATCACGTGTGCCCATGGAGCATATTGTGTCCCCGCCCTCGTACGGCCACTTGACAGCCCTTTCTGCACCTCCGGCCCCGGTGTCTTTCCATTCAACTTGGCGTGCACCGCGCCCTATTAGCGACCGGCCCGTCTGCTACTATTGTGGCATCCGAGAGCACATTTCTCGCCTTTGCCGTCGACGAAAGCTGGACGAGCGCAGCGGCTACGCCCCATAGGAGCGAGATAACCGCTTCAAGTACGCCCCTCGCCAGCGTGTGTACTCGCCCTCTCCGCCTCGCTCTACGCCCCCAATTGATTCCGATGACCGGCCCAGGAGTCCACGTTCTCCCAGACTCCGTTCGCCTTTGCCTTTCCGCCAGTCTTCCTCCCCTCTCCGACCCGCATGAGAAGTGTTCGACTGACACCCGGAAAACTGAAAGCAGCAGTTTTCTGGGGGGAAACTGCATCACAGGAAAAATCTCAAAGTCCCCTTGAGTCACCATCAAACACATTAACGATTTTCATTAAAGGCGTTCGGGTTGAAGCTTTAGTGACACTGTGGCTAGCATTGCGGTCATTCATGCAGATTTGTGCTCTCGGATAAGCAAGGTGACAATGCCATATGATGGTCCTGCTCTACGTGGTGGCAACGTTGGAAGGATTCGACCATCAGGACTATGCACTGCGCGTGTTTTCATTGATGACCTTCGTTACCAAATACAGTTCGCGGTATTGTCCCCATGTGCACATCAAGTCAGATTGGGTTGGGATTTTCTGTCATCAGCATCGGCAATATTCACCTGTAATCAACCCACCATTCACATCACTGACCCTACCTTGCCAGCTTGTCGGAAAGTGGAATGGACCGTCTGGTCGCAACAACTGATTGTGTGCTCTCTCCCGGCGAAGAAACAGTGTTCTCCATGTCGTCCGACAGAGTCCCCGATGGCAACGTGTTGATTGCACCAGCTGGCAGTTTCATTTTCAAAGGAATCGTTATACCTACCTGTATCGTCCGTTTTTCATGTGGGTCGGCTTTTGTTGCCGTGGTGAATACATCTGCCGAAGCAATTTTAGTGCCGCAAGGTGCCACCATCGCTTCGGTTTTCGGCGATGACGAAGCTTGTGTCCTTCTGCTGTCAACCATTTTGACAGATGAATATGTTTCCCAATCGCCCGCTCCAGTTTCGGCTTGTGACACCGCCATAGGTTCCGACCTTCCGCCAGAGGAGAGGCAAGCATTGCTGCTTCTGCTGACCAAACCCCAGGGTTCTTTCGACCCGTACTCTTCTGTCCTAGGGAAGACATCTGCCGCGGTACACTGCATCGACATAGATGGACCTTGTATCGTTCGTCGCCGTCCGTATTGTGTGTCTATGTCTGAGCAAAAAATAATACAGGAGAACGTCGATGACATGCCGAAAAGAAATATTGTTCGCCCTTCATCAAGTCTCTGGTCTTCTCCTGTCGTTTTGGTAGAGAAAAAGGACGGTTCTGTACAATTTCACGTGCACTATAGGGCACTTTACAAAATAACACGCAAGGTCGTCTATCCAATGCCTCGCATTGATGATGCCCTAAACACTTTACAAGCGGCCGAATACTTCTCGAGCTTGGACCTCCGCTGTTGGTACTGGCAGGTTCCCATGCACGAGGCAGACAAAGAAAAAACAGCTTTCGCCACACCCGATGGTCTTTGCAAATTTAACGTGATGCCATTCTGGCTGTGTAATGCTCCAGCCACATTCGAGAGAATGATTGATACAGTCTTTCGTGGCCTTAAATGGAGAACTTGCTTCTGTTATCTCGACGATACGTCGTTTTTTTTCGACTTTTGATGACTATCTGAAGCGCTTGGATGAAGTCCTCAGCTGTCTTACCAATACCGGACTTGACCTAAACACCAAAAAATTCCGATTCGCGAGCATGTCCATCAAGGTGCTCGGGCATGTTGTGAGCAAAGATGGAATTCGCCCTGACCCGGACAAAATTAATGCTGTAGGCAATTTTTTCGCCCAGCCTGCCAAAAAGACCTCCGCAGCTTCCTTGGTTTAGCTTCCTATTTCCGGCATTTCATTCGTAACTTTGCTGTCCTTGCTTCACCACTCCACAAACTTCTCGCATCCGCGACCCCATTTGTGTGGTCTGAATATTCTGAAACCACCTTTCAAAAGCTCAAGCATGCCCTAACATCTGCGCCAGTGCTGCATTATTTTGACGAAGCGGCAGCCACTGTACTACACACAGACGCCATTGGACATGGCCTTGGTGCTGTGTTGTTACAACGCAACGCCTCCTCTGTGGAGAACGTTGTTGCGTACGCAAGTCGCGCATTAACACCTGCTCAACGAAACTACTCGATCACTGAGCAGGAATGTCTTGCAGTTGTCTGGGCCGTACAGAAATTTCGTCCATACTTGTACGGACGGCATTTCACTGTGGTCACGGATCATCATGCACTCTGTTGGCTTTCGTCGCTCGAAAACCTAAATGAACGGCTTGGTCACTGGATTTTAAAGTTACAGGAATACGACTTTACTGTGACATACAAGTCTAGCAAGAGGCACATGAATGCGGACGCCCTTTCCCGCTGCCCTGTGTCTAAAGAAGATGATTCGCCGTCTAATGCGGCCCAAGTCCTGTTGTCAATGGCACCTTTGGATGATATCAAAATCGACCGCATTGAAGATCTACCGTTCCTTCAACGTGCAGACCGGTACTGCATAAATTTAATTGATCAACTTACTGGTTCGACGAAGCCACTTAACAATCGCTTGCGGCGAGAACTGCAAAAAGTTCGACTTTTTGACGGTGTTTTATACCGTTATAATTACGACCCTACCGGTGACAAGTGGGTTGCCGTCGTTCCGCGGTCTCTACAGCAGCATATTCTCAGCGTTTTTTATGACGACGCTACTGCCAGACATTTAGGTTTCCTCAAGACCTACCACCGCGTGAAAAGTCGTTTCTTTTGGCCTGGGCTTTCTATCAGTGTCGCCATATACGTCGCCTCCTGCGCGCCCTGCCAGCACCGCAATTGGCCAACGTCAACTCCGGTTTGAATGCTACAACTGCTACCTTGTCTGTCAGCACCGTTCGAAGTCTTCGGCATAGACCTGTACGGTCCTTTGCCCATTTCCACAGCTGGTCACCATTAGGTTGTAACCGCCCTTGATCATCTAACCCGCTATGCCGAAACCGCCCCTCTTCGGACTGGTTGCGCTGAAAAAGTCGCGGAGTTCTTTTTGCGCTCCATATTTTTGCCTCACGGACCTCCCCGAGTTCTTCTGAGCGGCCGCGAAAAGAAATACCTCTGTCGGCTACTCTTGCGGAGGTTCTTCGTGCCGCCGACACCGGTCACAAAACTACGTCCAGTTATCATCCTCAAACGAATGTTTTGACTGAACGTTTTCATCGAACACTATCCGACATGCTCTCTTTGTGAATCCGACCGGATCACAGCAATTGGAACTCAATTCTTCCGTTCGTGACATACGCATATAATTCCGCAGTTCAGCGCACCACAGGTTTGTCGCCATATTTTCTTGTCTATGGCCACCCACCTCCCTCCGTTCTGAACTCAACTTTATTTTCGGCACCCGTTGACTGCACAGTTCCTGAACAATTCACTTTCCGTGTCGCTTACTGCCGCCATCTCGCCCGAATGAACACAGAAGCCAGCCAAAACGCCCGCAAGCCTCGTTACGACGAATCTCATCGCGACGTCACGTTTCACCCAGGGGACGCGGTCTTGTTATGGACTCCTGTGCGTCAACGTGGCCTCTGAATAAAGTGGCTTTCTCGGTACATCGGACCCTACACAGTGCTTGAGCAAACGTCTCCTGTAAATTATCGCGTGGCTCCAAACAGTGCCGTTATAGATTGTCGCTGCCGTGGAACAGAAATCGTCAACGTTTCGCGGCTCAAGCCTTAAAATCAGCCGTCCGACACAACCTCTACAGCGGCTGGTGACCGCTTTCGAAGAGGGGGGAGATGAGTGTGAGCACCGGCAGAATGTACAGTCCTGGGACAATTTACTGTGCTGGGACAATCGCTGTGCTTCGATAGGACACCTTATCGTCATCGCTTCGTCTTCATCATCTTGGCTTCTGGCAGCATCATCACCGCTTCCTGACGGGGTCTTCGTGGATTCTCGGCTCTCGGAATAAACCGCTCTCCTTCACGAGTCCTCGACCGTCTCAATAAATATATGTATGTATAAAGATATATATATATATATATATATATATATATATATATATATATATATATATTAAATTAGAGTCACCACGAAAAACATATATTTAATACGACGTTTCGGCTACGATCCAGCCTTTTTCAAGTGAAGTACCGAAAATCCTATTTAATTCCCAAATTCAACTCCATGAAACCTACTGGAATTAATGCGTCTAGGGCAACTTGGAATCCTTGCGATATTCACCGGGAATACAGAAATAGGCAATGTGTTGCATATACCTTATCTAAAGACTATTACCGCTTCTTCTGGTCCTTACCTGGTCACCTAATTCCTTTTTTTTAATAATTAGCGTCTAGCCTAATACTCGCCCTCATCCCTCCAACCTTTGGTTTCGGAATTTCATTTTATTTTTTTCTCTCTCTCTTTTTTACTCTGCGTGGTTTTGTGCCCCGGACGTCACTCTAACTTTGTCTTTTCGTTTTTGAATTTCAAGACAGACCTGTTCCAGGAACGTTGCCGTGGGTGACACGTGCCATTTCAGTTGCCGGGTCATTGCTTTTTATTTTTTCTTTTGTGTGTGGGTTTGTGTGGTTTCCCTCCCTGATTTTTTTTTCTCTTTTTTTCATTTTCCTTGACCTACTTATTTCCCCCCTTTATCTATCTTTTCTTTTCACCTGAGGCTTGCAGCTAGTTTCTGATAAGGACCCCACTCTCATCGCCTGGTCTGCATCCGGCGGTTCTCAGAACCTTTCCGTATGCCCCGCGGCGGGTTAACAAACACCCTCTCATCCTTTCTCTCCAAAAATTCTCCGAACCCCAACCACCGGCTGACTTCCCTGTGACCTTCTTCGCGGCTTAAACTATACAACCTTCTTTGCCCCTCAATGTCTCCCCCGACATAATCCCAAACCAATCCGCTTTCTCCATTTCACTTCCTGCTTTCCTTCTCCCCTCTCACCTGGGGACCTACCCCTATATAAAGCGTGCCAGCCAGGCGAGAGATTGCCCTGACGAAAGCAAGTCTCTTTGCTGAAACGTTGGCAACAATCGTGCTTTTACCTTTTTCAAAGTTTTTTTTTTCTTGTGTTCTCTACCATCTTCAAAAGTTCAACTGCTCCCTGTATTTCGTGTATGAAGATGACGAAAAAAGGTAAGCCCCCTCTGATCTCTCTGGCACACGTAGCTCTGATCGGTGTAAGCCACTTTAAGTATATTGACGACCACTTTCCTTCCGGATAACATGCACCATACATCAGCTTTCAAAGCGGCGCCACAACCCATGACATTAGAAAACTCACTGACGCCGCCCCGCGCAACATCACTCACTTCATCCTTCACTTTGGAACTAACGAATTAAAGAACAACACCACTGAAAGCACCATCGAGGCCATGAAAACTCTTGTTTACGACGTTCAGACCAACAGGCCCAAAGCACAGATAACCCTCACAACAGTACTTCCCAGGACCGAAAACAAACACAAGCCAGACATACCCCAGACACACAGACTTCTAGCTCATTCACAAAGGTCAGCTAAGCTGAACGACTTACTCGTGTACTTTGAACACAACCAAAGAAACGTTGACATCATCCACCACGCAAAAATTCACCACGACCCCCTAGGACACCTGGCCAAGGGTGTAATACACCCTAACTTTCGAGGCGTCCTACTGATTTCAGAAATATCAAGCGCCGGCCGAGGAACTCATTTAAGGTGACTCTCCCAACTTCACGAATCAGCCTCCCGTCTCCGGCCAGCACAGAACAACAGAACCAACCCAACACCCCCAACAGTAACGAATCATCATGTCCACCTAAGAACAGCACATGTGACGCCAGCACACAAACCGTGAACGTGGCCGCAACACCAGCTGTACAGCACGCAGGCGAACAACAACCCGACCCACCAAAGACATCACGCTCATGGTTCAAGCAGACCCCAACACGCAGTATAACGCAAACAGGCACCCCAACAGGCATCGATGTGGACCTTACCCCAAGCAGCCCCCCTAAACAACTGACTCTAAGCAAAAAAGTGTCACCCCAGAGGTCTGCTCGAAACAAACACAAATGACTACCACCGAGTAGACCGGACGCTCCAACCGCTGATGATGATGATGATATCTGGATTTAAATGGCGCAAGGCCAGCTAAGGGCAAAGAGCGCCAAACAAAAGTGATTTCATGACAGCGATGTGAAAGTAAAATATATAGTAAAGTACGTTGTTGGGCTAGTTGGTCGATCATTATTAACAGATGTATAGCGCAAAAAAGACGAAGGACAAAGAATGCACGAGGACAAGCGCTTGTCCTCGTGCATTCTTTGTCCTTCGTCTTTTTTGCGCTATACATCTGTTAATAATGAAAGTAAAAGTAGAGGGTTTCAGTAAACATACACAAACTAAAACAAGCTAATGAAGATGACTGGTGTAAAGGGCCAGGTTGTCATGATGCCTGATAAGAGATGAGATTAAAAAAAATTGACATCCGTGAGAAACTTAAAAACAAGCTTGGGGGAAAACATGGGTTCGTCTCCTAGAAAGTACAATGGGTGAAACGGAACGTGTTGTCTGTATAGTTGTGGGAAGTGTTTGCGTCGTGTTGTGTCAAGTGCCTTGCATTAGATGAGTACGTGGATTACGGATAGGCCCTCTCCATTTCTGCTGCACATGGGTCTTGGAGATCCAGTGAGCAAGTGCGAGTGTGTTGCATGTGTGTGGCCTATCCGTAACCTTGCTATGGTCACTTCGGCGTGTCTGTTGTGTGAGTCAGTTGTGTATCGTCCCAAGTGTGGCTTTATTACATGTAGCTTGTTGTCTGACTGTTCACTCCAGTGTGTTTGCCATGTTTTACGTAGGTGTTGTCTGATGACTGGCTTCATGTCAGTGTACGGTACTGTTGCTATGTCTAGAGTGTTTCTCAGTGCAGCAACAGCGGCCATTTCATCAGAAAACTCATTGCCCGCGATGCCAGCGTGGCCTGGAACCCAGCAGATGATAACATTCAGATCTGACGCATACGCCGACGTCAAAGATCTAAAAAACAGATTGACAATATAATTTTTTGAAGACCTTTGGGATGATAATGTACGCACGACGCTTAGTGAATCCGTGAAAATGCTCGAGTTTGTGATATTATGTTCAATGATGTGATTTAAAACAAGGAGTATACCTAAAGAGTATGCCTCCGCTGTAAAAATTTTTGAATTCACAGTCATGCTTTTAGAAGCACTGAAATTGGGTCCGTGTGCAGCAAAAGACACCGCAATGGATGTTTTTGAAGCATCAGTAAAAAATTCTGTTGCCCCATATTTCGCCTGGAGATACATGAAATGCTGCAAAACGGCAGTTGTGGGCACCGTGTTTTCCTTAAATTGCGTAAAAGACAAATCACGCAATACAGGACGAAGATGCCATGGGGCTATAGAATCAATGAGAGATGTTGTAAAAGTGTCTAAAAACGAGACTGAAAGTTCAGGGGCTTTCTCTCTTGCCCTGGGCGAGAAGGGCGCAGAAATAGATGGACGATTTAAAAACAGTTGGGATGTAGATGTATCGTTCATTATTGACTTAATGGAATGGTGAGACACTGATGAAACTTTAAAAGCATATAGCAAATCGACATACTCGCACTGGTACCCCAGGCACCATCTGTCACACTCGACGTACAGACTTTGCACGGGGCTAGTCCGGAAAGCACCAGACGCAAGTCGAAGGCCCAAGTGCTCCACTGGGTCGAGCATTTTCAAAGCCGTTTCCCTTCCTGAACCATACAAAACACTCCCATAGTCTAACCTCGAGCCTACCAGGCTGGTAAACACTCGCAGCAGAAGTTGTTTGTCAGCACCGTACAAGTGATGCGACAAGACCTTTAGAATATTCAGTGTTTTATTACATTTTTCTTTTAGTTGTTTGATATGAGGGATAAAGGAAAGTTTTTCATCAAGGACTACACGTAGGAACTTGTGTTCGTTTTTGACCGGTATCGAGACACCATTCAGTTTGATGTCTGAATCTGGCCTGATCCCACGCCTTTTGGAGAACACAACACAAGTGCTCCTAACTGCGTTTAGCTTAAAACCGTTCTGATCAGCCCAGCCAGCTAGCTTATTAACACCAAGCTGGACTTGGCGTTCGCAAATCGACACATTACACGACATCATCTACATACATTGTACAGCAAATGGTTCGTGGCAACGCCTTTGGAAGTGAGTTCATCTTGACTATGAACAACGTACAACTCAAAACACCACCTTGAGGCACACCATTTTCCTGCACAAAAACATTTGAAAGGGCAGTACCAACTCTTACACGAAAGGTTCGTTCTGCCAGGTAGCTATAAAGAGTGTTAAACAGATTGCCCGACAAAACGAATGATTTCAGGTCACCAAGTATCCCGTATCGTCAAGCAGTGTCGTAGACTTTCTCAAGATCAAAAAAGACCATAGCACAAAACTGCTTGTGGACAAAGGCATCCTTTATATACGACTCAAGGACGACGAGTTGGTCGTTTGTGGATCGCCCCACCCTGAAGCCGGCCTGGCAGCTCTTGAGAAGACCATTGTATTCTAAGAAGTACACGAGTCTCCTGTTAATCATCTTCTCGAGAAGATTGCACAGGCAGCTTGTGAGGGCGATGGGTCGGTAACTGGCGGGAGAAGACGGGTCCTTACCCTCCTTCAGGAACGCCACTACAATAGCCATCTACAAGATTTCGGAATGTGCCCCGAAAGCCATATGTTGTTGTATAAGTGTAGGAGTGTATCATGAGTAGCTGGGTGTACGTGTTGTATCATTGTGTATGTAATCTCATCTGCGCCTGGAGCTGAAGGTTTGCATGTGCTCAGGGCAGCCTTCAGCTCATAGAGAGCAAAATCATAGTTGTAACCAGATTTTGACCTGTTATTATCATGTAAGGACTTCTTTTCACAAGCGGGTTTATGTCTCAGGAAAGTGTTTGTGTAGTGTGCAGAGCTGGAAACGTGTTGAAAGTGTTGAGCAAGTGTGTTAGCCTGGTCTTCCAGTGTGTCCCCTGTTGTACTAACCAGGGGCAGGCTGTGTTTCTGTTGTCCTTTTAGTTTTCGTATTCGTGTCCAGACTTTGTGTGTGTCTGTGCATAAGTTAATAGATGTAAGGAAGGTGCGCCAATTCTCTCGTTTTGCCTCACGGCGCACACGTTTTCCTAACGCCTTGGCCCGTTTGAACAAAATAAGGTTGCCCGACTTGGGGTACCATCGAAGGATACCCCACGCCTTGTTCTGAGCCTCTCGCGCCCGCCTACAATCCTAATTCCACCACAGCCTCCTCTGATTGCGCGGCGCACCAGAGGCGTGGGGAATGGACTTCTCGGCGGCGTCGACGATGTGCGCCGTGAGGAGTGGGGTAGCTACTTGAACGTGTAGGTGTTCAATGGATGTGTGGTGTAGTTTAGATGTTTCTGTAAATGTACTCCAGTTCGCTCTATCTTCATTGAACCTGTTATGGGAAGATGGACTGCTCGGGCGTTTACCTAAGTATGTTAATGTGGTTGGGAAGTGGTCACTACCATATGGGTTAGTGCCAACGCCCCATTCTAGAGATGGAAAGGGTACTGCAGAGCCAATCGCCAAATCGACGTGTGAATAACTGTTGTGTCCTATATTATGGTATGTAGGCTTGTTTGTATTGAATTGACATGCTCCCGGAGATGTTAGATATTTTTCGATAAGGCGACCTCGGGCATCTGTGCGAGCAGGGCCCCAAAGAGAGTTATGTGCGTTGAGGTCGCCTAAAAGAATGAAAGGTGTGGGTAGCTGATCCACAAGGCCCTCGAAATCCGAGCTCAAGAGCTGGAAATCAGGAGGGATGTAATCTGAGCATAGAGTTATTAGCCTATTGAAAATTATAGTGCGAATGGCAACAGCCTCAAGGACGGTCTGTAACAGGATAGAGTGACACGCCAAGGACTTTCGGGCAATGATGGCCACACCCCCGGACGATGTACCACCACCAACCCTGTCCTTCCTAAATACCTGGACACTGTTCAAAAAGTGTGTATGTTAGGAATTTAAGTGTGTTTCTTGTATACACATGACACTTGGCTGATTGGAATGCAGTAACTCATAAACATCATCAAGATTTTTAAGAAGGCCTCTGCAGTTCCATTGCATGATATTTTCTCTTCCCATTATTGAAGTTTAGATCTACTGGAGTATGTGTATGTTTACGTGTCGGCTTTCGGGGCTTGTACTCTAGGAAGAGCTTTTTCATTTTCTCTACTGACCTGGACGCCGGAGCCCGTTTCTTCCGCTGTGGTGCATGCCGGAACGGCTCGACGTCTAGGGCGTCATTTGAGGGCAAGGGGGTGCCCAGTCGACTGCGCCCCCTAGACTTGGATTGGGCACCCATTGTGGTGGCCTTCGTTTTGGCCGCGACCGCCGAGGGCGTCAGGAGCGCCCCGGGTGGCACAGGCGGTGCGGCGGAGGTGGGAACGGCTGCGGTTTCCTCCAGATCCATCTGCTCCGGGCCCTCGCAGGCGCTTCGGGCCAGTGGAGAGGAGGAAACAGTGGGTGCAGAAGCATCCCCACGAGACGTGGTTGGCACCACAGCCGGTGCTGGCTCAGCGAGTGGTGCGGAGGAGGGTTGGGCTGCCTGAGGCAACCCAGAGGGGTGCGGGGCCGGGACCAAGTCCGACTCACGGTACTGGGTCCCCGCCGAAACAAGACGCCGCTCCGCCCCCCGGCGAGCTGCGTCGGCGTACCTCCCCAGGGGGAAAGAGGCGAACCTCTTTCGCCCCTCAGGGAAGGTGATGTTCTCGGTTACATTTACGTGGATTATCTTCATCTCCTGGTGAAACTTCTCACAGCTGCGGGACTAAGCCGCGTGCGGCCCCTGACAGTTAGCGCAGGTGAAGGTGGTGGAGTCACACTTTTCAGTGAGGTGGTCGTGGGCGGCGCATTTTGCGCAGATCTGTTTGCCGCGGCAAGAAGTCGTAGCGTGCCCGAACCGCTGGCACTTGTAGCAGCGGCGCGGGTTAGTTATGTGTGGACGTACACCACACCTAATGAAACCAGCATTGATGTGCTCAGCAAGTTTTGAACTGCTGAATGTTAAGATTACGTGCTTTGTTGGTATTTCTACATTGTCGTGACGGATGGTGATTTTCCTGACAGCTGTTACGCCCTGATCCTTCAGGCCTTCCAGAAGGTCGGCCTTTGTTTCACTTAGCAGATCTGGCTGAGATATCACCCCCTGCGAGCTGTTGAGGCTGCGGTGGGGTGTGACAGTGATGTCCAGATCTGCCATGCGGGTTTGGGTCAGGAGATTTGTGGCTTGCTGCTGCGTCTTGATTTCAACCAACACTTCGCCTGTTCTGAGTTTTTTTGCCTCCGAAGATTTGCCAATGATTGCTTCAAGGAACTTGGAGATGAGGAATACAGATTGGCAGGAGACGGGTTTGGATTTGTCTATTGATTCAAGGACCAAAAAACGGGGATAGTTGTCATGTTTCGGAACGTTGATATTTGGTAAGAGTGGAAAGGAATCTTAGTGCGGCCCTTTTTCGGGGGCCGATCACGTTTAAGGGGGGGGTTTTGAAAATGCCATATGATGCATTGGAAAGCAGGGAGACGGGGTACTTTCTTCTTTGACCTTACCCTGGTAGTCAAAGATTTCCCGGAGCTCCCTGCCTGGTCGACAGGCAGGGAGCACATCGGCCGGAGCTTGACCAAGGCTCTGACGGCCACCGTTTACGGCTTCTACCCTTCACCTGGAAAACACATTACCACGGTAGGTCACAGCTTATGTTGGGGGCTCGGGGTCAGCGGTATCGCCAGTACCGTCACTATGAATACTCAAGGTGCCCCGTGCGGGGTGCTCCAACCCCTAAATCCCGCTCGTTCCTCAAAGTTCGAAATCTATCCCGCAAACAAACCAACTACAGATTTCATCTGAAAACCTACTCCTCGTATCTAAAAAGCAAAAAGATCCCAAAAGGCCTCCGCCTTAAAGTTAGTTGTGCCCTTGGTGAGCTCCCTCCTGAACTAGCTGCCTGGTGGCAAGGTATTCTCAATAATGCTTCGCTTTCCCTCCTAGAAATTCTTAGAGACCAGTGTACTTGCCAACTCAGCCTCTTCACCTACCAGATTGAAGCTATTTCGCCAACTGAGCAAGAGAAAATAGATCTCAATATTTCTATAAATCGTAAGGAAAATGATCTTAGTAATAGGCAAGTGGTTACGTTTTAACGTGACCTGCTTCCCTGGCGAACTACAGCTTGCGCTGTAGAAAACCACCCTCTCAATAGCCCGGACAATGGAGTATTAGGTCATGCAATGTTGCCCCTCGAGACAGAGATTGCTTTAGTAGAACCTCATCCCCCCGCCAATAATCCTATAGAAAAAACGAGCTCCCTCACTACCGGCCCCATCAACGTCATTGACATTTCCAAAACACTAACGGCCGACGAAAAAGGTATCCTAGAACGAGGTCTACCTTTCTTTCCCACAAATAACCGTGTAAATGAATACGAGTTACATAAAGATCTCACTGAAGTTTCTCGGAGAATGAGACTAAGCTAGTTTTTTGTTCGGAAAAGCAGGACCAAGCTGACATTACCGAATGCACCCTCCACCCTCCTAGCACTTGGACTCCAGATGTAGATCAATCTCCAGAGTTAGATCTGTACTTCAGTATCAACAGAAATAAATCAGTATCATCAGAAATATTGGCAACAACCAAGCGATCAAACCAGCGCAAGAACCTAACTCCGTCGGAAGAAGTTACCCTGAATAGCCTATCAGCCAGATCCGACAGATTCATAAAGCCAGCCGACAAACGTGGTAGCGTAGTTGTTTTACCTTTGAGAAAATACAATGATGAAGCTTATAGGTAGCTCAATAACCCTTGCCACTACAAGACCTTAGATAACGATCCGAGCCAGGAATACAGCCTAAAAATCCTTCAGAGCCTCACAGATCTGCGATCTAGAGAATTAATAACGACCACTGACCTAAATTTCATGAAACCGAATAATAAGCATGCAGGCCGTTTTTACCTCCTCCCAAAAGTCCACACAAAGTCCCCGTAGAAATATTGTTCACTGCCGACATTCCTGGCAGACCCATAGTTTCGAATAAGAATACCCCAACAGAAGCATTTTCTCTGTTTCGGAATCATTACCTATCTGACATTCCTACTCTTCTTCCTTCATTCATTCAGGACACCCCCAACTTCCTCCGCATAATAGAAGAGATAAATAAGGGCGGGGCCCTACCCAGTGGAACCCTGCTTGTTACTCTTGGCGTTGCCGCATTGTATACAAACATCCCTTTCGTCGAAGGCGTTGAAGCTATTTCAAAAGCTCTATCAGAGAACCCGCACTAACAAGCGCCAGAAGTGTACATAACTTTGTTAAAACTAGTTTTAACTCTCAACTATTTTGAATTCGACTATTCTTACTTTTTGAAAGTTTTTGGAACCAGCCTGGGTACTCAATTCGCGCCAACCTATGCGAACATTTCCATGGTGCAACTTGAAGCCACTCTATTAAGCTCTTTTCCGCATAAACCTGAGGTTTACCTCCGCTACATAGACGACATCTTCATTATTTGGGAACACGGTCGCGCGAATGTAGAAACGTTTATATCTGATCTCAATTCTTCGCATCCGACTAATAAATGCTCCTGCCAGTATTCTGAAAAAGAAGTGAACTTCCTTGATACTACCGTCCTTTTAGACCAGGGTAAACGTGAAGCCACGCTTTTTAGAAAACCAACTGACAGGCAGCAGTACCTAGGCTATAAAAGCCTTCACCCGAGACACTGCAAGCAAGGGATCTTTGTAGGACAAGCCACCAGGCTTAGAAGAGTATGCAGTGATGACAGTGACTACGTGGAGCACCTATATGAACTCAAGTCCACCCTTATTAACAGGAACCACCCCATAAGCTCGCTCGATCAGGCGTACCAACGTGCATCTAATATCAAAAGGGATGACGTGCTCAACAAAGAGCGACAAAACGAAAGCGCCAGGCCGCCTGCCCTAATTACTAAATTTTCAAACGCCCTCCCAAACGTAAACAATATACTGCGCAAGTACTACCCCATTTTAGCCAGTAACGACCGACTTAGAAAGACTTTCCCGGAAGCCCCAAGGGTTACCTAGCGGAGGAACAGGAATCTAAAAGATATTTTAGTGCATGCTAAAATAGGGTCTTCAAAGCAACCAGTCATAGCCAGCTGCTCCCGCTCCAGATGCAAGACTTGCAGGCACCTGCAGACTGACTGCATTGTAAAAAGCAGAGCCAGTAATTATGTCCACAAGAATAATTCAAGTTTTACGTGCACTTCATCCAACATTGTGTATATGGTGGAATGCCCAATGTGCCACAAACAGTATATAGGCGAAACGAATCAACATATGAGCCTACGTCTTAATGGTCACTGGGTCACTCTTAGCAAATCCTCTATAGCTGTAGCGCAGCATTTCAGCCAACCAGGCCACAATTGTGATGACCTTAAGTTGTATATACTTCATCACACTTCAGGTCTCCTAGGGACAGGAAATACCGAAAATCCTATTTATTTAACGAATTTAACTCCATGGAACCTAATGGAATTATTGCGTTTAGGGGCAACTGGGAATCCTTGCGATATACACCGGGAATACAGAAATAGGCAATGTCTTGCATATACCTTATCCAAAGACTATTACCGCTCCCTCTGGTCCTTACCTGGTCACCTAATTCTTTTTTTTATTCCTTAGTGTCTAGCTTAATACTCGCCCTCAACCCTCGAACCTTTGCTTTTGGAATTCCATTTTATTGATTTTTTTCTCTCTTTTTTTTACTCCGCGTGGTGTTGTGCCCCGTACATAACTCTAGCTTTGTCCTTTCGTTTTTGAGTTTCAGTACAGGTCTGTTCCAGGAGTGTTGCCGTGGGTGACACGTGCCATTTCAATCACCGGGTCATTGCTTTTTCTTTTTTCGTCTGTGTGTGGATTTGTGTGGTTTCCCTCCCTGTTTTTTTCTCTCTTTTTTTAGTTTGTCTTGACCTAGCTATTTCCCCCCTTGTCTATCCTTTCTTATGTCCTGAGGCTGGTCCGCCTGGTCCGCTTCCGGCGGTTCTTAGAACCTTTTCGTATGCCCCGCGGCGGGTCAACAAACACCCTCTCATCTTTTCTCTTCAAAAACGCCCCGAACATCCAGGTTTTCTTTTAGTACAACGCTCCAGCTGTTTCACAAGGTCCCATGTTTACATACAGCAAATGGGCTTGGTACTCCCCGTATCTTGCGACATGGTCTCAAGCCCATTTCCACGCATTCAACCTCTTCTGGGATATACCTGGCACAAGGGAAATAAGCTTTGTAGCGCTAAATACGTTTACCGCTCCGAGAAAACTGCAAACGTGGTGACGACGCTTTGCCTCTCTCCGGCTCACCGGGGGTCATAAGAAGTGGACGTTGAAGTGACCGCTTCTTTTTAAAATAATGCCCTTTTTAAAAAGTGCTTTTGAAAAACGGCAATTATAAAATGAGCAGTGACGGTGTCGGCGACAATATTCGTAGAAATCTGCGAGTCCTGCGTACCGCATCAGGCATGTCTGCTGCGGTGTTCCCCGCTCTCGCACACTATTGCGGATACGCCTTAAAATTAATAAAACGCCTCTGGTTTGCACTGTTGTTACGATTACGTGGTGCAGCGCTGGCTTGCCTTTTTCTTGCACCCTGGCTCAGTGCCAAAGTACAGCAGTCTTCACAAAAATTAAATCAGTTTGTGCTTCCGAAAACAGAGGCCCTGGAGCAAAGTGGGCATGGGAACTGAGAGGCTGTTTTATTTCCTTGTTTTCGATCACTTTATTTATTTCCGCTCTCTCCCGAAGTTTTCGCAGCTCGCACTTTACAGACTAGTCAGGTGTCGGGAAGCTTTTGAGATGTAGGTCCGAGTTGCTTGATGCCAACAAGGCGGAGGGCCGGACGGCAATGCGGATGGTAGGGGGTGGAGAATTTTGAGGTAAAATGAGAAATAATTCAACGAAGTGCCAATAATATTTCACACTTTCAATCTCCCTGAGTGTGAGTAAGGGTGACACTGCAACTGGAAGGAACCTATTCTTGGTTTGTCTCCCGTATTTTCCCATTTGAGTTCAATAGTGCCGTTTTAGCCTTCAGACGGTTAGTGACAGGGATACGTGTGGGGTTTCTGACGTTGTGCTGGGCATCGCATAATACTGTCCCGTGGGCTGCATGCGGCCTGCGGGCTGTAGGACGTTCAACCCTGCACTACAAGATAATAAACATATCAGGGACGATCGTATGTAAATATTTGGGCCGCGCACCGTGTACGCGGCAGTCCTCATCCGGCCAGCAGAGCCCAGCGACGAAAGGAAACTCCTGTAGTCTGCGAGGTCGTCGGCACTAGCGGGTCGTCGCGCCAGTCAGCTGCGAAACAAGGCCAGCGGTTTCCGCGCCACCTCGAACTCGGCTGTGTTATGGTATGTTTTGCTTTTTTTTTGTTATGGCACCACACCGCTACGAGCGGACTCACCATTTGCCTCTGTGCAGGTCATCCTGCTATGTGCCTTCCCTTTATGCGCTCCTGACATCGGGATCAAGTGTTTGGGCCAAAACACGACAACTGGGCAAATCAACAAAAAAACTGGCCAAAACTGAACGTCAACGAATCTCCAGGCTGGATACACTGGTCAGCCACTTCGGCGCCCCCAAACGGAACCCTACCGAGATATAAAAGCCAGGCTTCCCCTCAACCCTTTGGGAACGACACCGCCACGACAACTGCACAGTCACCATTTGCCTTCATGCGCATCATCCTGCTATGTGCCCTCCCTTCTTCGGTTCCTAACATCGCGATCAACCGTTCTGGCCAAAACTGAACAATTGGGCAAGTCGAGGTAAAAAACTGGCTGAAACTGCACATCAACGCAGCCTTCGGCGGGCCACACTGGTGAGCTACTACAACACTCCCAAACGGAATCAGCGCGGGATATAAATGTCCGGCTCTTGCACCACCCTTCGGGCACGGCACCACTACGACAGTGGCGCATTCACCATTGGCCTTCATGTAGGTTAATTACTTGAATCAAGCCTGTTGTTGTAAGAGTAGCAATTACTGATGATTGCGGTGTCGTGCCCAACCAAAGTGTGTGATGCAGTAAAGCGAGTGTATTTTTTCGACGACGTGTATGCGCTGCTTTTCTCTATCTATTGCTTGTGCTGCCAGGTTGCTGTTGATTCTTTGATTGATTGATTGATTGTAGGGTTTAACGCGCCGACGAAACGCAGGCGATGAGGCGCGCCATAGTGGAGGGCTCCGGATTAATTTTGACCACCTGGGGATCTTTAACGTGCGCCAAAATCTCGTACACACGGGCGTTTTTGCTTTTCGCCTCCATCAGAAAAGCGGCCGCCCCGGTCGGGAATCGAACCCGCGACCTCGTGCTCAGCAGCGCAACGCCCTAGCCACTAAGCCACCGGTGCGGGTTGATGTTGATTAACCCGGGGCCTTATATGGCCGCAGGTACTGACATGCCTAATTCTGAAACAGTCATAGGTTCTGACACGCTTCATTGTGTTTTAAACGCTCTTCGCCGAAATAAAGCATGGCAAAAAACAACATTGGTAGAAGTAAAAGGTGTAACACAATGCAAAAGGAAACCCATCTCCAAAAAAAAAAAACATTTAACTGATGGGTAGCTTCGCTTTATTCAAGCATCGCCTCATTGAATCCTACCGCACCCAGCGCTTCTGACAATGTCTTTTCTACCATAACTAACCAACTTCATTGTATGGAGTATAGGTGTGAAGATGCTGAGTATGGGCTACGACGAACTTATCTGTTTTTTGTTTGGTGTTGAAGATGAAGAAAAAGAGTACCTAAACAGCTGTGAGGCAAAAATAAACTTCTGCTCCAATAAACTAAATCTCACAACCACTCCTGCTTAAATTGAATGTGTTCACAGGCAGGGTAAATTTTCTCCCGAAATACAGAGGCACATAACAGCTAAGCTAAATTGCTTCAACGATAAGCCATGTATTATTGGTTCGACGCAGCTGCTGAAAGAATCAAGATGTGTCAATAGTGGAGATTTTCGATTATCTACACGGCAACCGAGGAAAAGGCTAGTCGAGGTCGCCCAATCGCAAAGAAGCGTTTCACGTTGGTAGTCGATAAGCTAAGTATAGATAAGAACACTATGTATTGGACCCTGCTTCCAACGTCGTGGTGCAGTCGTCAATATCGCTAAACACATGTGCGCCCCCCCCCCCACCGTGTGGGAAATGAGTCGCAGAGATCCAACCTAGCACCAAGACTAACCCTGCTCTACAGTAACATTCGAAGCTTATTTCAAAACGCTAGCTAATTCTCTCTCTAATAGATAATAGCGACACAGATGTTCTCGCGCAAACAGAAACACGGTTACAACGGAAAGAAATACGAGGGAAATAATTATACTGACACCTATTATGTCTACCGACACGACTGCGCCGATAAAAGAGAGGCACAGTGCTATTGTCCATTAGAAAAGTAATACCTTCATTCAGTATTTGTGCTAGCAGTGGACTCGAAATCATCTGAGCTGCCCCGGACCCAACCCCGCAATTAAAAGACCATTTGCGAAGTTTATGGCCACAAACTCGTCATTGGAACGGACGAAAGACCGCTGAAATCAATTGCTTCAAAGGCCACTGGTGACATCCCGCCACGACTTCGGCGGTTTTCTCTCCGCTTCCTTAGATTTGATTATGTTCTTTAGGTTGTCCCAAGTAAGCAGCTGTTCCTGGCTGATATGTTATCTAGATCTTCTCCTGTTAAACCGGGCATACAGTTTCATACTCATATACACTAGAGGGAAATCTGGCGTGACTGTGTAGGGGAGGCGCGCTTCAGCGAGCGTTCCGTCATGTACCCGGCAGGCACGTTCCACTTGTACTCAAAATCGCTCACGAACAAGCTGAAAAGTTTTGCCTAGCTGCGGAAAAGCAACAATAATACTGCAGAAGATTATTCAAATTCATTTTGTGAATATAACATTACAACTTCACCAAGATTTATTTGTCAGGACACTTTAGAAGCTTCATGGAAGATGAACAAAAAACAATCCTACCATTTTTGTTAATTATGGATTCGAGACAAAAAAAACCACGTGGCTAACTAAAACAAGTAGGCAAAGAGCGTCGCTAGCTGCGATGGCACCGCCCACGGCGTCCCGCGATTGCAGCGCTACATTTCCCTCTACTATACAACAGTAAGAAACTCTGTGGAACCGGGCAATCTTGCTGACTTCACGGGTGACGTCGAAGTTCATGCAGTGAGCGTGTCTTGAGAATTGGTAAGCAAGATAATGTTTGCTCGCCTAGCTGAAGCAACAGCCGCTGACCCAGATTGACGAACTATTCTCCCCCGCCTCAGAATTGACGAAGTGAAAGGCTGCATCAAACCATTCAGCTCAGAGTTGATCCAACTTAGGGGATTGTCCTGAAAGGAACAGAGGTCATCATCCCTAAGAGCCAGAGAACGGAAATACTGGGTCGCATTCACGAAGGTCACTTGGGTATAAATAGGCGAAAACCAAGGGCCCGTCTACTGGTCTCCTGGCAAAGTTGAAATGGGTACATCGAAAAGCTGGTGAAAAGCTGCGCTGTTTGCCAAAAGTACCCGTACAGGCAACAAAGTGAACCGATAGTGCTCAGGCCAACCCCACAGCATGCCTGGTACAGACGTAGCGTTGGCGTTGACGGCGGGAGCTCCCATCTTGTTGCGTTTTCGAACTTTCCTGAATCGGAAAGCTGTGAGACACAACAAAAGGCTCGGTCACAAATAAACTTAGCTGAAACAGTTCTAGATATAAAATTGGCCGCGTATCTGCTCCTGTCGTTGCAAATGTCGACAAGAGACGGCAGTCCTCATCGACTTTGGCCAAGTAAATGCCTCCCTTCGCTTTCCCGCTCGCCTCTCATGTTGATTCTCTTGCGTCGCCCTCCTTCCAAGGTAAAAGTTAGCCAAAATTGTTTTAAATTTACTGCGTGCCACTGCTCCAGGCCGGCTGTTTCGATGCCTACTTTTCCGTACGGTGGAGACCCACGTGAATAGAGGCGCCGTACTTCAGCGTTGATAAAACCACGTTGCCTTAATCAACTTGCGTTCCAAGCACAACGTGGAACCTATCTAGTGAACCCTTTCGTGACTCTTGCTGGTTAATTTTTTAAAGTGGTGCCGGAAGCGATTGTAGCGCGGGTGACAGCAGGCTACGGCGTTGTGAATTCTGTTTGAAGTTGTTGAAGTATTTAGTTTCGCGAAAATCAAGCATGCATGAATTTTAAAGGAACACTGCAAATAACACTTCTGTAATAATTTGTTGTCTTATATTTGCGCAATGTCTTGTTCTTCTTAAACAATGTTGACAAGTGTGAACATTACACCGGACTTAGACGGGTAGATTTAGCTATGAGTATATAAGACTTCTCGCAGGCATTGTTTTACTTTGGCCGGGTGGCTGAATCGAGTTACATTCAGACAGACAGACAGACAGACAGACAGACAGACAGACAGACAGACAGACAGACAGACACAGACAGACAGACAGACCGACATATAGACAGACGTACGGACGGACGGACAGACGGACGGACGGACAGATGGACAGACAGACAGACAGACAGACAGACAGACAGACAAACCAAACTAGGCCAAGAAAGACTATCGTCTTTATAATTCTCTTACAAGTCTGCGCTGATACCAGTCTCCAGCTCGCATCCTATGAGTTCTCTTAGTTTGCCTCCAGATATGACTTCCCGCATGTGACTGCCAGTCCAAGAATCCTGCGGTCAAACGGGTACGGCAAAAGAGTTGGGTCTACTGAGCTATCACCCAACGCCACTGGACGAGGGCCGATCTTCAGGGGAATTGCTGCAGGCAGGAAAGTGCCCAATAGACGGCTGGAATTCAGATCATGGACTGGATGCCACTACTGCGGGCGCTAGTCGTGCCAACCGAAGTCGTCAAGCGGCAAAACTCTGCAGAACGAAACAAAGATGCAGTCGTAAGAGTCCGTGGGGATACATGGGATGGCAAGGCTTGTGTTGTGAATAAGGTGGCGCTAAGGTCTGATCACGTCCTTACAGAAGATAATCGGGTGCTTTGACGAAACAGGCAACACCTTCTTACCATACGTGAAACCTTCCAGAGGGACGCAGCGGAAGACGAATCTGACAGGGAAGATATATTCCATACAAAAATTACACCATCTTCCCGTCGGAAGTCATGAGGAGAATGCGAAGCATCTTGGGGGTTCCGTGTAGGTTCCATTGTGTTGGCTACACCCGAATTACCTCATGGAATACCTCCTGATTCTCTTCGTTCTTTATTGCGTACTCACGCCTCTACCCCGCTGCCTGCCCTCTTCGTCCTCTTCTCTGGTTGAGCTGCAAGGCGCGTGGCGCTTCCCGCCCCAGATTTCTTCACAGAAAATTCAACATCCGCCTCTAAAGCTTTCAGTTTGTCGTTTCCTTTGACGTTCAGCTTCGCGTGGCTTCCTTGTATCAGTAGCGTCTTGACGTAGTTTGAATCAGTGAAGTCCACAAGGCGCGTTCGTAGCACATGCTCCCGTCTCGGTTTGTAGCGCAGTGGGAAGAGCGCCACGTACCTCCCGTTGCAGCCAGAGATTCATGGGATCAAAACAGAAGGCCACCTAACTATTTATTTTTATATTGGACTGCGCTGACGTCAGCCCAAACGCTTACGGGGTTCAATAGTCACGCATCCGCAGTAGAGTGTGGACGGCGGACAACAACAAGGGAGGGAGGGACACAGCCCCAAAATGAGATGCTCCGGATCCAAAATTCACGGTCCCAGTCAAGGTTACGGCCCGTGTCAACACGAAGCTCGACGTAGTCTTCGTCAACCCCAACGTTCCAACTCCAACCCAGGTGGTCCACCTGGCAAAGGTGACAACCCAGGCGCCTTCGTTACGATGAAAACCTCAACCAAGTCACATGTATCTTGATGTCAAAGTTCTAACTATCATACGGAGGGAGGTGTATCGTGTCAGCTGCGCATGCACCCTTTGTATCTTCCTTTTGCTTCTCACTGTTCCTGTACGGCTTGGTTAAATGAATGCAGTTGTTTCACGCTATATATACCGGCACACTACCGCAAATGAACGTTATTTTTGTTTCTTCAACGCTGCGTGCTTAAGGTGGCACGCCAGAGCAGTTGGTGCTCGGAATTCCGCCCCCGGTGGACGCCCGGTGCGAAGGACGGAAACACTGCAGTAGTCTATCTGATCGCCAGTGCAAAAGGGCGTTGCCACTGCCAGTTATCAAGTACAGCCCGGGCAAAATAAGCAGCGACGCTGTCGTCCGAGTATGCATGTCAGGTGTGGCTGCAGCCCTGTCGCTGTCGTCGGCTGCTGATCTTCCATCGCAGGTGCACTGCCTGCTCTCGGTCGCTGCTGCCGTTTTAATGAATTTCACTCATTGTCCGTTTCACTTGAAGATCTCGGTACACTCCGAAGGTCCCCTGATCCTGCCGAAAACATCACACCATTGTATTGAGGGAAAAAAGGGAGAGGGCATGGGGGAGGGTCAATTGCTCTGTGGTGGGGAAATTGCCCTCCTTGCACCCACTTGGCAACAACCGTCTTCTGGAAGTTCCAACAGCCGACCTGGCGATGCTGACGCTCGTCGCGACGATCACGGCCGCTCGCTCACAAGAAAGTAGAACAATTCACTTGTTTTAGCAAATATTAATTTGTTTAACCTGTGAAAATATTATTAGGGGCATTTTATTCACTCTGTTATCATTTAAATGCTCCAAAACGCGAATAAACTATTTTCAAATAGTTTTTCTCAGGCTTGTAATTAACAACAATTGGACGGCGGCGCAGGTAGTCATTTGTACTATCCAGATGCGACGGGCGCCGGGGGCGCTGCATGTCTCCAAAACTATGGTTCCCAGTATCACATTTGTGAATACAGTACTCTGCTCAAATTCAGACGCTCTATCAGGCCTTGAAGTGAATCAGAGAACGGTAGGCCCTTTGGCTTTAGGAGCGCATAGAAAAACAACTAACGATGTCGTTCAGAGAGATATGGGCTAGGCGTCATTTAAAGTTCGTGAAGCGCCGAGTAAAGTATGTTTTGAGAGGAGGTTGAGAGCAATGGAGCAACGTAGCAGAACAGTCAACACTTTTCAAAAGCGTGAAAAGGCAGGGGGTAAGGAAGAGCAGAGGGCACATGAATAAACGCGGAAAGAACAGTGAAGAATCCAAGACAGTCAAGGTAACCAGACAAAGGCAAGACAGATACAAAGGAATAAATGGGCACAAAAAAGTATGGATAACGTCATTAGAGCAGGTTTCTTGCGAAGTAAGAGCTTTGTGGGGAAGTATACACAAATTGATAAGGTATGCGTGGTTTTCGAAAAGGAAACAAACAATGGTGCACAGGCGAGTGTATAAATCTAAAATGTAGGTCAGGGAGATCTCCGGCTTCCAAAAGCCGTCGGATAGGCGACGAATAGGAGATTTGAATACTTGTGCACGAAAGGCAGAGTGGAGAATATAATTTAGGTCCGCTTTCACCTTTAACAAGAATTATTTTTCAACTACTAAGGTTGTTTTGCCGCACTAAGAGCAGCACTAGTATTAAATGAAGCGTATAACACATAGCTGTAATAGTTTTGGTCGGTAAAATAAAATGGGATCACCCCGAAACAAAAAGACATCACTAACCCAGATCAATGAGGTGCAGAAGGCCTATAGGAATATTTTCGCTCCGGCAAGGACGTTAGAGTCTTAAATATAGCTCTAACCCCTGTTGTAAGCGTACTCACGAGAACTATGAAGATTTACGAAACCCGCGACGTTAAAGAGCGGTTTGCGATTCGCGTTCTTGACTCAGACAGTTACGTTATCGTATTATATGCGGACAGATGCTGCGGCGTCTTTATATCCGATTGCAGTCACTGCGACAAAAAGATGCATCGCATTCATTAAGAGCTGTCTCATTTTGTTAGCGTTGCGTATGACCCCAGTCTACGTGGGGAGAATATGTGGGGTAACATCGAAAAAACCTGAAACAAAGCAATAGGCTGTATGATATGGCGTACCGCCACATTTTTGTCGGATAGAAGACTATTTTAGATAAATGATTTCCCAAAAGTATACGAAGAAATTTTCCCTTTCCGCCTTATTGTGACCCTCGTAGATTCGCCAAAGTAAAACTTTACAAAAATTTGGTAAGTTCTCCTACGCTCCTTAACTGAAGACAACCGAAGTCAGTTTAAACTTTGCGGAATTTGTCGAAGCACTCCTACGCGGTGATTGAAAAAGACTGCGTATAGTGTCTTTTTTGTGGTATCATTGTTTATAATGTTCCAACTTGACTAGTTACTCCTATAATTGAGAAGGGCTTACGCGATGTGATTATACTGGGTATCTTCACTTCACTTGAAGCAGACAACACCATTATTTTGTTTAGATGTTGTGTTAAGCAAAAATACGTGATATTTCTGGATCTGTCTAACACCAGGCACACGGGTGCCTGATGGGAAGCCTGGTAATGCAGCACGGGTGAATGCTTGTGTTTAAATGTTTGCGATTCTTTGTAAGGTTGTACTGCCGCTAGGCTGAGGGTGCATTCGTTCTAATGCAGCAGGGGAATTTATGTGCCTTGCGCAATACACTGAGTATTAACCACCCGGCCATGCAGTTACATGTAAAAGGAAACAGATGGGGATTGGCCGTTTTTTGAATGCGCTTGTTTGTCGTCGCAGAGGGGTTTCATCGAGATAACGCTATATCAAGAGCCCGGCGATAGCGGGTTCGCGCTGCACTGTTATTAACCTTACTCTGCAGAACACAAAAAAAAGCAAGTGGGCGTTCTATTTTGTCATGTTGTGTATATACGTGATGTCTTAAATAAACGGCGACAACCAGGAAAATTTGAATACATCGTCGCTGGTTTTTATAGGTGTAGCTAAAGTGGTGCTTTTCATTGACGATACAAATACCTCCCAAGCACGCAAAAGGGTGCAATCAAATGAAAGCGAGGCTTAGATTTTTAACACCGTTTGTTCAAATATTCAGTCATTGTGCAAGAATGACTATCAATCTGGTAAAGTGAGTGCGAGTTTAATAAGGCTTTCACTCTTGCAACACCGTTAATAAAACCAAAAGACTTCCTCTCGGCAAATGAGCAAAGTGTTTCGGTTTACAAAGTAAAATGTTAGAATTACGACGCATCCTACGTCGGGAAGTATGGAAGGCGACGAGGCGCATAAGTGAATAGGCATGAGACAGACGATTTCAAGGCTACAATTCCTGCCCTTGCAAAGAAAGAACCGGGCGACCAAAGTTTAAAATTGGACCTGTGTTCAAATACCTCCACATAGAAACAGTAGCACACGAAAATGTAAGAGCGATCATTTAATCTGCAATGACACAACGGTGACCTATGTTATAAGTGGTCCTGTGCAGGAAATTTACTTTGCGTTTGATAAATACGTTGCCCGATTTTACTGCCCAAATTTTACCTACGATCACCGGCTGTGAGGAGGCGCTGCTTACCGGACAGGAGTCGGCAGGTAAAAGCGAAGACGACGAGGTGTGGGCGGAGGCCGAAGAAGGGCGCGGTAGAAAAAGAGGAGAAGGAAGCCGGAGGATCGTGGCACGAGAGCGGGAGGAACGAGGTTCGAGGAGCGACCTGCCGGACGAGAACGTTCGGGGAACCTCCGTTACGAGCCCGAGAACGTTTGGGGAACCTACGTTGCGAGCCGCATCTTCCCCGCGGACATCGAGGCAGCTCAGCCGAGACTGGCCACGGAGCACCCGGGCCGAAGCGCTCACAGTCACAGCACCGGCATTGACAAGGGAACCGCGGCAGCGCCCCGAGCCCAGCGCACGGGACCCGACTTTGCGGCGGACAGCGCCAACGTCAAGGGGACAGGGGCTGCAGACATCACACCAGTCAAGTGTACCGCCACAGCTCCTTGCCACCAAGTACTGCCAGCCGTGAGCGGGAACTTTTTTTTAGTTAAGAACATTGTCTTGGCGGACATATATTCCTTGGATTAGATTAGCTCCTAGTTAATTTGTGTAGTTTTCTAATTTGTGTATTTTTCTAATTCTATCCCGTGAATAGAGTCTGTCCTTGTCTGACGTCACGTGCCTCGCTTCTTCTCTGCCAGTTAAACTTGACCTCCTCATCCACAAAACAACCCGCATCACAAAAATGGCGTCCACGGCAGGATTCTCTGCGTAACTTCCAGAGAGTCGAGGAGGTAATTTTTGCTGCGGAGAGGAGAGCACTTGGCGCCTGAATGGACATTGACAAATTGCTCGCCGTGGGAAAAGAGTTAGGCCTCGTGGGCAGTGAGCTGAAGGAATGGGTCGAAAGAGAGATGGAAAAGGAAAGACAGGAAAGACAGGATGCGAGACAGGAAAGAGCGCTTGCGAGGGATGCCGAGCGCCAGAGACTCGAGCTGGAACGGGAAGTGCTAGATCGCAAGCTACGACTCGAGGAGATCCGAGCTCACGCACCAGAAGCCAACGACAGCGGTGACGGAGGAGCTCGTGGAGCGAGCAGCTCAGACGTTATCAGCCCCCATAAACTCATTCCTGTTTTTGACGACTCCAGAGACGACCTGGACGCTTATATCCAGAGGTTTGAGCGTGTCGCTACTGGTCAGGGGTGGCCGAAAAAAAAGTGGGCAACCACAATTAGTTTGTGCCTGACTGGTGAAGCCCTGAGTGTAGTCGGTCGCCTGTCTCCAGAGGATTCATTAGACTACGAGAAGGTCAAAGGAGCTTTACTGCAAAGATTTCGGTACACCGCCGAAGGCTACAGAGACAAGTTTCGAGGGTCGGTGCCGGAGGAGGGTGAAACTGGTCGCCAATTTGCAGCAAGGCTCTCCGGATACTTCGACAGGTGGATGGAGACAGGCCGAGTTGAAAAGACTTATGCGGGCCTGCGAGAGAAAATCATCACTGAACAGTTTATGACAAGGTACCCTAAAAGCCTGTTAGTGTTCTTGAAAGAAAGAAACTGCGCCAAGTTGGAAGAGATGGTGGTAACTGCCAATAACTACCTAGACGCACAAGAGCAACGGAGTCTTGGCTCTTGGTCGGCAGCGAACGCTGAGGACAGCCTCAATCCTGATAACCTCGGCAAAACCCTTCCTCAGAAGAGAGTTAACTCCCGACCGGAAAAGATATGTTTCCTGTGTGACAAACAGGGGCACACAGCTTCCGAGTGTTGGAATCGCACGAAAGCTTGTTTCAAGTGTGGCCAAACTGGCCATAGGGCTGATAATTGCCACCAGCAGGAAGACGGAAAACTGCAGGCATCGTGCGTGGTACAGCCCAGGGTAGATGTTCCGAAATTTGTCACTCTGGAGACTGGCAAAAAAATTCCTGTCGTAAATACGGCCAGAGAAAAATGCCTGACATCCCTGTGTGACCTACCTGTTGTTGAAGGACGCCTAGGAGGCAAGACTGTTAGTGTGCTTCGAGACACCGGGTGCAACACCGTGATTGTCCGAAAAAACTTGGTTCCTGCCAAAAACTTCACAGGAAAAATTAGGCCTGTCCTCCTCCTAGACAGAACCATCAAGTTCCTTCCGGAAGCAGACATCGAGGTTGAAACTCCGTTCTTTTCGGGAAAACTCACCGCAAAATGTATGCAAGATCCTCTCTATGACTTGGTCATAGGAAATGTGGAGGGTGTGTCGATGTCTAGCTCCTGTGGGCAAATGACGCTTCGCCCTCACACGACAAGGGATCAGGCCCATTTAACGAAAGAAGACAAACGAACATTCCAGGAGGATGTACCTCAACCTGACACATTTAGGTCAGGAATGCTTAAACCAGGCTGTGGTAAACCTGATCAGGTGAAATCGTTCAAGGAACAACCAACGAATGGGATGGAAAATTGCTTTGACGTTAGCCGGAAGCAATTCATCGCGAAACCTATACCAGTGGCAAGATCCTTGACAACACGCAAAGACTTCTTCGGGGGACGCAAACTACCTTCCGGGGAAAGGCTTAACCACTTGGTCTTGCCTAAGCCACATCGAGAACAACCGAATCGATTCGAATGGGAGAGGTTGTTGGCGTGTCGCAAAGGTACCCAAAAGACCGAATCCACAGTTAAGACAGAATATTATAGACGAGACGTGCACGAGGACGTGAAACGACTTCTTAGCTTTCGCGACATGAGGTTGAACCAGAACTGTTTTGCGCAATGCCAATAACTGGTGTATCATCAGTTTTTGCCCTGTCGGAATATTGCTCGCCGTATGTATACAACGATGCTAGGCTTGAGCCTTTTCTAGTCAGAACTGAGTGAATTCTGCGTTTTAAGTCTTACACTAGTAATGTGGGTGCGGACTACTGGAGCCACCTTCAATGAGGGCATGGAACGGTCCCGGTTCTAGAACTGTTGTTTGTCAGTATTTCTGTGTAATTTAAGTGTTTCTGTGCATTTTGAGTCATTCCTATGTAGTGTGATAGTGATCAAAGTGAGTGTCGGACGTGGAAGTGTGGTAGTGTTATTAGTGACTGCAAGGGAAGTGCGCGTCGGCCAACAGACCCGTACCCCCAGGGACTGGTACCAGTCCACCAACTGCTCACCGGAAGTGTTTTCCCCCCGAAACACTTCTTCCGATGGGGGCAACTGTGAGGAGGCGCTGCTTACCGGACAGGAGTCGGCAGGTAAAAGCGAAGACGACGAGGTGTGGGCGAAAGCCGAAGAAGGGCGCGGTAGAAAAAGAGGAGAAGGAAGCCGGAGGATCGTGGCACGAGAGCGGGAGGAACGAGGTTCGAGGAGCGACCTGCCGGACGAGAACGTTCGGGGAACCTCCGTTACGAGCCCGAGAACGTTTGGGGAACCTACGTTGCGAGCCGCATCTTCCCCGCGGACATCGAGGCAGCTCAGCCGAGACTGGCCACGGAGCACCCGGGCCGAAGCGCTCACAGTCGCAGCACGGGCATTGACAAGGGCACCGCGGCAGCGCCCCGAGCCCAGCGCACGGGACCCGACTTTGCGGCGGACAGCGCCAACGTCAAGGGGACAGCGCCTGCAGACATCACACCAGTCAAGTGTACCGCTACAGCTCCTTGCCACCAAGTACTGCCAGCCGTGAGCGGGAACTTTTTTTTAGTTAAGAACATTGTCTTGGCGGACATATATTCCTTGAATTAGATTAGCTCCTAGTTAATTTGTGTAGTTTTGTAATTTGTGTATTTTTCTAATTCTATCCCGTGGATAGAGTCTGTCCTTGTCTGACGTCACGTGCCTCGCTTCTTCTCTGCCAGTTAAACTTGACCTCCTCATCCACAAAACAACCCGCATCACACCGGCATAAGTTTCGAAGAGCTTTAAGAGTACTTTTCCCGCGGTTGAGATCAACAATGCTGTTTACACTGAAAATATGTGAGCACTTGTAGTTTATGCATTCTTTCTTCAAGCGGGGCTATTTCAACCGGGATGTTTTTATTGCACAGAATATGTAACCGCAGCAATGCTAGGATCGTACGCTGTGTAAAGCAGTAGCAGAAAAAACGTAACGAGAATATTCCATATCATTCACTCGCTGTCGTCGTGTGTTTTCTAGAACCAAAGAACTCGAGTTAATCTAAATTCCTGCACATGTTAAAATATCAATGCTGCTTTTTTCTTAGAGTAACTATGCCTGTAGACCATGCACCGTGTGAAGTAATCAAATCCTCTGCAGAAGGAGAATAATACAACTGGCTTATAATTTTACGTATTTTATTGTTTAAGAAAGGCTATTTTTAAACAAGCAGTTACTATTTTATAATATTTAGGAAGCTAGCCTTTTTAAGGACATTTATTAGCACACTGCATTTTCATGCCGAGTGAAAGAAGATTCACAACTTCTGTCTGGAGATATTGCACACTAACGCGAACCATCTTTCGAAAAATTTAGCCTAAAGAACGTGCTACTATGGTAACTTCAGTATGCGGGATAGTAGCTGTTCACCAATTTCTTTACCAATTTTGCTGTTTTATGCCTATTCAAAAGCGACCACTTGGATTTTATTTAAAAATACTCACGGCGAAAATGCCAAGATGAACAAAATAGCATATATAACGAACGTCTTCATGACAGTTTTCAAACAGAAGCTGGCTGCTCCAGATATTTTTGAACGGCTACATAGGTGTTATTGCGCACTTTATACTTTCGAGAACAAAGAATGCAAAATATAAAAATTGTCACAGCGATTGTTACACAATAGATGGAAGGAAACGAATACTCTGTCGTGATTTTGACGGAATTGGCTATGAAAAGAGAACGAAAATTGCATTGTCAAGCATTGCCCTATCTTTTTGCTTTTTACATACATGCCAATATAATGGAAGCAGGTTTTATTAATTTTTTCTCGCCCATTAGTTCCACGTAAAAATGTTGGAACCTGATTAGTGTTGTTTTTTATCACACTGCTCTACTGGTTTAAATAAAATCAGCGAAGCGTAAAATTCACAGATATTATTACCTTGCATTTTGCAAATTAACGGGAAGATTTTTTACTATCCTTGAATGAGGTCTTTCATGCACTCTACTCCCGTTATACCTGATCAGCAGCAGCAATTTTCTGCCAGAATTTTCTAAGCGAACTAAGAAGTTTCAGAATTAACAATAATTTTTTACTGAAATATTTTCCTTAATTTTTGTCTAAGAAACGATAATATTCTGTGGAAGGGCGGCGCACTTTGGATTCATTCTTTTTGAATTTGTACTACACTGTTGGTTAGTGGTTGATTTCGAACGCAATAATAAATGCAAAACTCGCGCCGCAATTTCAAAAACAGATAGAATTTGGGTGTTTTAGTAGTTTGAAGGAAGCATTTTGGCTTCCTATGGTGACCTTACTTATTGTTTGGATGTTTTCTTTGCCGTTTGTTTTTTGTTTCAGTGAGTAGCCAATGCCTTGCTAGCTGAGTTTCAGACCCGGTTCGCTATTAGCCAGATCTATGTAACTCTAAAGAAAACAAACTAAATTATTTTTGTCGTAAAAATAGACCTTTATACATTGATATAACACTAGGTATTACAGACTCTAAATGGAGTCGGAAAACATCCTTGAAAATCTGACGTACCCATTTTAGGGCGGATTTCCTCAGGATAGAAATCGCAGTATTGTTGGTATAGAAATGTTTTGATCTGTAGGCCCCACATATTGTAGTAGGCAACTGCTACCAGTATATGCAAAATATTAATTATTCTTCTCCTGTGTAGATTCCCACCTTCCATATTTTGAATTGACCTGGGACATGTGCGACAAAAAATGCTGTTTGTACTTCAAGAAAGAGCATTTGATATTGTACTGTAGCCTAACACAAATCGTAAGCATCAAGGTTGCATTTTTTAATGTATTACGTTTTTCTCAGTTTTATAATTTGTTTGGGGATTGTCATGTGTTGTGACTATAACTCTGACTATGCTCTCTTTACGCAGATATGTTTCCGGACAATAACGTGGTAGGACCGAGATTTCGAAAAAGCAACGACAATAAGACAATAAAAATAAAAAATATATTCCGTATTAACACATATTTTACTGCGATCAAACAAGACCACCCAAACAAACCGGTTTATCAATACTCCAATCACGTTGACCTATTGTAATAAGGAGTTTTTGATACTAAAGTTGGTTTTATTTATGTCTTCTCGTATTGCCCCAAATTATCATTAATAATTATGTATGAAGAGATGCGCTGTATATATCTGTCTGTTCCTCACCAATATTGTTAAGATTGAATGTATCGTCTTGAGGCATAATGTAATTTTAGACCTGTTTTATGTGGAGACGTGGTACATTGACCAAACAGGAGACGTAGGGATCTCATTTTACCTTGGCCCGTGGGCGTATGTATTTATAGTGAAGAAAGTATTTCGTTGGAATTGATTTTCTGGACTCAATTACTTTTGCAGATAGGCTGGAAAAACTCTGTATGGCATTTTTTGGGAATAACAGTTGTTTCAGGATCAATGGACCTGTCCTTTTCATGCGCCTAAACATGTACTGTACAAAATAGGAATTTAATACTAGGTGCAGTTGGGTATCTCTTAGTCTGCCTATTCTAAATTGCTGATGGTACGTTGTGGTGCACCGCTCTGCCTACTGTGGAGAAATAGGTTTGGTTCTAGTACGAACTCTGTTGCATGCAATATTCTGCACGCAGTAATTGCAAGACTTAATCAAATATACGTCATAACCATGCGTTGGCACACCCTAACAAGGCCTGCGGCGTCACGCCGGTTCCCATTGCTGCCAGATCGCCGACCTATTTGACTCGCCCACCGAGTGGTGGCGCAAGTAACCGATCCTCAGTGGTGGTTGCGGCGTCAGCTGTTGCCGGGCTTTTGTGCGCGATTTTGCTTTCGTCTGAAGTACATTCTTAGATAAGATTTGTTTTCCTGTGTTTTTGTTGTAATTTTAGGCAACCTTTGCTCCTTTTTAGAGTGGTTTACTGTGCGATCATTGAATGAACAGATTTTGTTTTGCTCGTACAGTCTACCAGCCTGCTTTCAGAGCCTCCCGGCCCTCTATAATTATATATCGGTTTTGTCGTTCCTTGGCGTATTTATGGGCTACTTGTAATAGGCAATTGCAACTCCTATCTGTAAATCTTTTCGGCAAAGTTTGCTGTTCTTGGATGTTCTGAAAAGTTGCGGTAATTTCAACGGACTAAACAGCAGTGCAGAAACTGGCTGTCTCATTGGGCAACGATATGACAGGGACCGACTACACACATACGCTTATGACAAATTCAAACAAATTAAAAGGCATCTAACAGCTTAAGAACAATTATAAATGAACAGAAACGAAACAGATGTGAAAACAAAAGTGCGAGTTAGTACGTACATTACACTGCATGTACATATATGCATGAAGCAAAAGTTCGTGTTCTTGTACGTTTCAGAGCGAGTACATATGAGTGGAAGGAGGATTTTTAAAGTTTCAGAACTTTCCATGCCGAGGGGCTTTGTGCAATGTATATCCTTCTTGCTGCATTCTTGTTGATCGTATCAAAATGTGTGGTTGGTCAGCACTACATATAAGTTCCACCAACTCACGCCGATGTCCTAGCTTCGTTGGCTTTTCACACACAAAGACTAGCAATGATGTGATGAGCTAAAAGCTGTGTTTCAAGCTTGCTCCAAGGGGCTTCGTAAGCGACCGACGATCTGAAAGCATCGCGTCAGAAAACTTCAAGGCAAGCAACAGTCGCACTAGCTGCTGCGTTGTATATCTTGCCGATCTTGCCGGTGCGGGTTCCCGCTTTCTTTTTTTGAAGCTGATATCGCTCCTTGCTTCTCTTTTCGGTGCCGGCCACGTGTACGAAGGGTAGTGCGGGAAACATTAGGCACAGCATCTTACTTCTTTTCCTGTTACTCCGAAAGGCTTCCGATCCGAAAGTTTAGGCTGCAGACTATCGAGTAACTCGACGTTGAGTTGGGTTTGCTGTTCTTTCTAGAAATGTTCTTTAAGCGTTGTACTTTCGGGGCTTCGTTCACTGAGAACTCATTGTAGGAGACAACCGAATCCTTCTTCCGCACGTTGAAGAATGAGCGGCAACAACATCGTATTTTTCAAAATTTCACGAGCAAAACATCGTCGATTGTTTAATGGGCAGGTATTACACAAATTCAGCTGCAATTTTTCTCACAGATATTGTAAAAAATACGTAACATGGAAAGCCGTTTACTGACAAAAAGAGGGGATGCTCAGTGCACGGTTAGCCCGCGGATCGTCTGCTACTATGCGACCCAGCGGGAGAGGATCGGTAGTGGGAGGATCAGTGGGGGGGGGCGCCACCACACGGAATTTCGATGCAGTGAGACAGGGCAAAGCGGGCACGCGTTGGGGTGACGCCGCAGGCATCGTAGTAGTAAAGGAGGCGATGCCCTAACCCACATTTATATTTTTAAACTCAACTGTCCATTATTTTCAAAATGCCAGCTGCGTTTTCCTTCTTATTCGATAGATTTACATATTAGCTGTTGAACAGCAGCAAATAATAAATATGGCAGACTTTCTTCTAGCACTGGCATAAATACAACGCACCTGAACTGTAATCGGTATGAATATATAGCCCATAATATATGTAAGTAGAATAACCCTGGCACTGCCCGCATAGGCCGGTGTAACAACCGGTACAACATGTATCAAGTAAAACGTCAAAAATTTAAACCGCCCTAAGGTATAGATTCCTCTAATTAAAATTCATTTAAAACCCCGTAGTTTCTTTGCAGATCTTACGTATGAGCTAAAAAGCCACTTGGACATAAAAACAGGCCAGGGCCACAATCAAAATTTTTGTCAGCGACATTGTAGCCGTTTACTCTGAAATAGTATAACGATTCCCTGCTCCAAAATGTGGTACTTGTGTTCCGTGTTCGTGGAATGAGTTTCTTAAAGTGTGTTTTACGGCAACCCCTCTTTCTCGGAATTGGTTGGTAGCTGTCAATTTAATTGGAAAACATTATGTATCTAGTTAATAAAAAAATTGATATCTATTATGCTACTACGCCTTGGCTGGAACGTACACCTGAAGTTGGTAATGTCAATATTCGACACTTTGGGGTTCATCGTGGTGTCATTATCGGACAGTCGTGTTTTCTTCTTTTATTATCGTGTTTTCTTCCTTTGAGGCGAGCTGTACATTTAGCTCGCTGTTTTTCAGCTTTGGGTAAACAAAACCTAATACGTGTTTGGTTCATAACGGGGTTATCTACTCCTAGAGAAATTTAAAAAAATAGGTTCTTACATTGAAGCAAGAATTCCACATAGAAATGTGGTTACCACGAACATTGTTCTATATGTTTTAGGCAAATTATCGGTTTCCTTAATGAAATAAACCAAATTGGTGACGTACCTAACAGCGCCTTCTTTTAGGAATCCTTACGGCTTTGAAATGCTACTTTTATCTCTTGACAGAGACAGAGAATTCTGTGTATTTCACGGCTACAATTATCTTGAAGTAGCCCCAATCTGTGAATATGTGTTGCAGTCAAAGGTTATGCTTCGAAGTGTTTTCAGACAGGTGAGCTTTTGATATCCTTGGGTATTTGCTCGGGTTAATGGTAACCCCGCATAGTGAGAAATATTGTCCAAAAAGAATTCTATAGCATTGTTGCCGTCAATGGCCTATATGAATTTAGGTTCATGTTACTAAGTCTGTCAAAGTGCAAGCCAAATTTATGTGCCTAATATAACTCATAATTTCACTAAAATCAGCGTGAAGACAGACACAGGAAATGCTAAAACCAAACACTGGAGAACTTCTTGTGTACCTTAAAGCGCACAACATCGATTACAGGAGAACATTACCGTGGCCTGAACGGAAGTTTCGGTTGTATTACTTGAGTTCCGTCGTACCATTTTCGCTAGGCGTTCCGAACCACCCTCTTGGACTGTGTTTACTTATCTGGAGAACGTTTTGGCTCCCATTAAAACAGTGACGCTTGTGCTACATGCAAGATAATTATTTCTTAAGTTACAGCGCCCGGCACCGTTGTTATGCAAAGAATTAGAATATACACCAATGCCATATTACACCACCCAGTCACATCTACTTTTGCAAACATTACCGCCATTCATTGCGTCATTAACACAATTCAGCAAGAATTATGCCTAAAATAGGCAATTGTCTGTGACTAGAAGCCTGAGCACCATTTGTTGACGTTCGCCTGTGGTCGTACGCCTCATGAAGAGCTGCTGACCACAATACTATTGTGTGAACATTCTCCACAATTGGGTCATGACTGCCTTTAGGTGGTTTTCCAGTCGCTGCGGGAAAGTGTTTTCGAGCCGTTAGAGAGGATGGACGCAGCGGTGACATCCCGTAGAATTTGCCGCAGACCACGCTTTCCAAATAGACTACTGACGATCACGAGCACACGTATTATCGTCGTAGACAAGTATGTTCTTCGTTCTCTTCTATTAGTCCTACCATCATCTGATGCAACCGTTCATTGTCGTCCGTGGCTGATAGTCACGTTCACATATGCTTGGTGCTATTTTATAGTAATAGCAACTGGTGAGGCGTGTGAATTCTGTGACAAACCGGACACCATGCCGTGTATTCTGTGCTATGGCTCATGTAGTTCTTCACTTAGACGCTCGTTCTCCTCAGCGCTACGGACCTAGTCTCTTGGCGGCTGTTTTCGGAGGAAAGAATACTGCGCCACTACCATCCATATTATTTGCGCGCAAGAAAACAGAAACACTTCCCCGATTTTTAAAAAACTAATTGTACAGGAGACTGCAGCACAGAAGACTGTCGACTATAAAAACTCAATGACCTCTTTTTTCTAGAGTGTGGGTAGGCCATGCACACCATTTTCCTGCTCTTTGTTACCCTTCTCCTCAGTTTTTAGTTAACTGCCTCGCTCTTCTTGTTCCGTTTGCCAAGTGAAGGAGCACCTACAAGCGGTAAGCAATGTAGTGACAACGCCTGCTTAGTAGGCATTACAGTGCTTCACCAACCTGCCTTTTTTAGTTTTTATCCTTGCTTCATTCTATTTAACACCTAGCTGTCAGCGGATACCTCATTCTGAAAGTAGCGTGTTTTCGGGGATGGCTAGCTGTGTGCTCTATAACAGTTTTTGAAAAGAACCAGAATATTGGGGTAAATAGGTCATTTAAGCATATAACTATTACCCCCGTTTTATAAATTGGTCCGCCGATGTCATCACGGTATTAGGAAGAAAGAGGGTTGTGCCCCATTTCACCAAAAAAGTGTTTTTGTTGACCGGCAAGTCCAATACCGCGGCAGCAATTCGTAAAAAGAACCAGTTTTGATTCTATGTGAGCTCAACCCTTGTCTCCATAGTAGCATTCCGATTCGCTGCCACAGTACTATCTCCTGATGTTACCAGCTAAAAGAGAATTTTTTGGTGTTGTTGTAATGGTTGCTTCAGTCCTGGCCCAAAAAAACTTGGCTAATTGAGCAGTAGTCTGCAGCAGTTAGCACCTGTTGTGCAAGCTTGACAAAATAACGCCATAAAATGTAAACGTACACGTCATACAGTAGGGAATGCCCCAGTTCTTCAGAACGTATTTCGCAGATGCCAGACTGCTTGGTCAAGATATCCACTCTGCCACCATGAAACGACAGCAATTATAAAGACAGGAACACGGTGCAGTAAAAAAGCTGATAAAAGTACGCAGTTTTAAAAGACGAAGAACCTGAAGTCTTAATGCCATAAGAAATACGGTGCCCCAGCAGATAGGTTGTTTATAAGAGTAGCAGGACTTTCATAAAACGCACGTATCCACACTTAAGTGCCTAGTGGAGATTTCGACCTGTCTTTCTTACAGCCAACAGTAAATGTAGGCGCAATAACTAGTTTGAAACGAGGAATTATAAACAATAGGCTATTCTTCCTTGTTCAGGCAGCACTCCAGCATTGCGACCAGATGACATCAGCCAAATTCAGGGGGATGCAAGCTGTGCCGGAACTCCCGGTGTTGCAAAAGAAAAGCCTCTTATGGAAGAGTACGTTCGCCCTTACGCAAGGGAGTCCTACTTCAGGACAGGAAGTAAGAACCCCAATACAGAACACACGTTTACGTAAAAATCGTGGGCGATGGTAAGTTGGGGCTCTAATCACTCCGACGCTCTTTTTGGGCACCCTCGTCCACCATGATATTTCCTAGTTTCCCTCCCAGAGATACACATCCATGCTAAACTCCTGCACGCAACTCCGCCATGACCAGACTGGCATTCTTGAAATACGGTTTTTTTAAGTTTTATGACCGTTGCGCTATACCCCTGATGCGGCTGCTCAATATCGGCAAGTACACATGTGACTGCTTTGTGCTGCCTGTTAGTGCGGACATGTTGCTGACTGAATGGCGAAATGCCAAAGACCGGATCATACGTCCTTTCGCGATTACCGTTACACCTCTCTGAGCCCTGCTATTTCGGCTGGAACCACCTATGCTTGAGATCTTCCCAAGTGGCCACACGAACTTAGTCCTACGACTGTTACAAGAATTTTTATAATAATTACTCCGAGCTCCCCCACCGTGATGCCGGAGAGCAAGCGGAGTTTCGTCGTCTTCGACTGCTGTATTCTGCCAGGGTTCGCACAGAGAATTGTATTGTTCCCTTTGCACTTTAATACAACGTTAGTGCCAAGAGGATTCACCTGCTCTCCATCTATAGTTCTACAGGTCTTGGGTCCCTGTTGCATATTCTGTACTTCCTCTTCAACCAACATGCAATCGCAGAATGATTAAAAATAAATTTAAAGAAAGTTTTCATAAGAATGCAGCCTGAACATCATTGTTTCAATCCAATACGAGTCAAATTCAACCAGATCAGCCCACTGCGGCTCTGATTCCATGAAAAAATCGGGTCATGATATACTTGTGGCCACAAACCTCCCTAGCTGGCACGTAAAATATGTCATGTAATAGTTTTGATGCCGCTGCATTTAGGTCCATAATCGAACTTCCCATTGTTTGTTACATTCGCGTTGGAAGGATCTGCTTCATTTCGAAAAAAACGCCTTACATATATATACAGGGGAACCCGAGAAAAAAGTAGAAAAGAGTGAAAAAACAAGCGAATGGTTTTTTGTCATGTTTTATGCTGAAGTGACATCGGGACAATGTATGACAGATCATGAAGGCAACTCAAGACAACGCACTGTGGCGTAAAAAATTTAAAACAGACAGAAAAGTTGAGCCTTATTTCGCCTAGATGCTGATAATGATAGCGTCAACAGAGAAGTTAATCACGAATATAATTATTACGAGTGGCTAAGCGATGCTTTCAGATATTGCCGCGAACCAGGCATTCGGTGTGTTCATGTTTTGGTTTTGCCGAACAGCTGTTACCGGCTGTGTTATCTGTGTTGCCCGTAGGCCAAGGCAAGTGTGTTCCTTTGTTTGTTTTTATGCCGCACGTGTTATCTCCTCTGATAGGGAGAATGTTTCCAAGTATTGACACCAGCCTAGAATATTCTTCTTCGATATACTGTGTTTTGAATGTAATTCCACAGTTCGGGAAACACTCGCACAGCGAGATAAATGCCCGCAAGGCAGACACCACGGTATTTGATTCGCGGACACTCGCCTGGTCTTATTCTTCGCCACCTCAGTATTCTTTGAGTTTTTAGGGGAGCATACGGGCGCTCCCATAAACGTGTTTTTCTTCAAGACAACCGCGTCATCTTTGGCTTCGAGACATATGGTGGGGCTGCTGGGGTACGTACTCTTTATGTTTGCGTGGTGCTCTGGAAGCCGACAAGCCATCCCAACCCGACCCAGCGGCCGACTGCAAGGTTTATTGGCCGAGTTTGGTCTCCTCCCAGAACGAACCAAGATAAAGACCGTTGCAGCCGACAGCCTGATACAACAAGCTACTCCTCCCTTGGTTCTGCTACAGCCCCGAGAGCCAACATACTTCCGCGGATCTCCCGCAGAATACCCTGGGGACTGGTTTGAGAAAGTGGAACGCGTCCGCATCGTTAACAGGTGGGAAGAGGAAGAAAATTTCCGTCATGCGGTTCTCTTTTTAGAAGTTACAGCGCGAACGTAGTGTACAGCCTGAAGCTCGTTATTTGACTGGATTTTTTTAAAGCGAGTTAACTAAAACATTCCCAACCGTCGTGTGGAAAGAACGAGCAGCACTATAATGAAAACGCGAAGACAACACCACCATGACGGTTTCGTGATCTTGATAGAGTAAATAAAGCAACTATTTCGCCACGCCGACCCCGAAGTGGCTGAAGAAAAGAAGCTGAAAATTATGATGCGACAATATAAGCAAGAATCTATGCTTGCCTTGTCCGCTACTCCCCAAAACCATCGCCAAATTCACATATGAGGCTGTCGCATTGCAGAAGATGCTGGAAATTCGTACGAGGCAGTACGACCGCCCAATCAATGCGCTGGCATCGGAGACGATCGGCGTATGGGCTATTAGCTCCGATTCTCTACGCGAGACAATCCGTGCAATCATTAGGAAGAAGGTTCGGAAAATTTTTACAACGACGCCCCAACCTCGAGTTGCTTCTCTGACTAACGTCCGCCAGTGCAATCCTCTACGCCATCAGGAGCAGCACGCGATCCACAAACTATGACCTACTCTGCAGCTGTTCGTCGTCCCAGTTATGCTCCATCCCGTCGACAAGAGGTCATGCCATACCGCCGTCTATTGCTGCCCGCCCGACCCCCTGTGCCCCAATGCCAGACTCCCAGGAATACTGAGTGTGGCGAAGTCCTGGTAATCGTCTTGTTTTCTACCACTGGGGAGAGGCCGACAACATATATCGTCACTACCCGTACAAGAGGCTCGGAGTGCTTGGTTGTTTCATCGCACCACCTCGCCCTCTCCCTGGCGGACGACCACGTGAGGTCGACAAGTATCTACCGCAAAGCATCCGTGGCCCATCTAGTTTCTACCGTTCGGCGTCGGCCTACACATATTAGTCTCCGAACGGCGGTAGCAATGCTAACTTCGCCAGTGGAAGGTCCCCCACAACACGCGGCGGAACTAAAAGCAGCCACTTCTTGAGATGAAGCTGCACAACGGCGAAGAAACAAAAAAACCCCAACTACATAACCCTGTGCCGAACTCTGTGATTTACAGCATGCCCTCAGCCCGACCACCCGATCTAACCCTGACGTGACTCAAGAACACAATGGCAACACATGTTGCGACGCGTGCCCGACAATACCCGGCCTCCTCGTGAGAAGACAACAACAACGATAACGCATAGTTACGGACCTTCAGCAGAGACAAGCCGAGATACAGCGCCCGAAATCACCCGGAACTTGAGAAAGGCGTCGTCCGACGTCCAATTGTCTATCGACGGCTTTTATGAAGTCGCCATCATAGACATGGGATCCCACTACTCAGTAATGAGCGGATCTTTTTTGTATAAGCTGAAGGAAGTTGCGACCAATGGGGTGGTCCGCACATACGCACAGCATGAGGTAACCTCGTAACGCCAAGGGGAACGTGCACATCACGCGTCACCATAGATGGCACCACAAACCTGATTGCGTTCACCATTTTGCTTAACTGCACCCGCCACCTAATTCCTGGAATGGAATTTCGGCGGGAAAGGGTGCAGTGATTGTTCTACAGGCCAAGACAATACTTTCTTACTCCGATCATTCTACGACAACAAAACCGAACTCCGAACACCCTGATGCTGTAAGGCTGCAAGGATCGCCGATGATCATGTCACCACACCGCGGAAACTTGCTGATCACAGTCTGCTGTGAAGAGGCTGCTCCTGACTTCGACGCTATCAGAGAGAGTGCTCAAACGTTGCTTCTCGACCGCGCTTTCTCTCTCGCAAGAGGCATTGGGCGCTTTAAGCAACTCCACTCCCACGTGTTGGCAACTAATTTCACCGAGCAGTATCAGCATTTCAACAATGGCGCTGCACTTGCGTTCCTCGAAGAAATGCATGAGGCAAGTGACGTTCCCGCTGTCGCCGAGTTTGAACGCGCACACTAAGATCTCTTCAGCCCTCCTTATCGGTTCGACGTGAATCCAGAGATGCCGCAAGAAGTACGGAAAAAATTATTGGCTTTTTTGCGTCACTAGAGCGAGTGTTTTTCGTCTAACTCGAAATTACATCAGACCGCTATAGCAAAGCCCCGAGTTATAGTGCCGCGAACCATGCACTGGCATCGTTTATTTGTGTTTTGCTTTTGCCGCCCGGCTGCAGCGGTCTGCGTTGTCGGTGTTTTGTGTGCCAAAGCAGGCGCGTGTTTCGTTCTTTCTGTGCCGCATGTGTTACCTTTTCTGATAGGGAGAGCATTCCAAACTAACGTGAACAGCTTAGAATATTCTTCGTTGGTCTACAATGTTCTGGATACAATTCGACTATTCCAGAAACCCTCGCGCCGAGTGATAAATTCCTGCTGTGAATTGCCGAGGCATTCGAATTGTCGACGCTAGCCTTCGCACGTAACTTTGTTGACTGCCGCTTCGCCGCTTGTATTCTTTGAGTTGTTGGGGAAGCAAATGTTCCTTGAAATCAACTGCGTCGTCTTTGGCTTCGAGACATCTCGTAGAGGTGCTGGGTACATGCACCCTAAGCCCTCGTCAAGCCGATAAGCAAGCCCAACTCGTTTCAGCCGCCGACAGCATGGTCGTCAGCCAGACTTTGGACTACTTCCGAATAAACTGAAGAAAGAAGACGTTGTGAAAACCACCATGATGAATGCAGGCCCCATGACCAGCGCTACCAATCCTTCTTTCGTTCTTTGGCAACCCAGGGAGCCCCCATCATTGCATGGGTCACCTACTGAGGATCCCGAAGACTGGTTGGAGCAAGTCGAATTAAGGTTCCCGCACGGGGCACCTTAATTAAGCAAACGTGTCTACGGTATTGGCGACACCATGGACCACGAGCAGCCTTACATAAGTTGTGATCAACCGTGACAATATGTTTTAGCGTGAAGGGTAGAAACCTGAAACAGTGGCGGTCGGAGCCAAGGTTATGCTCCGGCGGATGGGCTCCCTGTCTGTCTACCAGGCACAGAGCTCCGAGACCTCTTCAGGTATCAGGGTAAGGCTGACAAAAAAGTACCCCGTATCCCTGCGTTCATACTATTCCCTTTAGTATTTACAAAACCCCTCGTCACCCGTCACCCCCCTCCCCAAATATGATTTGTCTCTGAAAATGGGCCACACCGGAGTATCTTTTTCCCCCTTTGCAATCTTTAACATTTCCTGAAACAGAATTTTCTCGGTTTATTGTTATGGAATCGCTCAGCCCAACCCAACCTCTTGCATCGCCGTCAGTGTTTTTGTTTGCAAAATAACTTGAAGGCGAATTTGGACCATCTTACAAGGCTAAAAAAAACAAAGGACTGGTGAGGTCCTTGTCGAGGTAAACGACAAGCAAGAGGCCACAAAGCATCTAGATGAAACTCGACTGGCTGATCTTGACATCAGGGTCACACCCCACCGGAGCCTCAACAGTTCCCAGGGTGTGATCTCTGAGCCAAACATGTTGAACGAAACAGATGCGGATCTCCTTGCGGGCTTGAAGGATCAGGGCGTCACAGCCGTGAGGCGCATCACTATCAGGAGAGACGACAAGGAGATTCCCACCAAGCACATATTGTTGCCCTTTAACCATTTCGCACTCCCACAAGGATATGAATGTGCCGGCTTTATCCGATGCTCCATCCGTCCCTAAATCCCGAACTCACGGCGCAGTTTTAAGTGCCAGCGGTTCGAGCATAGTACGAACTCTTGCCTTGGCCAACAACGTGTGCAAAATGCGAGGCAGAGGATCATCCTGCAGATAATTGTCCATTCAATACCTTCTCTTGTGTGAACTGCTTACTCCCGCAAGTGCGAAAAATTTCAACTAGAAATAAAGATAATCAACATCAAGGTCACTTAGTACATCACCTTCCCAGAGGCGCGAAGAGGTTCGGCTCTTTCCCTCTTGTGAGGTATGCCGACGGAGCTCGCCGGGGGGTGGTGCGGCCTCTGGCTTCGGCAGGGACCCAGTACCGCGAGTCGGACTTGGTCCCGCCCCACCTGCCCCCTCCCCGGTTACCTCAGGCACCCCAATCTGTTGCTACACCGCTTGCTGAGGCATTAACGGTTGTGGTGCCAACCTCTTCCGTAGGGACCGGTGCCGCTCCCGCTACTGCCGCACCATCCTCCAGTGCGTTGGAGGGTGCCGAGGAGGTGGACACCAGGGGCCCCGCATCAGCTTCCACCGCCACCAAACCGCCATGCCACTTCTGGCCCCCTCGACGCCCGCAGCCGTGGCTGCTCAAACAATGGGCGCCCAAAGGGGGGCCAAGTCCAGGGGGCCCGGTTCGTCGGGCACCCCTCTGACATCTGACGAGGAAAAAGACGTAGGACCGTTCCTGCCTGCAACGCAGGGCAAGAAGCGGCCTCCGACTTCCAAGCCCACAGAGCGGCCTAAAAAGCCCAATCCGATTGTAACAGCCCCGAAAGACGACACATGAACACACAAACACACTCCACGCATTCCAAAAAGTAAATATTGGGAACAGAAACCATCATTCAATGGAATTGTAGAGGCCTCCTTAAAATCTTGATGTGTTTAAGAGCTGCATGCCAATCAGCCAAGTGTCATGTGTCTCCAAGAAACACAAGTCAATTCCACAAATTTCCTATATAGGTACATTGTATTCAGAAAGAACAGGGTATATTTATTAAATATATTTATTTAGTATATTTAGAAAGTAATGCGTATATTTAGGTGCGGATAAGCATGTTTACCTTCCGTTAGGTCGGGAGTTCATTTCAATAGGTACATACGCGAAAGCTAGGCTACATGCGGTTTTAACTGTGCAAGTAATAAGACTGCTTATTCCACTTTGCATATTTAATATCTTTGTAGCATATTTCTGATACCTACGACCCACGTCTGAGGTGCCATTGCATTGCCGAGGTTCGTATTTGTCAACCTTTCAGCACACATTTTCCCCAAGGTATCCTGCTTTTACTACTGCAAAATATTATTACTAAGTACAGTTAAGGCTCCTAAGCAAGGTCCACTTTATTTGAATAGATTACTTAAAACAGCCCTTTTTTACCGCAGAAAAGTGAATAGGGTAACCTATTTGAATAATTACCTTTCGTAAATGAACCACGATTCAAAATTGTAGATTTTGTACTTTATGCTTCATGTACCTTGCGACAGTGTTGTTATCACCGCCTAAGAGCACTAAATAAGGGGACTAACCTGGTACGTGATCTCCTTGCGGCGCAATGCGTTCAATAAAAAAAAATAATTAAGCAGAGAGTTTCTGAAGTCTCAGAAAAACGTCGCGATAAGTTTAACTCAAGTATTTTTATTGTTACAAATAGTGCATGGTACTTTATTGGTTACCAAATATTTTGTTTTGTGTACTGCTGTCCCCCTTGTAAAATACTGGCGCGCTGGGAGCGTTAAGAAAACAAACTGAAGAATGGCACAAGGCTTTTTATTCTACAGTGTGTATAATGCTGGCCCTTGGATAAGGGCAAAAATTGGGCCATGACCTCTCAATAGTCCAGCTGTTAAAAGCTGTAGACGAAGGTAAATTTCGGACCTTCGGCCTACCATGTAGGTTTGTTCAAGCTGCTTTTGATATCCAATGTTGGCTGTATCGCGTATTTGAACCCCTGTTCTCTAGAGAATGGGGTGGGCCTTTAAATTTAAGCACTACATTTTCTACGTCTTTGGCCCTGCCTTCCTTAGTCGACACCTTTTTAAAATAATAAAAGAAAAAAAATCTGAAACATAGCCTATTGTGGGTTACCATGTGAACAGTGACTAACCATGCGCTTATTCTGAGTGCACCATTGTCGCAATATCTGAACAATAAAAGAACGCTCACTTGGCGGTCTTTTTTTACTCAAAAAAATCAAATGTAAAGAACAATATTTTCTTTACTGTCACTTTTGGGCTTGCTTAAGCAAGGCCTTAAGTGAAAGTGCACAAAAACACTCTAAAATTCACCTGAAAAGCGAGTAGAGTTGGACATGTCGGACCTAATATATCTTAAATACAAATAAGAAGGCTGCTGTATACTGCCTGTTTACCATTTTCCGCGTTAAAAATGCCCCTACAATATTTCCCACAACACAGCCAAAATGTGCGATCACCTAAAAATAAATTTTTGCGTTTTAAAGAAGTTGAGAGAACTGCGAAAGCAAGCAGTTAGTCGAACCGTAGCTAAAAGAAAGTCCAAACTATGCTCCAACATTCAAAACTTTTTACCACGAATAAAAGACGAATTCATGCGACGGGTCCTCGCAAACTCAATTGAGGCACGTTCGATTGATGTAAATGATAACCGATATACTTTTGTTTAAATGTATGCTGTCGTCCTTCTTCATGCTCGATGCAGGCATTGTCTTACCTAGAACAGCTTGTTTTTGCCATTTTAAAGCAACCATTTTGACAGAATTCCATCCCGGTTTCACGCATGCAAAGTGCGTACGGAGATGATATCAGGGCTTTCTGGTCTACAAACAGGTCTATTAAAAAAAGCGTTTGCTCTAAAGCGAAAGCTTTATTATATGAACGATTTGTGTTCTGTTTTGTGATTCGTCTGTTTGTCCACTAACTAACGCAAACAGAATTCATTGTCGGGACCTCTCAGAAACATCTAAACACCGTATAGCGCAGTAGGCAAGACACAGGACGAAGGGGACATGGACGAGCGCTCGTCCGTGTCCCCTTCGTCCTGTGTCTTGCCTACTGCGCTATACGGTGTTTAGATGGAGTACCAACTAGCTCGTACCCATACGTTGTTAAATTATACCTCTCAGAAATTCTCACATCTCTTGGTTGAGATGCCATTCGTTTACCTGTAAATATTGTGACGATGGCCCGAGTGATGACCCGTGGCGGGCATGTTCCAAGTTCCAAATGGTAGCAGCTCTTAACATGTCCCCCAGAGGTGGTCCAGCATTTTTTCCTCTACAAAATGTGCTATCAGCAGCACGTTTAATAGATCAGAGCGCGCTTAGAAGTCATTGTTGTTGGAACGCAGGCGTCAGTGCAACGCCTATGCGGATTTTCTGGAGGGCTACCTCCAAGCAGCAGGTTAAGCCGCAACGAAGGTCAGCCTCCCGCACAGGCAGAAGGGGAAGACGAGCGTCCTGCGATGACAGCACCAAGAGCAGGAGGAGCGTGTATACTACTTGGGGAGCATAAGGACCCAACTCATCACCAACGTGGGTAGTTTTGCAGATGCGAGAGCAGAAGATTGGCCATCGGAACAATTTTAAGATCCGGTGCAACATCGTACGTACTGCTTAGTGCTCTATCTACTCGCTGTATAACCCGAGAAGAGCGGGTTGGAGACCTATATACTATAAAGTAAGATGGTGGCGGAACACAAAGCTGATGGCCTGCGCGACAAAATTTTTTGCGGATGAAGATGGGTCAAGAAAATCCCGATGAATAGCGACAAACTTAAAATAGGTGCATGTGTGCTTTAGTGGCGATATAGACGGGCCAACTACAATCTTCTGTATAAAGCTATTATCCATTCATGCCTTCACGTTGGCCTCATAGCCATCTGGTGTGTCAGTACGGAGAGGTAGGTTGGTAGGCGGTGTTGGTTAATACATTTTTTACGTCGAACAGGCCGCTTGTTGTTGCCCCCCAAACCGCATATTATACCCACCAATGACCAAAATACGATCCACGTGGACAAAATGAAACGCAGGCATGGTGATGCATACCAAGTCGCAATAGCGGATCTCTGCAAAACACGTCTCTTATAAACGACAATGCTAGCCACCCGCCCAGAATATTAGAAGATCCGGATAAAAGCGTACTCCGCAATAAGCAATTCCATCCCCATTACAACCATTTTTTTTCTTCGAAGATCATCCTCGTCATCAACATAAGCCTGTTTACGTCCACAGCAGGACGAAGGCCTCGTCAGCTGACCGCCACTAGCGTCTTCCCTGCGCCTCCCAAGTTCAAACTTTTTCTTCGAACTTTCCTGTTCCGTCTCTCCATCGAGTAAATGGCCTTCCTCTTTTTCTAGTTTTATATTTTGGTGTCTACTTTGTTGTCCTTGACATTTCATGGTACTACATGGCCAGCTGAAGTTTATTAAATTTTGCTGTTTGTTTTCTCTTCGTAGCGTTTTTCCTAACACTATTTGCCCATGACACGTTGGACGAATATAGGTTTGCTTTCCATGTGTCGTAAGGCGCCACGTCTTCGCTCCCTATTCCATCACCGGCAATAACATAAATTGAATGCCTTTCTTAGCTATAGAGGTATCCTTATTTTTAGTAATTGCGAGTGCTTGCCGAGTTACCAAATTGCATTCCTATTCGGCAGCGTATGTCTTTTTTCTGGTTGGGGTCAACACTGACCATCTGGGCAAGGCAGTCGTCTTTTTCTTCTTGTATCAAGAATATGCCTTGTTCAAGAATACGATGCCTAAATATCTCAAACGCCTAAAGTATTCGTTGTGTATCCGTAAACGTAACTTACCCTAGTCAAGCTTCCCCGAATACCCTTTCAACACAAGCCAGGAAATATTTTTAACACGGTATCTCCTTGCCGCACTACTTGTCTTATGGGGAATTTCTTGTTTTCTTGTGAATGATTACTCTGCCCGTGCATTCCTCATATATGTCAACGACAAGTCTTATGGAGGTTTCCTTTATTCCTTTGTTTTTAGGCGCCTATCAATGCGACGGGCTTACTCATTCAAACGCTTTTTATAGTCTCTAATCTTATTAGGTGTGTAAGGTTTGAACATGGAGGTCGTCGCACTGCGGGCGCCCCCAGCGACGGAGACGTAAAGACGGCCGTCACCCTTCGGAGGGTCGCTAACAATTAGGGCGTCTCGACGCACGGCGCCTACGAAAACGAGCAGGGTCGTGTCCGGCCCGGGACAAAAAGGCGCCGCTCCCTTTGACAAGTTGGGTGGCGACGACTATGTCTGGAGGTTCTCCGAACGCACCTTGCTCGGTCTGGGAGTATTGTGCCCGGCCTTGCCTCTTCTTGTTTTCTTTGAACTTTACCTTCCCTCACCGAGGGTATTTATGTCAGGTCCGCCGAGAAGGGGGGGTCTTTTTGCTCTGAACTTGCCGCAGGTCACGGGGACAGCCCCCCTGCGCCGGCTAGACCATGGCAAGCTCCTAAGCCCCCACTGCGGACTAGTTCTGCTCCCCTTGTATATGCCTTGTAAATAATTCCTGTACATAAAGTGTGCATAGCTTGGACATCCGAGTCTGCCTCGTCCCTCACGGCGACACGAGACACCGCGGTGCATTCCTGGGTAAGGAGAAGACCTGAAATTTACTGGCGCAGTCGACAAAACTGGAATCACCAAACGCTCGAGTGCACTTGCGAGGACAACGAGAACGAGAGGAGCACCGCTCAAAGAGAGAGTCCCGGCCGTTCCTTCCCGGGGAGTACACCTACGGTTCGAATCTTCAGCCCCCCAGCCTCACCAGGAGACAGCGCAGGGAGACGGCGCGAGCATCCCACCTCCGGGGGCGAGTGGCAAGATCTTCGGAGGATCGTCATCCACAGCAGTTCGAGTCCATCAAAAGACTTCCCGGGCTCCACCGAAGGGGCAAGGAAGAAAGACGGCACGAGCGTCACACCCTCGGTGGCGGAGCGGCAGGATCATCTGCAGAACGGCGCCCACCCAGCGACAACGCGGAGCGATCATCCACCACCGATTCAACAAGGCACCACGGCTTCCGGGTGAGTCCTCTGGTTGGCAGTTCTGCCGCACTCTTTGTTGCCTGAGCCGGCCCAATTGGATGGAAACACGCTTTGAGCACCTAAATCCTGACAAAAGTCCTAGAAAGATGGTGAACGAGAACGGGGAGAACGGTGACGACCAGAACAAGGAAGCGTCCGCTTCTCCCACCGAAGCGGTCATTCCTCTTACTGATCAGCAGATGGATTTTCGACTCAAAATGACCGAGATGAAGCTGAAAACCATAGAGGCGCAAGTATTGCTCGCCCAAACTAAGAGCGACGCCGCGTCACGAGTGCGAGACGATGTGAGTGAGGCGGAATCTCAGAGCAGTCCTATGAGTCTGAGCAATTATGCTAAACTGCTAGCTGGGACCTTTCCCAAGTTTCCAACCGACGGCGACGTGCCTATCTGGTTCGAATAAGCGGAGAGCACACTGGAGGCTTATGAGGTTCCAAAGGAGTTGTGGGGGCAGATTGTTTATTCTATGATTTCTGAGCGGGTGCCATATTTGTCAACACGTCTGACTCCGGCCCAACACCGAGATTATCACGCTTTAAAGAAGATCGTACTTGACGAGTAGAAGTTGTCAGCGGGAGAGTATCAAACACGCTTCCTTGCGGCCACTAGGCGACGGACTGAGACATGGAGGTCATTCGCAACGCGACTGCAAAGCTACCTCAACTTTTATGTGGAGGCGCGAAAAATCTCATTCTTCGAGCAGCTTCTTGATCTACCCGTAGCGGACCAGATAAAAACTGTCCTAACGGAATAGGCAGCCAAGTACGTTAAACTGCGTGAAGGCGAAAACTGGTTTGAGGCCAGTGAGCTAGCCCCTTTGCTTCAAACGTTCGAGGAAGCCGCAGGTGAAGGCAGCGCGTGTAGAAGGTCCGGCAGTTCCGACAAAGCCGATCTCGAGGGGGGCAGACAAAAGGCTGGAAGGGACACAAAGCAGGGAAAAGGCAACCCCCCCACGTACGGTAAAACACCCCCATACCAACCGGGCGGTTGCTTGCGCTGCGGAAATTGGCGTCACTCCGTCGACGCCAATTTCCTTACCCTTACGCCAATGGAGAGGACTCAGACAATGTGGACAAAGGGAGGGACACACCCGCAGGCGAAAGATTAGCAGCGCGAGTGTCTGCGAACGCTTTCGTCCCCGCGAGCTCAAAACTAGACACGGTCAAGGTGAGCTGTAAAGACAAGGTGTTTGACGCGATCGTCGACACTGGCGCGGAGATAACAGTTCTTCGGGAGGGCAGCGTTCCGGACTATCTGGTAACCCCCACGGCACCATTGACTTCGTGTCGGCATTCAGTGAAAAGGTCAAAGCGAAACTCGTTGTCGTACCGCTGGCAGTGTTCGGAGGGCAGTCGCTCATTCAGGAGATCGACGACGCGACGCCGGTGATGTGCTCGCTTACCGCCAAACTGACGCACACCGATCTGAGCGGACACCTGGGGGAAGCTGCAGACGCAACTGAGCGAGGCAGACAGCGATGCGCGCGTAGAGGCTGTACAAACACGAACCCAGCGAATCGCGTCCGAGAGCGAGAGCCCCCGTTCGCCAGAATCGCAGCCTGCCCAACCCACGCTCGACGCTGAGCCCCCATTAGAAGAGACGAGCCGAAGCGAGAACCGTAGTATAGAAGACGGCGAGATTTCGGCACCGGGCACAAACAGCGACGTCCAGAAGTTCCGTGTCGAACAACTGCACGACGAGTCGCTACGCAAGGCTTGGCTAGACGCCGAGAGAAGCAAGGCGGGTATGGACATCGTAGACGGGATGCTCTACCACAGAGACAAGGTGCTCGGGCAGAGTGTACAGCAGTTAGTACTACCAGGGTCACGCCGCAGCGCCGTGCTTCGTCTCACGCATGAATCGTACTGGGGCGGTCATCTAGGCTTCCGCAAGGCCAAGGCGTGTATCAGGCATAGCTTCTTGGGGCCGAACATGGAGACAGACAATCGTGACTATGGCAGTCGGTGCCACGGTTGTCAGGTGCGATCGGACAGGCGGCAGGCTGAACGGGTGCCCGTAGCGCCACGGACGCGGCCTAAGTTGCCTTTTCAAAAAGTCAACATCGACGTGATCGGCCCTATTGACCCCCCGTCTGCGCGAGGGCATCGGTATGCGCTTTGCATCATAGACCTGTGCACCCGATGGCCGGAGGCGTTTTGCCTGTGGTCGCTAACGGCCAAAGCCACTTGCGAGGCACTGCTTTGCGTGTTTAGCCGCACTGGAATACCCGAAGTTGTGTGCTCGGACTGCGGCACCAACTTTACAGCCGCGCTGACGAGCGAATCCCTCGCGAAGCTAGGTTGCTCTCCGCGTTTCTCGACTCCGGACCACCCGGAAAGCAACGGCTCGGTCAAAAGGTGGAACAGAGTCTTTAAGAACATGCTTTTCCATGTGATCGTGAAAGGCGCCAGGAATTGGGACAGGTTCGTCCCCTTTTTACACTGGGCCTAACGGGAAGTGTCCCACGACACCACCGGCGTGTCCCCGTTCCGGATGCTGTACGGCCGGGACCCGGTGGTACGGCTTGCGATACTCAAGGGTAGTTGGGCAGGGGAGACCAAAATGCCAGCTAAGTTAGCGGAAGCCCCTGCCGATTACCTCAGACACCTCAAAAAACAACTTGAACTTGCGGCTGACGTCGTCGACCTAACCGCAAGCAAAAAACAAGAGTTCTACGCGTCGCAGTACAATACGCATGCGACAGTCAAAACGTTCAGCGAAGGGGATACAGTGCTAGTCATTGACGATAAACGGCCGGGGAAAATGTTCCCCAAGTGGTTAGGGCCTTACACCGTCAAGGGAAGGTACCGCGAACACTCGTATTACGTACAAACCCGAGAGGGTCGTCGTGTACTCGTGCACGCGAACAGACTGCGTCCGTACCTGCGTGAGGTGGCTGCGTTGAGCGTTATGTTCAACGACGACTGTGACTTTGGGGATGTGGAATATACACCGCGAACCGTAAAACCGGAGCAGGCAAACGTCGGTCTCGCGCTGGAAAAAACCGCGCATCTGGACGACGCGACAGCCGCTCGAGTGCGAGGCGTTTTTGAGATGAACAACGCCCTGTTCGAGGAGAAACAGGGAATCGCTAATGTGGGGGAGCACTGCATCAAGCTCTTCGAGGGGGCTGCTCCCAAGCGCGGTCACCCATATAGGATCCCCGAGACTCTCAAAGGCGAAGTTAGCAAGCAAATAGATGAACTTCTCGAGCTAGGTTTGATATACCGTTGTGAGAGCTCGTGTGCCCATCCTATAGTCTGCGTGCCCAAAAAGGTTGGCTCAGTGCGCTTATGCATTGATTACCGTGCGCTTAATGCGCTAACGGAAACTGACGCTTTTCCTATGGGCTCCCCGAAGGCGCTCATTATGCGCGTACGATCGGACAAATACATCACACTCATCGACCTAAGGCGGGGCTACTGGCAGGTGCCGCTGGCGACCGATTCTGAGCTTGCAACGGCCTTCATGTCGCATATAGGTCAGTTTGCGTGGAATGTCATGCCGTTCGGACTAAAAGGTTCAGCTTCCCGACCGAGTCAAGTCTGTTCTAGGAAGAGGACCCAAATTTAGTCAAGAGCCTAAGATCCCCACTCACGAGCTACTGACCCTCAACGGGCAGATCGCTGAAACGTAGTACGTAGCACAAGCGATTTCCGCAAACAAGGCCGGCCCGTGCTCTTCCTGACCGAGAAATGAAACCTACTCAAACATTACGTTTTCTTCAATTCAGCTTCGCGTACTCACTAGAGCGGGATGGACCATGGTGCTCGCCCTGCTGACCGATCCCAGCACAAACAGACGCGAGGCCCGACAGCTACCCTGATCACGAACGGCGTGATCCTGACATAGCACGTGCCGAAACAACGAAGAAGCACATCTAGAGCGCGTTTCACTGGACAATGGGAATGTCAGCGTGACCGTTTCACCACTTCACGCCCACGCAATACTGCAAAACTGCCCTCAGATTCAAGTCGAGTTCCCGTTTATTTCGCGCAACGTCTGAAACTTCCAGTACAATTTTTCCTCTTTTTTTCTATTTAGGCGACGTGACAGACGATTTTCTTGCAGGGCGGCGAATCACCTAGCTCGCCGTAGTACGGTTTCGCAGTCACGAGGGAAGTCCTCGAGGAGAGCCAGGAGAGCCAGGAAAAATTTGGCCCTTTTCATTATTGTCTGCGCAGGAGGCCGCATGGTTCTTGCTGCGGCAGGAAACTAAACATCACCCTCGCGAGGGGCACGATCAAATGCAGAGCATTTCCGGGGGCGCACGACGTTAAGTTTATTTGCGTTACGTTAATGGTGTTGCAATTGTTGCTGTTGGTTGTTTTATTGTAATTAAATGAGGAGACGTAATTACGTGGTCACGTGACATCATTTATTAGCACGTGGGTATGATTATTATTCTTCTCTTCTCTCTTTTTTCTTCTCTGGCCGTTATTGTTGCGTCGGCGACGTCTAGATGCCTCTGGTTGAGTTAGTCCCCCCATTCGAGGGAGTCGGCGGGAGACGTCATTGTTGAAGTTCTTGTTCTTGCTGCTGCTGTTGGTGTTTTTGCACGACACTGAGGACGACGGCCTTGTGGTCGCTTAAGTGGACCATCAAGGGATCGGGAAGCAACGGTCGAACACGCAACGTAGACGCAGACGACGACGACGACACGAAGACGAGATCGATGCACGATCCGTGAATCGTCGTGGGCGTTGTGCTGTTGACGTCGTTGTGATCAGAAACGCGGTCCAAACCGTGCAACTTCCTCATTCGCCTAACGAGCCAATCGTCCTTGCGAATGTCCAGGTTAAAGTCACCCACCAGGAACAGGTGTTGAATGAGTCAAGGATATAAGGCGCGTTCGTAGCACTCCATTCTGTGTCGACTTTGTGGCGCAGTGGGTAGAGCACCATGTACCTTGCGTTCCGCCCGCAGGGTCGTGGGCTCGAAACCAGGCGCCGGTATTATTTTTTATATAGTGTAGGGGGAGGGGTGCGGACTACTACGGACAACTAGAATGGGTGACATCGTGAGGTAAAGAAATGCTCTGCATTTAAAAAACGCAGCTGAAACTTTCCAGAGAAACATGAATGACGTGCTGTCCGGGCACGAGCGCTACGCGTGCGCATACCTAGGTGACGTCGCCGTGTTCAGCGCGGGGACGGCACCAGTGGGCATGCGTGTCCCTGCGAACCCTTTCGTGTGTGTGTTTCGCAGTGCCATGAACAATCGCATCCCGATGGGCTTGACTGCGGTTGAATGTTTTTTTTTCTTTTTGCGAGTTGGCGTATCAGCGTCTGACCGATCAGCGGAGGTGAACATTGCTTGAGCGGACCCTTGCGTCGTACTGCAATTTTAGCTTATTCTCTACCTTGGTGTCCGTGGCTTGTTTTGTTGGTATGTGCATGTGCCTCTGTTTTATGGACGTGTTTTAGCACGGGGTGCGTGCGCTAGCCTGATCTGTTGGTCGCGAAGTTTGTGCGTGTCTCTGACTTGTCGGCCACGCGGCTCAAACCTTTTTTTTTGCTAATCCATTTAATCTAGTGGGAATTAATGTATCTTGTGTGGGAGGTGTAAGGTTTGACCATGGAGGTCGTCGCACTGCGGGCGCCCCCAGCGATGGAGACGCGGAGACGGCCGTCACCCTTCGGAGGGTCGCAAACAATTACGCCGTCTCGACGCACGGCGCCCACATAAACGAGCAGGGTCGTGTCCGGCCCGGGACAAAAAGGCGCCGCTCCCTTTGACAAGTTGGGTGGCGACGACTATGAGTGGAGGTTCTCCGAACGCACCTTGCTCGGTCTGGGAGTTTTGTACCCTGCCTTGCCGCTTCTAGTTTTCTTTGAACTTTCCCTTCCCTCACCGAGGGTATTTATGTCAGGCCCGGCGAGAGGAGGGGGTCTTTTAAATGCAGAGCATTTCTTAAACTCACGATGTCACCCGGCGTTGTCGGTGGGCCTCGGCGTCTGCAATGGCAGTTCCAGGTGCGCCCTCTCCCCCACTCCTCCTCTCCCGCATCACGCTACCCTCCTCGCTCTCAACAACAGGTCCGCACCCCTCCCGCTACACTATATAAAAAATAATACTTACCGGCGCCTGGTTTCGATCCCACGACCCTGCGGGCAGAACGCAAGGTACATGGTGCTGTACCCACTGCGCCACAAAGCCGACACAGAATGGAAGGCGACGAACGCGCCTTATATCCTTGGCTCATTCAAACTACGCCAAGAAGCTGCTGATACAACGCATTCACTACCTGTGGGCGGAACGCGAGGTACATGGTGCTCTTTCCACTGCGCCACAAAACCGACACAGAATGAAAGGCTACGAACGCGCCCTATATCCTTGACTCATTCAAACTACGCCAAGAAGCTGCTGATGCAACGCATTCACTACCACCAACTCCGCCAACCATAAACGTTAACGCAATACACCCACCCCTATGCGACGCATTTACTCGAGTCCCCCTCGCGGGGAGATGGACCCTTTCTTTTTTGCTCTGAACTTGCCGCAGGTCACGGGGACAGTCACGCCTGCGCCGGCTAGACCCCGGCAAGCTCCTAAGCCCCACTTCGGGCTAGTTCTGCTCCCCTTCTATATATATGCCTTGTAAATAATTCCTGTACATAAAGTGTACATAGCTTGGACATCCGAGTCTGTCTCGTCCCTCACGGCGACACGAGACACCGCGGTGCATTCCTGGGCACGGAGAAGACCTGAAATTTACTAAGTGGCTCTTTCTACCCTGCGCATTTTTTGCTTGGTTGATGACATGAATGTTCTCCATCACAGGGGGCACTTTTCTCAGCACAAATTTTCCTTAGTTATGAAGAGTCTACGCAGTAGATCATGCGGTAACTATTATCTTGGTAAACAGCTTGTATATAACCGACGGAAGGGTAATCGTACTGCAGTTCTTACCCTTTTCGTTATCTCCTTCCTTGAAAATTAAGACAATGTCGGTGTTTTTCAGGCTTTTGACACCCTTAAAATTCTTAAACATGCTGAGAATATTTCATCACGCTTGCACTCCTTATACATCTCCACCCTACTTTAGACGTTCTCTTGTTATGCCGATGTCGCTTGCAGATTTCACTCAATTCCTGCCCTTGGGCACCTTTTCTATTTCCTCTTTAGTTACTGGCACACATCGCGAGATTAGCTGGCAGGCTCAGAAGTTTTGCCTGGTACAAAGACACTGGTTTTAGCCCGGCGTATGAGCATTGCGAGTTTTATTACCTCGTCTAAATGGTGAGTAATGTTACCCTGTTCATACCTTTGTGGGCACATTTTCTCTATGCCAAGGGATAGGTTTCTCTTTGTTGCCATCCAGCTCCCAAAATTTCCCAACATTTCCTTGTTGACTGCCATGTTGAATTCTCGAACGTCCTGTCTTAAGTTCTGTGAATCAATTTCCACAGCTGCGCTAATTTACTTTGGTCCACCTTATACGAGAAATACACGTTCCTATGCTTCGATATAAGTCACTTCGTTTGCTTTATTATGCTTCTCGAATAGCACCCGCTGACTGCGAATGCTGGTATAAGGTTACCAACACGGTCGTCGTTCTTACGGCCTAAAAGCGCGAATTTATTCCGTAGGGTTTATAACTACTGTGTCATAACCCTCACTGACTTCGGGCTCGATTTGTGGCTTTTTAGTTGTTCTGTCTTTTACTGTTGAGATGTAGCCTTACTTCGCTCCTAACCAGCCTACCATCACTGCACGAAATCTTGCCAAAAATCTCCACATCCTGCACTATACCTGAGTTGCCCCTTAAAATGAATTCAAGATTGTGTTTTCATCCCGCCGGGAGTTTCTCATTTTCACTTATTCTTCGTTTGAAGAAGAATGTGTTAATTTGTTCAAGTTTTCCCTCCCCGCCACTTTAGCCAGTTCATCTTCCCGACAGCTCCAAGGGCCCATTACAAAATTTCCCAGATATTTTTCGCCTACTCCGTGCCTACTTTTGCAATAATGCTTTCATTAGTGTTGTGAACTGTGTTGTTTCTTTTTTCTTTTTTTTCTCCATGCCTTCGCAGGAACTTTTCACGGCCTTTTTATCGTAGGCAGCTGTCCATGCAGAGACATTTACTATCTACAGCAATACAAATCAATATTTCGATACTCATCGAATATACAGCACGAATCTCAAATTCTGGAAATGTTTGTATTTGTATCACTAGAAAAGATAATCCACTTGATCACGTAACTCACGCACCCTTAGATTGAGGGAAACAATACGTCCTACGAGCATTCTTTAGGCCTCAGCTCGCAATTAGTTCTGAGCATATTCTTCATCTCTATAGAGGAGCAGGTTCTGCGAGGGATCGCCTTTCCCGATTTATTGAATTCACAACACACTTCCTCCTATGCTTAGGGATATACAATACGGAAACAGTGGACTAGCAATTAGATAACGGAAACGCTTACATTTATTTGTACTAGAAACAGACTTTATACAACCATACCGTCGAAGTCACGAGCACGAGAGGCTTCAAAATAGTAGCCTGCCACCTGTGTTGCGAACACACCGCTCCAGCTCACATAATTAGGCAATTGGACACCATCCGCTTGCAGCAATCACCAGTTAGTAGCACTGGGAGGCCGTGCTCTATAGAACGGACCCTGGCCTTCATGTCCAGGTATTTTATAGAACTGTCGTGGGCGCCTGTGGGTACATTCCACGAAAAGTGAGTGAGGAAAGAATGGCAATAAATATAAGTTTCTCCACTCCCACTCCAAACCCTCGCAGAACCAAAACTACACGACGGTGGAACTGGAGCTTGGAACTTTACTGGAACTGGACTACACGACACAAGGCCAAGTATACTAAGAAGGCAACAGGAAGAAACTTTTGACTTCTCGGTGATTTGGTAGAACAATTATAGCATGTTGGCAGCTTGTCACGAGTAAAAGGAACCCTTGAGGCTTGTGGATATCAGCGAAATGAACCAGCACGGCCAGAGCAGCAAGAACGTGGGCTTTGCCTAACAGGAGTTTTATTAGAAAAAACACATTGTATTCAATACGAAACTTCAGTAAAAAAAGACACACTTCCCCGAAAACGTATTTTATACAGGCACGCATACCCGTGACGTGTATAGGACGTCAACTTTATCTTTAGTTAGCACAGCTTAAAGCTGATTCGTTCATGATTATCCCGCGTTTGTTCATATGCTTCACAATTTCCCACTTCCACTGACTTTCATTCTCATCACCATGACAATGCGATGAAACTTGGGAGCACAGCCGCACTTCTTGCGGTGGCGGAACGAGTGCTGGGATGATACGCGCATGAGCGACCCAATGTGTTCTAATAAGGACATTTTAGACGCCGTCCCGTCTGGCCAGTATTCCTGCCACTCTATAGATGGATAGGAATGGTGGATCGAACTTAACGAATGCAATTGATGAAATGTTTGTCGTGCTTTTCAAGCATTCTCCTGCCCCAGTGCATGTTCTTCCTCACTGCACCCCTTCTGTTCCTAGCAATACAGACACTACACATATTTTACCTGCTAAAAAGACGACATTAAGGCCGTAATGGCTGGCAATCCTTTTCTGATGGCGCAACACAGAAGTCATAAATTGGCACATAGCATCTCGAAGTTGAAACTCAACACCAAAGACAAAAAAGCATGGCAGGCCGCTTGCTAACAAACGGAATGTTTACGGTTACAGATTAGTATACATGATACTGCCGAACCAAGTGCGCTAATTTCCAACAATAGTACAGGCAAATGTGAAATGGTATACAAGTGTTCGTGTGTTCGTTATTCAAAGTAGGCATATCGCAAGTCGGTGTATGAGACCACTGGCACATGCCACTACGACCGGTTATTCACAGGTGAGTATTGTAGAATGCAGAGACTATATGTTCCTTTCAAACCACAATGGTTCTTCTACTCGAAGTGAACTTCCGGTCCAGCCGAAAGACATGCCTTTGAGACAATACAATAAAGTAGGCTTTCAGACATTGCGGCGGACACTTATGCGCTGCGGAAATTCGATTGAAGTATCTTTTCAGGATAAATAAAATGTTTTTGGGTCAATGCAGTACATTTCAACACCAGTTCAGACTTCGCATTCACACACCGTCACGCAACCCAATTTAGCCTACCGTTTACATCGTCGACGTACATGAAAAGAAATTGATCGTAACTGTGCCATCGTTTGTTCCCACTGGGTTCCACTTTGTAAGGTTTGTTAAAAGTGTTTGAATTTCTTACATCAATAATGATTGTACAGGAATATTTTATATTTATAAAGATGTTTGTTTTGTGCCCAGCAATGAACATACACACTTTTAGTGTTGCGGAGGTGTGTGCCTTTTCCTAAACTGTATCATAAGCAAGCGGCAAGCAATGCGTTTCTTGTATTTTGAGTTTGTGTATGTATTTTTGTGTGTTTGTGAAATTATTTAAGGTGACTATGGCAGAACAGACGCCAAACACCAAAAGCATTGAGAATACACTTTCGAATGCCTATCGCTCGATTCGACAAAATAGAGAGAAAGAACAATTATCAATCAAGTACCCAGGATAAAGTTCCTAACTATCTACGTCACACCGAAATAAGCATCTAACATTGGATATTGATAGAAGATACCCCCGGCACGTTCTTCCTTTTGGAGACCACCAACAGGCCTCATTGCCGTGGTTTGTTACAGGATTCCGTGCGTCGGATGCGTGCGCACTGATCTCTTGGCCACAATAAAAATTCGTGCCAGCAATAGTTACATAAGCTCTACAAAGTGTAGTGCTTCTATAAATCTTAACAGGTACCCCGACATTTCCATGAAAACATTCTACTTTGTGCAGCTTCTGTGATTCAATTAGAGGAGAGACAAATGTTTTACCATTAGTAATGGGGTTTGCAAATGGCCACTAAAATACGGATTTGTGCCAGTTACAGTCTGCACCCACAAAACGATACCTACATGTCCAATAGCATTTTGATGGCATGATCAGGTGTTGAGTGCTTTGTTATCGTATGTAGGCTACTTTTACCTGGGTACCCATTCACCCTATTGTAGAAACCTTTCATAAGCCAACCTCGAGAATGTGTTCACGAAGGTGCCCATTCAAATGTTAGGCTCTGGTGTCCCCTAATTGTGTACATGCTAATAGTAACTGGTGTATGTGATACCCGGAACCACATCTCCTGAGGTGATTACCTCACTTGCGTATAATACACAAGTACTTGGTCCTATTACAATTGCATTATATCAGATAGTTACCGAAGCGATGTGATATTTCTACGAACCATGCATTCTGTTTTCTTGGCTGACGTGTATTGTTTCCAGCGTCCAGCCTTGCCGGGCGGTCATATTTGCATTGTACGTGAAGCGCCAAGTCCTCCATTTTTTTGTTTGCGAGGAAAGCTCTCTCATTTGAGAGGAACTGTGTTTTCTCTGTCGCACCAGACTAGAGTGTTCTTTTTCACCCAAGGTGTTCTCTAAGCAATTCGGCGCTACGAGAAAATTTCTTGTTTAAAGAGAAATAATCTCGGGTCTAACACTGTGGCATTCCATTCGCCTACGACAGCCAGTTCACGTTACCTCTTTTACTGTGTCTTCAACGCATCTCAGTTCTTATAAGTAACGGGGTTATTTAAAGAGAACTAAAAGTCGTTTTGAGCATGGTACCAAACAACCATAACGTTGGGTACGTAGTCAACGGCTTCTGCGCCAACAAAAAATTGTATACGTGCAGCGGGAAGGTCAATCTTTTGCTGCGAAGTTTGTAGTCTCTTTCGCACGTTTTGTTGTGTATTTTGTGACGCAGAGATTCTGCTATAGGGCAGCTTTTCTCTCGCACTTTCGGCAAAGAAAAGCTTCGTCCGGTCAGTGTTAGAGGGTTGCGGTGGCACATTTGCGTACCTAAAGCATCGTGGAGCGTGGTTTAATGGTACCGTGCTTTAGTTTATTACCGTTGTTACTCTGTCACTACGCTTCTCCTTAAAAGACACAAGCACATCTTGTCAAAACACGCACTAACCCTGCTTCAGTTAGGCCTTCACGGGAAGCGATCTTATATGTTTGTAACTATGCAAACAAAACAACACGGAAAATAGTAAAACTCATAGAACACAGATGGCACCTGACCATTCAGCACCTATTGGTGTTCTTGTGTTTTCGTACCCTCCATTTCGTTTTCTTGCTGTTCTTACGAATTTTGAGGACTATCAGTACACTAATTCGCTACATAGGCCTGCATGGTCTTATTCCCAACTAGGTTTTTCATCGCGGGTGACAAAACGTTTCGAACCTCCTCATTTTGCGAACGGGTTCTTTGCCACTTAGTGGGTCTTTCGAACCAGGCGCAGGCAGAATTACCGAAACAATGCAAAACTAGGCCCCGCATCGTAGGGGAGGTAGGCAAAACAGTTGTTTCGGGAAACAGTGCACACACATACTGACGATCATCAAGACAAGTACGATCCTCTCCTTGTGGTAATAAAGCATTACTGTCTTGTACTTTTGTGATCACAAGTTGTCCACCGTTTGGAAGTGTTTTTTAATCAGCTACGCCTAAATGTCCCTTACTGGGGCTTCGTGGTGTCACCGCGCCTTATAACCGAGTGAACGAAGGGGCACTGAAGACAGAAGGAAAACAGGGTAGGAACGTTCGCCGAGCGTGTGTGGCACAGGGGGGTAAGCGCAGGCATCGCGAGACACTGTCTGATGGTGACGGTTTCAGAATGTCAAGATAACAAAGACGCCACCGAATATGGGTACATAGGAAAGCATAGGATGGAATTATGGCGAAGGTGTTAGGGAAAGGGCAGTATACCTTGAAGGCGCCACAGACGCTGAGCACGCTTTGGGTGCTACATTATCCATTCTGCCTGCATTCACATACACACGAACAGACACGCGGACACGAGCACACAAAGGAACAGATATGCACTCACAAACCCACACGCACACACAAGAAGAGACACGCACACACAGCATGCTCAAACACATACGTACACACACGCAAGAACACCAACATGCACGCATGAAAACACGCACACATGTGCGTGAAAACACACGCACACAAAGAAGCATACACGCCCACAAACGCACAAACACCACCTCGTGCTCTAACACAAACGCACACACACCCAATAAAACCCGCACTCACTCATAAGCTCGCACAGACACGTGCACGAACACACTCACGCACGCACACACACGTACACGCACATCATCACATACATGTCCGGACACACCCACGCACAACACAAACGCAGCAACAAACACCAACGCTCACACACAAACTTACGCATAATAAAAGGAACACACACGCCCGCACACACGCACCACCACATACACAAATGCACAAACACACGCATGCATTTACACATGCATGCACACAAACGCACGCACCCACACGTTCACACAAACTCCCAAGGAGGGATTCAAACACGCACACGCAAGCACTCACACACAAATGCACAGACGTGGGCACATCCACGCAAACGCACACACGCACATACAAACAAGCATGACCCCACACACGCACGCACGCACACGCGCGCACGCATGCACACATCCACGCAAAAAACACGCACGCCTACACACTGGCACACGCACGCACGCACATAAACCCGCACGCACACGTCACGCACGCACACACATGCACAGACATACACACGCTCACCAAATATGTACGCAACTCACAGCAAACACGCACACACACCCGCAAGCACACATTTGCACACACATGCACACACGCACACACAAACACACGCAAACACGCGCAAGCATGCAGACGCTCACACAGAGGGACGAAACGCATGCCCGCAGACCCCCGCACGAGCATACCTGTACGCACACCCACGCACACGGACGCAGCCAATTCTAATTCCTTTCCGTGTTCCCCCTCCGTAAAGAAAACAAAAAGAAAGTGGAGCAAAACACCCTCCCTTCCAAAGGTATGGCAGGTTTGCAGCCAAATTATGTGAATGAATAGGAGCAAGCCCCGAAAATGTAAATTACAGATAAAGCCAATTATTTGATTATTACGAACACCAAAATACACGTAAAGGACAACACGAAAAAAGCACAACACTAGTTTGAAGAGGTCCTAAACTCGAATGCAAACAGCTACTAGAAGCAGTATCCGCATTTGCGAATAGACCCAGTCTGTCTCCACCAGAAATTCCGGCTACTAAGCTCATCCCGAATAATAGTACCTCCGTGATGATCTGAGCAACAGCACAAGCTGTCCACTTCAGCACAGGTAACGCACCCACCGCACCCTAAATTTCATTAGGAGTGGCCGGAAATGAAGACTGTCTATCACCGAGGCACGCACTACCCCCCAAACAACATACTTCGCTACGGAGCCTGTTTCATAAGCTAGGGATGTCCAGCACCTTCTTGCCGACAAGAGCGACGAGCTGGATGAGGATTAGCGCAGCCTGAGGAATGTCCAAGGCTTGACTTAGGTGTGGAGGTTCCAAAATTAAGCGGACATGTTTAGGTCGGGTTATAATCGGAGCTGTCCCACTAAAATTCCGGATGTAGTGGCTCACTGAAGGCGCAAGCTGTCCAGGGGAACTCCTGTTTTAAGAGAGGAAGTCGATCCTGCAGAAATAGTGCGGAAAATGGGCATGTCTGGTAACTAGGTGGGCGAGTCGCCTTGGCGGAGGTAAGCAGCGTGGTATAGCGAGCACGCTCAGAACCAAGCAAAATAACTGAATGTCAGAGTTGTTGGTATTCCATCGCTGCTGCCACTCTAACCGACCAGTCCTCAAAAGCCTTTCCCTTATGATGGGCTTTCAATAAAAGCGCACGCTCCCACCTATTAAACCCAATGATCGCCGCAGATTTTGTGAAGTCGGCAAGCTCAATTCCCCCTACACCCGAGTGTCCAGGAACGTGAAACAGGAAGACGGCAGCAGAGGAAACCAATAATTTATAGCTGTTCTGAGTTTGGTGAATAGTGCCGGAGGTGTTAAGGGGGTTTTCGAGCAAGAAGTAGGAATATACAGTTGTGGTAGACCAAAACAGAGCTCGCGGGCGTATTATTTTAAAGGTGAAGAAATAGACGGTGTAGAGCAATGCCTTCCGCATCATATAAGCTTGTGGGAAGGCTAATCCAAAATCGTTGGGCGGCTGCTATAATGTCCGGAGCACTGAACACTACGAATGTTGCACCAGCAGGTGTCATGGTGAAGGAACGTCCTCCCGTGTACGCGTGTAACCCTAGATATGTAGAGTCGTGAAGCCGTTTGAGAGTCAATTCTGTTCAGTGGAATTCCCAAACAAAGAGAACGATCTCCGAACGTTCAGTCTAGAGGGTGGTCCACCTCCGTGGGAGAAACTCGGGTATTGGGAAAATCAAGAGGCCGTTCAGGGTGTAATCATATTGAAAAGACGCCTTTGAATGTCCAAAAGGATGTACGAAGGAAGTGAACTGGCCAACACCTCCAGAGCTGCAGTACGGGTGGTCGTGTAAGCACCGGGCCCTACAAAAACCAGAGAGCGCATCAAGGAGTGAATCCTCGACTTAAGCGTACGATGCTGCTGGCAACCCCACCATGAAGGTTCTGCATAAGTGATGGCTGGCAGAATGATGCTGTGGTAGAGGAGCTGGATGTAGTTTTGTTGTAAAAATGAGTGCAACCTCGAAAATGCTATGAGTGCATTACACATCTTTTCAATTCGGCCACTGAGGTGATTCGCATGGGCAACGAAGGTCAAGTGCCTGACAAAAACGACTCCTATTAGATTTAATTGTCTTACCTGCTGCAATGTTGTTCCACCAAAACTTCATTGTCGGCTTACGGTGCGCTCTATGCTCACCCCTGTAAATCAGTACACAAGTAGGTGTGGTAGGGTTGATTTGGAACTGAGTCGTGAGTGTTCATTTTGGCACTCGCTGAATGGTCTCTTTGGCAGGATGCTCGATTGCCCGATGCATCTGCACGTTGACTACAACGACGGTGTCGTCAGCGTAAGCTCGCAGGTGCATATGAGGCCATACAGGAGGGCCGAGAGTTTGTGAATCACAATATTCCAAAGTAGGGGACCGAGCTGCAAGCCTTGCGGGCTGCCTCTAAGGGTTTGCAGCTGCACGCACCCAGCATGACCATTGTAATGAAACACCCTGTGGTGTGACAATGACTGGAGTCGGGTATAATTGTTCCAAGGGCGCCCGTGTGATCGCGAAAAGGGCAGCAAATACGGGTGTCAAATGGAATCAAATGTCCGAATGAAATCTAAATATACAAGGAGGACCAACGATCCTTCTTCACGCCAAGACCTAAGGTAAGAGTGTAGAGACTGCAGTGGTGAGGTGTTACTTTGGCCTTGCTTTAGTCCGTACTGCTTCACTTGAAATAGACCCGACTCGTGTAGAAAGATGTAAAGGTGTCCACTGAGCATGCGCAGTAGACGCTACCCTAGCAAAGACGAAATACATATTGTACTGCATGATGAAGAACCATCTTGGTGACTGTTCGACTTTTGCAGAAAGGTCACCCTCGCCTCCTTCCACATTAACAAAACAAATTCACGCCAATCTACCCTGTAAATGTGGCTGTAAACGGCACCCACAATAATTATCCATGCGACGTTACTTAAACTCAGTCACGTCGCTCTACAAATAATGAAACCAGAGAGAACTGAAATGGAAGTCACCACACCTTTTATTACTTCAAAGAGGTATTCTTGGAAAGGCAAATCAATGCATGACGCTTGAACAGTGGTTGGTTGAGTTGTATTGGTGAAGCGCATGACTTGGAACTCTTTTTATGACATAAATTATGCTTAAACCCGGTGTTAGACAATATCACGTCTCGATTGCTGCCTCCGAGATCGGAAGTGACGAGATCGGCGGGAGAGAGGAAGGAGGAGCATATACAGGAGAAGAAGGCGGAGGAGGAAAAATACTTCTATTCAGATTTCTGAACGGCCCAGAGTGCAGCCCAGGGGAGTGGTTCCTTCTTCGCCTCAGCCCATATGCAGACCGCGCCGCCTGTGCTCTCCACCAGCTGAAGCTGGGTAGGCAGAGGGACTGGACAGAAGCAGCTCCCACTGTTCTTGTTGGGTAGTTGACGTGAAGAGAGGAGGGTGCTCAGGGACAAAGTCGCAAACTCCCCTTATTCGGCGGAGCGTTCCTACTTCTGAGCAAAATTTGCATTCAGCGTCGTAGCGATTCGGTTGCATTAAGTGAAAACGCGTTGGGTGTGGGAAGGACTTGGATTGTATGAGCCGCAGGGTACTTTGTTGTTCTTTGCAAAGGTCAGGAGAAGGCGAAGGAGGTGAGTTCTGGAGGTAGCCCCAATAATGTAGTACTGCTGCCTCAATATTGGGAGGCTTCTGTGTAGATAACTGTATGATCCCCACCGAGGGTGATGTTGAGGGCGTGCGCCGGGTCTTGTCGCCGACAGTCGTTGTGTGAGGGCGTCATAATTCTAACCAAAGAGAGCATCTTTAGTTCGTGCCGCCAAGAGTACGGAAGATAATCACTAGGCGGTACAGAAAGCGTGTCCCAAGACCGGCCCGTCTATGGCCGCTTTCTGGCATGTCCGACCAGCATTCAGGTCCTGGCAGCCACTGATTATACGATGAGTGGCCTACATTCGGCAACCAGCGCTTCGGTATTTCTCCGGCCGCCCGTGTACAGACGCACAACGGCAGCTACCCGGCTGCCAGTTATTCAGTTCACTTTCGTCTGCCGATGTTGAGAAAGAGGACGGCCGGAGTACAGCTTTAGGACATGCGTTTTTCCTTCGGGAAGTGGTGTTCAGCCGAAGCATGGCAAGCGACCGGCCACAGAATATCTGTATTCTTGTGGCAGTTGGTGTTCGGCAGGAGACCAGCCGGAGTGTGGCTGCTTCGAATTCCCTCTTGCAAGGTTGAACCGCACGTCCGGCGGCAGAATATTCGTGTCCTTCGGGCAACCGGTGTTACACAAGAACCCGGCCTACGAACGGTCCCAGAATGTATATTTTTCGTTCCGTTAACAGTCCTCAGCCTAATTACGGCAAGCGAAAGACCACAAAATTTTCGGCAACCGGTGTTCATGAGGAGACCAGCCTATGTAAGGTCTCCGATTATACGTCATTCTTTGGTAAGCGACGTACAGTCGAATAACGGCACGGTTCTCGGCAATGAGAATTCATTCACATACTTGTTAGGAAGGAGACCCGTTGGTCTAGGACCAGTTTTTTCCTCGGTGAAGAAAGAGCCGTTAGGGAGCCGATTGACTCAGACGCGTTTTTATGTTCTCGGTGTTTCTACGTTTTAAATGAACGAAACTTGTTTGTCATACAGTATTGAGTGTTCTAGGTGAACGGGCAAGGTGCAAGGACTCAGTAGACATTACCACGGAACCTTTCAGGCTATCGGAATGCCATTTATTGCGACAAGAAGACTGTGCCATGCCGACGGGTGAGCTAAGCCTCGCCAGCCTTTGCCGCTACCACGCCTCGCCCGCCAGCTTCGTCGACGCATAAGCCCGAGGCTTTGAGCCCCCTCAAGAAATGGGGACCATCGGACGAGAACCGGCGTATTCAGCATGGTATAACCGATGGCAAATGGGGACCATTGGAGACATCGACCCGGCAGAGACATTCGACCCGAGGGGGCGGTGGTTCTCCATAATAAGGGGCCTTAAAAGGCGTCGAGCAAGCGGCCGCCACACGCTAGCTCAATCGACGCCATGTCAAGGACTGCCCACCAAAGAAAGACAAGGGCGCGCAAAAGCGCAAGTTTGCGGTTATTCTTCTTACAATAATACTGCGAAAAACAATGTTGCACTATATTGTTGGTGGTAAACGTAGAAGAAGCTAAGCTCGTGCATTCGTAGGCCCAAGTTCGTGCCCTGCTTCATGAGATTTTATGACTGTCTATTTAGAAACACGAGTCTTGCTGTTTTATTTTTTGTTTGTTTTGTTTTGTGCATTCTAGAGTGCCAATATTGTAAAAATTATGTGTGTAACCACCCCGCTAAAATCTCTGTAATGGGGATTGCAGTATGAATAAATAAATTAATTAATTAATAAATTTTAAATTTGCCATAACATCAGAGCCTTGTAAATGACGAAGCCTGGATGTTAATTTAGTTGCAGTGTTTGAAGGTGAGCTTAGCTACACTTCGGAAATGACTTATTTCTTTACACATATACCCAAGCGCCCTAGCTAACACAGATTTTGTCAGGTTTTTCTTGTTCAACGCAGCTTGTTGAGTTCACGCACGATTTGGCTTCAGCAATGGATAAGCTTAAAGTAGTTGACTGTATTTTCTTGTACTGTGAGAAAAAGCATTTGGAGGTCCTCTCATTGTCGTCATTGTAGTCACGGTGCTAAAAAACCGGAACACTCTTTTTCCAACGACTTGCGCCAGAAAGTGACATCACCCTGGGAAAAAACACGTACTAAAAGAACCCACCGGGACAGTAGTTTTCCGACGCCTCGCTCCAGAACGCTTCCTGCATTAACGAAACGAGACTTTTTCAGCAAAGCTGTATATCTCTAGGCTCAACCCCCCTCCCTAAGCTTTATAATCGCTTTAAAAAACGCCTTAAAATTTAAACACTTGGCCAGTTAGGCATTCGATAAAATCATGTCCTTCTGTCGCTGTGCTGTTTTGACCCAGTGCTGTTTTGTCGGTGTGCTCTTCCATCGCGTGCGCTTTTGACGCCGTGCTGTTTCGTCGCGTGCTGTTTTGTCGAGTGCCCTTTTGAAGCCGTACTGTTATGTGAGTGCTCTTCTGTCGCGTGCCCTTTCGTCGTGTGCTGTTTTGACGGCGCCCCGTGTTCCATATCAGCTTCTTGTTAATAAATTGCAGGGTATTGACTGAATGAATCGGTTATTGCATGAATAGCCAATTATATCTCTCTCAGACAGCACTCGGTCGCTCTCAATGGTTGTTCGTCGGGATATGTTCCCGTGACCTTAGGAATTCTCCAAGGGTCAGTTGCTGGTCCTCTTTTGTTTCTGTTATATCTAAATGTTATTACTATTGGCCTCAACCCTGTGTTGAAAATGTTTGCGAATGACCGGGCAGTTCACAGTGCTATAGCGAAAATACGTGATTCCAAATACCTGCAGCATGATTATATTTTAACAACATTCTGGTGTGCTGGTTCAGAAAAGCCGTTGAATGTTAAAAGTGTGTTAACGTCACCTTTACAAGAACACCTCCATTTCAATTGAATACGTATACCGTAAATTACACTGGTTTAAGAGCGGCCGACAGCTTGTGACAGCATCCCTTGCTTCATCGTGAAGGGTTGTTGCACTGTTTTTGCCCCTTTGCTCTGTCACATCATACTTATGTCACTGGTTGAGCAACTTTTTGCAACTGACTGGAAAATTGGTTCCATCTTCCTTTTGCACAAATCCGGAAGCGCCACAATCCCAACAAACTATTGGCCAATCTCTCTTCTGCCTTCATTTTCCAAAGTCTTCGAAAAGGTCTTGCATCGATACCTTTTATCAGCTATGCATCAACTAATTCATTTCAGCCAACACGGCTTCATGCCCGGAAGGTCGGTAGATTCAAATCTTGCCTGTTTTCTAAACGACATCGGCCCTCCAGTACTGTCTCGCCAACAGGTAGATACAGAATATTTTGACTGTAGCAAGGCCTTCGACATTGTTAATCACGCTCTACTACTTCGCAAATTGTCCGCATGTGGTCTTTCCCTTGAGTTGTGCCAGTGGTTCGGCAGCTACTTAAGAGGCAGGTCCAATTGTGTTAGTTACGAAGGCGCTACTTCCCGGCCCTTCCCGATGACCTCAGTGGTACCCCAAGGCTCGAGACTGGGCCCTATCCTTTTTAACATTTTTGTTAATGACATACACCCCGCTATTAAGCACTGTTCGCTCTCCCAGTATGCCGACGACATGAAGCTCTATCGCACTATTTCGTCACCTTACGATCGTGTACTGCTGCAAAATGGTATCAACGCAGTTTCTGCATGGTGTGACTGCAACTATTTAAAACTTAACCTCTCGAAATTCATCGTAATTTAATACACTCGCAAGTCTTCCCCGCTCACTTTTACGTACTTGCTGCTCGGTGAACCTGTAAAACGCGCTACCGTAGTGCGCGATTTGGGCGTAATGATGGATGCGAAACTGCTCTTTAACGCGCATGTGAACTATCTGAAAAACTCCTGTCTCCGTACGCTTGGCGTAATTTCCCGCGCGACCAGGGATTTCACCGACCGATCATGCTTTGTTTCACTGTATCGCGCTCTTATTTTGCCGAACCTCGACTTTGGTAGTGCATTTTGGAATTGTTTAAGCCCTTCGTCCTCCCTTCGACTAGAAAGGATTCAGAAGCGCTTTACTAAAACTGTGTTTTCTCCTCACTCACCTATGAGCCGATATGAGCACGGTGGGCTTCTGAAGATCTTGAATTTGGATGAGCTATCAGCGAGGCGCTCAAGCGCGACCTGGCTTTTCTGTTTAATTGTATTCACTCGAAGTTCGACTGCCCTTGCCTCGTAAGCTCTGTCCATCTGCGAGTGCCAAGCAGACCACTACGGCCGCATGGATGCTTTGATGTAGACAGAGCAATGAGTTTGGCACCAGCCAGCCGGTGCCAGCTCACCTATAACAGTCTGTTTCTATCTCCTATAGACGTTTTTGCAGCGATTTGGTACTGTTTAAGCGCTCTCTGAAATGTATAATATTTTGAATACGCATGCTGTGGAGAGGTCTCTCCTGCATTTCTCTCCCTGCTCTCGTGCTTCCTCACATACAGCGCTACCTTGCCCATCTTCGTACGTGTTCGTACGTTCCTTGCCATGTTCGTACGTTCTCCTGTGCATACTCCAGACACATCCTCCGAGCCTTTACCGTTCAAAAATGTTTGTGTCTCCTTTCGATAACACTACACTTTTGTATATATCTATCTGCACTTCCACATTTACCAATTTTTGATTTATACGCTGCCCATATTTGTACTGTTTGTATTCCTTGTATCCATGCATCTATGTACGTTGCCTGTTCGTATTATTTGTAACTATGTATGCGGTGCATCACCCGAGAAGGCCTTGTGCTGTTGGTGAGCACTTCAAATAAATAAATAAATAAATAAATAACTAGGCGTTTATTTACGAGAGGTTAGAGGTTAAATAAGCACGTTCACAACACAAAAGTAACGGCAGCACGTGTTATTGGCTTTCTGAGATTAAATCTCTGAGAACCTCCATCTACCTAAAAGTGACACTGAAGTGAATTTGTGAAGCTCCCGGTTTTGCTTGCACTGCGTGGACTGGCTCAAATTACCACACTTTTTGTCGTTTATCCGGTTGAGAAGTCGGTAATTATTGTATAAAGATGGAAAGAAGAGAAAATACCATGCGCGGTCTGTGGCGGCCGCACCAACTAAAGGCTGTGACGTCGGGAGGAGGGGGGCACCGTGAGTGGACGATATCCAAGGTTAGCATTCAAACAAGTTTCGGTTTCAGTTCTGTAAAACGATATGCTTGACATCCGAGGGCACCGCTGCATGGGCATTCTCGATATGTCAGTAATCGTCGTACCGTGTTTTTTGCCTTGTTGTCGGCTGTAATATGCGTAAGATAGGCCTCCGGACGGCTTGGCCTGGCTTGGCATCGTAGAAATCACTAGCCGATGCCTACGCAGTGCATGAACGCCCTCCACGTCATCGCAGACGCTCAAATGCCATGCGCTTTTCCTGCATATTCGGATCTTGCCTCACGCATGCCCGTATCGTAAAAAGCATGTTCGCACCAAGCCAAGGATCGTCTGTTTCTGGCATGTGCCCACTACCCGCAAGCCGTCGGTGCTTGTGGCAACAGCACGCCAACGAGAACTGGCTATCGCGTCAGTGTCACTCTGTGCGCGTTATGCGAACTCCCTCGGGGAGCAGTGACCGTTACGGCCCAAAAATGGTGAACTCTGGTTAGAAAACATCTGCCGCTTAACAAAAAATTAACTTAAAAAAAATGCACACAACCTCGGGATTCGAACTTCCGACTTGAAAAACCAAACTTCTAGCGCTTTAGAACACTCGGCCACAAACCATCCTTGCCAAACTGGCATATATTGAGTATATAATGTACAACCAGTTTACACTTTTATTTAGTTTTAGCATTTCAATCTCTTTGGGTGACTATTTGTTGTATAGCGCTTCTGCATTAAGCGTCCCCCAAACTTCCACAATGTCTCACGTCTAGCAATTGCATTTCTTAGATGGAAAAGCGTTCGCAGATGTGCGGTCGTGCTGCTGACCGCTATGCTTGTTTACCCAGCGCAAAAAAAGTGCTTCCGGCTCTATAGTTGTGCGCTGTACGGTAAACGTTTAGGTTGATTTTACTTCCTTATTTCCTATACTGACCTCGCAGGCTCTTCTCCAGCCTTCAAGTGGCATTACATTTTCCTACAAGCGTAAAGTCAGCGAAGCGTCGCATGTGCACTTCTGCAGCGCTTGTGTGGAGCGACCCGGAGTCGGAGCTTGATGCAGTGTACAAACTGACAAAGTAAAAAAAGGCACATTGTTCCATTCACAAATGTGTTGTGCCTTAGTTTGAACTGATCGAGCGAATTGCGGCGACTAGTCGGCGGTCGCCGGACTAAACGTCGGGCCGACTGACTTGGCTGCGGAAGGTCGGCGAGCCGTGCAGTAGCGCAGCCAATTGCCAGCCCATCTCCTGCTGACGTAACACGAAAACGCCACACAAAATGGACGAGTGTACAGAGAGGAGGACAGCATTTCTGAATTGATTTTTCTACTAAATAAAATCGCGTAAACGCGCTCAGACTGGTCGAAACATGGCCTATGTACTCGGGACTACAATTCGCGCTGGTAATCCGGCAATGTTTACAAACCACTTCAGTGTCCCTTTAAAGGAACAACCGTATTTTACTCATGTGCGCTGAATGTTAGAGTAGGCATGTGTTTTCTGGGATCCCTACACCAAAGAGCTGGTTGATACGCTCGTAAACATCCACAATAGGTCAGGGCGATTCTGATTCGGTAATTGGCACTGTCAACTTAGCCTGAGGGAAAGTAAAAGTAAACTTGAATGGTAAGACGGGAAATATTCAACGGAAAAAATTTCAACCTCAGGTTAAACTTTTTTCGTAATATCTATCCTTCAGAAACTGGAATACAAGGGGAGAAGTAAATACAAGCGCCATTCTACATATATCGAAGTGGGACCGCTAGCTTAAGGCCAATTATTAACTTTTCTTTAGAGGTTAGGCCTTGCGGGATTCATTTTAGCATGGATAAATACGAGAGTGTAATTATCTTTCATGTATAACTGTACCAACTGTTTATAATGACGAGTTCCACCGCGCTTTTTGGAAATATTTTGCTATTTGGTCTCATATTTGATGCTTGGTGGTATGCACTTCCCCGCTGTAATGCATAAAAGGCACGCATGTATGAAAAAATAGAAGTAAAATAAAGTAAATTCTTAAATAACTAAATAAAGAGATAAAAAGAAAAATAATCAATCAATAAATAAAAAATAAAATGGCGCAGCCACAAGTTCACCGCCAACGGGTTGAATACGTTCGGCATTCAAACTTGAACAATGAAATATTTATTGTTTTATTCGTTGCAATATGCATGGTTTGCTGTACGAATACTACCATTGCTATTAGGAAACAAATTAGGAAACTCTTGTCTTACGACCTTCCTTGCGTCAATACAAAGGGATACATCTGCAGCTACCTGAACCAAGAGGTTATTCGCAACGCGTCTAGAATTTTTTTACCGTAGTACGACATTAGAGGAAAATAGGTTCTTTGGGTGTATTAAGTGGTGTGCGCGTAACTCATAAAAACAACATAAAAAAATAGCTTGAAACGAAAGTACTTGTTCGATCTCTCGTAGGATCAGCCCTTTGAAAGATCATCAGAAAAGTTGATGGGGAAGAAAATGTCTTTGCAAGAAAAATGGGCAAATACTGGACATTCGTTTTGTGTGAAGGAAATTATATTGAATGCTCCTCAGTTTTTGTGGAGTTCCAAAAGTGCTTCGTAAAGGCATTCGCGCCGGCTTTATATACAACAAAACTGGTCAAGCAATTGTAGCGAAAATAGTTGATTTAGTCAGAGCATGAAATTGCTCAGGAATAGTGTCCTAAATGAAATTTGCGAAAAGCGGCACTTTCATCTTTATAAACTTCAACAGCCTTCCGTCCACACCCCTCCTTCCCCGTTTATTGCAGGCAAGCCGCCCCACAGAAGATATCATGACATGGACAATACATCTATTCCAGCTCTACGAAGAACTGAACATTTTCTGTATCCGACAGTAAAACAGGCTAAGCAAATAAAGGAAGTACAATTTGTGAGCACTCTTTTATAAATGAATTTTGCTGTCAACTGACCCTGATAATTAGGCAAAGCTGTACTGAAGGCTGGATGGCTGGTGGTCGCGCCGGCTCAATTTGATGTCGCTGCTTTAGACCCAAAATGCTGGGTTTGTGCTGCTGCACAGCGCGACTGAGACATCTGCTTGCGCCGCATGCAATGGCCGGCCTCCGTACAGTTAACGTACTGTGGCTGAATTCCAAGACCAGTAGCACGGCTGTATTTCCGGAAGCTTTATTTCGGCTGGAGTCCAACGACGGTATCTCGGCTGTCCTCCGGTGGCCGTACTTCGGCAGTACCGGCTTGATTTAGGCCAAACAGTCCTGTGCTGCCTGGGTCAAGCGGAGTGAAATTGTGTGCTGCCTAGAATTCTGGTGAATGATGCGGTGACCCGACGCAGTTCCACTAATTTGTAGCTTCTAGTTAGAAAGATGGCCCTCTATCAGCTCTCCCACTGTGTTGTTCTGTACCGTGCTAAGCAGCCTCTCTGTGTTCGCACTCATGGGAAGACTAAGGGCCTGTCATCTACGTTTATAATCATTATATAAAGCATCTTTATCCCCTCCTCGCAGAGCAGAACTCAGGGTGTTGACGTAAGTGATTCTCTAGACGACAAAAGCTAGAAATATTCGAAAGGTATCAGATTCCTTGAGGCCTCGCTTCTTTGTGGATACTCGCCTCATCACCTGTTTGATTTGATTGATGTTGCGATTCAGGCGCTGCAAGGATACGTAACGCTTGGTGCTGGGCTGGAGATGTAGGCCCAGGATCTTGATGCTGGGGTTTGGAGTGATGGCCTGGCCATCATGAAGTATTCGAATGTGTTCCATGATATGTCGCTTGGAGTAACGTCTGACGGCAAGGAGCTGTGATTTTGTTACGTTAACAATGGGGGCCACAGGCTTAGCACATTGCCGTACTTGAAGTGAGATTCCGTGGGTTGGTTTGAGCTTCCTTTAAATATTGTAACTCTAACCGCATGCGGAAGCCGCGCACAGGGCCACTAGACATGGTGTGGGCGGAGCGCACAGCGGCGCGAAAGGCTGCGTGACGCTGTCACGTAGTACGTAGCGAGAATGCAGGAAATAAACCAGTTGGTGTGCTTGGTGACTGCACCACTAGTCTTCCACGCCTCCGCGTGGGCTCGTAGCTAAATCGGTAAGACAACGGGCTCTTGCTTTGTTTCTCTATTAGTTCAAGGTTCGATTTCTGGCGGTGCCAAAAAATTGTTTTATTTGTTCGCGGGAGTTTTTTGTTGACACCAACTGTCGCGAAAGAACCCTTGGAGGTTTATTTAAAAAGCTTTGCTTTAAAAATAACCAAAAGAGATAGACGCACTGAACAAGGTAAGCAGAAATAAAGATGTTCGCCCCACCAGGAGGGCCAACAAGTTACCGGTTATACGGTCGGTTCCAGGAGCCGATTTGAGGTTTCAATAGACAGCAGCAGATAAAAGTTTATGCCAGGTTAAATAATGGTCTTGAGATGTTCGACCTACAAAACTTTTACAATCAGTGTCCTCAAAGCTCGATGAGAGAGAGTGTCATGTTGGTGGTCGTCAGCCGGCAGAAGAGTTCAAAATAGCAGTGCTGCAGATTCCAAAGTGGAGGAGGTACTTCAATCATCGGGACAGCGGAGAGGGGGCAACACGGAAGCAGAACTGAACTTCTGAAACAAAATTTTGAAAGCGACGCCAAAGAAATTGTTCTTTGAGGTTGTGTAAATTTTCTCCAAACAACTTTATTCTTGGCTACCTCAATGGGACGCCTGCACTGACCTAGTATTTGTAATAGCAGAATCTGAGTTCTGTACGAAGTGGCGCACCAAGACACGCTTGATAATTGCGGGGCAATGATATCACGGACGACCGTTCTCTCGTTAATTCATCCGACCACTATGCATTGCCCTTGTGTTTTTTAGGAACACCTTAAAACCTCTTCCGCAGTGGGGCCATTTTTTAGACGCATAACATCTCATGCTCAGGGCTGTGTCCCTCCCTCCTTTTTTGTTGTCCGCTTAGGCGCAGTCCGGTTACGTGGCATTGCGCTACAAACCAAGACGGGAGCATGTGTTAGGAACAAGCCATAAGTCCTTACATCGTTCAAGCTACGTCGAGAAGCTACTCATACAACGAAGGCACGCGAAGCTGAACGTCAACGGATGCTAAATTTTGCTAAATTTTGTACGGGGAAGCTGTGGCGGGAAGCGCCACGCACCTTGCAGCTCAACAAGACAAGAGGACGAAGAGGGGGGGGGGCAGTGGGGTAGGAGCGTGAGGAGGCAATAAAGAAAGACGAGAGCCAGGAGGTGTTTGATCAGGCAACGCGGGTGTCGGCCTCTTCACTGTCTCTACATTTCTCTACACTTGTCTGTATCTTCATAGGGGTTAACACTACGTTCTCATTCATGCTCCGATAAATGAAACAACATAACGGCAACACAATGGAACGTACACGGAACCCCCATGATGCTTCGCATCCTCCCCATGGTTCCCCACGGGAAGATGGTGTAATTTTGTTTCATAAAAGATTTGATGGTGTTTCTAACTTCTGCGGAGATGTGATACTGCTTAAAGACACTGTTTCAAAGCAAGGATCCTGGACAAGCTCCTCGAGAAGAAGTGACTTAGAAGCCTTTGTCCGCCGCATCCTTCGTGCAACGGGGGCCCCATTCATGCCAAAGACAACGTAACGGTGGTCCAAAAGCGTCGGAGTGTTGCGAACTTCCCAGAAAAACCTCGATGGCCAGCATGTTCCTTTCGCCTAAGGGACCTCGATCTACGTTTGCAAGTATTGGGTGGCAAAAGTCGGAAGGGAGTTCAGGTTATTAAATAATTTAAACAGAGGAGAGTAAACAAACTGTGACAACTGCTCTCATCTTGCGTTCACTACATCATCCACCAAAGAGTGTTTCTAGCATTAAAATCACCAGCAATGACCCCATTGTCAGCATTGCTGTTGTCCAAAAGGAAACCAATGGAAGAACGAATGCGGTATAGAGCCACAGATGATGCAGCGCACACTCCTATAAAGAGTTTTTAGAGGTTAGGCGCGTTTAAAGTGAGGGCGATCACGAAAGGAGACACGTGAATGGGAAACAGGCCCAGTGATACATTTCGTGAAACAACAATGCAACCAGGAGTTTGGGCATGGTGAAATCTAAGCCACCGAGGCGGAATGTCTGCCACAGTCCAACCCCTAACATATGGGTCGCAAATCCCGACGGTGTAAAGATTGTTGCTCCTAGGTAAGAGACAAAATGTGCACTTGCAGTGCCTGTGGGGTGAAGGTTTGCTTGGAGAAACTGTAGTGATGGCAGTTGTGAGGTGAAACTAAGTTAACCCGTGTAAGTTGGGAAGCGTGCATAGTGTACTCGTAAATCATTTTGGCAGAAAGTCTTGCAACGCGCGCTGTCAAGGCCTGGCAGCATAGGTCATGAAAAGTGTAATAAAAACAGTCTTTTCCGCTGCACGACACTCCCGGCAAGCCACGTTATTCTTATAATCCAGTTTGCAAGCATCTGCTGTGTGCCCTTCTACGCAATACGGGCAGCTCACATGATCGTTTTGCCTGCGGTTTGCCACATGGCCATAAGAGCAACCTTTCTGGCAGGCCACAACGTAGAAATTCTACCTATTCGTAGAGGATGTCTACCCTATCAAGCGTCGGTACTGCTCGTTGAGTACATTGTATAACAATCCTCCTCATCCCCGGCCTATCTACGCCTACAGCAGGGCAAAGGCCTCTCATTTGATTATCCAATTTTCCCGGTCCTGTGCTAACTGCGGCCTATTTATCCCCGCAGACTACTTGATATTATCTGCCCACCTAACTTGCTGCCCCCCATGCCACGATTACCTTCTCTAGTGATCCACTCTTACCCTAAGGACCAATGGTTATCTTGCCTTCGCATTTCATGCCCTGCCCACGTCCATTTCTTCTTAATTTAAACTAAGATGTCCTTACCACGCGCTTGTTCCCGAACCACTCCGCTGTCTTCTTGACCCTTAACGTTACACCTTTTACCTTTCGTTCAACTGCTCGCTGAGTCGTACTCATTGTAAGTAGAGCCCTTTCTATGCAGCTGAAACCCTTTCTTTTTCAGGGAGAACGGTAGGCTGCCATTCATTATCTTAGAATGATTGCCGAATGCACTCCACCCCATTTACATCCTTATAATTATCTCTGCCTCATGGTTGGAATCTTGGGTCACAGCTTGGCCTAGGCAGATATATCCGCTTCCCACTTGCACTGCCTGGCCACCTATCTCAAACCGCTGTGCTGTCCAGAGGTTATTGATCATTACTTTATTTTTTAGTATATTGCCGCGTACCATGCATTGGTTTTTTATTTATGTTTTGCTTTTACCGCCCGGCCGCGCTGGTCTGTGTTATCTGTGTTATCAGTGTGGCAAGGGAAGCGCGTGTTCTACTCTTTCTTTCTATGCCGCATTTGTTATCTCTTCTGATAGGGAGAGCATTCCCAACTAACGTCAACAGCCTAGAATAATATTCTTTGTTCTGGATGTAAATCGACGGTTCGAGAAACACCGGCGCCAGAAGATAAAAGCCTGCAGAGCAGACGAAGCGGCATTCGACTCTCGACGCTCGACTACGCACGTCACTTTCTTGGCTCCCGTTTCACCGCCTGTGCATTCTTTGAGTTGTTTGGGAAGCACAAGTTCGCTCCCAAAACTAATTTTCTTTGAACACAACTGCGTCGTCTTTGGCTTTGTGACATCTGTTGGAGGTGCTGGGTACGCACCCTGCATGCTCCCTACAACCTCTAGAAGCCGCTAAGCTAGTCCGACAAGAGCCAGCCTCCGCCTACATGGTTATCACCCGAGCTCGGTCTACTACCGGCCAAAGCAAAGAAGAAAGACGTCGCAACAGCACCATGGTCAACCAAGCCAGTCGCCCCGTCGTTCTGCAGCAACCTCGGGAGCCCCCATTATTCCGAGGATCCTCTGGTGAAGAAACGGAAGAGTGGCTGGAGAAGCTGGAGCGCGTCCGAAGTTGCAACCGATGGGATGATGAAGAAACTCGGAGGCAAGTGTTTTTTTACCTCGCTGACTCGGCTAAAGCCTGGTTTGAAAATCACGAGAGCTTGCTAACATCATGGAGCATGTCCAAAGCGGAATTTGTGAAAACATTCACAACTCTGGTACGAAAAGAACATTCTGAGCTGTTGTTGCAGTCGCGAATCCAACACCCTAACAAAGGTGTTGTGGTGTTTGTTGAGGCGATGAAGAATCTGTTCTAATGAGCTGATCCCAAAATGACAGAAAAGAAGGTGCGCTTTCTGATGCCAGGATTTAAGCAAAAGCTCTTCACTGGACTCACTCAAAACCCGTCCAAAACCATCGCTGAGTTCGTGACCGAGGCTTAGATGATCAGGAGGACCCTCGGCAATATGATCGACCACTGTACGCGTTTTTAGCGAACCCCTTGAACGCCCCTTGATTTGTGACGGAAGACTTGCGGGAAAAGATCCGCGCCTTCGTTCGCCAAGAACTGAGTATGCTTTTCCCAACCACGCCGCAACTCCAGATCGCCTCCATGACCGACGTGATCCGAGAAGAAGTTCAATACGCACGGGGGACTTTACGCCGGCGGAAGCACCATGCGAGCCACAAGCTATGGCCTACGCCGAAGCTGTTCGTCGACCCTGCCCTGCTTCAACTCGTCATCAAGAGGCCCCGCCGTACTGCCCGCCACTGTCGCCCGCGCGGCCCTCTGTGGTCAAAAACCAGACGCCGAGGAAGACGGACGTATGCCGAACTCACGATAATCGTCCTCTGTACTACCACTGCGGAGAAGCCGACACCACCTACCGTCGCTGCCCCTACAAGAGGCTCGGTTTACGAGGGTTCTCCGTCGCCGCACCCCATGCCCGACCCGGCCAGCGCCCCACGGTGACCGAAGAATACCTGTCCAGCACCAGCCGTGGCCAGCAGGTTTCAACTGATCGCCGTCGCCCTACTCATACCAGTCGCCCAACCGCCGTAGCAACGCTGAAGTTGCACGTGGATGGCCCCCAGCCCAAGCGGCGGAAACTAAAAGCTGCAAATTCTGGAGGTGAAGTTGCTCTACGGCGAAAATCCTGAAACTCTTCAACGGCGCAAGAATGCACCGAGGACCGTAATTCACGGCGTGCCCTCATCCCGACGACCCGGCCTCACCCTGACGAGACTCCCGAACACGACGACAGATACACGGCGCAACGCGTACCCAACATGACCGATACTGCCACTGGGAAGACGACGACAACGAGGACGCACAGTGCCCGACCGTCAACACGAACAAGCCGAGATGTGACGCCCCTACGCAGCCGGAACTCGGGGAAGGTGGCGTCCGACGTCAAGGTGTCCATCGACGGCTTCGACGTAATCGCCCTCATCGACGAGGGAGCCGACTACTCAGTAATAAGGGGGTCATTCGCATCAAAACTGAAGAACAATACAACAAGATGGGATGGTCCGCATTTACGCACAGCAGGAGGCGATCTCGTAACGGCAAGTGGAACGCGCACATCACGCGTCACCACACACGGCATCACGTACCCTGCTGCGTTCGTCATTTTACCTAACTGCTCTCGCGACGTAATTCTGGGAATGAACTTTTTGTCAGACAACGGTGCAATAGTTGATCTGGAGACAAAGTCGATACATTTTTCCTCTGATCACTCCACGATACCGGCACCGGACCCCAATCACCATGCCGCTGTAAGGATCACCGATGATCACGTCACCCTGGCACCCCGCGCCAGCTTGATGATCATCGTGTACTGTGAGGATGCAGCTCCTGACATCGACGCTATCTCTTAGAGTGACCAAAGGTTGTTTCTCAACCGTGGTGTCTCCGTCGCAAGCGGTATTGCGCGCTTTAAGCAATGTAAATCCCACGTTTTGGTCACCAATTTCACGAGAAGGACCTGCATCTAAACAAAGGCGGTGCAATTGAGTTCCTTGAAGAAACACAAGAAGCAAGGGAAGTGATCGGGATCGCCAACTTTGAACATGCACGCGCAGATGCTTCCAAGCTGCCGCATACTTTCGACGTGAATCCGCCGCTGTCGCAAGAAAATCGGGACAGATTACTAGATTTGCTGGATCGCTACAGCGAGTGTTTTTCGTCAAACTCAAAGTTACGTCAGCCACCTCTGGCGAAGTACCAGATAATAACCAAGGATGGAGCCCAACCGTACCATCACCGTACCGCGTCTCTTCACACGAGCGGGAAGCCATCCGGACTCAAGTCGACGACATGCTCACAGACGACATTATACAGCCATCGAAAAGGCCGAGAGCTGCGTCGGTCGTACTGGAGAAGACAAAAGACGTCACAATAAGGTTCTGCGTTGAATACTGGAGGAAATCACTAAAAAGGACGTGTAACACATGCCAGGAATCAACGACTCCCTCGACAACCCCTGCCCTGCAAAGTACGTCTCATCGATGGATCTGAAGACCGGCTACTGGCAATTTGAAGTGGACGAGAGAGACCGAGAGAAGACAGCATTTATAACCACGGACGGCCTATACGAGTTCAAGGTGATGCCATGTGGGCTGTGCGTGGCGCCCGCAACGTTTTAAAGAGTCATCGACACTGTTCTAGCTGGCCTGAAGTGGCACACTTGCCTCGTATATTTTAACGACGTTGTGGTATTCGTCCGGACTTTCGACCAACACCTTGCAAGGTTGGAGTCTGTACTCGAGGCTATTCGCTCGTCGGGGTTGACGCTGAAGACCGAAAAGTGCTGGTTCGCTTAGGATGAACTCATGTTTTTGGGACACGTCGTCACCGCCGCGAGAGTCCTGCCTGACCAGGCAAAAACTTCAGCCTTTGCAAACTTCCCAAGGCCGAAAAACAGGAAGGGCGTGCGAAGATTGCTCGGAATGTGGGCACACTACCGGCGCTTCGTCGCAAACTTCGCACGCATTTCAGAGCCACTCACGGGCTTGAGTAAAGATAGCACCCCTTTCATATGTGAAAACAACTAAGAAAAAGCTTTCTGCGAGCTGCAAAAACGCCTGCAAAGCCCACCCGTCCTCGCTCATTTCGACGAAAACGCCGAAACAGAAATGCACACTGACGCCAATGATATAGGCTTAGGTGCTGTCCTCATCCAAAAGCAAAGTGGTTGCGAAAAGGTAATCGCCTATGCCAACCGCGGTCTGTCGAAGGAGGAGAAAACTACTCTGCGTCTGAGAAAGAGTTCCTGGCTATTATAACGGTGGTTTCAAACTTTTGCCCATACGTGTATGAAAGACCATACAAGGTTGTGACAGACCACCATGCACTGTGTTGGCTCGCCTATTTGAAGGACCCCTCTGCCCGTCTTGGGCGGTGGAGCTTGCGCCTGCAGGAGCTCGACGTTACAGTCGTCTATAAATCAGGCAGGAAACACTCAGACGCCGACTGCCTGTCCGGCACCCCTCGACCCCTACCACAAGACTCTGATGAAGACAGCGAGTTCTTCGGAATCGTAACGGAGAGCGACCTAGCCGCCCCGCAGCGTGCCGAACCCGACTTATGCCTAATAATCGATTACCTCACGGGATGCAACGTCGCCGTTCCTAGGACTTTCAAACGCAACTTACCAGCATTCACCCTGGCAAACTCCGTCTTCGCGAAGAATTTCAGCCCCGGAACGAGAACGGAGTACCTTCTTGTAATACACGCGGACCTTCGTGAGGAAATTTTGAAAGCGATCCCCGACGATCCGTCTTCCGCACATCTCGGCACATCTCGCAGTATTGTAAAAATCAAGGCAAGATATTACTGGCCCCACCTTACCTCTGACGTCACCCACTACATCTGGATCTGCCGTGACGGCCAACGACGGAAACGTTCGCCGACGAGGCCCGCCAGAATTCTGCAGCTGATCGCCGTCCCATCGAAGCCTTCCTAGCAGATTGGAGTGGACCTTCTGTGCCAGTTCTCTAAGTCATTTTATGAAAACAAACCGATTGTCGTAGCAACAGAATACGTGACGCGCTACGCAGAAACCGCTGCTCTTCCGAGGGGGACTGCCCAAGAAGTCGCAAGGTTCTTCATAAGTCAAGTTCTGCGGCGACATGGAACCCCTGAAGCTCTAATCATGGACTGCAGAACGGCTTTTACTGCAGAGCTGATGCAAGGAATCTTAAGCTACAGCAAAACAGATCACTGAAGAACGACGGCCTACCACCGCCAAACGAACGGACTAACGGAACGTTTGAACACGACGATAGCGGATATGCTGTCTATGTACGTCGATGTTGAACATAAAACCTGGGACGAAGTGCTCCCATATGTCACGTTTGCGTACAGCACGGCTATCTAAGAAGCTACACAGATGACTACGTTCGAGCTTGTCTTCGGAAGACGGCCGACTACGATACTTGACGCCATGCTTCAGCATGTAGAAGACGATGACCTCAACCTCGACGTCCATGGATACCTTCAGCGTGCGGAGGAGGGCCGCCAGCTCGCTCGAGGTCGTACAACTGACCAGCAGCGGGTGGACGCCGGCCGCTACAACCTCCGACGCCGAGACGCCGAGTACCACCAAGGACATCGTGTGTGGTTTTGGACTCCCATCCGACGACGCGGACTGAGTGAGAAGCTTCTACGACGCTATTTCGAACCCTACCAGATTCTACGTCGTGTGTGCCAACGTACCTACGAATTCATCCCCGATGGTGATTCCGGAACATCACGGCGACGCAGGCAACCCGGTGTCGTTCCTGTGGTTCGTGTAAAACCTTTCTACGCACGATGACCGACTTTTATTTTTGATTTTTTCTTACTGCCGCTTATGTTTACATCGCGTCGATGCACCCGTAGAGGGGGGTTAAAGCCGCAAACCATGCATTGTCTTTATTTATTTATGTTTTGCTAGTGATCATTTTTTATCGTGATCAGTTTTGCTCGTGATCATGTCTTGTGATCATTTTTCAGCTATCATGCCACAATTCTCAGAGAAGTGACGAATCACACATTTTATGGGCCTTGTTTAGTGATGCGTGCTGAGGTGCTTGAAAATATTACACAATAGAAACTGTTTTTACGATTCTGTCCCGAAAAGTAGGCAGCTGGAAACAAAAAGAATCTCTGATATCCACACAAAAGCCTACAGGATATAGATGAACTGAATACAGATGTGTACTTACTATGCACAAGCTTTCCTTTATCTTCCTGATGTGGTCATTCCAATCTGGACCATTGCTTCTTACATATTAGCTTGCTTACATTTTTTTGCCATACAAAATTACACCATCTTCCCGTGGGGAACCATGAGGACAATGAGAAGCATCAGGGATGTTCCGTGTAGGTTCCTTGGTGTTGCCGTTATGTTGTTTCATTTATCGGAGAACGAATGGGAACGTAGTATGAACCCTCGTGTAGAGAGCGAGAAATGTAGAGACAGCGAAAAGACTGAAACCCGCGTTGCCTGACCAAGCACCTCCTAGTTCTCTTTATTGCGTGCTCACGCTCCTACCCCGCTGTCCTCCCTCTTCGTCCTCTTCTCTGGTTGAGCTGCAAGGCGCGTGGCGCTTCCAGCCACAGCTTTTCCGCAGAAAATATAACATCCCAATATATATAAAAAAGGAAATTTAACATCCTCCTCTAGAGTTTTCCGGTCGTCGTTTCAGCTGACGCTCAGCTTTGCATGCCTTCGTTGTGTCAGTAGCTTCTTGACGTAGTTTCAAGGAGTGAAGGACATAAGGCGCGTTTTTAACACATGCTCCCGTCTCGGTTTGTAGCGCAGTGGGAAGAGCGCCACGTACCTCCCGTTGCGGCCAGAAAGTCATGGGATCGAAACCGCAAGGTGCCTAAGTATATCTTTTTATAGTGGACTGCACTGACGTCAGTCCAAACCCTGACGGGGCTGAAGAGAAGCGCATGCGCAGTGGAGTGCGGGCGGCGGACAACAACGAGAAAGGAAGGCACACAGCACCGAGCATGAGATGCTGCGCATCTAAAAAAATTTTGAAAGAAAGAAAAGACCAACACCAAATTAATTTGAAATCATACTGCTGGTGCGTCCTTCAACAATGGCCTGGGTGCACGCCATGACAATTTGCCCTTGGCCTGGACTGCTCTAGGAGGCATCGCATAGTGGCAATGCCTTTCTCGAACGTAGATTTTTTTGAATAGATCGCTAAGAAAGAAACCAATTCAGTAGCTGGCCTCTAATTTTACTTCTCTGAAAAGGGGCCATTGTTCAATTTTCTCTGTTAAAACCGCCTTTTAACCTAATAAAACACTATACTTTCATAACTGATTACTTCTATGATTATTTATTTATTTATTTTAACATACTGCAGCCCCTCTTGGGGCGATAGCAGGAGTGGGTACATCGCACAAAACCATGCATCGAACAAGTTCAACGATGAAACAAAAGCAAAAAGAGAGAAAACACGGTAACGACGAAACCTGGTGTTCGAAACGCAATATAAAAAAAAGTATACAGTTTTAGCGGCATGGTAAAGGGTTAAAGTAGGTCGACCTAATATCCACATCTAAGTACAAAAGTGAAAATATGAACTAGTACAGGGGGGGAGAGGAAACAAAGCGGTACAATGCGTAGCTTACAATAGTTGTATTTTAGAAGGAAATTTGTAGGAATAGTTGTATTTTAGAAGGAATAGTTGTATTTAGAAGGGGGTGCCTTTAAAATATTCATTTGTCGGTGACTGTTAAGTGACCATGCAATACTCTAGTCAGCAGCACAACTAGTACGTCGGCATGTTTATTCCGATGAACGTTTTTCGCTCCATATGAACAGTGATGCGACCACTTCAGCAATCTGGCGCTGTAATGTCAACAAAACGGCTATTGGTGCAATTTTTCAACCTCTGTCTGTACTAGTTTGCGAATTCTCTTCAGAATTTCACCTTTCCAAATACAGCCGTCCCAAAGCCGAACGAGAAGAAGGAACTTCACAATCCGACATGTAGCCTGTAGGCAGGGGTAAATATCTTAGCTGCTGTACCACAAACGAGGAAGCGTGCGACACTAAAAAAATCCTGCAGAAAAACCAATTTATATTTGTAGCCAGCTGTTTTGTTCTTGTTTTTTATAATTTTTTAACACCGCAGAATTTTAGCAACCAACTAACCGTTGAACGCTTCTACACTCCGCCATACATAGGCATATCCCGCTGACTAAACATCATGGCATTTTTATTGCATCAGCTCAATCGAACTATGGTCACGGGATTCTTGTTGTTCATTTTCATGCTGCACATGTAAAAAAAGGAATGATTTTAATTTCCCAGTACTTGAAGATATATTGATAACACTATTACAGCAGTCATTTTGAATTTTACAACAGCAGTCATTTATCTTTTGAAATCAGAAATTTTACACTCAGAGGGTAGCTTGAAACAATATATTGGCTAGCATAAAGACAGTCTGCATAGAATAAAATTTAAATTCATCAGTGGTATTGTTAAGAATTAAAATACAAGGTTGTGCAAGTGAACAACTGTTTTTTATTTTGATCATCGTGCTAGACAAAAATTGGCATCTGTTTTTAACCAAGGTGTCCGAGTTATTACACCATTATGTACCCCTGCGTAGAAAAACCAATACCATTCAATCCCCGTGGTTCACACCGACCCTAAAGCAACTACGCAATAAAAAGGAGCGCCTTTTTCGGAAAGCCAAACGCTCGAGGTCAACTGACCGATGGGCTGCCTACAATGAGACAGCCGGTGAATATGCGCGCGCGATTGCCGTGGCTAAGCGTTCTTTCTTTGAAGTTTCCCTCCCCTCTATGCTTAAAAGTAATCCTTGCAGATTTTGGCTAACCATCAACGGAAACAGTGAAAAGAAAATTGAACTGATGTCTGAAGACGACTGTGTGATTCGAAGTGAAATGTGCTGTGAAGCCCTAAGAGTGGAATTTTCGTCGGTGTTTGTAATCTATGTACCATACAGTTCACCCACTTTCCCTGCCTGCAGTTATTTACCCATAAATTCCTTAGTCATAAACTGGGTGGGTGTTGCCAAATTGATAAGAAATTTTAAAACTTCTTCCCCGTAGATGATGGTATAAACCCCAAATTCTTAAAAAATACTGAAATATTATCCGCTGTAATTTTATGTAAGATTTTTTCACAGTCTCTGGAAACTTCTGCAATACCGCAGGTTTGAAGGGTCGAAAACGTGGTTCCTTTGCCCAAAACAGGTAACACTCACAATCCCATATATTACAGACGCATATCGCTCATCAGTGTACCATGTAAAATTGTTGAGCACATTGTCTACAGCCATTTAGTCCACCTTCTCGAAAAGAATCCCTATTTTAGAAAGTACCAACATGGTTTCAGAAAAAATAACTCCTGTGGAACTCGGTTGCTTAGCCTCACTAACGACCTATTTTGCTCCGCTGACCGTTCTTTAGTTATCGACTGCGTGTGTCTCGACTTCGCAAAGGCATTCGATACCGTTGGTTATAAACTACTATTTTCTAAATTAAACTAAATCAATCTAGACGTAAATATTCTCAAATGGTTGGAGTGTTTTTAATTAACCGCACACAATACGTAGTTGCTAATGACTCTATTTCCACGCACTGCTCTGTTACGTCTGGTGCGCCGCAAGGTACTGACTTAGGTCCCCTATTATTCTTAATTGATATTAATGACTTCCCGAACACACTATCATCAACTATTAAACTTTTCGCGTAAGACTGCGTAGTTTACAGAGAAATTTTATATTCTGCCGACCAAATTGCGCTACAACCTGACCTAAATAAGATTTCTACGTGGAGCGATACCTGCGTAATTAAACTGAACACAAATAAATGCAAAGTAATGCGAGTAACCCGTCAAAACAGAAATACTACAGCGTGCACTTACATAATCAACCGCGAACCCCTAACCAAGGTGTCATGTTACAAATATCTGGGCGTGTATATCTCGGATAACCGTTCTTGGCAAACACACATCGGACTTATCACAAGTGACGCTAACCGCATGCTCGGTTTTTTGCGACGAAATTTTGTCTGGCTTCAACCGATAAAAACATTGTTTTATGTAAAACATTAGTTCGGCCAAAGCTGGAGTATCTGTCGTCGATCTGGGACCCGCCTATTAACTAGTTACTTCAAAATATCGAAGCTATCCAGAATCGTTCCGCATGCTTCATCTTATCTATTTTCGTACGGCTAGCATCACTTCCATGAAATCTACCCCTAACCTAGTTGTTCAGTCTGTTCGCAGGAAAATATCACGACTTTCTGTTTTTCGTAAAATTTATCACGCCAATTTACGCTCATTGATTCCGTGCTTTTTCCTCCCACATATCATTCGACAAGAAACGACCATCAGTTCAAGGTTGCGTACCCAGCAGCCGGACAAACTATTATTTCAACTCATTCAATCCTAAAACAAGCTGTGACTGGAACCACCTCCCCACCTGAATTGCTTCAATAATTAATCCAGTCAATTTCAAGGTGGCTATTATTGGCCATATTACCTGAATTTGTTTTTCCTTCTCGTACTGTTTTCCCGTGAATTCCTCGGTTTTTTGTAAATCCTGCTGTGTCGTTCTCGAGTATGGCATAGGTTTTATCAACCTTCTGATTTTTTCTTTCCTGTTATTTTTTTATATTACTAGTTGATATTTATATTTTAAATATGTAAATGTGTTTCTTTTGTGTAACCAAACTCCTGCTGCATTGCCTGTAGAGTGTTCGATACCCCCCTCCCCTTTGTGAGCCCATGTGCCTTGAGAGTAAATAAATAAATAAATAGGTGTAAACAGAATGCTAAGGAGCAATGCACAAATTGATACGCTAGCCAAGAGCGTATGCTCTTATGAAAATATGCCTACGAGTAGGCGAAGAAACTATTAAACTTTCCATCCATCCAAATGCAGGCATGTGTGTGATGGTGCTAGCTTTAACAGCAGCTTAATTTCTCAAAGTTGTCTCGGTTCCTCCTTCTACAAAAAATATTGATGACCTAGTGAACGGCACTTTAAAAAACCAAGTTAAAAGACAGAATGGTGATTTGGAACCCAAGCAACATTTTTTCCAAATTTAACAGCAGAGCAATTATACACATTTGAGTGTATATTTTTGTTTGTTGGGAATGACTGGGTCGGAATATTTGTGCAGCTAATTGAGGCATTACGTTTAGTGCAAATTGCTATGCGGGCTGTTTCACCCATATTTTTTCTATCGGTATCTGTGTTATCTCAAGCAAAACATCAATGCAACATTCAAACCAAGAAGCACGGAGGATGGGAAAAGTAAGGGCAGTACCTTAAGATTATCACTCAAATCCATTGCACAATCAGATAACTCGTAAATACATCTCATGGACACTATTCAACACTTAGTGCTGCTGTTTTTTTAGCCGTAATCTTAACTTTCAGTTTTGTAACTAATATAAACTAGTAAGGTTGTCATTGCTTTTGACCCCATTTGTTTGGTTTGGGTTCTTGCGAACTACTACTATCTTGCTACCACTATCTTGGGTTCTTGCGAACTACCACCTGTGTAAGTGATTTTTCAGGTGAGATTGGACCTGTTTGGAAATAACGTGTGATATTAGTCTTTAGGTACGAGAATGCTGTTATTTTCACTTATGCACTTGTGATTTGCCGTAATGGTTTTCCAAGGGGGCCTGTGCTCTCTGAAAAGTTGATCAGTATTGTTAACGTGCTTGGTATGGTGATATGCTCTCAGAAGAGTTGACCACTTGCAGTAGTGAGAACGGTTCTCCACGTATATACTCAGCATTCACATTCATTATTATTTTGCACATCCAGATAGTGGTAGTGGTTTTCCCACAAGGAAAAATCGTTGAAAAAGAAAGAGTACAGATGTCAACAAGTTCAGCCACCCTACAACTTCAGGTTCTTGAAAGAGACTGCTACGAATAAAATGCGCAGGTGCTTGTATGTTCCCTTGTGGTGGCAGTTCAGACTCCTAATACCTCTGTATTATTGTGTAAACACGGGCGCAACTCTCAGTTTGGACCATTTCATGTGCACTTCGTGTAGTTCATTGTAAGTGAGCCCTGATAGGATGAAAGCAGGCAACCATACGTTACATAGCACATCGATAGGTAACAGGCCTTACAAATGCAAGTCAGTCAGGACTAAAACTGACCCGAAGTGGACATTTTTTGAAACAGTAAGAATAAGAATTCCGCCACAAGACAACTATGAGGTTGTCAGATCTGTCCCAGTAACTACCAGTGGTCTATACCATAGGTCAGCGTTCTCTCTCGTGAGTGCTCTCATTTGTACCCAAACTCATGAATGAGTACACTGATGAGCGAGTACATACAGAGAATAAAAGAATGAGTACAATAAGGAGTGACTACAGGCGTAAGTACAGTACTCGGGAGTACAGTACTCGTGAGTGAGCGCCGCATTCCTTTCCGGCCCCTGTTTGGCGCTGTGTTTTCGCAGTCCCTAGTTAAGGGGTCAAACTAAACATAAAACATAGAGGTGCTCACGGCAGGGCGGGCAACGCGGCCACAGTTTCTCTGCTCCTATTGCACGTGTTCATTTCCGAAGTAATTTTTTTGCTGCGACCTGGAAACGCGTGGTGGCTTCGTTGCGCTTATTCCACTCAAGTTGTTTTAGGGGAGAGGTGGTGGATGCTGCAAACAAATATGCATTAAACGTACTGAAGTCGCTCTTTCTCGGTCTTTAGCAGTTTCTCTAGACGATCGTCGCACTGTGTAGTGGTTTAGTTATCTGGACCGCTATTTTACACGGTCGCAATTCATTACCGATATTCGCTTCAAATCGACTGCCTTGTTTGTGACACCAATTTTTTCCGCGCGATTTCGCTGTAGGCATTGAAGAGATAATTTTGGTGATGTACACCTACGATAAAAGTTTTACGGACCATGAAAACTGCAGTTCTGGTTTATTTGCCGCGCGGCAGCCGGGGGTATTATGTGCGTATGTTTCATTACTTCAGTAACTATACGACGTGTGACACGAACACAGCAGTCTGTCGGGATGCTACCGAAAGAGAAATAACCTAACACTGCCATTTTCCTTGTCCGCAAACTTTTGATGGTGTCTGTATGTACTCCAGTCTTGTTTATTAGGCTCCCCTTTTCAAGCCCAAAACATTTTGCGAAGGTTCGCCAGGACTAGGATGTCGTGCAGTGCCATTTAAAAGTGAACACATAGCAGCACCATGCAGGCATGGCGGTGGAATGTCCCCCTGCCACAGAAATAAAACACCCAAGTACACCTAAAGCCATTCGTGTGTTGTGAACCGTACAACATAATGTCAGGAAAATGTATGCGACGCCCTGTTTTGCCTCGGATTACCTGAGCTCTGGCTTCTTCTCGCGGGACGAGAGTTTTGCTTTCAGATGGCATTTATCTGTCTCCTGCGCGATGCGCCGCTTCTTGTTTCTGCCAACATAAAATAAGCAAGCTGATGATAGCGGTAATGTTTTCTGGTTGTCCTTCCCTACCTTCGTCTGCTGTTTATTCGCACGGCTACCACCCCTCGCTAGCAACAACTGGCGAGTTTAATCTGGCACCATGGAAGGTGTCGTTAAAGGGCCGTTTTTATGTGATAAAAGTCAACACCAATTGCCGGTTGGTTCGCTTAAGCTCGCATCTTTGAGCATCTTGTGAAAATATGGCTCGCAGATTACGATGCCACTGCACCTGTTTATCGATCGTTCTCAGCATTATCAATGCTGCTCAAATAAGAGCTGCAGGTTACCACTGTGCAACAAACCCACCAAAATGGCAAGGACAGTGAAGACCGCGCAAGCTACAACGCCTCCGAGAACTGTGTCAGTGAATTTCGAGTAAATCATGATGCCTCATCCGGCGAAAAATTACTTTCTTTGTTTTCTTGAAGTCTAGTTAACACTTGCGCACTAGGGCTTGTCCACTGTTTCTGAACGTCCGGTAGTGTTTCTCTGCTTCCTATCCCGGTCATCACTAGTAAATGCCGCCATGTAATAATGAATTGAGAAGCCGACCTACCGGCGCGTCCTCTTCACTTACTTCGTGATTCCAAGTGGCGCCATGTGCGAAAGTTTCTGCGAGGTGCAGTGTTTAAGTAACACCGCCCAACCTTATTCTATACTTACCCGTTCACGTGTTTACGTGGACCGTTTAGGTGGACCACTTAACGGAGGACCACTAGAGTCTGTGGAAAGAGCACTTGTTTCTCGCCCGGTAGGTCCTCTAAGGCTTAGTTTAAACCTTGCTCTTAGCGTTCAGTATCCAACGTCTACCTGATTGCACCAAAGACGCCGCGTTCATGCGCAATCGTTCAAATTCATCTGTGCGCTGCGCCACTGGTACAGACGCTGCCATTATTAGGTCACACTGTATGTTGCGACTCAGCGGCTAATTTGTGATTGGTGAGGTTGTGTTTTAAATGCGGAGCATTTCTTAAGCTCGCCTGGTCCTCCGTCGTTGATGGCCTTTTGGTACATCTTTCTGAAATCAGTTATTCACTGAAAACAATTTTAAGCTTGTTCCAGAAAAGCAAGAATTCCCCCAAATGCTTATGTTTGTTGGTCATATTTTTATTGAAATTTTAAAGCATATCCTGCGTACTTCAGGTGCTTAATAGAAAAAAAACATCAAGGGAAGTACATTTCTTATGCAAAACAAGTTTAAATTCGAGACATGACAGGATTTACTATGAAAACAGACATGAAAGGATTTACTACAGACTACAGAACAAGATTTACTACAGACTACATGACAGGATTTACAACAGACTACAGGACAGGGTTTACTACAGACTACAGGACAGGATTTACTACAGACTACACAATGTCCCATTCGCTCACAGGATCATTCTGTCGTATTTTTCTGTTGTGTTTTTCGACTGCGAATGGATTTTGTTGCAGCACATGAACAAATGCACTCTTACCTCCGAATCCTTAGGTCTGCCTTTTCGACATAAATCAAACTGGATTTTCTGCCGTTTCTTTTGGTATTCATATTTACCTGCAACCTCCGTGCTTTCAAGTTGAACTTCAACCGTTCTTCGACTGTTCTCCCTCTCTGGAAATTCACGTCTGCCTCGTAGGTGGCTTGAAACCAACTTCAGTATTAAAACATGGTGGCTCGGCACCTGTTTCGGAAGCCGCGTGCCGTAGCGCGGCGCAATTCTGGCATAAATTAGTCTGTTATACCACTCATGTTTCGTTTGCTGAAACGGAAACGAGGCCAAATTTTCAACAATTCCGCGGTCATTGATGAGCGATTGCTAACCCCATCCACGTTGAGCGGCGGGGACTCCCACTGGCTATCCTGCAACAGCGATACTGCAAATATTTTTAATCGTTGAGTCCTTCAAGATTCTTTAGTCTTCTTTTACTGTTTTGTTATGTTGGAACACTGAGTGATTGTCGCCTCTACGTCATCGGTGCACCTTATAATGTAAAATTATTGAAGTTCTTGCTATAATAGCGTAAGTTTTTTTCTTAACTGTGATATCGCCAGTTATTTGATAACGTAGTACAGTATGATTTTTTAGAAATTGCAAAAGTTTACAAAAGCTTCTCGAAGAAACGCACGGAACAACAGAAACAGGGAAACTTCTCTCTTCACATCGGATATCTGTAGCTGTATATGTTTTCGCTGCTCTGTATAGAGTACATCAGAAATGTACTAGGAGACTTTTAAGGCCTTTGTGTGAACGATGAACTGCATGGTAGCTGTATGTGTTTTCTTCAGTTTATTGAGCAGACGCTTACTAGTTTTGGAACAAATGCGACTGAGAAGTTTGAAGTGTTAACAAGTGCAGTGCCTTGCTGCTTGTGTATTTTGATTCGGCTGGATAGTAGCACTTTCTTCTTTGTTGACATTGCTTCAGCCTTCTGAAACTGCAGGAATGGTAGTAAAACTAATCGAGGGCAATTATTTGGACTCACCTGTTGCTGATATGTCAACAGCATTTTATTTCTTTGCAGATGCTCTGGTCGTTGTGAGAAATATAGGATTCCGAAAAACTTTAGGGATTGTGTAAATGCAGGAATGCCAGCAAGGGCTGCAGACTTCTTTGGTTCATCACAAAATGTCAGAGTCCAACACCTGAATGCCAATGTCCCTTTGTTATATTTCGGGATTGCTCGTTCGACATAATCTGCCTAACAGAAGCGAAGCTCAAAGGTATGACTTATCAGTTGCATGATTGTTGTAGGGGTGTGGAACAGTTTAACCGATGCATTTGCCTTCACTTTGTATGCGATGTAAACAATTTTGGCCTAATTGGCACGCCTGCCGTTTCTGTCATACAGGCTCGCTTACCTTCCTGAATTCTCTTACGCTGTATAGAGTATTACATCAAGTTTTTTAGGCACGTTAATCGGTGTGTGTGTGAGGCTGCTATCTAATACCTACCTGTTACATGGTGCATGATTAGCTTTTTATAATGTTATACCCATTAACGAGTTATATTATAGAAACATACGTAAATGGTGTTTGGTTTTCAGAGCAATGTCGTGTGTTATGTGGGGTGTTGGCTAGTGTGACAAAAGTGCGAGTCCGCTGTGCTACAAGAGCACCTGATTGGAAGGGCAGCCCAACGCACATTTGGTGATGTTCATGTTGATTGCGGATTTCTTTTGTTTCTACTCGTGTAGGTTTCAGAGACACCTGTAAAATGAATTTAGATAACTGGCAGAAGTCCTGGAACGTATTTTTAAAGTCAACATGTGTGCCTTATTTCGGCCTTTATTTATTCTGCAGATATGCCGTATCCGCAACAGCATTATGATAAAAAAACTGCGCAAAAATTTGTTGACCTAAAAAGGCAGTACAATTATGGCACAGGATCCCACGTGGGAGAAATTCCAGATACACCCTGTACTAAGCACAGCCGCTGCGAGTGCACCACTTTGTGTAAAACATCTGCCTGGAATGCACGCTAAACCATTGTTAAATTAGTGTAAATATTGACTGGCTATACCCCAGGGCCTGATGCCTCATAGCGTTGTGTGGTGACGGCGTTAAAGTTTTGCTTTCTAAGAAAGTCAATAAGATTGCTCTGCTGCCGCTCTTTTGTTTACCTGCAGACCAGCTCTCTGATCGGGGCTCCGAAACGCTTGCTCTAGCGGGTTAGATTAGGCGTGATCGCTCGTGGCTTGCTTACCTCAAAGATGCAGCCCACACTTTAGGTTTTCTGTGCCGCAGCAAATGTTTCTGCAAAAGCCAGAGTGGCCAGCCACAAACTTTGCCACTATTATCTTTTGATCATCAAAAGATATTCACAACCTGATTTTCTTGTAAATATTTTCTATGACACCTTAGCCTTCTTGTTTAGGTTGGTACCTTGGCCCATGGTAACAGCCGCTATTCATAAATATGGAAGTCGCTATCGGAGTTCCACATTCGGCCGAAGAGAACTTTCCCTTTTGTTGCGGACATGGCTGCGTAAGAACACGCTGGGAAAATATCTACATTTGTAAAACGCATTGTTTGTATTTTAGATTCCTTTGTTCCACACCAAATGCGATGCGAAAAGTGTTCTGCCTTGGGTTTCATTTGTTGCCATAAGAAGAACGATTTCATGTTGATAAATTACTCCACATTCTCTGAAACAACAATTTCGTCACGTTTTTTGCAATCACTGCACCCAGAAAGCAATAAGGTGAGAATGGAAAGCAAAATATGTTTCAGTATTTCCTTGGAGGGTAATAAACAAAGCCCTGACTTGGTTTCTCATTGCAAAACAATTTCGCCGATGGTAGCTGCGTAATACGGCCACAGTGAAGGTGATTGTTTTCAACACCCACTTATATTCCCTTAGGACCAGCAGGATACAATCAATTGCGCCACAAAACAACACAAAAAAAAACATTAGGCACGAAACCAAAATGGTTTTAGGCTTCTTTAGAATTGGTAAAATAGAGCAGACAGCAGCAACTCCATTTTTCCAACCTACGCATGTTCACAGATCCGCGCATTGAACCGTCGCCTCTGCTAGTGTTGCGTTTTACAGAATGGCACCGAAAAAGAGGCGTGAATGCCCGAGGCTTTGTTTTTCTCTGGATTGTTAAATCTCTAACACCGATTGTCGTTTTCTTTGTTACGCGTTTTACGGGATAAGTGACTTTGAAAAAGCAACCGAATGCATGAATATCGCACACCAAGAAAATCTGGACGAACAAGACAGAATGCATATTCTTTTCTTACATCCAGAAATTGATTATCATAGGTATAGTTTTATTGTTTGTTTACATATTCAGCTCCCACGCGTAAAACAAACACTGTATCAAGAGAGGCCTATCTGTTAGGGTTATTTACCCGGGCTGAAACGAGTTTGAATCATTAAAATCAATAAAAATCCCCTAGTTAAATACCTTCAATCTTCGAGCAAAACTAACAGCAATGTTCTCAACGCGGAGGCATTGTCCATACGTCCGTCGAAGATCAGCTCACCTGAGAAGGCAGCAGACCATTTGACCGCGTCACACGGTTCGCCATCCTCTGCCCCGCCTTCCTTAAAGCAAAGCGTCAGTGTTCTCACTGATGGGGTCTGTAACATGATAACGCTGAAGTGAAAGGAAGAATGCTTTCGGAACGGCATCGAACCTGGGACCTTCAAGTTGGAAGCCGGAATCTGTCAGACCGCTGCATTTTGTAATGACCAATGCAGTTTAGAAAACCTACACTACAACAAAACATATATCGCAAGAAATCTTCCAGGTCAACCTTCGTAGTTATTGACGGAGGGGTGCACAAGTTTTTACAAGTTTCTTGCTGGCTGATACTGCCCTAGTAGTTAAGATAGCTGAATTGAGCCAACAGCTCCTAAGAATTGCTTTAGGCGACGCTTGTATTTTCTGATGTCCACCGTTGGTGGTGGCGTACACTGAAACGCGTTGCGGCAAAGTCAACTTCGTCCACGCACTCCATTCACGGCTATGATAGCTGCCATGAAGTCCACATGTCCGCTCGTGGGTACTGGCCACAGATAAAGTGTTCATTGCCGCCCGGTGGTGCCAAAAGACCTAATATTGAGGCTCGCTCGCATTTCGCAGATCGCGCAAGCTCGCGGGCACCGGTGTCCTGGTATGTAATGAAACAATCTCAGCAGATCAGTGTCTTCCTTCGGATCATGTCATGTCAAGTTGCGACCACTCACTCTAGCTGGAAAATAGCCCTTTTAACGTGGCTTGGGTAAGCCGAAAGTCGTTAGCTGCCCAGAACCAAGGAAGCCTTACAAAAACGTAAACGTTCTAGATAATCGAAGAAGAATGATTCGTAATAATGTATAGGAAACCTTCGCGCTCGGGTAAAGCACAGCAAAATAACAGGTTAGGTATTTGCCAATTGACGGCTTGGCATGTTCCCTTCTGCCAATGTGTTTTCATTTATGCAAAAGTGTTTTTGTTTCCTCTTTGGTGGTTTTTGTTGTCACTGAGAAAAATTGGTTCTTGAATTCCCACCCTGCTTTCAAACTGAAGGAGCTCGTTATGTTTTTAGACCTTCTACAAGTTTTCCAAATTTATTGCTACAACATATTAAGCATCACAGGGCCACGGGAATATTTCACGTTATCGTTTAGGTTTATGAGGTACGCTTTTTAATGTGTTTGGACAATAAATTTCTAGAGAATCATTTTTTTTCTCATAATTGAAAGTTCAATAAAGGGCAGAAGACTTACTGTAGACAGTAAGCTCTTACAAACTCCTAATAGCACGTAAAAGCAGAAAGTCAACCATATCCCTTCGCAACGTCGGGAAAGGTTTATTTCAGCCACAATTAGGAGAATGCAATGTCCCCTTATTCTAGAATAGGATTGATCCAAGCTTGTTAAGCTTAACAAAGTATATTATTTCACCAAGCTCTACATGTAGTAGTATCAGTATATCTCCCAGTCCCAGCCTGTATCGCAGGTTGCTGTGAATGTCAGACTTTCCGCAGGTGATTCTTTAGCCCGATTACACCAGCGTACGAGGGCACGCTTTTTTGGCCTCTTGCAAGTTTTCTCACAGTGTGGCACAAACACCAGGGACCATGTGCTATTCGGCCTCTGTATAAGCTGATAACCTGCACCAGTAATGGGAATATTAACTGAATTTTTGAGGCTTCCGCGAACTCTTACCTGAGAGAATACGTGAGGCGGTGGTTCATGTTATGAAGATCATTTACTCTTATCATGACTACTCCAAGCATTCGGTCTTAAACCAGCGTACCTCCGTGCAGTCCAAGGAAGCACGAAAAAAACGCTTTCTTTTCGTGATAAAGCAGAGATGTTCTGATATATATTCACAACGGCGTATATGTAAATATATAACAAAACATATAGTTTTAAATATATTTTTATATATAGGAATATAAGAAAAAAATTACAGCATCTTACCGTGGGGAACCATGATGAGGATGCGAAGCATCGTGGCGGTTCCGTGTGGTTCCATTGTGTTGCCGTTATGTTTAGGGATCTGGTTTGTTCTATCGCCGGAGGGAATTCCGCGTGCGGGTCCACACCGTTGGCAAAGGCACGCAAGTGCTGTTGTGTTACGGTGAGTAGGCGGTCGTTCTCGAGGCGCCGAAACTCATCCATCATGTTCTTGTCGATGTTCTCTCTGTGGTAGAATCGGTAGTCTCCGTCAGCTTTGGTGAGGTAAAGGTTGTTGACATTGGTGCACCGGCTGAGAGCAATGTACACGCCCTCCTCTTCGCAGCTTTGTCTTCTCGTTCTTCTTCGTCTTCGGCGGTTCCCCTACGGGAAGATGACGATGGTGGTTGAACGAGAACCTATCTCGTGATGGATTCTTTGGTTGGCCAATCCATAGGGGCAACCTGCCACAATCAGCATCAGAGGCGCTGCGGACGGGGCTGGTTGAGCTGCAGGGTGCGTGGCGCTTCCCGCCACAGCTTTCCCACGGGAAATTCAGCACCCCCCTCTAAAGTTTTCAGTTCGTCGTTTCCATTGACGTTCAGCTTCGCGTGCCTTCGTTGTATCAGTAGCTTCTTGGCGTAGTTTGAATGAGTAAAGGACATAAGGCGCGTTCGTAGCACCTGCTTCTGTCCCGGATTTGTAGCGTAGTGGGAAGAGCACCGCGTACCGCCCGTTGCGGCCAGAGAGTCGTAAGATCGAAACCGGGTGCCGCTATTTCTTTTTTTATAGTGTAGTATCGCGGAGCTGTGGGTTTAAGGATGAGAACTCCGCATGCGCAGTGAGCGTGTGGGTGAGCCTAAGAAATACTCCGCATTTAAAAAATCCATCAGTGTGGGTACCGTGACTGTTGTAAACCTTTCATGAAAGACTTCTCTATCAAGCGTCTTTGCTGGAACATCGGCCACAATCGTGGCCGCTACTTTGCGGAAAGCTTGCTTATATATATAAATATATATATATATATATATATATATATATATATATATATATATATATATATATATATATATATATATATATATATATATATATATATATAAATATATATATATATATATATATATATATATATATATACATATATAGTCACGGCCCGGAGGTTAACAAGAAGGCCCCCTTTTACCCCGAGTAGTCCGAGTGGCGCTGACAACCGCCACAAACCACGGGAAACCTAAATACCCAGAAAGTGGAGGGGCAAAATAGCACCGCTGGTAGCGTAGTGGTTATAGCACCAGACCGGTATTGTGGAGGTCGCGGGTTCGGATCCAACCTGGGGGGCATTTTTTCTAGACTTTCTTTCTTTCAAATTTTTTTATCTGTTTCAGTTACCTGCCACATAGTGCCCTTTGATATCCGAGGTTTTCTTGACTGCCAACCCTTATTTTATGTCTTATTTCACCGAGCTCCTCATTCCCCATTTTCTGATTCGCTGCATGCATAGCGAGGGCCTCTGTTCTGGCAGTGCTGGTGCCATAGGGAACTTATGAGGGTTCAACGCTGGTCGACCACTCTCGACATGTCGTAGACACTCCAGTCACAGCCCGGGGGTTAAAAAGAATGTCCCCTTCACCCCAAGGAGTCCGTGTGGCGCTGGCACCCACCCCCAAGCGCAGGAAACAAAAATACCTAACATAAATACCAAGAATATGGAGGGGAAAAATAGCCCCGCCGGTAGCGTAGTGGTTATCGCACCAGACCGGCATTGTGGAGGACGTGGGTTCGGATCCCACCTGGCGGGCATTTTTTCTAGACTTTCTTTCTTTCCAAATTCTTTATCTGTTTCAATTACCTACCACATAGTCCCATTTGATATCCCAGGTTTTCTTGACTGCCAACCCTTATCTCGGTCTTCTTTTCAACGAGCCCCTAATTTATTATTCTGATTCGCTACATGCACTGCAAGGGCCTCTGTTCTGGCAGTCTTGGTGCCATAGGGAGCTTAAGAGGGTTCAACAGTGGTCGATCCCTCTCAACATGTCGTAGACACTAAAGTCACGGCCCGGGGGTTACAAAGAAGGTCCCCTTCACCCCGAGTAGTCCGAGTGGCACTGGCCACCACCCCCAAGTGCAGCAAACAAAAAATACTTCAATATAAATACCCAAGAAACTGATGGGAAAAAAGCCCCGCCGGTAGCGTAGTGGTCATCGCACCAGAGTGGTATTGTGGAGGTTGTGGGTTTGGATCCCACCCGGCGGAAATTTTTTCACCACTTTCTTTAGGACTGAAAAAAATTTTCAGCTGTTTCTGGGACCAACCACAACTTCCAACCCATATATATATATATAAGTATATATATATATTTATATTGAAAGGCGGTTTAATGGCTAACAAGCAGTAAAAGCGAGAGGCGGGAAGCAGCGCAGTCTGTTCCAGGTGAACCGGATAGGGGATCGCTGATCTGACCACAAGGACGCACAGAGATGATGCCAGCTTGATGCTTCCGGCACATACCCGAACAGGGATTGGACGATCGAGGTCCCTTAGTCTTTTCACTTCTCTTCATTACAATCACCCTCCGCCGAAGAGAGAGCCACCCTGGCGACCTACGGTGAGTGCAGCACAAGGGGATCGTAATAGGGCTTTAGGCGAGAGACGTGGACAGTTTCGCGGCCGCGACGGCGAAGGTCTTCCGTTGGCTTCAGTGGTTCTACAACGTAGTTAACGGGGGAGGAAGAATCGATGACACGGTAGGGGCCATGATATTTAGAAAGGAGCTTTGAGGAGAGACCAGGAGTGGCAGACGGTATCCACAGCCAAACGAGATCGCCAGCACTGTAAGAAGTCGATGAGTGCTCCTGGTCATGACGGTGCTTCTGTTGAGCTTGGTCGTTCGATGTAAACGAACGTGCGAGCAGGCGGCACTCTTCTGCATGGCGCGTTGCGTCGGAAAGGAGATGGCATTCGGACGGATCAGGGCTGTAGGGAAGGATGGTATCCATTGTACACGATGGCTCCCGTCCGTATAACAAAAAGAAAGGTGAAAAACCTGTAGTGGTCTGCACAGCCGTGTTGTAAGCGAACGTTACGAACGGTAGCACGGAGTCCCAGTTCGAACGGTCGGGCGCGACATACTTTGCGATCATGTCCCCAAGCGTGCGGTTGAATCTTTCTGCCAGTCCATTGGTTTGGGGATGGTAGGCGGATGTGGTGCGGTGCACAATTTTGCATTCTGCGAGGAGCGCTTCGATGGCCTGAGAGAGGAATACACGCCCCCTATCGCTTAGGAGTTCCCGTGGTGCACCGTGGCGTAGGACAAGGGAGTGCAGAATGAATGCACCAACCTCACGTGCCGTGGAAGCGGGAAGCGCTGCTGTTTCGGCATAGCGGGTTAGGTAATCTACTGCCACAATTATCCACCGGTTACCAGAAGAAGAGTATGGCAGTGGGCCGTAAAGATCAATGCCAACGCGCTAATATGGACGAACGGGGCACGGCAGGGGCTGCAGCGGGCCGGCTGGCTTGGGGACAGGCGACTTACTTCGTTGACAATCAGTACAGGCACGAACAAATCTTCGCACAAAGCTGTACATACCACGCCAGTAGTACCTTTGACGAAGTCGGGTATAGGTCTTCAAGAGTCCCGCGTGAGCACTCTGCGGATCATTGTGGTAAGCGGCACACACCTCCGCGTGGAGATTCCGTGGAACCACAAGGAGCCACTTGCGGCCGTCCGGCATGTAGTTGCGGCGGTAGAGGAGGTTGTCGCGAATGGCAAAGTGAGCAGCCTGGCGACGCAGGGCCCTAGGCTGAGGAAGGGTCGACGGTGAAGACAGGAAGTTGACGATAGTAGCGATCCATGGATCTTCTTTCTGCTGGGAAGCCATGTCTGAGAGAGTCAGCGACGACAAGGTAGAGTCCGTTGTGCTGAGGTGTGCTGTATCAGCGGACACCGGGGAGCGAGAGAGGGCGTCGGCGTCAGAATGCTTGCGGCCGGATCGATACATAACACGAATGTCGAATTCTTGTAGACGGAGGGCCCAACGAGCAAGTCGTCCCATGGGGTCTTTGAGAGACGACAGCCAGCACAATGCGTGGTGGTCGGTGACAACTGCAAAGGGGCGGCCATAAATATAGGGGCGGAATTTGGTGAGCGCCCACACTATGGCCAAGCATTCCTTTTCGGTCACGGAATAATTTCGCTCGGCCTTGGTGAGAGTTCGACTTGCATACGCTACAACGTATTCGTCGTAGTTGGGCTTCCGTTGGGCAAGCACTGCACCGAGACCGACGCCACTGGCGTCAGTGTGCACCTCCGTAGGAGCTGCTGGGTCGTAATGCCGGAGGATAGGTGGTGAGATTAACAGGCGTCGCAAGGAAGAAAATGCTTCATCACAATCCGGGGACCACGCAGAAAAAGCGTTATCACCGTTCAGCAGTCTTGTTAGGGGGGAAACGATGGTAGCGAAATTTCTGACGAAGCGTCGGAAATAGGAACAGAGCCCGATGAAGCTCCGGAGGGTTTTCAAGGAAGTCGGCTTCGGAAAGTTGGCGACAGCACGTAGCTTATCGGGATCAGGCGACACACCATCTTTTGAAACAACGTGGCCTAGAATAGTCAACTTGCGCGCACCAAAACGACACTTCTTTAAGTTTAGTTGGAGGCCGGCAGCGGTGAGACACGCCAGGATCTGGTGGAGACGAGTTAGGTGTGTGTCAAAATCGGGAGAGAATACGACGACGTCATCTAAGTAACAAAGGCATATATGCCACTTGAGACCACGCAAGATGTTATCCATCATTCTCTCGAATGTGGCAGGTGCGTTACATAAGCCAAATGGCATGACGTTAAATTCATATAAACCGTCCGGGGTAACAAATGCGGTCTTGGGGCGGTCCGATTCCGCAACCGGCACTTGCCAGTAGCCCGAGCGCAAATCAAGGGACGAGAAGAATTCTGCACCGTGTAAACAATCGAGAGCGTCGTCGATGCGAGGGAGCGGATAAACGTCCTTGCGGGTAATTTTGTTAAGGCGGCGGTAGTCAACACAGAAGCGCAAAGACCCATCCTTTTTTGTCACGAGGACCACGGGCGACGACCATGGGCTTTGGGATGGCCGAATGACGCCGCGCTGTAGCATGTCATCCACGTGCTCACTAATAACACCACGTTCCGGCCCCGACACACGGTAGGGTCGTTGTCGCAAGGGAGCATGATCGCCTGTGTCGATGTGATGGGTGACTGTTGACGTTTTACCCAACGGAGCTTGTGCACAGTCAAAGGAAGAACGGAACTTGTTAAGAAGGGCGAGAAGCTGCGTGCGCTGTGTGGGATCCAAATCGGCGTCCAGGGACTTCTTGAACATGTCGGCGGACAGTGAAGCGTCGGTAGAAATGGACGAGTCCAGGGCAGTGAGCGAAAGCGCAGCGGGATCATCGCAAACGTCGAAGCGGCTGATGGAGCGCATAGCTTCAACATGGCCAATTGACTCTCCATGGAGCAGGCTGACAGAACAGTGGGTTTGATTGGAGATAAACATTCTCGTACGCCCACCTTGCACTGTAAGAACGGCGAATGGGAGTGGCAACTCCTTCCGGCGAACAAAAATGTCGCCTGGTGTGAATAGGACAGGTCCATCGGGTACGGGCGCACTAGCAAGGTCAACCATTACGGAACTTAGCGGCGGGATATCGACGTCTTCGTTCACGGTAATCTTCCATTCACCAAACAAATGCTCAGACAGCGGCGGATCGTTCTGGGAAATAAGTTCAATCTCAGCCTTGGCACAGTCAATTACTGCGTTATGGCTTGACAAGAAGTCCCATCCAAGAATAACGTCATGGGAACATGAAGACAAAACAACGAATTCGATGGTGTAGACAGTGTCTTGGATCACTACTCGAGCAGTGCACGCAGCCAGTGGTGACACATGTTCAGCACTTGCAGTTCGAAGCGAAAGTCCCGACAGTGGCGTCATAACTTTTTTCAGATAGCGGCATAGTTTCACACTCATAACAGAAATCGCGGCACCAGTATCGACAAGAGCAAGAATAGGAACTCCTTCAACAACTACGTCGACGACATTTTTCGGAGATACACGAGGACTTTGACATTTTGCTACGTACGCAGTTCGTGCCTCCGGAACTGCGGGAATTAGTTTCCCGCGTCATGAGGCGCATAGGAGAGATGGAGCGGCGACGAGGAGAAGGCGATCGGTGACTCGCGAACGTCTGATGGTCGGATTGAAAGGATGGTGACGGCGGTCCCGCAGGTGCGCGACGGGGAGCTTGGCGGGAAACATACACTGGGCTATGAGATTCTTCAACCTGCTGCATTGCACGGCGTCAGTAACGTGCTACATGTCCTGGGAGACGACAGGAAAAGCATATAGGTCGGTTGTCCTGAGTGCGCCACGGATTCGTCTGCTGTACAGCCAATGGCGCGGGACGGCGGAACTGGGAGACTGGCTGAGGAGTGAACGTCACAGGCGCTGGCATGTAGGGTCCAAACGAGGGGACAAAGGAGTGGACAAGTGGCGGGGCAGCCCTTGCCGCGCATTCGGCGTACGTCAACGGAGCGGTCACTGGCGGTGCTATGGTAGCCATGGTTAGAACAGTCAGCGGGGCAGCGGGTGTAGTTGACTGGTGTGCAGGTGATAGGGCTTCGGCGACCTGCTCCCTGACGGTGCGCTGAACAGCTTGAGGCAAACTTGGTGCAGGCTGCTCTACAAAAGGTACCAGCGAAAGTTGCCGAGCGACCTCTTCCCGGACGAAGTCCTTAATCCTCATCTCAAGCGATGCTTGTTCAGAACTGAAGGATAAACTTGACAGCTCTGCGCCCGTCCCGAGCGACTGTCGAACAAAACTCCTCTGCCGCCGCAGCTCATCATAGCTTTGGCAGAGCTTAATTATCTCAGCCACGGTCTTTGGGTCTTTGGACATCAACATCTGAAACGCGTCGTCTTCAATTCCTTTCAGTATGTGCCGAATCTTTTCTTGCTCAGACATATCCATGTTGATACGCCTGCAGAGATCCACAACGTCTTCGATATAACTTGTGAAATTCTCGCCGGGCTGCTGCGCGCGAACGCGAAGACACTGTTCACCGTGCAGTTTCCGCACCTCTGGCCTGTCGAACGCCTCTGCGAAGAGGGTTTTGAATTCGCCCCACGTTTTGATGGTCCTGCCGTTGTTCCGAAACCAGACCTCAGCCACTTCCCTAAGGTAATACTCGACATTGCTCAGCTTAGCTTGGTCATCCCACTTGTTGTAGATGCTCACTCGCTCGAATGTGGACAACCAATCCTCGGCATCATAATTACCTTTGCCGGTGAAAAAGGGCGGGTCACGCTGACGGATGGTGCCGGCACAGATGACCGTTGGCACAGGCGATGGTGGCTGTTGGCCTACGTCGACGGGGTTGACGGGCATTGGTACGGTGCGGTTGCGAAGCTCCAGGTTGGTTCACCTCGTACCCAGCTCCTCCACCACTTGAAAGGTGGTTTAATGGCTAACAAGCAGTAAAAGCGAGAGGCGGGAAGCAGCGCAGTCTGTTCCAGGTGAACCGGATAGGGGATCGCTGATCTGACCACAAGGACGCACAGAGATGATGCCAGCTTGATGCTTCCGGCACATACCCGAACAGGGATTGGACGATCGAGGTCCGTTAGTCTTTTCACGTCTCTTCATTACAATATATATATATGTATATATATATATATGTATATATAAATATACATATATATGTACAGGGTGTCCCAGTTATCATGCACCAAGATTTAAAAAAAGAGTAAAGGCGTAACTCGAAGAAAACCTAGTGCATAAGGTTTGCAGTACTGTGAAGAAGCGTAGAGTATTTTTTTCGTTAATGAGACTTAATTAAATAATTGTAATTAATTATCTAAGTCGAGAAATACTGTCCTAATCACTAAAGTGTCAATGAGGCACTTGTAGGTAACCACGAGGGGCATCTATCTGCGCTATTTTCAGCGACGAACTAATAGCGTACTCATTTATTCTGAGTGATAAAGGAAACCCGCGAAATATGAAAAATACCACGTGACGACGCTTACGCGCGCACGGTAAAGCAACGCCCTCAAACAGGCTGCCTCTGAGTTAGCCAGAATGAAATAGACAAAAGAAAGACAGAAGAAATCGCGACCGAGTTTGTTCCTTATCTGCACACGCGTCCCGCGAATCTTGCTGCTGCTGCTCCTTCCATGCATGCTATTATCAAGGTGACGCGCTGTCTCTTCGGGCGGGTAACACGCGAAGCAGTTGCTTTCATTCAGCTTTGTTTGGGGACGCTGCTTTACAAGCGCGCGTAAGCGTCGTCATGTGGTATTTTTCATATTTCGCGGGTTTCCTTTATCACTCAGAATAAATGAGTACGCAATTAGTTCGTCGCTGAAAATAGTGCAGATAGATGCCCCTCGTGCTTACCTACAAGTGCCTCATTGACACTTTAGTGATTAGGACAGTATTTCTCGAGTTAGATAATTATTACAATTATTTAATTAAGTCTCATTAACGAAAAAAAATTCTCTACGCTTCTTCACAGTACTGCAAACATTATGCACTAGGTTTTGTTCGACTTACGCGATTTCTCTTTTTTTAAATCCTAGTGCATGATAGCTGGGACACCCTGTATATTTATATATATACAGTTGAACACGGATAAATAGAACACGGGTATATCCAATTGTTGTCTATATCTAACAGTGCAAACATTCCCTTGAAATCCCATGCAAAAGGATAGGGCTGTTGTTCGCGTGTATCGAACTCCTGATCACGGGCAAATTTGATATATTGAATTCCGCGCCAAGGTTCCCCTGACAATTTGCGTCCTCTGATGGGGTGGAGTTGATGATAATGTAGACTCATCGCAGGCGCTGCCTCGCTTGGTGAGACAGAGGCGGCATCCGCGGCATTATGTCGCTTGAATGGCCTTCAACAGCTGTTTTCACGCTAGCACAAAGGGCAGCTCGATGATAGCTAGAATGCGGATAGTGGTTGGGGCGAAAGGACATAAAGGAGCCAAAGACGTTGACCGGAGGCACTCTTTTTCTGTGATTGAGCTTTTTGGTGGCTCGTGGGGGGGGGGGGGGGACCGATGCGGCGTTGTATGTTTGTTTTGTACAAGGCATTCATTTCGGAGCAACGAAGGCGGGAATTCGTAGGGTGCAGGCTGCTGAAAAGATGTTGGTTGAAAAGGCGTTCGGAATTCCTCGAAGTAGTTTTGAGGGCGATGCACCCATCAACGTTGACGTAAAGGCGAATGCAGCACAACCCGCTCCGGCTATTCCGGAGCGTGTCGGGTGCAAACCGACTTCGTTGCACGCCTCCAGATGGGGGAGGTGTTCGGTTCGGATACTGAAGATAACGGCACTCAGTGCCTGACAACGTTCCCAACCGCCTACTGCAGCCGAGGTTACGTCAGCGTTATTCACATCTGTTGTGGCACAGTGTACAGCGTTGATTTTCTCATTTGTGCGTGTTTGTAATCTTGAAGACAATTTGGCGAACTCTACGACGCAGAAGAAAAAACAAGCGAAGCTCAAAGACATTTCAATAATTAATAAAGTGCGGTGGTCACCATGCTGCGGTTCGAATTTTCGGCGCTTTGACGGTCAAAGCCGTAAATTACCGTTTTACACGACTTCAGAAAACTCTCACTGATGTGCGGAGTTGTCAGATAACCTTCAGAAAGGCCTATTTTATATATCGAATTATCGATATATCGAATTCTTTCAGGATCCCCTTGGAGTTCGATATATGCGTGTTCGACTGAATATATATATATGTTTGTGTGTGTATGTAATGTAGCAGGGGAAGGCATTGGTCCTAAAATTGGAATGTGTTTTGAGGGCAGCAAAAAAAAAAAGAACTGGAAAGGAGAAGAAATAAGAAACGATAACAAAAAGAATCATACTCAGGTGATTCGAACAAGCGAAAGAAAATCAAATCAGAAATAAAATTGCAGATTCAGGGTCCCGTGGCAAAAGGGGCGAGAGAAAGGTCAAAAAAAGACACCCCCGTGCTTGCCTATGGCGTACATATGGCGATACATATCCGTTCTAAGACATTTTTTCCCGCGACTAAAACATGTAAGAGTACTATACTTGGTTTGCAGTTGTTGAATGAAAGGCCAGCGCTCACAAAAGGCAGTCAGACAGGGAGTACCAACAGCATCAAAAAGGCAGGGGCAGACCGGTCATGAAAGAAAAGATAACACAAGACAGGTGTAGGAACATTACGCGCACCTGTATATACATAAGTGGTCGGCACAGGACAGCCTCCGGGAACCCCGTAGCCGTCAGCAATGAAATATAGCAAACAGGAATACAAAGCATGAATGGGAGAAGAAAGCAATGCACACGCTTCGTAATGAAAAAGCTTACAAGGTGAGACTATCAAAGGTATCAATGGTTCCGCAGCCTTCTACCCAGTACATAATGAAAAGACTTGCTCGTATGATTTTGTTTATGTAAGCCACTGTGCTACGGAACGCGGTGCTAGCAGGCAAATAAAACCAACTGCTGGGTGTCGCCAACGGAATGGAGAAGATTATCAAGGGAAATAAAGAACTGTTATAACAGTATGAGTACAAATCAAGAATTCCAGAATATTAATAGGAAGGAGGGAGGAGAAGGAGAATGCGAAAACCAACGATAACATCGTAGGAAAAATATATCAGTTTAACATAACTTTCATTGATGGCAAAAGATGCTTACAAAACCAACAGACAAGATAGGACTCTCCAAACTCGCGATCACGATGCCTTTTGAAACGAGAATCCACAATTGTGGCCTTCTGCTGAACCGAACCTCGAATCTAGTTTCAAAAGGCATCACGATCGCGACGCTCCAGAGTCCCAGCTTATCTACGAGCTTAAAACGGCGTCATTTGGCATCAAATAAAATACTGGAAAACTGATGTGTCTTTCCTCCGATTAAATTGACGGTTTGCGCCATCGCATCCCCCTCTCTTATTTATACGCTGGAATTCTGGTGGATTTGTCAGGATAGTGTTATGCCAATTCTGCATTTCCCTCAACAATCTTGCACCATGAGTTCGCGACACTCAGTAAAGGATTTTATTTTTGTGCTAGCACCTCGTTCCTCAGCGAAGTGTCTTCACTGAACCACATTTGACGAGCAAGTCTGGATATGATGTTCAAGGTAGAATGCTGCCGCCCCATTCGGAGCATTGATACTGTTACGGGATTGCTACGGACCATCTGAACGTAATATGGACACCGAGGAAGTGGCCCCATCACGGAGCAGCACTTGCGGTGGATGGTTGTTTGACGATGAGGAGAGTGCGAACGATCTCGCTCTCTGGCTGCACATACTTGAGGCTGTGGCTACTACGTTCTCAACCATGTTACATTTGTAATTATCTGAAATATAAGATTTTACCCATAACCCCTTTTGGTGGACGAGCCGGGTAGCGGTCCATCACCACGGATCTCCAAAGGGGCATCACATCGGCTCAACCGTGATGACTGAAAACACATCTGATGCTGGGGGCAGCGCCACAACACCTTTCTTAGTCATGGCACAGCAGCGTTGGTCGGGAAAATTCTGCGGTTCCAGTGACACCGGTGTTGAAGATTGGATCAAGTTTTGCGAAGGAGTAAGTGGCCAGAATAGCTGGGACCCAACTACCATACTTGCAAATGTTGTTTTCTGTCTGAACAAGCACTACTCGAACGGTATGAAACAAACGAAGCAAAAAATTCTAGTTGGGAAAGCCACCGCATTGAACAAGACAACAGCCGCCGCATCACGACCCAGTTGACACAGCTTTCAAATAACGCGGTGACTCCTACCAGCGAAACGGCATTTTTGTCATTACCTACACCAATGTTCACGTGCAGCTGGATACAGGGACTTATGCGGATGCGGTGACCTAGATTGTTTCCCGCAAACTTGAATCTATAGCAACTGCGCCAGTTCTATTGCGCACGACAAACAGCAACCTTCCAACCATTTGGCTTAGTCAAGCGGTTGTTCAGGATGATTTTGTACACAAGCAATTTCATTCGTTTCCTTCAGCGAGTCACATACCGCTACGAAAACCACCTCCGTGAGCAGTTTCCCCAAGCTACTTTGTTTTATAACAGTATCGCGTTCTAGCTGAGTGGGGAACACATGAAGACCGGACCAACTGCAGACGTGTGAGACATTTTGTTCGCTAACGTCAGCGCCCCTGGTTCCAGTTTCCCCGTGACAATGTTTCCCCAGACCGCTTCGGCAGTACGTCCGCCACTTTTCATCTCAAAATCAGGAGCAACCAGATGACTACGCCGGCACTCTGGCGTAGCGATTGGACCGCTCGCCCTCACCGCACCGACGTCAGTCTTGTTAGGCGCAGTCTCAGAGACCATCATCTCCGACCACCTCCAACCACTTCTCGCCGGAAAACTAATAAATCCAGTCTCCCGGAGTGAAGCTGCATTCTCTACTTGGCCCACCAATCATCTTTTGACAATGTGTACTAGAGATAATTTCTAGAAACTGAAGTTGGTGGCATTCCTGTTCGTGTACGCATTTACACTGGAACGACAATATCGGTGATAAGATGAAATCTACGCTCTCACCTTTATTAGGTCGTCACTCCTGCCCTATCTCATGTCCGACAAGCTGATGGTGTAACACCAATAATAGCTGGAATGTGTACTACTCGTGTTGCGATTGCTGTCAGTACGGTACCTGTTACGTTTGCCATACCAGAAAACTGTGCACATGACGTGATCTCAGCACTTCACTTCTTAGCGGACCATTGAGCTCTCATCGACTGTTCCACAGGTTTCCTTAGTGTGGAGCTACCTAGTGTGCCCGTAGCGGATAACACTGAACCTGCCCGGCTGTGTTCCACAACGCAAACCCGTCTCGTGGCTCAGGCCAATACCTAAATTTAATGTGGCGGTCCGTTGCCCTCTTGCTGTGAGTGCGTACGTTTTTTCTCCAACGACTGACGTACTGCTGACACAAAACGTAACGCGGCATCACACAGCCACCTCCATTACTGACAGCACACTGTCTCTGCCTGTACTATACTTTCGTTTTCATGCACAGGTATTACCGAACGGATTCTCGCTTGCGTCATTGTCCCCTTAACGACTACGAAATCTCGACGCAAACCACCACTACCCCTGACTGGGTACATTCATACAGCTGCCCCAGCGTCCACAAACAAGGTTATGCCGATGCTGAGCCCCGACAATTCACAAGAGACAGTGCATTATATTCGCCACCTGCTAGTATCTCACTCCGACATTTCTGACTTCCCCGTCCATCATTTGGGATGAATGAGAGCAGTAAAGCATCGTATCGACACTAGTTACTCTAGTCCTATTCACCGACCACCTTATTGCATGTCGCATGCCGAGCGCGCCGTCATCCAACCCGAAGCTATAAAATGTTGACAAAGTACTTCACTGAACCGTGCTGAGTCTGCGGGCCTCACAAGTGACGCTTGCAAAGGATAAAGGAGGGTTTTGGCGCTTTTGCGTTGACTACCGCCACCAAACCAAAATCATGAAGGCTGTATACCCACTTCCCAGCATCGATGATGCCCTTGACTGTCTACATAAGGCCCAACACGTTTTTTCTCTTTACCTCCATTGGAGTATTTGCAAATTTCTGTAGATGACCTGGACCAGAAAAACGCTTATGTCACCCCTGAAGGCCTGTACCTGTAAAAGCTAATGCCTTTCGGTTTATACAAAGCACCTGTAATATTTTAGCGCATGATGTACTCTCTTCTACGACGATTCAAACAGTGCGCTTGCTTGTGCTACCTGGACGACGTCATAGTCTTTTCGCCTTCATTTCCTTCCCATCTTACGTGCATTCCCGATATGCTCGTACTTTTGTGCCAAACAGGCCTTCGGTTAAACTCTGCCAAGTGCCATATATATATTCTCCCGCATCTTGTTGACGCACAAGGTATTCATCCTGACCCTAAAAAAGTCAAAGCCGTGACGCAGTTTTTTGTGCCACGCCCTTCGGCTGACATTCGAAGCTTTGTTGACCTTGCTTCGTACATTCCTCGGTTAATAAAAGGCTTTGGTAACGTCTCCAAACCTCTCACTGATCTACTGCAGCAAGATGTCACAATTTTATAGGCACGTGAGTGAGCTGAGGTATTCGTTACAATATCATCCCGGATGGTATCTGCCCCTGTGTTGGCCTTATTCGACATCTCCGTTCCCACGGGAGTTTGCACTGACGTAAGTGGGCAGGGCAATGCAGACATTATCAGCCAAATACAAGCCGGATGCGACCGCGCCTTTGCATACTCCAGTCGCCTTCTTTCTCTACCTGAACGTAATTACTCGATTACTGAGAGAGAATACCTTGCTCTAGTTTGGGTTGTGGCTAAGTTTCGTCTAATCTTGTATGGCAGCAACTTTCTCGGTAATTCTCACCACCATGCTCTGTGCTGCTTGCCTTCCCTTAAAGACCCCTTGGAACAGCTGGATCGCTGGGCTTTGTGGCTTAAGGAGTACTCCTATACTGTCATTCACAGGAAGCCATCCGGGCACAAGTCGAGTAGATGCTTAGCGACGAAATACACAGCATCGAAAAGCCCCTGGGCTGCTCCGGTCATACTCGTAAAGAAAAAGGATGGCAGATTCAGGTACTGCGTTGACTACCGGCGACTGAACAAAATCACAAGAAAAGGCTTTTACCCCTTGCCACAAATCTGCAACCGCCTCGACGGCCTCTGCCCGCGAAGTACTTCTCATTGATGGATCTGCAGACACGCTTCTGCCAAATTGAAGTGGATGAAATGGATCGAGAGAACACTGCATGCATATCCCCGGGCGGCGTATACAAGTTCAAGGGGATGCCGTTTGGACTATGCAAAGAGCCAGCAACGTTTGAGAGTAATGCACACTGTGCTAGCTGCCCCTAAGTTGACAAATCTGGCTCGTATACCTCTACGACGTTGTGGTATTCGCCCGGACTTACGACAACACCTTGCAAGGTTGGAGTCTGTACTAGAGGCTACCCGTACATCGGGGTTAACGCTTAAGCCTAAAATGTGCCGCTTCACGTACGAGGAACTCACGCTTCGGGCCATGTGGTGATCGCCGCTGAAGTCTTGCATGACCCTGCGAAGTCTTCGTCCGTAGCCAACTTCCCAAGCGTGCGAAGACTTCTCGGGTTGTGCGCATACTACCGGCACTTCTTCGCAACCTTCGCACGCAAAGCAGAGCCACTCACTCCCTTGACGAAATATAGCCCCCTCTCCGCTGGTAAAATTCCAGTGGGGAAGCATATTGCGATCTCCAACAACGCCAGCGAAGCCCGCCCATGCTCGCTCATTTTGACGAAAACGCCTAAACGGAAACGCACACGGACGGCAGTAATATAGGCCTGGGTGCCGTCCTCGCCCAAAAACACAGCGGTCGCGAGAAGATAATCGCCTATGCCATCCGTCGTCTGTCAAGGGAGTAGAAAAACTACTTTGCCACAAAGAAAGTGGGCCTGGCAATTACATGGACCATTTCAAAATTTTCCCCCTACGTGTATGGTAGACCGTTCAAGGTTGTCACAGACCACCATGCACTATGTTGGCTCGCCAACGTTAAATGACCCTCTGGCCGTCTTGGGCTATGGAGCTTGTGCCTACAAGAATTCGACGTAACAATCATCTACAACGTCCTTCCCTTGTCGTTGTTGCGCCGTCCACAGCCCCACTGCGCATGCTCGGCTTGCTGAACGCACGGATGATGGCTTACCCTTTTATAGCTCCTGGAGCGACAGTGTTAACAGTGTCTTCCTCGGCCGGCACGAGACAAGCACGCTTCGTCTTTAAAGGCTTTTGAAGCCACAGTGTTGCCGGTGTCTTCCTGGGCCGGCACGAGACGAGCACGCTTCACGCGCCTTCGAAGTTTCATCGTCGTTGGCAGCGTCGTACGTCGGCGAGTGTAGGCGCGCCGTGATTACAAGCAGCCCTCAACCATCCGGGGAACGTGCATCGACCTCATCTTCAGCAACTTTAGGGTTCATCTATGACTTGGATTTCACGGACCATAGGGCGGTTAAAATCAAAGCAGAAAAGCCAACCACAGCTCGACGTAACCTACATTGAACATGATGATGGTAATGATTAAATAAAAACTCATACCACGTACAACGTCTCTCTCTCTCTCTCTTGTGCCTCTCCACTGTAACACCCCCGCAGCCCCTCCAATAAAATTACACCATCTTCCTGTAGGGGAACACGGAGTAGTATGCGAAGCCGCCATGGGGTCAACGCAATTTCGGATTTCGTAGTTCAGGTAAGTGAAAAGTGTGATAGTTACTATAACGTGAAGAGAGAACGACATCCGCGTCTTAGTGCATGGAATCTCAACGAACACTGCTTTATTTTCTTCTTCTGCTCGCTCTCTCGCCTCGCGCGTCTCCCCGCGTCCACCTCCTTTTCCTCTTCCCCTGCTGCCCGAGCGGTGTGCCGGTTCCCGCCAGGGAGATTCAACATATTCCCGCCCCCGCGCTGGGTGCATCGGCTTCCAACAGGTAAAGCCGCAGGACGGCACGCCGGATTTCCTAACCGCCTGGAAGCCGCAGTCGGAAATACCTGCTTGTTCCATCTCTTCCCGGCAATGCCTCAATGATGCGCCCGATTTTCCACATAAAAGCGTTGTCCTGCACGATCACAATGTCGCTAACTCGGAGCCGGGAGGGAACAGCTGTTAGAGTATAATGAGCAGAGCGAAGAAGCAGCAAGTACTCTCTTCTCCATCGCTTCCATAGCTGGCTGACAAATTGACCTCGTTGGTTGAGTCGTCGTCTGAGGTCGTTGGCCGTGATGCTCTGCATGAGATGATCAGTTGTCGACGGCAGACTTACAAGACGGCTCCCGACGAAAAAATGCGACGGAGTTGTAGCGCCAGGGACGGAATCGGCGGCGACTGCGGTGGCTGCTGCAGCCGCTGCGTGTCCGCAGTAACGTACCGTCGCCGTCATCATGGGCCCCAGATACACGGCGTCGCGGCGCGCGCCACGCGTAAAACCAGGGTTGAAAGCGGCGCCGGTGGGCCGCGTAGGGGCTTCCCTGCACAGGTTCGCCGTCAGACCCGGTAACGTTGGCCGCTTCGCGGCCCTTCTCGACGACGACGACGTCAAACTCCACCGTTTCTTCCTCGCAGACGCTGCGCATGATCTTCTGCGGGTTGTTGCGCGTGATGGCAGTATGGTGCACAAAGATGTCCTCGTGGGTGTCGTTGCGATTGATGAAGCCGTAGCCATTCTTGACGTTGAACCACTTCACGGTGCCCAGTACGCGCTCGGCCAGCACGGGCTTCTTCTTGCCGGGATCACCCATCGCGGGGGTCTTGGCGCTGACGTTGGAGTAAAACGTCTTGGCGACGTTTTAGAGTATGTTCCCTGGATGACCCAACCAAAAACTGTCTCCATGACGCACATGCTGTCCGTTAAACGTTCGATACGTCCTGTGACCCGCTTCCAGTAATTTTCAGAGCCCACTAAGACGCTAATAGTGGGACTCTGATTCTTGCAATATTGAGGCTCGTCCGCGATGACCAAGTTTCGGCTACGGAGTATGGAAACTAGAGCAGGTTCCATAGGTTAACTTCTTACAGTGCATACCTCCGGAACCTCCAAAGCATGGAGGGCTACTTCTTTCGACTCGAAACGACCAGTCGGCGTGACGTTCAATTTCCCGCAGCTGCACCGCCGCGAACGCTGAGAGTCACCGAACGTGAATACCGTGAGGTCCTCAACGCCGGTTGTAGAAAGCTCTAGCTTGTTCGCCAAGTCGCTGCGCACAAACGTTCGGTGGCTGCCGGTGTCAAAAAGAAGGCGGACCAGGACACGGTTAGCAGTGCCACATGCCCATACCGTAGCCGTTTGTAGCAAGACCGACGACTTGAAATCGTTACTAGCAGAAGTAGTCGTCACCGGGTCTTCTTGTGGAGTCGCCATTTGCCGATTCATGCTCCCCAAAAGGTGCTGGTGGTACGGGGACCCCTGAGTTAGGCCGCGTCCACACGTTGCAAAGAGCCGACAAATGGCGTCGCGCACAATGGCAACACCAAAGCCACGTGGGAAGGCGGCAGCTGCGTGCGAAGTGCCCTGGCTTGCCGCATCTAAAGCAACAACGCTCCCTTCCAAGTCTTCGTCGCTTCTCTTCTCCCGACAACTTAGCTTGGCAATTCTCGGTTGCGTGATGTGGTGCTTCGCAGAGTGGACATGATCGCGGCTCTGACAACGATGAGCCGGTAGCCAAAGCCAGGGCGGACGGAAGCTCAGGTAAGACGTTATCGCGCGCTTGCTGCTCCACCGATGTAGCGTTCAAAGTGGCTCTTTTCTGCGTCACCTTGCTTTCCTCCATGCTCTCCACCTGAATCTGCAGGAACCGCAGTACTCGTTTGACCGCGTCGCCTCGTGACCTTGGGGTGGTGGAGTCATCGGCTGCAGCCTTCTTCATGCGTTGCCTGTATAGCACTGCCAGATCCTCAGGCAGGGCGCGCATGAGGACGCGATGGAGGATTAGTGCGTACTCCGATGCAGGAACTCCCAGGCTCTCGAGGCAAGTTGTCCTAAACAGGATCTGTTCATATAGGTCACGAAGCCGCGAGAGACAGGCGCCGAGCTTTCGATTGGGGCAATGGCGAGGAGGCTATCAATGTGGTCATCCACGAGAACACCCGTTCGGCCAAAACGATCTGTCAGCACCTTGGTCGCGACCTCGTAATTGCTTTCGGTCAGGCGTATCCACTATACTGCCCTCTTGGCGTCCCCGCTCAGGTACGTCTTCAAATACTTAAATTTTTCTATATTAGGCAGTTCCGGATGGCTGTGAATAGTCGCCTGGAAGTGCTCCCAAAAACCTTGCCACTCACGAAGCACGCCGGAGAAGACAGGAATCTGAAACTTCGGCAAGGCAACCCACTGAGTAGAAGAGCGGAAGCTGCCGTGAGCCGCGGCTTCCTGTCGAGTTCGCCGTTAATGCCAACAGAAGTGCCACGTGATTGGTCGCTCGGTGGGAACACTCCTGGCTGGCCGACGTCTGTAGGTGTGACACTCTTGGTCTTCAGCATGAACCGAAACTTGGTGATCGCGTGGCGAATTTTGTCGTGGTACTCTAATGCACCTGCTATCTCGTCTTCGTACTCCTGATGGTCAAGAAGTTCATCAATCTTCGCGTCCAGCTCGCTCAAGACGGCATCCTTTTCCTCGAGGTCTTCGATTGCTGCTTGTAAGTCTGAGGCGTCCGAATCGGTATTTTGTAGGAGCTCATTGGCCGAAGCCAAAAGACGTGTAGAGGCACCCCGAAAAACACCCGTCGACGGCGCAACTTCTGCATGGTCAGCGCAGACGGATGTCGGTCTTCTCCCGGGTTCTCGGCACCAGAAATCATATAACGTGAAGAGAGAAAGACATCCGCGTCTTAGTGCAGGGAATCTCAACGAACACTGCTTTATTTTCTTCTTCTGCTCGCTCACTCGCCTCGCGCATCTCCTTGCGTCCACCTTCTCTTCCTCTTTCCCTGCTGCCCGAGAGGTGTGCCGGTTCCCGCCAGGCAGGTTCAACAGTTACCATGGAAACCAAACGGCAAATATAACGTTGGCTACGTACTTCAACCTCACGAAAACAACGAACTGAAACTAGTGTGCACTTGAATCGACCCCATGGTTGCTTCTCCTACTACTCAGGGTTCCCCTACGGGAAGATGGTGTAATTTGTTTTGTTCGGACTATTGGTTTATGTGAGCATCGGTTTCATGCACTCTTAGAGAGGGGCAAGTGCCGCGAACCATTCAATGTTTGTTTATTTCTGGTTTCCTTAACCGCATGGCTGCGCTGGTCTGTGTTATCTGTGTAGCGAAGGAATCGCCGGTTCCATTCTTTCTTTATATGCCGCATGTGTATTTCTTCTAATAGGGAGAGTGTTCCGAAGTAACTTCAACAGCCTAGAATAATCTTGTTGATCTACAGTGAGGTGGATGTTGTTCGACGGTTCGAGAAACACCTGCGCCCAAAGATAAATTCCCGCGGAGGCGAGGCCGTGGCATTCCATTAAACGACGCTCGTTTCCACACGTCACTTTGTTGAGTGCTGCCTCGCCGACTGTATATTCTTGGAGTTGTTAGGGGAGCACAAATTCGCTCCAATATACCTGTTTTTCTTGAGACAACTGCGCCGCATTTGTCTTCGTGACAATATGCATCAGGAATAGACATACCCCTCACTGATACACTAGGGCTCTTAAGGTCGGGTGAGCCGGTGCGAGTGTTACTGTGACCTATACGTAATATAGCTATGGCCACTTCAATGTGTCTGTTGCGTGAGTCTATGGTGCATTGCCCGAATTGTGGTTTTATTACATGCAGTTTGTTGGCAGTCTGTTTGCTCCACTCTGGTTGCCGTGTTTTATGTAGTTGTTGCCTGATGTGTCGCTTGAGGTCTTTGTAAGCTAGTGTTGTTATATTGACCGCGTTTGGGAGCGCAACGCTGGCGGCAATTTCATCTGCAAGCTCATTTCCGGCGATGCCAGAGGGTCCTGTCACCCAACACCCAGTCACCTGAAGGTTTGAAGAATAGTGTAACATAATTACTTGAAAACAAATATAATCATGTGGTTTCTTCGAATATTTTCTGGATGAAAATGTATGTACGACGTTAGGCGAATCTATTTAAATAATGAACAAAAAATAGGGCCCTTGCACTCTGTGAAGAAGGATGACCTGCAAAGCTGCACGCAGTCAGAGCTGTGCACGAAATAAAACACGTTTGCTGTAAATTGCGAAAAGCATACTTTCTAGAAAATTAGCTGAATGAACCTTTGAAGGATCCAAGCTTTGTTCTCGCATACAAACATAGAGCTGCTGTGTCCCTCTCGCATTGTAATCACCTTATTCTTTGCAAAATACACAAACCTAATCCGCTCTACCACTAAGGAGTCCGGAAAGTCCCATTGGGCCGCGTAAAGTCCAGTGTAAGTTTTATACCACCACGACGTATATGTAGTCCATCAGTACGGGCATGAAATCGATAGATGCGCGTTCCCACCCAAGTCCTTCCTCCCACCATTCTCCACTACAAACCCGCGCACGCATAACCGAGGAATCGGTCATGTGCGCGTGCTTTGAATTGACAAAGGCGGATTACAATATCCTCTCAAAGCAACCTGAAGAAGTGATATTGGCTCACGCTGGCGTCCCAAGCGGGAAAGTTGCTATTCATCCAAGAGGGATTCACCGCTACTGGACAAGCTGAACTTGAAGCGGTGACGGCAGCGCCAGCAGCTTTCCGTTGTTTTTGCACCCGTCACCGCTTGTTTTTAGGCCAAGGCTTCATATTTGCTTTTTGTGCTGGAATGTTTCCCGTGCTGCTTAAAGTGAGCTCCTGCATCTCGCGCCGATCCACCGTGCCTGGCGCCTGTATTGAACCACGTGTCTGTGACGTCACAGTTGCTACTGAAACCGCTGCAAAACAAACGACGAGGCTTTTTCTTGCTATCCTAACGCTTGCACTGCCATGGCCTCATTTCTTTCGCAGATCACGGACTTATAACCGCGTGAGCCGCTACGACATGGTGTCAGAAGTTGTGTAATCCGCCCACCTTTAAGGCCATCGAAAAAAAAAGAGCCATAGAGACGTCAGCACAAAAAGTGACTGCAATGGGTACTGCACTACCACCACCCCCGCCTGGCCTACAGTAGCTCCCCCCGCTGGACTTTGACACTACCTCGGAGTGGCCGGTATGCATACACCACTTCGACGACTATCGATATGCGTCGGGCCTGAATGAGCGCTCAGAGGAGGCGCCAGTACACACTCTGCTCTACACCATGTTGCGGCAAACAAGGGACATCTTTTCTAACTTCAATCTTTGTGTAGAAGACTCGAAGAAGATTTAGGTGGTCAAAAAAGTTCGACGAGTACGTCATCAAGTAGACAAACGTTATTTACGATAGCGCTTGCTTTAAGAAGCGGCACCAGAAGCCAGGTGAGTCTATTGGCCAGTTTGTGGCGGCTCTACACGTCTTGGCGAAAAAATGCGACTTCGGAGAATTCAAGCAATGGCTCATTAGAAATCGGTTCGTCGTGGGCCTGAGGGGCGAACAACGTTCCGAGTTGCTCCAAATGGATCCGAAGTTGTCTCTCGCGACAGCTCTGGTGAAGGCCTGACGGAAAGAGACAGTTAAGCAGGAACAAGCAGAGTTTCGCAACTTCAACGAGGTTCGCCACAACACTCCGTGCAAGCCTTGTGACGACTTCTACGTCGAAGCAGTGGCCCGCTGCAGGAACCCACACCGCAGAGAGGAACCCCGGCCGACTCCAGCTCGTTCCGATGGACAGTGCATCTTCTGCGGCGGCCACTCGCACCCAAGAACAGAATGCCCAGTCAGGACACATAGGTGCTTCAACTGTGGCGTAAAGGGCTATTTGGCAAGGTGTGCCTCAAAAATAATTCTCCAGGCTACCAGCGAAAGGTACGAGTGTCATCCGTACAAAAGGACACTGGGGAAATTTCACTAGGCGAGGTCGAACCGCCTGGTGCCAAGGCACGTTACGTTCACGTATTGGTTAATGCAGTGCCGGATTTTGCAAAGGTTGACTCAGGGGCAGAGGTTTCCTTAATTCCAGCATCGTTTTCTGGACTTCCCACGAGGTTACAAAACGCTGCCGAGATTTTGACAGGCGCAAGTGGTGACCGACTTAATGTTCAGGGCAAGTTTCAAGTAGACATATTTTGGAAGGGACAAACTTCTCGCCAAACATGTTATGTCGTCAGTCCTTTGCGCCATGTACTGCTGGGTTTGCCATCTCTCGAAGCATTTGGAGTTATTAAGTTCACTGACTCTGTCGCTCAGCAAAACTCTGACTACGAGGTTTTGTGCCCTTAGGTTTTTGACAACTTAGGCACTATGCCCAGGAAAAATACAATCAGGCTCAAACCGGACGCAGTCCCATTTTCAATAAGCGCACAACGCAGGATTCTTATACCGCTTCAGGAACCGGTAAAGCGGGAGCTTGATAAGATGGAACGAATGGGCGTTATTCGGCCAGTAGAAGAGCCAAACGAATGGTGTGCCTCCATTGTTCCCGTTCAAAAGCCCTCGGGAGACGTAAGGATTTGTGTAGACCTTACGCAGTTGAACAAGTTTGTCTTACGAGAAAGGTATACCTAGCCCAGTGTAGACCAAGCACTAGGCTCGCTTGCCGGTGCCAAGTGGTTTTCCAAACTAGACGCAAATTCCGGCTTCCATCAGGTCAGACGTAGCAAGGCCTCAGAACTACTGATTACGTTGCTTACGCCGTTTGGACGGTACTGTTTCACTCGGTTGGCGTTTGGAATTACTTCAGCCACAGAGTATTTTCAGAGAAGACTGTCAAAAATCCTGGCGGGCCTTCCTGGAGTCGTTAACCTGATGGATGATATCCTCATATTTGGCGACAGCAAAAAATAACATGACTCTAGGCTATCTAATGTCTTAATTAGTTGGACCCAGTATAACGTAACGCTAAACAAGGCAAAGTTGCATTTGGGGCATGAGGCATCAGCCTTTTAGGGTAATTTGTACGTGAGGAAGGCCTACAGCCGGATCTGGCTAAACTCAGAGCCATTAAAGAGCCGAAGGCAACCCGGATATTTCACAGTTGCGCCACTGGTCGGCGACTCTGGCTAGTTTCGGTTTCCGAAATTGTGGCAATGGTATCGGTAGGGTGCAGCGGCGTGGATGTTCCTTCCCTCAGCGTTTCTTTCTTTCCACGCCGTGCATGCTTCGGCGCCTCCCACGCATGCGCAACAGCTCACCGGCGCCAATATTTTTTTTTCTTTCTCTCGGCGCCCGCGGCAGGCCAGTTCGGTGCGCGCGTAAGCAAGCCGGCGTGCGGCGTGCCTCCAGGGGCTGAAAGTTTCGCTGCAGTATAAAATACATTCGAATGTATTCTAAATATGGGGCCACGGAGGAAGGAGCGTCACCATTCCTGCGCAGCTCTGTGGTGCGGCAACACGGAGCGAAACAGTTCGGCCAAGTTTCTCGTCTTCGCCAAAGATGAGAGGTGAGCAAATTAGCTGTGTACACGTTATGGTAATTTCCAAAAAATCCGACCGATGGCACTCTTTTGTTTTTAAAATACTTCGCGGTTGCAACGGGAAGGTTTTGAGACATGTCAGTCGTCTTGGAGTGGAAACTAATTTGCAAATATATCCCAGCCTTGCAGGTACATAAAGTTTTATTAGAAGTAAACGCGCGTTCCACGCGCACACTCTTGCTCGAAAGGTGTATTTGAGGCGGCATGGCCGTGTTATGATTGCCTTAGTAACTGCTTGAACGTCGATTCATGATTCTTATCAATGTATTTTTATTGTTGTTTCATGGGTGGGTTTGAGTCTTTGTTGGGGACCCAAGTCGAGGAAGGTTTGAGAGTTCATTGGACGTTTCCTCTGGTGAATCTCCTCAAACCCTCCAAAGCCATCACGCTGCACCTGCTCACAAAGAAGGCAAGCTCAACTGTACGCTCTTGTTGTCATTGACTGCGTACCTATTACCACGGCGATTGTTGGCGTGGGGGGTGGTGTGCCCTGACCAATTCTTCCTGTGCCATTTTGCTCCAAAAACGGATATTTGCGGGAAAACTGCTGCCAAGCATTGCTTCAGTGCTCCGAAAAATCTGGCGTAATACCCCGGTGCCACTCGATTCGCACAGGGATCAGTGGAAGGCCAAGCCGAAATGCATGCGTTGTCTGTGGCGACCATTGCAAGCGTTTTGCTCATTAAAAACAAAAACAAAAAAACTAAGTATCATTGGCGGTTTTGCTCGTCCATCTAACGTGCGAGCCCGCGCCTTGTCATCTTATCGCAAGTGGGCTTGCTGTTCCTTAGTTCTAACTTAGAATCGTCATGCCGTATCGGACAGGATGCGATAATAGGCGCGGCCTAGACATGAGCTAGAGAGTAGCTTGTGACAACCTAGCCGATATCTGCAAGTGTATGAGCACGGTACATTAGGCTCACAATACAGGGACGGTTTTTTTCTGCTCGTCTTTGTTGTTGTTGTATCCGTTTATTTTATACAATTTTCAAAACTGCCTTGGATGGCATGGCAAAAGGCAAACAAAACTGCCTGACGGGGCCCTGCGACCCGTAAGAATCAGAGGAGCAGCGGGATTACAAGGAACAACAATTTGAGGAAGAAGATAACAAAAATAAACAAACAAAACAAAAATACAAAAAGCGAGTTACATCCGTTCCCCAAAATAAAATGAAAGGTGCGCACTGGCGTAATCATACCAGAACAAAATATGAACATACAATTGATATTGGAACCAACAAAACAAAAAACACAGCAATCACAATGCACACATCCTTCAGGCACTGGAAAGTGACAAAGTTAGAGCGCTAACAACTGCTGTCAGCGGTAATTTTTATTTGCCTCAACAATTTTTCTTTCATAACTTTAGATACCTTGTTTGGGCTACGATATCGAATGATGTCAAGAATATCAGGACACTGGTTGAGGAGGTGAGGAATGTGCCATTTTAACCTTTGATCCCCATAGCCTGTCCGGGAACGGCATTGTTCTATCAAGCACGTTCTCAGTTCATACGGACTTCTATGTACATGATAGTTTAACTCAAACAATGTTTCATTAGTATTATACTGGCGGAGTACTTCCAGGGATAATTTTTGGGTGTAAAGTTGCCGTACTGGTAGTATTTCATGTTTGTTAAAGTATGCTGCGCAGCTTGCGGAATACTTTAGGTTTGCAATTGCACGTATGGCTCGTTTTTGAAGTATTGTAAGGTTATTTAGGTTTGTTTGCGTTGTGGTGGACCACACTAAAGAGCAATAATTTAATCGCGAATGAAAAAGCGCGTAATAAACTTGACGTTTTGCACTCGTAGGCAGGTAGTATCTCAGCCGGTTTAATACACCCACAGCTCGACAAAGGTTTTTTCTAAGGGAAGTTATGTGTGGTGTCCATGAAAGGTGTTCAACAAATGTTACACCAAGGAAAATTAAATCTCCCTCCCCTCCGCCGCCCCCGGTAATGGGACTGTTCACGGGGTATTAAAATAAAAGTCGGTGCGTTCAATTTGTGTTGCGATTGTGTTCTTTGCTATACGACGTGGTTGCGCATTATTTTTGTACGCAGACATAATCCAGCAGTGAGTGCTCAATAGTGCAGTTATTATGTTGCAACAGTTTTTTCTCGCTGCATTTTGTTGGTGTGAACATAATTTTTGGGCAGTGTATGCAGGTAATGGCAGGGTTAACGCTTTCTTTCAGAGTTTGCGTTAACTGCCAAAAATGCAGGCCTTGAAGCATACCTGTGCGGGCTTTCTTTTAATTTACAGGTTCCCGACTACTGTGTCTCTGAACTGAAACGAATTTCTTGAATGTCAAAGAATATTCCTGTCTCGAGGCGAGCCCAAGAAATAAGTGTACATTGAGTGGACGGTCCTGCCAAGTTCTTTTGTTCTCCCGCCGAAATGTGCGCGAAAAAAATCTGTATAGTGACTAAAACTTTCGAAGTTCTGCTTGCGTAATCAGTTATTGTGGACCTAAATGTGTATCTCGCACGTTTTTTTTCCTATTGTGCAATGTCGTATGCCTAAATTTGCATGTCATAATTTTGCTTAGAGTCCAATAGTGTGTTCATAACATGTACGTGCAATATATGAGTGCGGTGCATGTTTCTTCATGACTTGGAATCAAAGATTTCTTTATATAAATTTCGAATAAAAGAAAACCGAAAGGAGGAGCAGGAAGTGGTTGTTGGGGGTGGGGGAAGGGGGGATAGAGGCCGGTAGCTGTCTGGTGCTTCGCCGACACCTCAACCGGCGGAACGGAAGCGAGAGGGGGGGCAGTAAAAAGAGTGGAGGAGGAGGGATGGAGGAAGAGAGGGAGAATATTAGTTCGGCACGCGACCCTTTTTTGTAGCACGCACCCGTCCCTGCAGACAGGGGAAACGCGCGGCACACAGTAACTCGCCCAGGGAACATCACCACGAACCCCCCGCACGGGGCACCTTGAGTATTCATGGTGACGGTGTTGGCGACACCGCGGACCCCGAGCCCCCAACATAAACTGTAACCTACCGTGGTGATGTGTTTAAAGGTGAAGGGTAGAAGCCTCAAACGGTGGCCGTCGGAGCCCAGGTCAAGCTCCGGCAGATGGGCTCCCTGTCTGTCTACCAGGCAGGGAGCTCCGGGACCTCTCAGGCTATCAGGGTAAGGTTTGAGAAGAAAGTACCCCCGTCCCCTGCTTCTATTACATGTCATATGGTAAATCGTAAAACCCCCCCAAACATGATCGGCCCCTGAAAAGGGGCCGCACCGAAGGTTCATTTCCGCCACTCCCAACCCTCAGTCTTCCAAAGCCCGATAACTGCCCCCGTTTTTTGGTGTTGGAATCCTGGAGTCCTGGTTGGAGTCCTGGCACAGTGACCAAGAAAAGCCTCTTGCATCACAGTCCGTGTTCCTAGTATCAAAATTTCTGGAGGGCATCATTGGTGACAAATATAAGGCCAAAAAACAAAGAACTGGAGAAATCCTGGTTGAAGTACACAACCAACAGCATGTGAAGCCTCTTGCATCACAGTCCGTGTTCCTAGTATCAAAATTTCTGGAGGGCATCATTGGTGACAAATATAAGGCCAAAAAACAAAGAACTGGAGAAATCCTGGTTGAAGTACACAACCAACAGCATGCAAAGATCCTCCTTGAACAAACCCGCATAGCCAATCTTGAAATCAGGGTGACACCCCACCGGAGCCTGAACAGTACTCAAGGTGTCATCTAGGAAGTAGACCTGATGAATGAGACAGATGCTGACCTGCTGGAGGGCCTGAGAAATCAGGGCATGACAGCTGTGAGGCGCGTAACTATGAGGAGGGATGACAAAGTGGTTTCGACTAAGCACATTATCCTTACTTTTGACCGGTCCACACTCCCAGAGTACGTCAATGCAGGTTTTGACGTACTCTGCCACCTGCCGTGGTCGTCTGACCTGCGCAAAATGCGCTCAGCATGATCATCCATCCGATAATTGTCCATCGTCAACCCTCACCTGCGCCAACTGCCAGGGACCCCATGCCGCCTACTCTCGAACGTGCGAGAAGTTTAAGCAGGAGAAGGCGATTATTAATGTGAAGGTAACTGAGAACATCACCTTCCCAGAGGCGCGAAAGAGGTTCGCTTCTTTCCCCCTGGGGAGGTACGCCGACACGGCTCACCGGGGGGCGGAGCGGCGTCTGGTTTCGGCGGGGACCCAGTACCGCGAGTCGGACTTGGCCCCGCCCCCGCCCCCCCCCAGGGTTGCCCCAGGCAGCCCAACCAGCCACTGCACCGCTCGCTCACCCAGCAGCGGCTGTGGTGGCAACAACATCTGTTGGGGATGCCGCTGCATCCACTGCTTCCTCTCCACCGGCCCAAAGCACATGCAAGGGCACGGAGATGGAGACGGAGGCAGTCGCAGTGACCTCCTTCTCGCCTCACTGCCTGTGCCGTCTGTCGTGCCCCCCACGCCTTCGGCACTGGCAGCGCAGGCAAAGAACACCCGAAAGGGTACCACGCCAAGGGGGCCCAGTCCGCTGGGCACCCCCTTTCCTTCAGATGACGACATGGACGTCGAGCCCTTCCGGCTTTCATCGCAGCTGAAGGAACGGGCTGCGACGTCCAGGTCAGTAGAGAAGGTCAGAAAACCCCTCCCAAGAGTCCAAGCCCCGAAAGACCCTACATAAACAGTCACACTCCAGTAGCTCTGAACACATAATAATGGGAAGAGAAAACATAGTTCAATGGAACTGCAGAGGCCTTCTGAGTAATCTTGACGACGTGTATGAGATTCTGCATACCAAACAGCCGAGTTTAATGTGTGTCCAGGAAACATATCTGAATTCCAAACACACAAATTTCTTGAATAGTTACCTGGTATACAGAAAGGACAGGGATGGCTGCACACACTCTTCTGGCGGTGTGGCCATAATCGTCCGAAAATCCTTAGCATGCCACCCTGTCACTTTAAACACTATCCTTGAGGCTGTAGCAATACGCCTAATAATATTTAATAGGTTGGTAACGGTATGCTCCGTATACATTCCTCCTGATGTTGCACTTACGAGCTCTGACTTCGAGGCGCTGGTTGACCAGCTGCCCGAAGCATACATCCTTACAGGCGACTTTAATGCTCACAACTCCCTTTGGGGCTCTTCCAGAACGGATGCCCGAGGTCGCCTGATAGAGAAATTCCTAACATCTTCTGGAGCATGCCTTTTCAACGAGAAACAGCCTACATACCATAACATAGGACACAATACATACTCAAATCTTGACTTGGCTATTGGTTCGGCAATTCTCTTTCCATGTCTTAAGTGGGGAGTGGGCACTGACCCATATGGCAGTGACCACTTCCCCACTTCACTAACATATATAGGTAACGGCCCAAGCAGTTCTTCTTCCCATAATAGGTTCAATGAAGCACGAGCTAACTGGAACACATTTACAGAGACATCAAAACTACACCACACATCCATAGCACACCTACACGTTGAAGAAGCTACCCAACTCCTCACGGCGCACATCCTCGACGCCGCCGAAAAGTCCATTCCCCACGCCTCTGGTGCCCTGCGCAACCAGCGGAGGCCGTGGTGGAATGAGGACTGTAGGCGGGCGCGAGAGGCCGAGAACAAGGCGTGGGGTGTCCTTCGTCGGTACCCCACGTCGGGTAACCTCATTTTGTTCAAACGGGCCAAGGCGTTAGGAAAACGTGTGCGCCGTGAGGCGAAACGAGAGAGTTGGCACACCTTCTTGACATCCATTAATTCATACACAGACACACACAAAGTCTGGACACGTATACGCAAGCTCAAAGGACAACAGACACACAGCCTGCCCCTGGTTAGCACAACAGGGGACACACTTGAAGACCAGGCTAACACGCTTGCACAACACTTCGAACACGTGTCCACTTCAGCACACTACACGAACACTTTCATGAAACACAAAACAACTGCAGAAAAAAAGCCCTTACAAGACAAAGACAGATCAAAAACGTCTTACAACTCTGAATTCACTCTCTATGAGTTGAGGGCTGCCCTGAGCTCGTGAAAACCTTCAGCTCCAGGCGCAGATACGATTACATACACCATGATACAACACCTACACCGAGACACTCTTGAAACACTCTTGCACCTATACAATAAAATGTCGCTTTCGGGGCACATTCCACGCTCTTGGAGGGAGGCCATAGTAGTGGCTGTCCTAAAGGAAGGGAAGGACCCTTCCTCTCCAGCCAGTTATCGTCCCATTGCCCTGACAAGCTGCCTGTGTAAGCTCTTCGAGAAGATGATAAACAGGAGACTCGCGTACTTCTTAGAGTACAATGGTCTTCTCGAGAGCTGCCAGGCGGGCTTCAGGGCGGGACGATCTACCAACGATCAACTCGTTGCGTTAGAGTCTTATATCAAAGATGCTTTCCTCCACAAGCAGTACTGTATGACAGTATTCTTTGATCTTGAAAAGGCGTGCGATACTGCTTGGAGGTATGGTATCCTCATCGATCTGAAATCCTTTGGCATAACAGGTAACATGATAAATACGCTTTCCAGTTACATGTCCGAGAGGACGTTTCGCGTGCGACTTGTAACTGCACTCTCTAGGGTGCATGTGCAGGAAAATGGAGTGCCACAAGGTGGAGTTTTAAGTTGCACCCTTTTTATTGTGAAAATGAATTCCTTCAGGAAGGCATTGCCACCGTCGATTTTCTGCTCCATTTATGTAGACGACGTACAATTATCCTTTAAGTCTTGTAACCTGTCTGTCTGCGAGCGCCAAGTCCAGCTTGGTGTTAACAAGCTAGCTGGTTGGGCAGACAGCAACGGTTTTCAATTTAATCCAGGGAAGTGCACTTGTGTCTTGTTTTCCAAGAGGCGTGGCATCCGGCCGGATCCAGACATTCAACTCCACGGTGTCTCGATTCCTGTCAAAAAGGAACACAAGTTTTTAGGTATAATATTTGACGAAAAGCTCACATTCATCCCACACATAAAACAACTAAAACATAAATGCTTAAAAACAATGAATATCCTGAAAGTTCTCTCGCACATCTCTTTTGGTGCTGACAAACAGCTTCTGTTGCGTGTTTTTACCGGCTTGATAGGCTCACGATTGGACTATGGCAGCGTTGTCTATGGGTCAGCCACTAAAACATCCCTCAGAATGCTGGACCCTGTGCTTCATCTAGGGCTCCGCTTGTCCTGTGGCGCCTTTCGGACTAGTCCAGTCGAAAGCCTGTATGTAGAGTGCAACAAATGGAACCTACAACGTCAGCGAGCATACACAGACCTCCTCTATGCTTTTAAAATTTCATCCATGCCTCACCATCCTTTTAAATCAGTTTTTTATGATACCTCTATGGCTGAACTCCTTCTAAATCGACCATCGTTCTCTGCGCCCTTCTCTTACAGAGTTAGAGAGGAAGCGTCAGAGCTTGCTGTCTCCTTTTTAGATACCATCCAAAGTTCTGTAACAGATCACATAGCGCCATGGCATCTCCGCCCTGTCTCATGCGACACATCATTCACACTTGTGGATAAAAACCGAGCTCCCACATGTGCAATTCTGCAGCATTTCTTGTATTTGCAGCAGAAGTATGAGTGCTCTGAATTTTATACGGACGCCTCTAAGACTTCCACCTCGGTGTCCTGCGCGGTGCATGGGCCCGGCCTTAGTGTCACTAGAACTTTTAACACTAATACAAGTATCTTTACGGCAGAGGCCTATGATGTACTTCTGGTTGTTAATCATATCCTTCAAAGCCACATCCCACAATCCATTATATATACAGATTCTCTCAGTGTTGTGCGGGCGTTGTCGTCAACAAAGTCCTCAAAAAATCACGTTATAAATTTAATAGTCAAGGGTATTATGTCTCTGTATGTACGCAAATCTGAACTGGTTGTTTGCTGGGTCCCTGGCCACTGTGGTATAGCCGGGAACGAAGCAGCGGATCGAATGGCTGCTGCTGCTACACTCTCGAATGCAGTAGACATAACCACATTACCCTACACCGACGTGAAACCACACATCAGGCAACAACTTCGCAAAATATGGCAAACACACTGGAGTGAACAGACAGACAACAAGTTACACGTAATAAAACCACACTTGGGACCATACACCACCGACACACGCAATAGATACACTGAAGTCGCCTTGGCCAGATTACGGATAGGGCACACTCATGCAACACACTCGCACCTTCTCACCGGGTCTCCAAGACCTCTGTGCAGCAGGTGCGGAGAGGCCCTATCCGTGATGCACATCCTCATACAATGTAAGGCACTCGACACTACACGACGCAAACACTTTCCCAAACTACACACACGACATGTTCCACCACACCCGTCATACTTCTTAGGAGACGATGCCATGTTTTCTGTTCAACGCACCTTTCCGTTCCTATCAGAAGTTCACTTTTTACAACTCATCTCATACCACTCATAGTTTTACCCCTGGACCTATACACCAGCCACCTTATTTATTTTTTAACCACTCTTGTTCTTCACCCTGGCCCTTTATACCAGCCGTGCTCATAGCTTTTCACTGATTTTATTTCTTGTTCTCTCCTCATCAAATCACTTTGTGTTTGGCGCTCTTTGCCCATGTCGGCCTTGCGCCAATAAAATCAAACCATCATCATCATCATCACCACGAACCCAGGGGTGCGCCAGGAAAAGATCAGAACCCCGGTAAGTGGGTCACCAGATTAGGTCACTGTGAAGGTGAGCAGATGGTTTCTGAGGGCCTCGAGTGGCGCGAGCGCAAGACCAGATGGTAGCCGAGGGGGTAACTACGCCTGTGCCGCCGCCGCCGCCGCAACAGTCGCTAGGTCTGAACTGAAAATAATGTTTGTGTAACGCTCCAATTATATCGCCACAACGACAACTATTCGACACCTTAAAGCGCACTATTACCTACATGTTTTATTCGTTCAAATATTAAACGCGTTACTGCACACACATACCAAACGACGGGAGGCGGCTAGTCCGAGGCATCGCCGCCACTCGTACAACTTTCGCGCCTGGTGCCATTGCCGAGCGGCCCATGAGCCACCACCGGCGCGCAATTTGGGCGAGCGTCGGTTGCTGCGGCCAGCGGCTCGGCCTGGGCCCCGGCTGCCGCGGAAAAAATGAGGTCAGCAGCGTCTGCCACGTCACCAACCCCCTTTCACCTATCTCCTCTCGTTGCCATGACGATAAATGCAACGTTTTTCACACGCCACGTACCACTAGGTGAGGATTTGGCGCTGTTGGCGCGAATTGCGCTGGGACCACGGTGGATGCTACAGAGGCCGCCCGTTTTCGCGCAGTGCTCTGGGCGTGGCCAATCACCGATGCCGTTTTTTGCCCACCTTAGCGCAAACCACTGCCCCGCTACGGGCGGTTTTTCAGAAACAGGCTGATTAGGTTCGGGGTCCAGCTGAGAACACTGCTTTCAATAGCTTGAATGCTCTTATGTCCTCGGGAAAATGTAAGACCATGTACGATCCGCGACTTCCCACGATTCTTTCGGCCCTTTTCGTTTGGTATAGCTGCCATCCTTTTTCAAATACAATCTAACGGCGAGCGCCGCGTGATAGCGTTCACTTCAAGGTCATTGACCAAAAAAGAGCCGCGCTATGCACAAGTCGAAAAGGAAGCACTACCGTTTACATGGGCTGCCGAAATATTCGACGAATACATATGAGGTATCGATGTTACGTTGGAAACAGACCACAAACCGCTCGTTTCGGTGCTCGGTAAAATGACTATTGATTTGTTGACGCCAAGGGTGCAGAGCTTCAGAATGAGGCTGATGCGATATCAGCTCCATATTGTGTATGTTCCCGGCAAAAGCTTGATAACGGCGGACGCTCTTTCGCGCGTGCCGATGGAAGCAGATAAACTCACCGGTGAACTAACCGTCTCGGAAGTGTCGTCGTTTGTTAAATGTTGTGTTCAAGGGCTTCAAACTGACAATAATTTTGTTAACAGAACACGTAATGCTGAAAAGACTGACGTTGTTTGTCAAGACTTTCTGAGGTTGCGTCGCCAAGGCTGGCCCAAAACAATAAAAACTTCCTTCCTATCTGGTTTACTACTGGCAGGAACGGGCAGTAATTGCCGCATTCAATGGCATATTCCTAAAGGGGTCTAGATTGGTAGTACCTCAAAGCCTAAGATAAGAAGTACTAGCAAAGCTAAATGTTGGGTATCAGGGCATTTAAAAGACAAGAGCATTGGCGAAAGAATTAGTTTGGTGGCCAGGCCACGGCGAACAATTAGCGCGGCAAGTAAAAGAATGTGGTACATGTGCGAGCTTCGTCACACCGAGCTGTGAGCCTTTGATCTCAATCTTAACGCCACGTTTCGCGTGGGAACGAGTTGGCGTCGACTTATTTTCATTAATAACTGTCATTACTTGTCGTAGTCGACTACCTGTCAGGGTTTCCGGAAGTAGCCCTCCTTCACTCAACAAAAACTGGTGCGGTAATAGAAAGGCTAGAAAGTATTTTTGCACATCATGGCATTCCGGAGACCGTGGTCACGAATAACGGACCGCAGTTTTCTTGTACAGAAAAACTGTGTTGGTGCGGGCGTGTTGGTACATAACTGAATAAAGAAAAACAGCGCTAAAACGGGACAAAAGAACGTGGAAGCAACGCCCAGTCTTGTCACGTTCTTTTGTCCCGTTTTAGCGCTGTTTTTCTATATTCTTGTACGGAGTTGGAGAAGTTTGCGGATGATTATGGCTTTTGTCACGTCACTTCAAGCCCTAGGTACCCTCAGGCTAATGGGGAAGTAGAACGAATGATGCAAACAATTAGGCGCCTGATACTCAAATTCAAGGACCCATACCTGGCTCTTCTGGCCTAGAAGGAAACCCCATGTATCCTCGGCTCTAGCCCAACGGAAATACTCATGGGCTGGCGACCTCGGACAAGAGTTCTAATGTCACCGCAACTGCGTGATCCAGTGCACCCCCCGTTGCTTGCTCTTGCGGCCAGAGACATAGCCAACAAGAACTTGCAAGCCCAGCACTACAGCAAACGCCACAGAGCCAGGGAATTGAATAAACCTAACATCAGGTGAATGTGCGTGGGTAACTGACACAAAAACTAGAGGAAAGGTGCTAGCGACAGCCGCCACTCCACGTTCCTATGTAATACGAACCGAGGAAGGGGTTACGCTTCTACATAACGGACGAATGCTGAACCGCTTGCCACAACAGGGGAAGCGTGAAGGCAGCTACACGTTTCCAACTGAAAGCGAGTCAGCCGAATTGGTTTCCACTGAAAGGGAGCCACCCACCGCATCATCTCCAGCGTCAGTGCCTCCAGATTCAGAAGCTGGGATTCAACGTACATACCGTCAGCTTCAGTGACTGTGACCAGGACTGATAGAGTAGTTAGGCGACCAGTTCGCTACGGTACTGATGAATGCGATTTCTTTCGTGGTTTCTCACCACTAAGGGTTCTTGATTTTGTTTATAAGTTGGGGTTCTAAATGCCACGCGCAAATAAAAAAAAACAAACGCTTTTCTACTGTGAAAAAGGGCGGATGTGCTGAAATGTTTGCCGTGCCGCTGAAAGTGCACTCCTGCATGACGTGCCGATTCACCGTGCCTGGCGCCTGTATGGAACCACTTGTCAGTAGCGTCACAGTTGCTACTTAAACCGCTGCGAAATAAACGGCGGGGCTTTTATTGCTTGCCTATCGACTCTACTGCCATCGCCTCCTTTCCTTCGCCGATCACGGACTGTAGCGGCGGGTGCCGCTATGACCCTCTTCTTCCTCCAAACAAACGGCATCCATACGCGTCATAGCGATTAAAAACCTGAAAACCATTCAGCTCTATATTCGCGTACAAACATTTGGCGGCACATTTCCCTTCCCCATCGTAGGCATCTTACTGCCTGCGTAAGAGTTCTGTGTAACGCAGTAACCCACATCCACACCTCTCTCGATTAGTAGGACAACCTACTAACTGCATTCAGCCAATAAATTTCGACATTTAAATATCCCACCCGCGCAAACGGGATTTCATTGGTAGCAGCACGAAGCCTAGCTTTGTGTGCACGTCCCCCTTTTTCCACCCACAAACCATGCACGCATAAACCGCCAACCGGTGATGGCGAATTACATAAGAAAAATGCCGTTCGGAAGGCCTTCCAAGCTGGTAATAACTATGGCCTTAGTGATCACGCCATCGTTCCAACTGGGCAAGTTTCTGTTAAACCGGGAATGATTCGCTGCTATGTGGCAAATGGGAATTTGAGCAGAAAAGGTGTCGGTAGGTTTCGATTGATTGAGGGTGCAGCTCTTTGGCAGCCGTTACCCAGGCTTCGCGGGAGAAGCATCTACCTATGTCCTCGTAACCGCGGTAACCGCGTGAGCGAACGCAGCAGCGACAAAAAAAAGAAAACAGGAAGGAACGTCCAGCGAAGGGTGAGGTGCAGTACGATACGTGCGGATAAGGCGTCATGAGTCTCATTGCCGTTCCCTCACACGTCTCATACATCGCCACGAAGGAGTGCGCTCCGCTGAAACTTTCTCCAGACGCTGTTCCATTCTCCGCTAATCTAAACAACGTGACATTTGTGCGGGAGGTTCAAACGCGATTTGAAACATGCTGGCGAGGGGTGGCGCCGTGCTGCGTGGTAGCAGCAGAGTAGCGCCTTCGTGCGTTCGCTGATCAGGCGAACACTTCCTGAGACGCAGCAGAAATGTGCGCGACCGAGAAGACTGCAGCTCGCGCTGTGCACAGATTTCCTGTAATGGAGTATAGTAGTCGTCAGTGCATTTCTTTACACCCATCTGTGCTTCTGTTTATTTTGTGCCCTCACATAATAAACGTACTATCACCATTAACTACCGACGGCGCAACTTGCCAGAGGGACATCGGTGGAGGCGAGCGGAAACATAGTTGTAAAATAGGTATCAGCGATGGTGAGCAGGAGTCTCGGAGGGGCCTCGAGTAAATCGATGATACCGCAATGAAAACGTGGTGGTTAGAAACATACGGCCTTGCCGTAAAGAATTGCCATGTGCTTCTGCTGCACAAATACTTGTGTTTACGTTACAAGATCTACTTGCTTCAAACTTTGGTCAATGCGCAGCACAATACAACAAAGTGAGAGTTTTTGATGCATCCATGGGAAAACTCGGCAGCCCCATTTTTATCCTACAGATAGAAATACAGCAACATTCCCGTTTTCGTGTCCTGCTTTTATTGAATTGTGAGTAACGCAAATCAAACTAAACCGAGCTAGGGGCCATGGTGCTATAACATCACAATGAGTGTATGTGAATGCGTATAAAAAGAAGACTCCATGCAGTCACTTCGTTCCTAATTTTCTTCGAGACAGGAAATAAAATTGATGGATGGTTTCAAAAGAGATTAGTTGTGGATGTATCATTAAAACCGGTGTAAAGGAATCGTAATCCATTGATGTGATTTAGGAGGCATGTAGAAGGTCTACATCATTTTGCTGGTGCGCTAAGCACCATCTGTCGCACTCTACATAAAGACTCTGAACAGGACTAGTATGGAATGCGCCACATGAGAGGCGAAGCCCCAGGCAGCACTGGGTCATCAATTTCAAGGGCTGTTTTCGTGGCTGACCAATAACCAACACTTGTCTAGTCCAACCGATCCCTACCCATGCAGCGTAAAGGCGAAGCAGCAGTTCTGTAACTGCACCGTGTGATTTGTGAGATAGAACTTTTAGAATATTCATGGATTGTATGTTAGGGATGAATATTAGTTTTTTGTCAAACAACACAGCCAAAAAATTGTGTTCCCTTTTTAGAAGAATCGCGTCACCATTCAGTTTTTGTCAGGATCAGGCCGGAATCTGCGCCTTTTTGAGCAGACAACAGAGGTACATTTGCAGGATTAAGCTTGAAACCATTTTCATTTCACTCACGGGATTGACTAAAAATATCATTCTTTCATCTGTGAAAACAACTAAGAAAAAGCATTCTGCGAGCTGCAAAAACGCCTGCAAAGTCCACCCGTCCTCGCTCATTTCGACGAAAACGCCCAAACAGAAATGCACACTGACGCCAAGGATATAGGCTTGGGTGCTGTCCTCGTCCAAAAGCAAAGTGGTTGCGAAAAGGTAATCGCTTATGCCAACCGTGGTCTGTCGAAGGAGTAGAAAACTACTGTACCTCTGAGAAAGCGTTCCTGGCTATTATAAGGGTGGTTTCAAAATTTCGGCCATACGTTTATTAAAGACCATACAAGGTTGTGACAGACCACCATGCGCTGTGTTGGCACGCCAATTTGAAGGACCCCTCTGCTCGTCTTGGGCGGTGGATCTTGCGCATGCAGGAGCTCGACGTTACAGTCGTCTATAAATAAGTCAGAAACACTCCGACGCCGACTGCCTGTCCAGCACCCCCCGACCCCCACCGCAAGACTCTGATGAAGACAGCGCGTTCTTCGGAATCGTAATGGAGAGCGACCTAGCCGCCCCGCAGCGTGCCGACCCCGACGTACGCCTAATAATAGATTACATCAAGGGATGCAACGTCGCTGTTCCTAGGACTTTCAAACGCAACTTACCAGCATTCACCGTGACAAACTCCATCTTCGTGAAGAATTTCGGCCCCGGAACAAGAACGGAGTACCTTCTTGTAATACCCGCAGACCTTCGCGACGAAATTTTGGAAGCGTGCCACGACGACCCGTCTTCCGCACATCTCGGCACAGCTCGCAGTATTGGAAAAATCAAGGCAAGATATTACTGGCCCCACTTTAGCTCTGACGTCACCCACTACATCTGGAGCTGTCGTGACGGCCAACGACGGAAACCTCCCCTGACGAGGCCCGCCAGACTTCTGCAGCTGTTTGCCGTCCCATTGAGGCCTTCCCAGCATATTGGAATGGACCTTCTGTGCCCGTTCTCTAAGTCATGATATGAAAACAAGTCGTTTTGCGTAGCAACAGAATACATGACGCGCTACGCAGAGACCACTGCTCTTCCGAGGGGGACTGCCCAAGAAGTCGCAAGGTTCGTCATAAGTCAAGTTGTGCTGCAACATGGAGCCCCTGAAGTTCTAATCACGGACCGCAGAACGGCGTTTACATCTGAGCTGATGCAAGGAATCTTACGCTACACCAAAACAGATCACTGAAGAACGACGGCCTACCACCGCCAAACGAACGGACTAACGGAACGTTTCAACACAAAAATTGCTAATATGCTGTCCATGTACTGTCGGGAGCAAAAGTCTGAATTCCACGCGAGCGGCGGCCGAAAGGCATTGCAGCGCCACCCTGCGAGAGCTCGCCTGCTGCGAGACACCGGCTGTAGGGCCTATCTTAACTGCACGCATGTTCGTTCGACTCATTCGATAAAAGCAGTCGCGAAGCGACACGCTTCCTTAAACCAGTTTGAGACTATTGTTTTGCGGTGCAGTCGCAGATAGCAACTACTTTCGATGTGCAACGCTGATAAAGAGTGACGAAAAACTACCCGTTCAACGCATCAGTGCCCGCTTACTGCCACTCACTGAAACCGTATCGCAAATGCTACACGCCGACGGAATTGCCCAGTCGTAAATGCTAGACACGGCCGAAGCGACACCGTTCGGTCTTTCCGTGAACAAAAAGCGTATCAGACTCGTGCGAGCAAACGAACATGCGTGCTGTTAAGATAGGCCCTACAGCCGGTGTCTCGACAGCAGGCGAGCTTTCGCAGGGTGGCGCTGCAATGCATTTCGGCTGCTGCTCACGTGGAATCCAGACTTTTGCTCCCGACAGTACGTCGATGTTGAACATAAAACCTGGGACGAAGTGCTCCCATATGTCACGTTTGCGTACAGCACGGCTATCCAAGAAGCTACACAGATGACTACGTTCGAGCATGTCTTCGGAAGACGGCCGACTGCGATACTTGACGCCATGCTTCAGCACGTAGAAGACGACGACCTCAACCTCGACGTCCATGGATACCTTCAGCGTGCGGAGGAGGCCCGCCAGCTCGCCCGAGGGCGTACAACTGACCTGCAGCGGGTGGATGCCGGCCGTACAACCTCCGACGCCGAGACGCCGAGTACAACCAAGGAGATCGTGTGTGGGTTTGGACTCCCATCCGACGACGCGGACTGGGTGAGAAGCTTCTACGACGCTATTTAGGACCCTACCAGATTCTATGTCGTGTGTGCCAACTTACCTACGAATTCATCCCCGATGGTGATTTCTGCACATCACGACAACGCACGCGACCAGATGTCGCTCCTGTGGTTCGCGTAAAATCTTTCTACGCACGATGACCGACCTTTTTTTTATTTTTTCTTACTGCCGCTTATGTTAGAATTGGGTCGATGCATTCTTAGAGGGCGGTTAAAGCCACAAACCATGCATTGGGTTTGTTTATTTATGTTTTGCCCGTGATCGGTTTTCCGATATGCCACAATTCTCAGAGGAGTGGCGAATCACACATTTTATGGGCCTTGTTTAGAGATGCGTGCTGAGGAGCTTGAAAATATTACACGATAGAAACTGTTTTTAAGATTGACTTCAATTTCGCTCAGTAAATATAAAAAATATAACTATCTCTCGAAAAGTAGGCAGCTGGAAACAAAAAGAATCCCTGATATCCACACAAAAGCCTACAGGATATAGATGAACCGAATACAGATGTGTACTTACAATGCACAAGCTTTCCTTTATCTTCCTGATGGAGTCATTCAAATCCGGAACATTGCTTCTTACATATTAGCTTGCTTCCATTTTTTTGCCACACAAAATTACACCATCTTCCCTTGGGGAACCATGAGGATGATGCGAAGCATCAGGGATGTTCCGTGTAGGTTCCTTTGTGTTGCCGTTATGTTGTTTCATTTATCGAACCAATGGGAACGTAGTATGAAACCTCATGTAGAGACAGAGAAATGTAGAGACGGCGAGAAGACCGAAACCCGTGTTGCCTGACCAAGCATCTCCTTGTTCTCTTTATTGCGTGCTCATGCTTCTACGCGGCTGTCCGCCCTCTTGTTCCTCTTCTCTGGTTGAGCTGCAAGGCGCGTGGCGCTTCCCACCAAAGCTTTTCCGCAGAAAATGTAACATCCCTATATATATATAAAAGGAAATTTAACATCCCCCTCTAGAGTTTTCCGTCCGTCGTTTCCGCTGACGCTCAGCCTCGCATGCCTTCGTTGTATCAGTACCTTCTTGACGTAGTTTGAGGGAGTGAAGGACATAGGGCGCGTTTGTAACACATGTTCCCGTCTCGGTTTGTAGCGCAGTGGGAAGAGCGCCACGTACCTCCCGTTGCGGCCAGAAAGTCATGGGATGGAAACCGCAAAGCGCCTAAGTATTTCTTTTTATAGTGGACTGCGCTGACGTCCGCCCAAACCCTGACGGGGTTGAAGAGAAGCGCATGCGCAGTAGAGTGCGGACGGCGGACAACAACGAGGGAGGGAGGGACACAGCACCAAGGATGAGATGCTTCGCATCTAAAAAAAATTGAAAGAAAGTAAACACCGTCACCAAATTAGTTTAAAATCATCCTGCTGGTGCGCCCTTGAACAATGGCCTGTGTGCACGCCGTGACAATTTGCCCCTGTCCTGGACTGCTCTAGGAGGCATCGCATGGTGGCAATGCCTTTCTCGAACGAAGATTTTATTGAATAGATCGCTAAGAAATAAACCAATTGAGTAGCTGGCCTCTAATTTTACTTCTCTGAAAAGGGGCCATTGTTCAATTTTATATGTTTGAACCGCCTTTTAACAACAGAAAGCACAATACTTTCATAACTGATTACTTCTATGATTAGGGGTGCCCATTTCTCGGTGAATGTTAAGTGACCATGCATACTCTAGTTAGCTGCACAACTAGTACGTCGGCATGTTTATTCCGATGAACGTATTTCTCTCCATATAAACAGAGAGGCGACCGCTTCAGCTATCTGGCGCTGTAATGTACACAAAACGGCTATTGGCGCAATTTTTCAACATCTGTGTGTGCTAGTTTGCGAATTCTCTTCAGAATTTTACCTTTCCAAATACAGCCGTCCCAAAGCTAAACGAGAAGAAGAACAATCAAGACCAATCCAAACGAGAAGAGGAACGAAAACAATCCGACATGTGGCCTGTAGCCAGGGGTAAATATCTTAGCTGCTGTACCACAAACGAGGAAGCGTGCGACACTAAAAAAATCCTGCAGAAAAACCCATTTATATTTGTAGCCAGCTGTTTCGTTCTTGTTTTTTATAATTTTTAACACCGCAGAATTTTAGCAACCAACTAACAGTTGAACGCTTCTACAGTCCGCCATACATGGGCATATCCCGCTGACTAAACATCATGGCATTTTTATTGCATCAGCTCAATCGAACTATGGTCAAAGGATTCTTGTTGTTCATTTTCATGCTGCACATGTAAAAGAAGGAATGATTTTAATTTCCCAGTACTTGAAGATATATTGATAACACTACTACAGCAGTGATTTTGAGTTTTACAACAGCAGTCATTTATCTTTTGAAATCAGGAATTTTAAATTCACAGGGTAGCTTGAACAGATATATTGGCTAGCATAAAGACAGTCTGCATAGAATAAAATTTAAATTCATCAGTGGTATTGTTAAGAAATAAAATTACAAGGTTGTCCAAGTGAACAACTTTTTTATAATTTTGATCAGCGTTCTATAGACTAAAATTGGCATCTGTTCAAAACCAAGGTGTCCGAGTTATTAGATATTATGTACCCCTGCGTAGAATAACTAATACCGATTAATCCCCGTGGTTCACACCGACCCTAAAGCGACTACGCAATAAAAAGCAGCGCCTTTTTCGGAAAGCCAAACGCTCGAGGTCAACTGACCGATGGGCTGCGTACAATGAGACAGCCGGTGAATATGCGCGCGCGATTGCCGTGGCTAAGCGTTCTTCCTTTGAAGTTGCCCTCCCAGCTATGCTGAGAAGTAATCCTCGCAGATTTTGGCTAACCATCCACGGAAAAAGTGAAAAGAAAATTGAACTGATGTCTGAAGACGACTGTGGGATCCCAAGTGAAATGTGCTGTGAAGCCCTAAGTGCGGCATTTTCGTCGGTGTTTATAACCTGTGTACCATACAGTTCGCCCACTTTCCCTGCCTGCAATTATTTACCCTTGGATTCATTAGTCATAAACTGGGTGGGTGTTGCCAAATTGATAGAAAATCTGTAACCTTCTTCCCCGGAGATGATGGTAGTAACCCCAAATTCTTAAAAAATAATGAAATAATATCCGCTGTAATTTTATCTAAGATTTTTTCACAGTCTCTGGAAACTTCTGTAATACCACAGGATTGGAAGGTCGGGAAGGTGGTTCCTTTGCCCAAAACAGGTAACACTCGCAATCCCATATATTAAGGACCCATATCGCTAATCATTCCCTACTGAAAAGTTCCGTACATACGGAATTATGGGAATACGGAGTTCATACGGAGTGTTACGCCCCCAAGCGTAATGAATGTAGATATTAGTCCTACAAACACGGGAAATATATGAGCTCGCACAAATGAACGTTTGGCACTGTTTTCGTGTTTTTATCTTCAATATTCAGCACAATCACTCTCCGTATGATTTCCGTATACTCCGTATATACGGAAGTAATACGGACAATGAATTAGCGGTTCTATTGATCATAGAGACTTAAAACCGGTGTCAAATGTTTCAATAGGCATGCACTGTTTCATTTTCATGTGCTTCTGAAAAATCTTTCTCGATTTGTGGCGGCTTTGTGTCATGCTAGGAATGTACTCCACATTCCCATATTCCGTATATACGGAACGTTTCAGGAGGGTTGTACCATGTAAAATTGTTGAGCCCATTATCTACAGCCATTTAGTCCACTTTCTCGAAAACAATTCCCTTTTTAGAAAGTACCAACATGGTTTCAGAAAAAATAACCCCTGTGGAACTCGGTTGCTTACCCTCACTAACGACCTATTTTGCTCCGCTAACCGTTCTCTAGTTATCCACTGCGTGTTTATCGACTTCCAAAAGGCATTCGATGCCGTTGGTTATAAACTACTACTTTCTAAATTAAACTCAATCAATCTAGACGTAAATATTCTCAAACGGTTGGAGTGTTTTTAACTAACCGCACACAATACGTAGTTGCTAATGACTTTATTTCCACGCACTGCTCTGTTACGTCTGTGCGCCGGAAGGTTCTGACTTAGGTCCCCTATTATTCTTAATTGATATTAATGACTTCCCGAACACACTATCGTCAACTATTAGACTTTTCGCGTAAGACTGCGTAGTTTACAGAGAAATGTCGGATTCTGCCGACCAAATTGCGCTACAACCTGTACTGAATAAGACTTCTACGCGGTGCGATACATGGTGATAAAATGAACACAAAGAAATGCAAATTAATGCGAGTAACGCGTCAAAAAAGAAATACTACAGCGTGCACTAACATAATCAACCACGACCCCCTAACCAAAGTGTCATGTTACAAATATCTGGGCGTGTATATCTCGGATAACCGTTCTTGGCAAACACACATCGAACATATCACAAGTGACGCTGACCGCATGCTCGATTTTTTACGACGAAATTTTGCGCTGGTTTCAACAGATATTAAACTCGTTTTATATAAAACTTTAGTTAGGCCAAAGCTCGAGTATGTGTGGTCGATCTGGGAACCGCATATAAACTAGTTACTTCATGATATCGAAGCTATCCAGAATCGTTCCACATGCTTCATATTATCTAACTATTTTCGTACGGCTAGCGCCACTTCCATGAAATCTACCCCTAACCTAGTCGATCTATCTGTTCGCAGACAAATATCACGAATTTGTCTTTTTTATAAAATTTATCACGCCAATTTACCGCTCATAGATTCCGCCCTTTTTCTTCCCACTTATTATTCGACAAGAAACGACCATCAGTTCAAGGTTGGCGTACCCAGCAGCCGGACAAACAATTATTTCAACTCATTCATTCTTAAACCAGCTGTGACTGGAACCACCTCCCCACCTGCATTGCTTCAATAATTATTCCAGTCAATTTCAAGGTGGCTATTATTGGCCATATTACCTGAATTTATTTTTCTTTCTCGTACGGTTTTTCTGTCAATTCCTCGGTTTTTTCTAAATCCTGCTGTGTCGTTCCCGAGTATGGCAAAGGTTTTATCAACCTTCTGATTTTTCCTTTCCTGTTATTTTTTATATTACTAATTGATATTTATATTTAAAATATGTACATATGTTTCTTTTGTGTAACCAAACTCCTGCTGCACTGCTTGTAGAGTGTTCGACCCCCCCCTCCTCTCTGTGAGCCCATGTGCCTTGAGAGTAAATAAATAAATAAATAGGTGTAAAAACAATGCTAAGGAGCAATGCACAAATTGATACGCTAGCCACGAGCGTATGCTCTTATGAAAATATGCCTACGAGTAGGCGAAAAAACTATTAAACTTTGCATCCATCCAAATGCAAGCATGTGTGTGATGGTGCTAGCTTTAACAGCAGCTTAATTTCTCAAAGTTGTCTCGGTTCCTCCTTCTACAAAAAATATTGATGACCTAGTGAACGGCACTTTAAAAAACCAAGTTAAAAGACAGAATGATGATTTGGAACCCAAGCAACATTTTTTTCCAAATTTATCTCCCCAGCAATTATATAAATTTGAGTGTATAATTTCTGTTTCTTGGGAATGACTGGGCCGGCATATTTGTGCAGCTAACTGAGGAATTACGTTTAGTGAATCCTGCTATGCGTGCTGTTTCACCTATGTTTTTTCTATCGGTATCTGTGTTTTCTCAGGCAAAGCATCAATGCAACATTCAAACCAAGAAGCACGGAGGATCGGAAATGTAAGGGCAGTGCATTAAGATTATCACTCAAATCTATTGCACAACCAGATAACTCGTAAATACATCTCATGGACACTATTCTCCACTTAGTCCTGCTGTTTTTTTAGCTGTAATCTTAACTTTCAGTTTTGTAACTAATGTAAGCTAGTAAGGTTGTCATTGCTTTTGAGCCCATTTGTTTGGTTTGGGTTCTTGCGAACACCTGTGTAAGTGATTTTTCAGGTGAGATTGGACCTGTTCAGAAAGAAGGTCTGATATTAGTTTTTAGGTACAAGAATGCTGGTATTTTCACTTATGCACTTGTGATTTGCCGTAATGGTTTTCCAAAGGGGCCTGTGCTCTCTGCAAAGTTGATAAGTAATGTTGATATGCTTCATATTTTGATATGCTCCCAGAAGGGTTGACCACTTGCAGTAGTGAAAGGTTCTCCACGTATATACTCAGCATTCACATTCATTATTATTTTGCACATCCAGATAGTGGTAGTGGTTTTCCCACAAGAAAAACCCGTTTTAAAACGAAGTGTACAGATGTCAACAAGTTAAGCCACCCTACAACTTCAGGTTCTTGAAAGAGACTGCTACGAATAAAATGCGCAGGTGCTTGTATGTTCCCTTGTGGTGGCAGTTCAGACTCCTAATACCTCTGTATTATTTTGTAAACACGGGCGCAACTCTCAGTTTGGACCATTTCATGTGCACTTCGTGTAGTTCATTGTAAGTGAGCCCTGATAGGATGAAAGCAGGCAACCATACGTTACATAGCACATCGATAGGTAACAGGCCTTACAAATGCAAGTCAGTCAGGACTAAGACTGACCCGAAGTGAACATTTTATGAAACAGTAAGAATAAGAATTCCGCCACAAGACAACTATGAGGTTGTCAGATCTGGCGCAGTAACTGCCAGTGGTGTATACCATAGGTCAGCGTTCTCTCTCGTGAGTGCACTCATTTGTACTCAAACTCACGAACGAGTACACTGATGAGCGAGTACATACACAGAATAAAACAATGAGTACAATAAAGAGAGACTACAGACGTAAGTTCAGTACTCGTGAGTACAGTGCTCGTGAGTGATCGCCGCATTCCTTTCCGGCCCTTGTTTGGCGCTGTTAGTGTTTTTTGCGGTCCCTAGCTAAAGGGTCATACTAAAAAGGAAAAAAGAGGGGCTCACCGCAGGGCGGGCAACGCGACCACAGTTTCTCTGCTCCTACGGCATGTGTTCATTTCCGAAGTTGTTTTTGTTAGCGCGGCCTGGAAACGCGTGGCGGCTTCGTTGCGCTTATTACATTTAAGTTGTTTTAGGGGAGAGATGGTGGATGCGGCTAACAATATATGCATCAAACGTACTGAAGTCGCTCTTTCTCCCTCTTTAGCAGTTTCTCTAGACGATCGTTGCACTGTGTAGTGGTTTCGTTATCTGGGCCACTCGTTTACTCGGTCGCAATTCATTACCGATATTTGCTTCAAATTGACTGCCTTGTTTGTGACACCAAATTTTTCCGCACGATTTCGCTGTAGGCAATGAAGCGATAACTTTGGTGCCCCGCACGGGGCACCTTGAGCAATCTTGGTGACGGTACTGGCGATACCGCGGACCCCGAGCCCCCATACTCACGCTGTATCCTACCGTGGCTAGGAGTTTTAAGGTGAAGGGTAGAAACCACAAACGGTGGCTGTCGGAGCCGTGGTCAAGCTCCGGCGGATGGGCTCCCTGTCTGTTTACCAGGCAGGGAGCTCCGGGACCTCTCTCGGCATCAGGGTAAACCGAGCGAAGGAAGTACCCCCGTTCCCTGCTTTTTTTCCATGCTGCATGGTTCTTTCAAAATTTTCTAAACCCACTGATCGGCCCCCCAAAAGGGGCCGCACCGAAGCGAACCCCATTGCCTGCCCTATCATTCCAAATACCTGACAACTTTCCCCGGTTCTTGATCATTGCATCCGAAGACAATACAAAGCCAGTGACATCTACATCCGTTTTCTTAATAGCTAAGTGCATTGAACGTGTTGTGGGAAAACACTACAAAGCCAAGAAACTGACCTCTGGAGAGATCCTTGTAGAAGTGAACAACCCGGCACAATCAAAAAAGCTTCTTGAACAAACCCTCATTGGCGACCTGAAAGTCAAAGTCACTCCCCACCGAACGCTAAATACATCCCAAGGTGTGATATCCGAATCTGATCTCTGCAATGAAACTGACTCTGACATCCTCGAGGGCCTGCGCGACCAGGGCGTCATTGCAGTAAGGAAGATCACTATGCGTCGAGAAAATCAGGAAATCAAAACCAAACATGTTGTCCTCACCTTTGACCGCAGTACCTTACCCGAATTTGTGAATGCAGGCTTTCTTCGATGTACCGTCCGACCATATATCCCCAACCCGCGTCGGTGCTTTAAGTGCCAACGTTATGGGCACAGTACTAACAACTGCCGTGGGCGTTTAACGTGTGCAAAGTGCTCAGAGCACGACCACGCCAAAGAGAATTGCAACAGCACTTTGATTAAGTGTCCGAACTGCAGTGGGCCGCACACAGCTTACTCAAGGACGTGTGAAACATTCAAACTTGAGAAGAAAATACTAAATCTTAAAGTTAGCGAGAACATCTCTTACTTAGAAGCGCGGAAAAGGCTCAGCGCCTTTGCTTCTGCGAAGTATGCCGACGCAGCTCGCCGGGGGGCGGAGCGGCGTCTTGTCACTGCGGCCACCCAGTACTGCGAAGCAGACTTGGTGCCGCCCCAGCCCCCCAAAGTGCTGCCTAAGGCAGCCCAACCAGCTGACGCAACACCTGTGGCACCCGCAAGTGTTGCGTCGGCCACGAACGCCAGGAGTGACGGCTCTGCCGTTGGTCCCCTTCTTCCGGCTACCAGACCTCAGGTGGCCATGGATGTAGATGTGGCGGGTCCTTCGACCGCCTCTGCGTCCAACACGCAACAAACGATGGTGGGAGGAAATCCTTCCACCACTTCGAACATATTCCGTGTCGGAGGCCGCAAGGACTCCATCTCGTCGCTGTCTCAGCACTCAGACGAGGACATGGACATGGCACCGTCTCGGCCAGCACCAAAGGCGGTGAAAGAACAGCGCTCCATGGCGGGGCGGGGAAAAAAGCCAGCAGCCCCCCGTGTCACTGGCCCAGATCATACCTGAGTGTGGTAGGTGATACATCCATCCCTAGTCTTCACCAGCCAAAATCTTCTTTAAACATTTATGGTATCACAAATAGTTACGCAGTGGAACTGTAGAGGATTAATTAAAAACCTAGATGATATATATGAAATCCTACGCAAAACTCAAACAACTATCCTGTGTTTACAAGAGACTCACTTGAACTCTAAGCATACCAACTTCCTAAACCAATACTCAGTATTTAGAAAAGACAGAGACAGCTGCTCGCACTGCTCTGGTGGTGTGGCAATAGTTATACAAAAAGCTGTCCCTTGTCAATCTATCCATTTGCGCACCGGCCTAGAAGCGGTTGCTGTTCGGGCAATTATATTCAATAAGCTAACAACAATTTGCTCACTGTACATTCCCCCTGAATATCGTCTGTCCAGTTACGAATTTGAGTCCCTTATAGATCAACTGCCAGAACCGTTTTTACTAGTTGGTGACCTTAATGCGCACAGCCCACTATGGGGATCGGAACGCACAGATTCCCGGGGCCGGTTGATAGAAAACTTTCTCTTGTCATCCGGAGCTTGTCTCTTTAACAAAAAGCAGCCGACATACTACAATATAGCACACCACACATATTCACACATTGATCTTGCTATAGGCTCCCCCGTTCTTTTTCCATCCATCGAATGGGAAGTGGGTACGAATCTCTACGGGAGCGACTACTTCCCAGTCACCCTCAGATATTTAGAAAAATGCCCCTACAGTTACACTTCACATGAAAAGTTTAAAGAAGCTGGTGCCGACTGGGCAACGTTTAAAGAGATGTCGAAACTTACTTACACATCAATAACACACTTAGGTATTGATGAAGCGTGCTTCTTTATCACAGCACATATACTTGATGCTGCTAGCGTTTCTATTCCCCAGACCTCCGGTACCACACGTAATCTTCAGAGGCCCTGGTGGAATGACGATTGCAAGAAGGCCAGAAATGCTCAGAATAAGGCCTGGGGGGTCCTCCGCAGGTATCCTACTACAGAAAACCTAATTTCCTTCAAGCGCGCAAAAGCCATGGGACGGCGAATCCGACGTCAGGCAAAAACAGATAGTTGGAGGTCTTTTCTATCATCAATAAATTCCTATACAAATGCGCGCAAAGTTTGGAACAGGATACGGAAACTGCAGGGGCAGAAAACATATGTCACACCTCTTGTCAGCACCACTGGCGATACACTTGAAGACCAAGCAAACACCCTGGGACAGCACTTTGAACATATTTCCAGCTCCTCCCACTACACTGAGACATTCCTGCGATACAAAGAATCTATTGAAAGAAAGCGTATTCGTGACCACAAGAAATCTAATGATGGGTATAACTCTCCTTTTTCGCTGCAGGAACTTATGGTAGCCCTCAACACATGCCGTGCTTCGGCGCCAGGAGCTGATAAAATAACATACACAATGATTCAGCACCTGCACATAGATACCCTCAATACTCTTCTCTTCTTGTACAACAAGATATGGTGTGCTGGGTACTTTCCTCATGCTTGGAAAGAGGCAATTGTGTTGGCTATATTGAAAGAGGGGAAGGATGCCTCTTCTGTGACAAGCTATCGCCCTATTGCTTTGACAAGCTGCTTGAGCAAGCTCTTTGAGAAGATGATCAATAGACGGCTTATCTATTTCTTGGAATATCATGGTGTCCTTGATAGCTGCCAGGCAGGCTTTCGCTTGGGCAGGTCAACAACTGACAATCTTATAGCTGTTGAATCTTATGTTAAGGAAGCTTTTGCCCATAAGCAGCACTGTATATCTGTATTTTTTGACATCGAAAAGGCCTATGACACCACTTGGCGGTATGGCATCCTCCATGACCTTAAATCTTTCGGCATTTGTGGAAACATGTTGAACACACTGGAAAGCTACTTATCAGATAGAACATTCCGGGTACGAGTTGGTGCAGCATTATCCAGGACGTATACACAAGAAAATGGTGTTCCCCAGGGTGGAGTACTTAGCTGCACACTTTTCATTGTAAAAATGAATACGTTAGGGAGAGCACTGCCACCCACCATTTTTTATTCAATCTATGTAGACGATGTTCACATCAGCTTCAGGTCATGCAACTCCTCTATCTGTGAACGGCAGATCCAAGTTGCTGTGAACAGACTAGCCAAGTGGGCAGACAAAAATGGTTTTACCCTAAATCCGCAGAAAAGCACTTGTGTTCTCTTTTCCAGGAAGCGTGGGATCCATCTGCAACCAACCATACAACTTAAGGGAGTTGACATACCCGTAAAAAGAGAACACAAGTTTCTTGGAGTAGTTTTAGATGATAAACTTACATTCATCCCACACATTAAACAACTTAAAATGAAATGCATGAAGACTATGAACATCTTAAAAGTCCTTTCCCGCCAGTCATACGGTGCAGATACAACATGCCTTTTACGTGTTTTTAACAGTCTTGTCAGGTCCCGTATAGACTATGGAAGTGTAGTGTATGGGTCTGCTTCAAAAACAGCTCTAAAAATGCTGGACGCAATGCTGCACTTGGGGCTCCGCCTGGCGTCCGGGGCTTTCCGGACGAGTCCTATTGAAAGCCTCTATGCAGAAACGGATCAGTGGTGCTTAGAGCACCAGCGTACATACATGGCACTTTTGTACTGCGTAAGGGCAACATCCTTAAATAGTCATCCGCTAAATGCTATTCTTGAAAACAAAGCGTCCGAAAGGCTGTTTTTGAACCGTCCGTCGCTTCATCTGCCTTTCTCTATCCGAGTGAAGGTGGATGCGGAGGAACTTGGGGTTATTTTATCAGAATCTTACAAAGCTGACTTCGTTGAGTTCATGCCGCCTTGGCAACTGCGCCCTGTCACCTGTGACATGTCGTTCAAGGAAATTTACAAAAAACATTCACCCGCACAACTCATCCGACAACACTTCCTGCACTTGCAAAACAAATTCCCGTACACTGCCTTTTACACAGATGCCTCCAAAACTGCCACTGCTGTGGCATGTGCTGCACACGGTCCCAACTTTGCCAGCACAAGGACACTAAACAGAAACACAAGTATATTTACGGCTGAGGCACATGCTATATTAATTACGCTAGAACACATAATACAAACAAAGACACAACAATCCATTATATACACAGACTCATTGAGTGTTGTGACAGCACTGCATTATGGAAAACCAAGTAGGAACATTGTGCTGAACAGGTTAGTTAAAGAGATAATGGCAGCCTACGCTTTAAAACAGGTCATAGTTGTGTGTTGGGTGCCTGGACACAGTGGCATTCCTGGTAATGAACTCGCAGACCAGAGCGCCGGTGCGGCAGCACTTCGCTGCAGCGTCGACGTTCAGCAGCTTCCCTATCTTGACTGGAAACCATTCATTCGAAAGGCAATCCGACAACGCTGGCAGCAACACTGGGACACTCAGACAGATAACAAACTCCACACTATAAAACCCCAATTAGGCAGCTACTACACTAAAAAACACAACAGAACAACGGAAGTATACATGTGCAGATTACGAATAGGTCATACATACGCTACTCACTCGCACCTTCTGCAGGGCAAACCACCGCCACAATGCGACAGGTGCGGACATCGCCTATCCGTCAGCCATGTCTTAGTTGAGTGTGGGTACTTCCACAAGGCAAGGAAAAAGCACTTCCGGGAACTCTACACTCACATGATTCCTCTTCATCCCTCGATGTTTTTAGCTGATCAACCCTTAATTCCAAGTAAACGCCTTTTTGCTTACCTGGGAGACATTGGCTTTTTAAACCGCATATCATACCATGTGTAACCTCGGGGCCCCTCAGAGTGGGAGGACGCTATGAGTGTCTATTTATTTTTTACATTCTTACCCTGCCATTCCCATTTCCCCAATTTTATTGCTGTTTTAAATGAGGGGCTCTATAAACCCCCCACACTAACCTCTCTTAAAATCGTCACATTTACAGCACCATTTTATTAAACATCATTCAAAATGATCAACCATTGCATTGGCGCTCTTTGGCCATCGTTGCCCTTGCGCCATAAAACAAACAGATACTACTACATAACTTTGGTGATGTACACCTACGATAAAAATTTTGCGGACCACGAAAACTCCAATTCTGGTTTATGTGCCGCTCGGCAGCCGGGGGTACTATGTGACGTATGTTTCATTACTTCAGTAACTATACGACGTGTGACACGAACACAGCCGTCTGTCGGAATGCTACAGAAACAGAAATAACCAAACATTGCCATTTTCCTTGTCCGCAAACTTTTGATGGTGTCTGTACGTACTCCAGTCTGGTTTTATTAGCCTCCCGTTTTGAAGCCAAAACATTTTGCAAAGGTTTGCCAGGACTAGGATGTCGTGCAGTGCCATTTAAAAGTGAACACATAGCAGCACCATGCAGGCATGGCGGTGGAATGTCTCCCTGCCACAGAAATAAAACATCAAGTACACCTAAAGCCATTCTTGTGTTGTGAACCGTAAAACATAATGTCAGGAAAATGTATGCGACGCCCTGTTTTGCCTCGCATTACCTGAGCTCTGGCTTCTTCTCGCGGGACGAGAGTTTTGCTTTCAGATGGCATTTATCTGTCTCCTGCGCGATGCGCCGCTTCTTGTTTGTGCCAACATAAAATAAGCAAGCTCATGATAACGGTAATGTTTTCTGGTTGTCCTTCCCTACCTTCATCTGCTGTATATTTGCACGGCGACCACCCCTCGCTAGCAACAACTGGCGAGTTTAAGCTGGCACCATGGAAGGTGTCGTTAAAGCGCTGTTTTTATGTAATGAAAGCCAGCACCGATTGCCGGTTGTTTCGATTAAGCTCGCATCTTTGAGCATCTTGTGAAAATATGGCGTGCAGATTACGATGCCACTGCAGCTGTTTATCGATCGTTGTCAGCATTATCAGTGCTGCTCAAATAAGAGCTGCAGATTACCACTGTGCAACAAGCCCACCAAAACGGCAAGGACAGTGAAGACCGCGCAAGCTACAACGCCTCCGAGAACTGTGTCAGTGAACTTTGTTTTCGAGTAAATCATGATGCCTCATCCGGCGAAAAATTACTTTCTTTGTTTTCTTCAAGTCTAGTTAACACTTGCGCACTAGGGCTTGTCCACCGTTTCTGAACGTCCGGTAGTGTTTCTCTGCTTCCTATCCCGGTCGTCACTAGTAAGTGCCGCCATGTATAATGAATTCAGAAGCCGACCTACCGGAGCGTCCTTTTCACTTACTTCGTGATTCCAAGTGGTGCCATGTGCGAAAGTTTCTGCGAGGTGCAGTGTTTAAGTAACACCGCCCAACCTTATTAAATACTTACCCGTTCACGTGTTTACGTGGACCGTTTAGGTGGACCACTTAACGGAGGACCACTAGAGTCTGGAAAGAAAACTTGTTTCTCGCCCGGTAGGTCCTCTAAGGCTTAGTTTAAACCTTGCTCTTAGCGTTCAGTATCCAACGTCTACCTGATTGCACCAAAGACGCCGCGTTCATGCGCAATCGTTCGAAGTCATCTGTGCGCTGCGCCGCTGCTACAGACGCTGCCATTACTAGGTCACACTGTATGTTGCCACTCAGCGGCTAATTTGTGATTGGTGAGGTTGTGTTTTTGAAACAGCTGCAGGTTTTTGGTACCGTTTATCTCAGCCTCGTCCTTTTGGTACCAACAAAAAAAAAACATTGTGGTACATTATACTTTTCTGTGTTTTGTACCCAGTCGAGAAACACAACAGGAATTTCTGTCGCACGACAGAGATTTCTGTCGCACGACAGGGATTTCTGTTGGGACTACAGGATGGTCTGTCGTGCGACAGGAATTTCTGTAGTACAACTACAGAAAATGTGTCCAACGACAGGCATTTCTGTCGCACGACAGGGATTTCTGTTGAGACTACAGGATGGTCTGTTGTGCGACAGGAATTTCTGTAGTACAACTACAGAAAATCTGTCCTACGACAGGCATTTCCGTCGCACAACTGGAATTTCTGTTGGAATGCAGGATGGTCGGTTGTGAGACAGGAGTCTCGGTAGTATGACGACAGAATGTCTGTCGTACGACCGAAATTCATGCAGTACAACACACATATCTATCATGCGACAGACATTCTGTAGTCCCACTACAAAAACCTTTGTAGTAAAACTACAACATGTCTGTTGCATGGGACATTTCTGTTGTACTACAGAAATGTCTGTTGTACTCGTTCAATTGCATTGCAAGTGTCTGTTGTAATGAACGTTTGTTGCATTGCTGCCAGTAGCATTCTGGCCGTGTTTAAAAAAAACCGTCGCTACAAATTTCCAATTAACAACGCAACTTAGCACAAATCACTCTAATGATGGAACATCTAAGCGTAGCCCCATAACCAAAGAAACGGATACATAAAGAACTTCGGAAATTCCTTGGCTTCTTTGAGTGAATTGCAATTGCATATATTGTACTGTGGACAATCTTTGATAAAACAATGAGGCAACAACGGTAGCCTGTCGGCAAAACGGACGCACAAAGGACAAGCAAGACGTGTTTTTAAAGACGTGGTGTAATAATTGCAGTGCACATTCTGACATGTATTTCGGGGTGTCCTTGAGAGCCCCATTGTTTCAATCTGTGTGCTGTTGTTTTATTTTCTCAGCGAGCAATTTGTTTATTTTAACGTGAACCATGTGTCCAATCAAGCCTAAATAGTTAAAATAAGATTTTTAAATCAGCTAACCAGTTGCCGCTACATGTGTGAAAAAAAAAGAAACGGCGCCAGTGAACCGGTTCCATTACCAAGTTGTGTTAAAAAAAATAAATGTAGAGGGAAAGAAAACGCACACCTTCGCTCTAGCCCGGCCGGCCCTTCGGAAGAAGTTCGGGGAAGCATCGTCACCCCTGAAGGAATGTCGTGCGAAAGCACTCGCGTGGTGGGGGACCACAATACGAAGAAATGGGAAGGGTAGGGAGGGGTTCGCGGAAACAAGTTCTCGTGATCGGCCGGTTCCCTCCTTACCCTTCTTTGTTCCCTCCTGCTTTTTGTCTTTCGGTCAAAATTTGGCGGTGGCTGCGTGCCCGAGTGGCTCGTTCACATTTATCATCGGCGCTTTGCCTAGCTGAAGTTACGCGTACCTTTTTTGTAAAAACATGCATCTTATGTCTCCGCGAAGTATCAGCAGCAACATTTGAAGCTTCGGAAGCTGTGGTAAAAGCAAGATCAGTGGTCCGAATTTCAAGCATCTCGAAGTGAGGACTCCTCTAGCGACGACTAACCGTGGTGCTTGGGATTATTGGCACATTGATGCGAGTGAATACGACGAATTTCGCAGGCAGTGTGATTTCGAATACGTGCAATGTGCGTCGACAATCGACTGAACTTGCAATGACCCCTGCGTGACTTCGGCAGGTATCGTGCGTGGATACTCTTTGAGATAGTGCAGCACCACAGAGACGTGCGCTTTTCGCCACAGAATACCCTGCCACGTTTTGCTGTGCGAATGCATTGTCAACGAATCAAGGGTCACCAAGACAAGCATTCCAGCTAAAGATTGACTTTCCCTTTTAATTTTCTCACGTTCTGTCGCGTTTTGCTGTTTAAATAAATCAGGTTCGAGAAATATTTGTTTGCTTGTGTTTTAATAGTCCTAACTAATATAAGAAACGAGTTTTCTAACGGTTATTGTCCATTCTCGTTTAATATTTTTTTTTCTTTCCGGGAGAATAAATTTGCTTTCATGAACAGATTCAGCGTCATTGACGGAACGCGATTTGGCCCTGCTTCAGAAGCACGGCCAAATCACCTGAAAAGTGCAGAAATGAGTCTAGCTAAATTTTGTAGCGCTACTTAGCTGTCCCTGAAGGAAGGACTTCTGTATTTCTTGTTAACAGCTAAGCGGGTTTGTAATTGCACGGCTATTAAAGCAAAAAGGCCTAGCGCGAGCATCGGCCACGCTATTCGCTGGAGACCGCGTGGTCTCCGGCGTGTTCCAGCGTTACGTTCCAGTGGCTGCCGGATCCACGAGTTCCCGCGTGTGCAGTGTACGTGTGCACGAGTTTCCGCGACTGCACAAGCATCAGGCACGTGCAGTCTGCGTAAAATCAAACTTTTGTATTGCATGCATGAGTGTACCACTTGTTGCATTGCTTACATTGCCTTTTGGTACAGCTTTCAGAAATCAGTTATTCACTGAAAACAATTTTAAGCTTGTTCCAGAAACGCAAGAATTCCCCCCAATGCTTATGTTTGTTGGTCATATTTTTATTAAAATTGTTAAGAATATCCTGCATACTTCAGGTACCTAATAGAGAAAAAACATCAAGGGAAGTAAATTTCTTATGCAAAACAAGTTGAAATTCGAGACATGACAGGATTTACTACAAAGCAGACATGACAGGATTTACTACGAAAACAGACATGACAGGATTTACTACAGACTACAGAACAAGATTTACTACAGACTACAGAACAAGATTTACTACAGACTACAGGACAGGATTTACAACAGACTACAGGACAGGGTTTACTACAGACTACAGGACAGGATTTACTACAGACTACAGAATGTCCCATTTCCTCACAGGATCATTCTGTCGTATTTTTCTGTTGTGTTTTTCGACTGCGAATGGATTTTGTTGCAGCACATGAACAAATGCACTCTTACCTCCGAATCCTTAGGTCTGCCATTTCAACATTATTCAAACTGGATTTTCTGCCGTTTCTGTTGGTATTCATATTTACCTGCAACCTCCGTGCTTTCAAGTTGAACTTCAACCGTTCTTCGACTGTTCTCTCTCTCTGGAAATTCACGTCTGCCTCGTAGGTGGCTTGAAACCAACTTCAGTATTACTACATGGTGGCTCGGCACCTGTTTCGGAAGCCGCGTGCCGTAGCGCGGCGCAATGCTGGCATTAAATTAGTCTGTTATACCACTCATGTTCCGTTTGCTGACGCGGATACGAGGCCAAATTTTCAACAATTCCGCGGTCATTGATGAGCGATTGCTAACCCCATCCACGTTGAGCGGCGGGGACTCCCACTGGCTATCCTGCAACAGCGACACTGCAAATATTTTTAATCGTTGAGTCCTTCAAGATTCTGTAGTCTTGTTTTACTGTTTTGTTATGTTGGAACACTGAGTGATTGTCGCCACTACAGGTCGCGGGTTTGATTCCCGGCCGCGGCGGCCGCTTTTCTGATGGAGGCGAAAAGCAAAAACGCCCGTGTGTACGAGATTTCGGCGCACGATAAAGATCCCCAGGTGGTCAAAATTAATCCGGAGCCCTCCACTACGGCGCGCCTCATCGCCTGCGTTGCGTCGGCGCGTTAAACCCCAAAATCAATCAATCAAATCATCGGTGCACCTTATAATGTAGAATGATTGAAGTTTTTGCTATAATAGCGTAAGCTTTTTTCTTAACTGTGATATCGCCAGTTATTTCATAACGTAGTACAGTATACTTTTTTATAAATTGCAAAATTTACAAAAGTTTTCCGAAGAAACGCACGGAACCACAGAAACAGGGAAAACTCTCTCTTCACATCGGATATCTGTGGCTGTATATGTTTTCGCTGCTCTGTATAGAGAACATCAGCAGTGTACTAGCAGACTTTTAAAGCATTTGTGTGAACAATGAACTGCATGGTAGCTGTATGTTTTTTCTTCAGTTTATTGAGCAGACGCTTACTAGTTTTGGAACAAATGCGACTGAGAAGTTTGAAATGTTAACAAGTGCAGTGCCTTGCTGCTTGTGTATTTTGATTCGGCTGGATAGTAGCACTTCCTTCTTTGTTGACATTGCTTCAGCCTTCTGAAACTGCAGGAATGGTAGTAAAACTAATCGAGGCCCATTTTTTGGACTCACCTGTTGCTGATGTGTCAACAGCATTTTATTTCCTTGCAGATGCTCTGGTCCTTGTGAAAAATGTTGGATTGCGAAAAACTTTAGGGATGGTGTAAAAGCAGGAATGCCAGCAAGTGCCGCATACTTCTTTTGTTCATCACCGAATGTCAGAGTCGGACACCTCAATGCCAATGTCCCTTTGTTATATTTCGGGATTGCTCGTTCGACATAATCTACCTAACAGAAGGAAAGCTCAAAGGTATGACTTTTGAGGTGCATGATTGTTGTAGGGGTGTGGACCAGTTTCACCGGTGCATTTGCCTTCACTTTGTATGCGATGTAAACAATTTTGGCCTAATTTGCACGCCTGCCGTTTCTGTCATACAGGCTCGCTTACCTTCCTCAATTCTCTTACGCTGTATAGAGTACTACATCAAGTTTTTTAGGCACGTTAGTCGGTGTGTGTGGGGCTGCTATCTAATACCTACCTGTTACATGGTGCATGATTAGCTTTTTATAAAGTTATACCCATTAGCGAGTAATATTATACAAACATACGTAAATGGTCTTTGGTTTTCAGAGCAATGTCGTGTGTTATGTGGGGTGTTGGGTAGTGTGACAAAAGTGCGAGTCCGCTGTGCTACAAGAGCACCTGATTGGAAGTTCAGCCCAACGCACATTTGGTGATGTTCATGTTGATTGCGGATTTCTTTTGTTTCTACTCGTGTAGGTTTCAGAGACACCTGTAAAATGAATTTGGATAACTGGCAGAAGACGCGGAACGTATTTTTGAAGTCAACATGTGTACCTGTTTTCGGCCTTTAATTTCTTCTGCAAATATGCCGTCTCCGCAACAGCATTATGATGAAAAAACCACGGAAAAATTTGTTGACCTAAAAAGCAGTACAGTTATGGCACAGGATCCCACGTGGGAGAAATTCCAGATACACCCTGTACTGAGCACAGCCGCTGAGAGTGCACCACTTTGTGTAAAACATCTGCCTGGAATGCACGCTAAACCATTGTTAAATTAGTGTAAATATTGACTGGCTATCCCCCAGGGCCTGACGCCTCATAGAGTTGTCTGGTGACGGCGTTGAAGTGTTGCTTTCTAAGAAAGTCAATAAGATTGCTCTGCTGCCGCTCTTTTGTTTACCTGCTGACCAGCTCTCAGATCGGGGCTCAGAAACGCTTGCTCTAGCGGGTTAGATTAGGCGTGATCGCTCGCGGCTTGCTTACCTCAAAGAGGCAGCCCACACTTTAGGTTTTCTGTGCCGCAGTAAATGTTTCTGCAAAAACCAGAGTGGTCAGCCACAAGCTTTGCCACTATTATCTTTTGATCATCAAAAGATATTCAAACCCCGATTTTCTTGTGAATATTTCTTATGACACCTTAGCCTTCTTGTTTAGCTTGGTACCTTGGCTGATGGTAACAGCCGCTATTTATAAATATGGAAGTCGCTATTGGAGTTCCACATTCGGCCGAAGATAACTTCCCCTTTTGTTGTGGACAAGGCTGCGGAAGAACACGCTGGGAAAACATCTACATTTGTGCGACTCATTGTTTGCATTTTAGATTCCTGTGCTCCACACCAAATGCGATGGGAAAATTTTTCTGCCTTGGGTTTCATTTGTTACCATAAGAAGAACGATTTCATGTTGATAAATGACTCCACATTCTCTGAAACAACAATTTCGTCACGTTTTTTACAATCACTGCACCCAGAAAGCAATAGGGTGAGAATGAGAAGCAAAATATGTTTCAGTATTTCCTTGGAGGGTAATAAACAAAGCCCTGACTTGGTTTCTCATTGCAAAACAATTTCGCGGACGGTAGCTGCGTAATACGGCCACAGTGCAGGTGATTGTTTTCAACACCCACTTATATTCCCTTAAGACCAGCAGGATACAATCAATTGAGCCACGAAACAACACAAAAAAAAACATTAGGCACGAAACCAAAATTGCTTTAGGCTTCTTTAGAATTGGTAAAATAGAGCAGTCAGCAGCAACTCCATTTTTCTAACCCCCGCAGGTTCGCCGATCCGACATTGAGCTGTCGCCTCTGCTAGTGTTACGTTTTACAGAATGGCACCGAAAAAGGCGCGTGAATGCCTGAGGCTTTGTTTTTCTCTGGATTGTTAAATCTCTAACACCCATTGTCGTTTGCTTTGTTACGCGTTTTACGGCATATGTGACTTTGGCAAAGCAACCGAATGCATGAATATCGCACACCAAGAAAATCTGGTCGAACAAAGCACAGTGCATATTCTTTGCTTACATACAGAAATTGATTATCATAGGTATAGTTTTATTGTTTATTTACATATTCAGCTCCCAGCGCGTAAAGCTAACACTGTATCAAGAGAGGCCTATCTAGTAGGGTTATTTAGCCGGGCTGAAACGAGTTTGAATCATTAAAATCAATAAAAAACTTCCCTAGTTAAATAACTTCAATCTTCGAGCAAAACTAACAGCAATGTTCTCAACGCGGAGGCATTGTTTATACGTCCGTCGAAGATCAGCTCACCTGAGAAGGCAGCAGATCATTTGACCGCGTCACACGGTTCGCCATCCTCTGCCCCGCCTTTCTTAGAGCAAAGCGTCAGTTCTCTCACTGATGGGGTCTGTAACACGAAAGCGCTGAAGTGAAAGGAAGAACGCTTTCGGTTCGGCATCGAACCTGGGACCTTCAAGTTGGAAGTCAGAATCTGTCACACCGCTGCATTTTGTAATGACCGAGGCAGTTTAGAAAACCTACACTACAAAAAACATATCTCACAAGAAATCTTCGAGTTCAACCTTCGTAGTTATTGACGGAGGGGTGCACAAGTTTTTACAAGTTCCTTGCTGGCTGATACTGCCCTAGTAGTTAAGATAGCTGCATTGAGCCAACAGCTCTTATTACTTGTTTTAGGCGACGCTTGTATTTTCTGATGTTCGCCGTTGGTGGTGGCGTACACTGAAACGCGTTGCGGCAAAGTAAACTTCGTCCACACACTCCATTCACGGCTATGATAGCTGCCATGAAGTCCACATGTCAGCTCGTGGGTATTCGCCACGGATAATGTGTTCATTGCCGCCCTGTGGTGCCAAAAGACCTAATATTGAGGTTCGCTCGCATTTCGCAGATAGCGCAAGCTTGCGGGCACCGGTGTCCTGGTATGTAATGAAACAATCTGAGCAGATCAGTGTCTTCCTTCGGATAATGTCATATGAAGTTGCATCCACTCACTCTAGCTGAAAAATTGCCCTTTTAACGTGGCTTGGGTAGGTCGCAAGTCGTTTGCTGCCCAGAACAGAGGAAGCCTTACAAAAACGTAAATGTTCTAGATAGTCGAAAAAGAATGATCCGCAATAATGTATAGGAAACCTTCGCGCTCGGGTAAAGCACAGCAAAATAACAGGTTAGGTATTTGCCAAACGACGGCTTGGCATGTTCCCTTCTGCCAATGTGTTTTCATTTATGCAAAAGTGTTTTTGTTTTCTCTTTGGTGGTTTTTGTTGTCACTGAGAAAAATTGGTTCTTCCATTCCCACCCTACTTTCAAACTGAAGGAGCTCGTTATGTTTTTAGACCTTCTACATGATTTACAAATTTATTTCTACGACATATTAGGATCAAAGGGCCGCGGGAATATTTCACGCTATCGTTTAGGTTTATGAAGTATGCTTTTTAATGTGCTTTGGACCTTCAATTTCTAGAGAATTTTTTTTCTCATAATTGAAAGTTCAATAAAGGGCAGAAGACCTACTGTAGAGAGTAAGCCCTTACAAACTCCTAATTGCAAGTAAAAGCCGAAGTTCAACCATATCCCTCCGCAATGTCGGGAAAGATTTATTTCAGCCACATTTAGGAGAATGCAATGTCCCCTTATTCTCGAATGAGATTGATCCAAGCTTGTTAACCTTAACAAAGATATTATTTCACCAAGATCTCTATGCAGTAGTATCCGTATAGCTCCCAGTCCTTCCCTTCAGCATGTGTCGCAGGTTGCTGTGAATGTTATTGCATTCCGCGGGTAATTCTTTAGCCTGATTTCACCAGCGTACGAGGGCTCGCTTTTTTGGGTTCTTGCACGTTTTCTCACAGTATGGCACAAACACCAGGGACCACTTGCTATTCCGCCTTTGTATAAGCTGATAACCGGCAGCAGTAATGGGAATAATAACTGAATTTTAGGCTTCCGCGAACTCTAACCTGAGAGAATACGTGAGGCGGTGGTTCGTGTTATGAAGATCATTTACTCTTATCATGACTACTCCAAGCATTCGGTCTTTAACCAGCGTACCTCCGTGTAGTCCAAAGAAGCACGAAAAAAACGCTTTCTTTTCGTGATAAAGCACACATGTTCTGATATACATTCCCAACGGTGTATATGTAAATATATAACAAAATATGTAGTTTTAAATATATTTTTATATATAGGAATATATTAAAAAAATCCATTATTGTAGGTACCGTGACTGTTGCCAACCTTTCAGGAAAGACTTGTCTCCATCAAGCTAGTGTCTTTGCTGGAACATCGGCAACAATCGTGGCCGCTATTATATATATATATAATGTGTGTGTGTGTGACGTCCCGCAGATGGATGATGCAGGGCAGTTGGCCGGAATGGGAGATTAGCCACCAAGAGACGGTGCGGTATGATAGTGGTGGATGATGAAGAATAAGTTGGTAATAAAGGTGTTGGTTCGACGGACGCCATGTATCCAGCGTTACGCTAGCCGGCAGGCTTTACCGTGCAACCTCGCATCATGACAACATTCAAGAAAGCCATCACCATCCCCAAGTACTCGGGAGCAAGCAACGATGTTCCCTTTGACAAGTGGCTTTGACTCTTCGAGGTGAAGACTGCGGCCGCTGCATGGACCGAGCAAGGCAAGTTGTGCAATTTCTCCGATTACCTTGAAGGTGAGGCCTTCCGCTGGTACCTTACCGAGGTGTTTGACACTGGCACAGCTTGGGAGGACCTCGTTGCATGCATAACCGAACGGTTCGCAAGCGCCATCGCGGATCCATTCCGTCAGTTCATTCATTTCCGCCTGAAATCGGGCCAGAGCCTCAAGGAATATAACGATGAAAAAATGTGTCTGGGACGCCTTGCTGAACTAAAGGACGCGCACCTTATATAAGGGCTCATCGACGGCCTCCCTGCTGAAATGGAAATGGCTCTTGCCGGTCTTACTCCATCCACCCCAGCAGCGTGGCTTTCAGCTGCGCTTAGAGTAGAGGCTGCTGTGAACCGAGCTAAGTCGCACCACGTTCCACCAGGTCGACACGCACAGATCAATTCACCGAGCGGCAATTCCCTTTAGCGTCCATCTAATACACCAGGCCGAGCACCCATGTCCGAATGCAGGCATTGCGCCATGGCCGGCTTGCCACGACAGATGCACTGGCACAATGAATGCCCACGACGCGCAAGAATTTCCGCGCTCGCTACCAACCAGGGAAACTAGGAGGGCGAGTCAAAGCTATGTTAATTCACTTTGATGCACTCATTAACGGGCACCCAGTCAGCGCTACTCCTAATACCGGAGCCACAATTACCTGTATCAGCGAAGCAGCGCTGACAACCCTTCCCCTGCAAATAATGGGAGATTCATGCATCACTGTAGATCAAGTAACATCATCTACCAAAACTTTGGGCCGCGTTAATCTAAAAGTAAAATCGGAAAAATCACCACAGAAATAGAAGCGCACGTTCTGCAAGGAATGAAGAGCAATCTACTTCTTGGCTTGGACGGCGCCTGCCTCTTCAACTTGTTTCTAGACCTCGACACCCTGACCCTACGCCAAGGAAATGATGTATTTCACTCTCAACGCCCAAAAGTCCGTTATGCGGCTGACAAAAACGCTTGTGTACCGGAACCCCAAGCTTCCGATTTGGGCCACCTAAATGAAACTCAGAGGTCTGCACATAAGCAACTGCTCCACAAGTATGATAACCTTTTTTTCCAAATCACAAACTGACATTGGGGTATCAGTAGCGAGATGCATCGCATTCCCGTCACAAACAACGTCCCCATCCGCAGGGCCCCCATCGATGATCAGAAGCCGATAGCGTCGAACTGCACAGACAAGTCAGCGACCTTCTCACGCAAGGCGTAATAAGGCTGTCTACGTCTCCGTACGCTGCCCCGGCACTTCTGGCAGAGAAAAAGGGAGAAGGGCGCACACGTTTCTGCATAGATTACCGCAAGCTGAACGCAGTGACTGTGCCCGACTACCAACCCATCCCTCGCAATGACGATGTTCTAGACTCTATCGGGAAATCGACGTACTTTTCAACATTAAACATCACGTCGGGTTACGGGCACGTGAAGATGCACCCTGAAGACATTCCGAAAACAGCCTCTGTGACACGTACTGGTCACTACGAATGGCTTGTTGTGCCTTTCGGTCTCCGGAACGCCCCAGCCACTTTTGAGCGGGCTGTCAAGTCCATCCTGGCAAAACACCGCTTAGCGCACGTCCCGAAATACTTCGATGATATTGTGGTGTATTCTGACACGTTTTCCGACCGTCTGAAGCATCTCGACGCCGTTCTAACGCTTTTAAAAGCGACTGCGTCAGGCTCAAAATGAAGAAATGTCAATTCACACAAACATCCATTGAGTACCTGGGACACAGGGTTTCAAATGGCGCAGTCACTCCGAAACGAAGCAACCTGAAGGCGATTTTGCGGTTTCCCAAAACATCGCGCCCGAAAGAGCTGCAGCGTTTTCTCGGTACCGTAAATGTTTATCATCGGTACATCGCTCACTTCAGTGAAATTGCCCATCCACTGACGTGCCTCCTTAGCAAAGACGCTACGTGGAACTGGGACTCAAACTGCCAACTGGCTTTCACTAAGCTGAAGAAATGTGTCACGGAAGAGCCGGTTCTTGCCATCTACGATGCCTCCAAACCTTGTGTGCTGTACTGTGATGCGTCCAGCAAAGGTATCGGCGCCGTTTTGAAGCAGGCTGATGAAGAAGGCCGGGAGCACCCAGTTGCATACCACTCAGGCAATATGCTCAAGCATGAAGTCAATTACGCCATCACAGAGCTTGAATGCTTGGCAATTATTGACGATATTGACAAATGGCACTGCTATCTGCATGGAAAACCTTTTACGGTAGTCACTGATCACGAACAAAACATCAAGAATCCGTGAGGCCCTCTGTTTCGATGGTCCTTGAAGCTCTCCATGTACGATGTCAATATCAAGCACCAAAAGGGCACTGACAACATCGAAGCTGATGCACTATCGCGAAACCCAATTATTCAGCTTCTATCAGCCGAGCAACTGCAAGAGCATCCCAACGACAAACCGCCTTGCAAGCACGTCATTGAGAACGGAATGGCCATAGTGACGCGTAAAGGGATTCGAAAAGTCTACGTCCCTGCTGCTGTGCAATCTTCTCTTCTTCAGAAGGCTCATGACGCTTTTGGTCACGTTGGAGTCAAGAAGACATTGCGACTTTTGTCTCCACAATATTATTGGCCTGAAATCATCACCGACGTCTCAAAATACATTCGCCACTCTGACACTTGCCAGCGCTGCAAGAAGACGAAGACCAAGCGTTTCGGATCTTTGGAGTCACTACCACCAGCTGAACAACCATTTGATCTTCTGGCCATGGATACCATCGGAGGTTTTGCGAACTACGGTTCTCCGAAAAGGTTCATTCACTTGGCCGTTGACCATGCCACTCGTTATGTTTGGGCTTTTGCGCACCGAAATGAGACGTGCGATGCTACATTTCCTGCCTGAAGAGCATCTTCATTGCTGGAAAGCCTCGGAAGTTCCTCTCCGACCGCGGAACAGGATTCACCGCAGACAAATTCAAGCAGTTCCTCAAACACAACAACATTCATCAGCTTTTCACAACTTCTCAACGACCGCAGTGTAATGGCCTAAACGAGCGCACTAATCAGTTCATAGTTACTCGCCTCCGCTGCAAAATCAACGACAAACCGCGAAAACCATGGACACGCCTTCTTCAGAGGTTGTCGATGAGTACAGCAGGACACCTCATGAAGTCACCGGCTACCCACCAAGTTTCCTCATGCATGGCACACCATCATACACCTGCCTCCTCTCCAACACTGCCGAAACCCTGCAAGAAGCTCGCGCAAACGCAGTCCGCAATTCCCTGGCGTATCACGAGAAGAATAAGCTCATCATCTACTGCAAAAAGTTTCTTCCGTCAGAGCTCCAGGTGGGAGACTGTGTATTATATGAGACGCCCTGGCATTCCAACCGCGGCAAACTCTGTGCGATAATAGGTCTGTATACTGTCCTACGCAAGTTCTCTGCGGTAAACTACGAGATCGACCACAGCGTGACTACACTCGGCCGTCAGACTGACATTGTCCATGTGGGGAGGCTAAGACGATATTATCCGCCCTACACCAAACACACTCTCGGGGGGAAGGGGAAGCGTGTGACGTCCCGCAGAGGGATGGTGCAGGGCAGTTGGCCGGATTGGGAGATTAGCCACCAAGAGACGGTGCGGTACGATAGTGGTGGATGATGAAGTTGGTAATAAAGGTGTTGGTTCGACGGACGCCATGCCTCCTGCGTTACATATATATATATAAATATATATAAGAAAACTTCGAACAAGGTAAACCACAATTGTTGCCAACGTTTCAGCAAAAAGTCCTGCCTTCTTCAGGACCCTGTCGAACCCCCTGATCAAGGCTGGTCTCTTTTCTGAAACGTTGTCAACAATCGTGTTTTGTACCTTGTTCAATGTTTTCTTTACTTGTGTTCTCAACTATCTCTCAAAGTGTCATTGCTGCCTATATATATATATATATATATATATATATATATATATATGTATATATATATATATATATATGTCACGGCCCGGGGGTTAACGAGAAGGTCCCCTTTACCCCGAGTAGTCCGAGTGGCGCTGACAACTTCCACAAACCACGGGAAACATAAATACCCAGAAAGTGGAGCGGCAAAATAGCGCCGTTGGTAGCGTAGTGGTTATCACACCAAACCGGTATTGTGGAGGTCGTGGGTTCGGATCCCACCTGGCCGGCATTTTTTCTAAACTTTCTTTCTCTCTTTCCAAATTTTTTATCTGTTTCGATTACCTGCAACATAGTCCCCTTTGATATCCGGTTTTCTTGACTGCCAACCCCTATTTTATGTCTTATTTCACCGAGCCCCTCATTTCCCATTTTCTGATTCGCTGCATGCATAGCGAGGGCCTCTGTTCTGGCAGTGCTGGTGCCATAGGGAGCTTATGAGGGTTCAACGCTGGTCGACCACTCTCGACATGTCGTAGACACTCGAGTCACGGCCGGGGGGTTACAAAGAAGGTACCCTTCACCCCGAGGAGTCCGTTTGGCGCTGGCAACCACCCTCAAGGACAGGAAACAAAACCTAACATAAATACCAAGAAAGTGGAGGGGAAAATAGCCCCGTCTGTAGCGTAGTGGTTGTCGCACCAGACAGGCATTGTGGAGGTCGTGGGTTCGGATCCCACCCTGCGGGAATTCTTTCTAGACTTTCCTTCTTTTTAAATTCTTTATCTGTTCCAATTACCTACCACATAGTCCCTTTGGTATCCGAGGTCTTCTTGACTGCCAACCCTTATCTCTGTCTTCTTTTCAACGAGCCCCTCATTTCCTATTCTGATTCACTATATGCATGGCGAGGGCCTCTGTTTTGACAGTCTTGGTGCCATAGGGAGCTTAAGAGGGTTCGACACTGGTCGATCACTCTCTACAAGTCGTAGACACTAGAGTCACGGCCCGGGGGTTAAAAAGAAGGTCCCCTTCACACCGAGTTGTCCGATTGGCACTGGCCTCCACCCCCAAGTGCACCAAAAAAAAAATACTTCAATATAAATACCCCAAAAAAAGAGGGAAAAAAGCACCACTGTTGGCGTAGTGGTCATCGAACCAGAGCGGCATACTGGAGGTCGTGGATTCGGATCCCGTCCGGCGGAAATTTTTCACCACTTTCTTTGACTGAAAAACATTTCCAGCTGTTTCTGTGGCCCACGACAATTTATATATATATATATATATATATATATATATATATTTATATATATATATATATATATATATATATATATATATATATATATATATATATATATTTATATATATATATATATATATATATATATATATATATATATATATATATATATATAGGATAGAAATAAGAATTGCCAGTCAAGAAGACATTTTTTCTTCACTTTCTTATTTTCCACGAGCCCCTCATTTCCTATTCTGATTCGCTACATGCATAGCGAGGGCCTCTGTTCTGGCAGTCTTGGTGCCATAGGGAGCTTAAGAGGGTTCAACGCTGCTCGACCACTCACGACATGTCGTGGACGCTCGAGTCACGGCTCGGGGTTAAAAGGAAGGTCCCCTTCACCCCGAGTAGTCCGAGTGGCGCTCGCTACCACCCCCATGCGCAGGAAACAAAAACACCTGAACATAAACACCCGAGAAAGTGCAGGCTAGAGTAGCGCCGCCGGTAGCGTAGTGGTTATCGAACCAGACCGGTATTCTGGAGGTCGTGGGTTCGGATCCCACATGGCGGGCATTTTTTCTCCACTTTCTTATCTTCGAAATTCTTTATCTTGAAGTACTACATATTCCCCTTTGCTTTCCGAGGTGTTCTTGACTTCCAATTCTTATTTCTGTCTTATTTTCAACGAGCTCCTTATGTCCTATTCGGATGCTATATATTATTATATATTTATTTATATATATATATATATATGTTGTTTGTTTGTGTGTGTGTGCAATGTAGCAGGGGAAGGCATTGGTCGTAAAATTGGAATGTGTTTGGAGAGCAGCACAAAAATAAGAGAACTGGAAAGGAGAAGCAATAAGAAACGATAAAAAAGACTCATAATCATGGGATTCGAACAAGCGAAAGAAAATCAAATCAAAAAGAAAATTGCACATTAAAAGTCCCGTGGCAAAAGGGGCGAGAGAAAGGTCAAAAAAAGACACCCGCGTGCTTTCCTATGGCGTACATATGGCGATACATATCTGTTCTAAGACATTTTTTCCCGCGACTAAAACATGTGACAATACCATACTTGGTTTGCAGTTGTTGGTTTGAAAGGCCAGCGCTCACAAAAGGCAGTCAGACAGGGAGTACAAACAGCATCAAAAAGGCAGGGGCAGACCGGTCATGAAATAAAAGATAACACAAGACATGTGTAGGAACATTACGCGCACCTGTATATACATAAGTGGTCGGCACAGGACAGCCTCCAGGATCCCCGGAGCCGTCAGCAATGAATTATAGCAAACAGGAATACAAAGCATAAATGGGAGAAGAAAGCAATGCACACGCTTCGTAATGAAACAGCTTACAAGGTGAGACTATCAAAGGTAACAATGGTTCCGCAGCCTTATACCCAGTACATAATGACGAGACTTGCTAGTCAGATTTCGTTTAGTTAAGTCACTGTGCTAGAGAACGCGGTGGTCGCAGGCAAATAAAACCAACTTCTGGGTGTCGCCAACGGAAGGGAGAAGATTATCAAGGAAAATAAAGAACTGTTATAACAGTATGAGTACAAATCGAGAATTCCCGAAGATGAATAAGAAGGAGAGAGGGGACAGAGAATGCAAAAACCAAGAATAATGTCGTAGGAAAAAAATACATCAGTTACACATAACTTTCATTGAAGCCAAAAGATGCTTACAGAACCAATAGAAAAGATACGACTCTCCAAACTCGCGATCATGATGCCTTTTGAAACGAGATTCCACAATTGTGGCCTTCAGCTGAACTGAACCTCGAATGTAGTTTCAAAGGGTATACGATCGCGACGCTCCAGAGTCCGAGCTTATCTATGAGCTTAAACCGGCGTCGTTTGGCATCAAATAAAATACTGGGAATCTGATGTGTCTTTCCTCTGATTAAATTGACGGTTTGCGACATCGCCTCCCCCTCTCTTATTTATACGCTGGAATTCTGGTGGATTTGTAAGGATAGTGTTATGCCAGTTCTGCATTTCCCTCAATAATCTTGCACCATGAGTTGGCCACTCAGTAAAGGATTTTTTTTGTGCTAGCACCTCGTTGCCCAGCAAAGTGTCTTCACTGAACCAAATTTGACCAGCAAGACTGGACATGATGTTCAAGGTAGAATGCTGCCGCCCCATTGGGAGCTTTGGTACTGTTACAGGATTGCCATGGACCATCTGAACGTAACATGGACACCGAGGGAGGGGCCCCAGCACGGAGCAGCACTTGCGGTGGATGGTTGTTTGACGATGAGGAGAGTGCGAACGACCTCGCTCTCTGGCTGCACATACTTGAGGCTCTGGCTACTACGTTCTCCACCATGTCACATTTGTAATTATCTGAAATATAACATCTTACCCGAAACACTTTTTGGTGGACTAGCCGGGTAGCGGTCCATCACCACGGATCTCCAAAGGTGCATCACATCGGCTCAACTGTGATGACTGAAAACACATCGGATGCCGGGGGCAGCGCCACAACCCCTTTCTTAGTCATGGCACAGCAGCGTAGGTCTGGAAAATTCTGCGGTTCCAGTGACAACGGTGCTGAAGACTGGATCAAGTTGTACGAAGGAGTAAGTGCCCAGAATAGCTGGGACCCAACTACCATACTTGCAAATGTTGTTTTCTGTCTGATGAAGCAGTACTCGCACAGTATAACACAAACGAAGCCAAAAATTTCTACTTGGAAAAGCCGCCGCTTTGAACAAGACAACAGCCGCCGCATCACGACCCAGTTCACACAGCTTTCAAATTACGTCGTGACTTCTACCAGCGAAACAGCATTTTTGCCATTACCTACACCACTGTCCACGTGCAGCTTGGATACTGGGACTTATGGGGATGCGGTGAACTAGATTGTTCCCAGCAAACTTGAATCTATAGCAACTGCGCCGGTTCTATTGCGCATGACAAACAGCATCCTTGCAACCATTTCCCTAACTCAAGCGGTTGTTCGGGATGATATTGAACAGAAGCAATTTCATTCGTTTCGTTCAGCGAGTCACATACCGCTACGAAAACCACCACCGTGAGCAGTTTCCACAAGCTACTTTGTTTTATAACAGTATCGCGTTCTAGCTGAGTGGGGAACACATGAAGACCGGACCACCTGCTACAACTGCATATGTGTGAGACATTTTGTTCGCTAACGTCAGCGCCCCTGGTTCCACTTTCCTTGTGACAACGTTTCCCCAGACCGCTTCGGCAGTACGTCCGCCACTTTTCATCTCATAATCAGGAGCAACCAGATGACTACGCCGGCACTATGGCGTCGCGATTGGACCGCTCGCCCTCACCGCACCGACGTCATTCTTGTTCGGCGCAGTCTCAGAGACAATCATCTCCGACCACCTCCAACCGCTTCTCGCCGGAAAACTAATAAATGCAGCTTCCCGGAGTGAAGCTGCATTCTCAACTTGGTCCGCCAATCATCTTTTGACAATGTCTACTAGAGATGATTTCTAGAAACTGAAGTTAACGGTATTCCTGTTCGTGTACGCATTTACACTGGAACGACAATATCGGTGATAAGATGAAATCTACGCTCTCGCCTTTATTAAGTCGTCACGCCTGCCCTATTTTATGTCCGACAAGCTGATGGTGTAACACCAATAATAGCTGGAATGTGTACTACTCGTGTTGCGATTGCTGTCAGTACTGTACCTGTTACGTTTAACATACTAGAAAACTGTGCACATGGCGTGATCTCAGCACTTGACTTCTTAGCGGACCATTGAGCGTCATCGACGGTTCCACAGGTTTCCTGTGTGTGGAGCTACCTAGTGTGCGCGTAGCGGATAACACTGAACCTGCCCGGTTGTGTTCCACAACGCAAACCCGTCCTGTGGCTGAAGCCAATACCTAAATTTATCTGGCGGCCCGTGGCCCTCTTGCTGTGAGTGGGTACGTTATTGCTCCGACTGACGTACTGCTGACACAAAACGTAACGCGGCATCACACAGTCACCTCCATTACTGACAGCACACTGTCTCTGCCTATACTATACTTTCGTTTTAATGCACAGGTATTACCGAACGGATTCTCGCTTGCGTCATTGTTTCCTTAACGACTACGAAATCTCGACGTAAACCACCACTACCCCTGACTGGGTACATTCATAAAGCTGCCCCAGCGTCCACAAACAAGGTTATGCCGATTCTAAGCACCGACCATTCACAAGAGCAAGTTCGTTATATTCACCGCATGCTGATATCTCACTCCAACATTTCTGACTTCCCCGTTCATCATCTGGGATGAATGAGAGCAGTAAAGTATCGTATCGACACTAGTTACTCTAGTCCCATTCACCGACCATCTTATTGCATGTCGCATGCCGAGCGCGCCGTCATCCAAACCGAAGCTATAAAATGTTGACAAAGTAGTTCACTGAACCGTGCTGAGTCTGCGGGCCTCACAAGTGATGTTTGCAAAGGATAAAGGAGAGATTTGGCGCTTTTGAGTTGACTACCGCAACCAAACCAAAATCATGAAGGATGTATACCCACTTCCCGGCTTCGATGATGCCCTTGACTGTCTACATAAGGCCCAAAACGTTTTTTCTCTTTACCTCCGTTGGGGTATTTGCAAACTTCTGTAGATTACCTGGACAAAAAAAAGCTTATGTCACCCCTGAAGACCTGTACCTGTTAAAGCTAATGGCTTTCGGTCTCTACAAAGCTCCTGTAACATTTAAAGCTATTGCCTTTCGGTTTACACAAAGCACCTGTAACATTTTAGCGCATGATGTACTCTCTTCTACGACGATTCAAACAGTGCGCTTGCTTGTGCTACCTGGATGACGTCATAGTCTTTTCGCCTTCATTTCCTTCCCATCTTACGTGCATGTCCAATATACTCGTACTTTTGTGCCAAACAGGCCTTCGGTTAAACTCTGCCAAGTGCCACATATATATTCTCCCGCATCTTGTTGACGCACAAGGTATTCATCCTGACCCTAAGAAAGTCAAAGCCGTGACGCAGTTTTTTGTGCCACGCCCTTCGGCCGACATTCGAAGCTTTCTTGACCTTGCTTCGGACATTCCTCGGTTAATAAAAGGCTTTGGTAACGTCTCCAAACCTCTCACTGATCTACTGCAGCAATATGTCACAATTTTATAGGCACGTGAGCGAGCTGAGGTATTCGTTACGATATTATCCCGGATGGTATCTGCCCCTGTGTTAGCCTTATTCGACATCTCCGTTCCCACGGGAGTTTGCACTGACGTAAGTGGGCAGGACAATGCAGACATTATCAGCCAAATACAAGCCGGATGCGACCGCGCCTTTGCATACTTCAGTCGCCTTCTTTCTCTATCTGAACATAATTACTCAATCACTGAGAGAGAATACCTTGCTCTAGTTTGGGTTGTGGCTAAGTTTCGTCTAATCTTGTATGGCAGCAACTTTCTCGGTAATTCTCACCACCATGCTCTGTGCTGCTTGCCTTCCCTCAAAGACCCCTTGGAACAGCTGGGTCGCTGGGCTTTGCGGCTTCATGAGTACTCCAATACTGTCATCTACAGGAAGCCATCCGGACACAACTCGACTAGATGCTCAGCGACGACATTATACAGCATTGAAAAGCCCCTGGGCTGCTCCGGTCATACTCGTAAAGAAAAAGGATGGCAGATTTAGGTACTGGGTTGACTACCGGCGACTGAACAAAATCACCAGAAAGGGCTTTTACCCCTTGCCACAAATCGGCGACGCCTCGACGCCCTGTGCCACGCGAAGTACTCCTGATCGATGGATCTGCAGACACGCTTCTGCCAAATTGAAATGGATAAAATGGATCGAGAGAAGACTGCATTCCTATCCCCGGACGGTGTATACTAGTTCAAGGGGATGCCGTTTGAACTATGCAAATAGCCAGCAACGTTTGAGAGTAATGCACACTCTGCTAGCTTCTCCTAAGTTGACACATCTGGCTCGTATACCTCTACGACGTTGTGGTATTCGCTCCGACTTACGACAACACATTGCAAGGTTGGAGTCTGTACTCGTGGCCACCCGTACATCGGGGTTAACGCTTAAGCCAAAAATGTGCCGCTTCCGTACGAGGAACCCACGTTTTGGGTCATGTGGTGATCGCCGCAGAAGTCTTGCATGACCCTGCGAAGTCTTCGTCCGAAGCTAACTTCCCAAGCATGCGAAGACTTCTCGGGTTGTGCGCATACTACCGGCACTTCGTCGGAAACTTCGCACGCATTGCGGAGCCACTCACTCCCTTGACGAAATAAAGCCCCCTCTCCGCTGGTAAAATTCCCGTGGGGAAGTATATTGCGATCTCCAACAACGCCAGCGAATCACGCCCATGCTCGCTCATTTCGACGAAAACGCCTAAACGGAAATGCACACGGACGGCAGTAATATAAGCCTGGGTGCCGTCCTCGCCCAAAAATGCAGCGGTCGCGAAAAGATAATCCCCTATGCCAGCCGTCGTCGGTCAAATGAGTAGAAAACCTACTTTGCTACAAAGAAAGAGTGCCTGGCAATTACATGGACCATTTCGAAATTCCCCCCATACGTGTATGGTAGACCGTTCAAGGTTGTGACAGACCACAAAGCACTATGTTGGCTTGCCAACTTGAAAGAACCCTCTTGCCGTCTTGGGCTATGGAGCTTGTGCATACAAGAATTCGACGTAACAATCGTCTACAACGTCCATCTCTTGTCGTTGTTGCGCCGTCCACAGCCCCACGGCGCATGCTCGGCTTGCTGAACGCCCGGATAATGGCTTACCCTTTTATGGCTCCTGAAGCGACAGTGTTACCGGTGTCTTCCTCGGCCGGGAAGAGACAAGCACGCTTCCTCGGCAAAGGCTTTTAAATTCACAGTTTTGCCGGTGTCTCCCTGGGACGGCACGAGACCAGCACGCTTCACGCGCCTTCGAAGTTTCATCGTCGTCGGCAGTGGCGTACGTCGGCGAGTGTCGGCGCGCCGTGATTACAAGCAGCCCACAACCATCCGGGGAACGTGCATCGGCCTCATCTTCAGACTTTAGGGTTCATCTACCACAACAGCCCTTGACTTTGCATTTCACGAAACATAGGGCAGTTAAAATCAAAGCGGAAATGCCAACCACGCCTCTACCTAACCTACATTGAACATGATGACTATAATGATTAAATAAAAACTCATACCACGTACAACGTCTCTCTCTCTCTTTTGTGCCTCTCCACTGTAACACCCCCGCAGCCCCTCCACTAAAATTACACCATCTTCCTGTAGGGCAACACTGAGTACTATGCGAAACAGCCATGGGGTCAACGCAATTGCGAATTTCGTAGTTCAGTTAAGTGAAAATTGTAATAGTTACCATGGAAACCAAACGGCAAATATAACGTTGGCTACGTACCTCAACCTCCCGGAAACAAGGAAGTGAAAACTAGTGTGCACTTGAATCGATCCCATGCTTGCTTCTACTACTCAGGGTTCCCCTACGGGAAGATGGTGTAATTTTGTTGGTTCGGACTATCGGTTTACGTGAGCATCGGTTTCATGCACTCTTAGTGAGGGGCAAGTGCCGCGAACCGTTCAATGTTTGTTTATTTATGTTTTGCTTTACCGCATGGCTGCGCTGGTCTGTGTTATCTGTGTAGCAAAGGAATCGCGTGTTCCATTCTTTCTTTATATGCCGCATAAGTATTTCTTCTGATAGGGAGAGTGTTCCGAAGTAACTTCAACAGCCTAGAATAATCTTGTTTATCGACAGTGTTGTGGATGTTATTCGACGGTTCGAGAAACACCTGCGCCCAAAGATAAATTCTCGCGGAGCCGAGGCCGTGGCATTTCATTAAACGACGCTCGTTTCCACACGTCACTTTGTTGAGTACTGCCTCGGCGACTCTATATTCTTTGAGTTAGGGGAGCACAAATTCACTCAAATATACTTGTTTTCCTTGAGACAACTGCACCGCCTTTGTCTTCGTGACAACATGCATCAGGAATAGACATACCCCTCACCTGCTACACTGGGGCTCTTAAGGTCGGGTGAGCCGGTGCGAGTGTTACTGTGACCTATACCTAATATAGCTACGGCCACTTCAATGTGTCTGTTGCGTGAGTGCATTCTCCGATATGTGGTTTTATTACATTCAGTTTGTTGGCAGTCCGTTTGCTCCACTCTGCTTACCGTGTTTTATGTAGTTGTTGCCTGATGTGTCGCTTGAGGTCTGTGTAAGCTAGTGTTGTGATATTGACCACGTTTTGGAGCGCAAATCTGGCGGCAATTTCATCTGCAAGCTCATATTCCGGCGATGCGAGAGGGTCCTGGCACCCAACACCCAGTCACCTGAAGGTTTGAAGAATAGTGTAACATAATTACTTGAAAACAAATATTACGATGTGGCTTCTTCGATTATTTTCTGGATGAAAATGTATGTACGACGATAGGCGAATCTTTTTAAATGATGAACAAAAAATAGGGCCCTTGCACTCTGTGAAGAAGGATGACCTGCAAAGCTGGACGCAGTCCACGGTGTGCACGAAAGAAAACACGTTTGCGGTTTTTTGTCAAAAGCATAAGTTCTAGCCAATTAGCTGAATGAAGCTTTGAAGGATCCAAACTTTGTTCTCGCATACAAACATAAAGTTGCTGTGTCCCTCTCGCATTGTAATCACCTTACTCTTTGCAAAATACACAAACCTACTCCGCTCTACTACTGAGTCCGGAAAGTCCCATTGGGCCGTGTAAAGTCCAGTGTAAGTTTCATACCACCACGACGTATATGTAATCCATCAGTACGGGCATGAAATCAATAGATGCGCGTTCCCACCCAACTCCTTCCTCCAACTATTCTCCACTACAAACCCGCGCACGCATAAACCAGTAATCGGCCATGTGCGCGTGCTTTTAAGTTACAGAGGCAGTATACAATATCCTCTCAAAGCAATCTGAAGAAGTGATATTGGCTCACCCTGGCGTCCCAACCGGGAAAGTTGTTATTCATCCAGGAGGGATTCACCACTACTGGACAGCTGAACTTGACGTGGTCACGGCAGCGCCAGCACCTTTCCGTTGTTTTTGCGCCTGTCCATGCTTGTTTTTAGGCCAAGGCATCATATTTGGTTTTTCCGCTGGAATGTTTCCCGTGCCGCTGAAAGTGAGTTCCTGCATCACGCACCGATCCACCGTGCCTGGCGCCTGTATTGAACCACGTGTCTGTGACGTCACAGTTGCTACTGAAACCGCTGCAAAACAAACGGCGAGGCTTTTTCTGCTATCCTATCGCTTGCACTGCCATCGCTTCTATTCTTTCGCCGATCACGGACTTATAGAAGCGTGCGCCGCTACGACATGGTGTCAGAAGTTGTGTAATCCGCCCACCTTAAAGGCAATGGAAAAAAAAGAGCCATAGAGACGTCAGCACAAAAAGTGACTGCAATGGGTACTGCACTACCACCACCCCCGCCTGGCCTTCAGTAGCTCCCCCCGCTGGACTTTGACACTACCTCGGAGTGGCCGGTATGCATACACCCCTTCGACGACTATCGATATGCGTCGGGCCTGAATAAGCGCCCAGAGGAGGCGCAAGTACACACTCTGCTCTACACCATGGGTCGGCAAACAAGGGACATTATTTCTACCTTCAATCTTTGTGTACAAGACTCCAAGAGGACTTAGGTGGTCGAAAAATGTTCGACGAGCACGTCATCAAGTAGACCAACGTCGTTTACGAGAGCGCGTGCTTTTACAAGCGGCACCAGAAGCCAGGCGAGTCTATTGACCAATTTGTGGCGACTCTACAGGTCTTGGCGGGAAAATTCGACTTCGGAGAATTCAAGCAGTGCCTCATTAGAGATCGGATCATCGTGAGCCTGCGGGGCGAACAACCTTCTGAGTCGCTCTAAATGGATCCGAAGTTGTCTCTCGCGAAAGCTCTGGCGAAGGCCCGACGGAAAGAGACAGTTAAGCAGGAACAAGCAGAGCTTCGCAACTTCAACGAGGTTCGCCACAACACTCCGTGCAAGCCTTGTGACGACTTCTACACCGAAGCAGTGGCCCGCTGCAGGAACCACACCGCAGAGAGGAACCCCGGTCGACTCCAGCTCGTTCCGATGGACAGTGCATCTTCTGCGGCGGCCACTCGCACCCAAGGACAGAATGCCCAGTCAGGACACATAAGTGCTTCAACTGTGGCGTAAAGGGCTATTTGGCAAGGTGTGCCTCAAAAAGAATTCTCCAGGCTACCAGCGAAAGGTACGAGTGTCATCCGTACAAAAGGACACTGGGGAAATTTCACTAGCGAGGTCGAACCGCCTTGGTGCCAAGGCACGTTACGTTCACGTATTGGTTAATGCAGTGCGGGATTTTGCAAAGGTTGACTCAGGGGCAGAGGTTTCCGTAATTCCAGCATCGTTTCCTGGACTTCCCACGAGGTCAGAAAATGCTGACCAAATTTTGACAGTTGCAAGTGGTGACCGACTAAATGTTCAGGGCAAGTTTCAGGTAGACATATTTTGGAAGGGACAAACTTCTCGCCAAACATGTTATGTCGTCAGACCTTTGCACCATGTACTGCTGGGTTTGCCATCTCTCGAAGCATTTGGAGTTATTAAGTTCACTGACTCTGTCGCTCAGTAAAACTCTGACTACCAGGTTTTGTGCCCTCAGGTTTTTGACAACTTAGGCACTATGCCCATGAAAAATACAATCAGGCTCAAACCGGACCCAGTCCCATTTTCAATAAGCGCACCACGCAGGATTCTCATACCGCTTCAGAAACCGGTAAAGCGGGAGCTTGATAAGATGGAACGAATGGGCGTTATTCGGCCAGTAGAAGAGCCAAACGAATGGTGTGCCTCCATTGTTCCCGTTCAAAAGCCCTCGAGAGACGTAAGGATCTGTGTACACCTTACGCAGTTGAACAAGTTTGTCTTACGAGAAAGGTATACCTAGACCAGTGTAGACCAAGCACTAGGCTCGCTTGCCGGTGCCAAGTGGTTTTCCAAACTAGACGCAAATTCCGGCTTCCATCAGGTCAGACTTAGCAAGGCCTCAGAACTACTGACCACGTGGCTTACGCCGTTTTGGGCGGTACTGTTTCACTCGGTTGGCGTTTGGAATTACTTCAGCCCCAGAGTATTTTCAGAGGAGACTGTCAAAAATCCTGGCGGGCCTTCCTGGCGTCGTTAACCTGATGAACGATATCCTCATATTTGGCGACAGCAAAAAATAACATGACTCTAGGCTATCGAATGTTTTAACTAGGTTGACCCAGTATAACGTAACGCTAAACAAGGCAAAGCTGCATTTGGGGCATGAAGGATGAGCCTTTTGGGGTACTTTGTAAGTGAGGAAGGCCTACAGCCGGATCTGGCCAAACTCAGAGCCATTAAAGAGCCGAGGGCAACCCGGATATTTCACAGTTGCGCCACTGGTCGGTGACTCTGGCTAGTTTCGGTCTCCGAAATTGTGGCAATGCTATCGATAGGGTGCAGCGGCGTGGATGTTCCCTTCCCTCAGCGTTTCTTTCTTTCCACACCGTGCATGCTTCGCGCCTCCCCACGCATGCGCAACAACTCACCGGCGCCAATATTTTTTTTTCTTTCTCTCGGCGCCCGCGGCAGGCCAGTTCGTTTCGCGCGTAAGCAAGCCGGCGTGCGGCGTGCCTCCACGGGCTGAAAGTTTCGCTGCGTTATAAAATACATTCGAACGTATTCTAAATAGGGGGCCACGGAGGAAGGAGCGTCACAATTCCTGCGCAGCTCTGTGGTGCAGCAACACGGAGCGAAACAGTTCGGCCAAGTTTCTCGTCTTCGCCAAAGATGACAGGTAAGCAAATTAGCTTTGTACAGGGGGGATTAAAAGAAATACGAACAACGGAGCACACAGCCTCCGAAGCATGCCGCACCGCCTGGCTGCACTGTCAGTAAACTGCGCGCATGCGTAGTTTTTTCGGAGCGTTTGAGACTGTGGCCTACTGTTTGGGGAAACACTTGATCAAGAAGGGACGCGGGTCATTTATTTTGAGGCATCTTTTTATGATCTGTCGCCACTGGGCATACTGTTATCTACTACATTCGCTAGCCAAGCTCGCAGCAAGCTGTTGCAGATAGCACATGCCATTCAACGATCATCCTGCACAGTGGCGACACAGCGGGAAAAGGCCCCTCAAAATAAATGACCGGCGTCACTTCTTGATCAAGTATTCCCCATAAATGTAGGCCACACTCTCAAACATTCCGAAACAACTACGCATGCGCGCAGTTTACTGACGGTGCAGCCAGATGGTGCGGCATGCGTCGGAGGCGGTGCACTCCGTTGTTCGCATTTCTTTTATACCCCCTGTACATGTTGTGGTAATTTCCAAAAAAAATCCGACCGATGGCACTCTTCTGTTTTTAAAAAAACTTCGGGCATGTAACGGGAAGTTAATAGGACATGTCAGTCGTCTTGGAATGGAAAATAATTTGAAAATATATACCAGCCTTGCAGGTACTAAAGTTTGTTTAGAAATAAACGGGCGTTCCGCGCGCATACTCTTGCTCGAAAGGTGTATTTGAGGCGGCATTGCCGTGTTATGATTGCCTTAGTAACTGCCTGAACGTCGATTCAGCATTCTTATCAATGTATTTTTATTGTTGTTTCATGGGTGGGTTTGAGTCTTGGTTGGGGCCCCAAGTCGAGGAAGATTTGAGACTTCATTGGACGTTTCCTCTGGTGAATCTCCTCAACCCCTCCAAAGTCATCACGCTGCACCTACTCACAAAGAAGGCAAGCCTAACTGTACGCGCTTCTTGTCATTGACTGCGTACCTATTACCACGGCGATTGTTGGCGTGGAGGGTGGTGTGCCCTGACCAATTCTTCTTGTGCCATTTTGCTCCAAAAACGGATATTTGCTGCATAACTGCTGCCAAGCGTTGCTTCAGTGCTCCGAAAAATCTGGCGTAATACCCCGGTGCCACTCGATTCGCACAGGGATCAGTGGAAGGCCAAGGCGAAATACATGCGTTGTCTGTGGCCACCATTGCAAGCGTTTTGCTCATTAAAAACAAAAACAAAAAAAAAAAACAAAGTAGCATTGGCGGCTTTGCTCTTCCATCTAACGTGCGCGCCCGCGCCTTGCCATCTTATCGCAAGTGGGCTTGCTGTTCCTTAGTTCTAACTTAGAATCGTCATGCCGTATCGGACAGGATGAGATAATAGGCGCGGCCTAGACATGAGCTAGAGAGTAGCTTGTGACAACCTAGCCGATATCTGCAAGTGTATGAGCACGGTACATTAGGCTCACAATACAGGGATGCTTTTTTTCTGCTCGTCTTCTCCCTCCCCTCTGCCGCCCCCGGTAATGGGACTGTTCACGGGCCATTAAAATAAAAGTCGATGCGTTCGATTGGTATTGCGATTGTGTTCTTTGCAATACGACGTGGCTGCGCATTATTTTTGTACGCAGATATAATCCAGCAGTGAGTGGTCAATAGTGCGGTTGTTATGTTGCAACAGTTTTTTCTCGCTGCATTTTGTTGGTGCGAACAGAATTTCTCGGCAGTGTATGCAGGTTAATGGCCGGGTTACCGCTATCTTTCAGAGTTTGCGTTAACTGGCCAAAAATGCAGGCCTTGAAGCATAACTGTGCGGGGTTTCTTTTAATTTATAGGTTCCTGATTACTGTGTCTCTGAACTGAAACGAATTTCTTGAATGTCAAAGAATATTCCTGTCTCGAGGTGAGCCAAAGAAATAAGTGTACATTAGGTGGACGGTCCTGCGAAGTTCTTTTGTTCTCCCGCCGAGGTGTGCGCGAAAAAAAACTGTATAGTGACTAAAACTTTCGATGTTCTGCGTGTGTAATAAGGTTTTGTGTACCTAAATGTGCATCTCGCACGTTTTTTTTCCTTTTGTGCAATGTCGTATGCCTAAATTTGCGTGTCATAATTTTGCTTATAGTCCAATATGTGTTCATAACATGTATGTGCAATATATGAGTTTGCTGCATGTTTCTTCATGTCTTGGAATCAAAGATGTCCTCATATAAATTTCGAATAAAAGAAAACCGAAACGAATGTTTGTGTAACGCTCCAATTAATATCGCCACAAAGACAACAATTCGACACCAGAATGCGCACTAGTACCTATATGTTTTCTTTGTTCAATTATTAAACGCGTTACTGCACACACACACCAAACGACGGGCGGCAGCCATTCCGAGGCATCGCCGCCACTCGTACAACTTTCGCGCCTGGTGCCATTGCCGAGCGGCCCATGAGCTACCGCCGGCGCGAAAGTTGTGCGAGCGTCGGTTGCTGCGGCCGGCGGCCCGGCCCGGGCCCCGGCTGATACGGAAAAAATGACGTCAGCAGCTTCTGCAACGTCACCAACCTCCAGTCCCCCCTCTCCTCTCGTGCCATGACGATAAATGCAACGTTTTTCAGACGCCATGTACCCCTAGGTGAGGATTTGGCGCTGTTGGCGCGAATTGCGCTGGGACCACGGTGGATGCTACAGAGGCCGCCCCTTTTTTGCGCAGTGTTAGGGCGTGGCCAATCATCTATGACGTTTTTTGCCCAACTTTGCGCAAACCACTGCCCCGCTACGGGCGGTTTTTCAGAAACAGGCTGATTGGGTTCGGGGTCCAGCTGAGAACACTGCTTTCACAAGCTCGAAAGCTTTTATCTGCTCGGCAAAATGTATGGCCATGTACCATCCGCAACTTCCCAGGATCCTTTCGGCGGTGGCCTTTTCGTTTGTTATCTGCCATCCTTTTTCAAATACAATGTAATGGCGAGCGCCGCCGGATAGCGTTCGCTTCAAGGTCATTGACCAAAACCGAGCCGCGCTATGCGCAAGTCGAAATGGAGGCACTACCGTTTACATCAGCTGCCGAAATATTCGACGAATACATATGAGGTATCGATGTTACGTTGGAAACAGACCACAAACCCCTCGTTTCGGTGCTCGGTAAAATGCCTATCGATTTGTTGACGCCAAGGGTGCAGTGCTTCAGAATGATGCTGATGCGATATCAGCTCCAAATTGTGTATGTTCCCGGCGAAAGCTTGATAACGGCGGACGCTCTTTCGCGAGCGCCGATGGAAACAGATAAACTCGCCGGTGAACTAACCGTCTCGGAAGTGTCGTCGTTTGTTAAATGTTGTGTTCAAGGGCTTCAAACTGGCAATAATTTCGTTAACAGAACACGTAATGCTGAAAAGACTGACGTTGTTGGTCAAGACTTTCTGAGGTTGTGTCGCCAAGGCTGGCCGAAAACAATACAAACTTCCTTCCTATCTGGTTTAATACTGGCAGGAACGGGCAGTAATTGCCGCATTCAAGGGAATATTCCTAAAGGGGTCTAGATTGGTAGTACCTCAAAGCCTAAGACAAGAAGTACTAGCAAAGCTAAATGATGGGTATCAGGGCATCTAAAAGACAAGAGCATTGGCGAAGGAATTAGTGTGGTGGCCTGGCCACGGCGAACAATTGGCACGGAAATAAAAGAATGTGGTACATATGCGCGCTTCGTCATTCCGAGCTTCGAGCCTTTATCTCAACATTAACGCCACGTTTCGCGTGGGAACGAGTTGGGGTCGACTTGTTTTCATTGACAACTGTCATTAACTTGTCGTGGTCGACTACCTGTCAGGGTATCCGGAAGTAGCCCTCCTTCACTCAACAAAAAGCGGTGCGGTAATAGAAAGGCTAGAAAGTATTTTTGCACGCTATGGCATTGCAGACACCGTGGTGACTGCAAGTTTTCTTGTACAGAGTTTGAAAAGTTTGCCGATGATTATGGCTTTTGTCCCGTCACTTCAAGCCCTAGGTACCCTCGGGCGAATGGGGAAGTAGAACGAATGATGCAAACAATTAGGCGCCGGATACTCATACCTAGCTCTGCTAGGTATGATCCAAGGACTCATACCTGGCTCTGCTTGCCTACAGGGCAACCCCATGTGTCCTCGGTTCTAGCCCAACGGAAATCCTCACGGGCCGGCTACCTCGGACAAGAGTTCTAATGTCACCGGGATCCAGTGCAACTGCGTGATCCAGTGCAACCCCCGCTGCTTGCTCTTGCGGCCCGAGACAGTACTACAACAAACGCCACAGAGCCAGGGAATTGGATAAACTAACACCAGGTGAGTGTGTGTGGGTAACGGACATTAAAACTAGAAGAAAGGTGCTAGTGACAGCCGCCCCTCCACGTTCCTATGTAATACGAACCGAGGAAGGGGTTACCCTTCGACGTAACGAACGAATGCTGAACCGCTTGCCACAACAGGGTAAGCGTGAAGGCAGCTACACGTTTCCAACTGAAAGCGAGTCAGCCGAATTGGTTTCCAGTGAAAGGGAGCCACCCACCGCATCATCTTCAGCGTCAGTTCCTCCAGATTCAGAAGCTGGGATTTGAACGTACATAACTTCAGCTTCAGTGACTGTGACTAGGTCTGATAGAGTAGTTAGGCGACCAGTTCGCTACGGTACTGATGAATGAGATTTCTTTCGTTGTCCCTCATCACTAAAGGGTTCTTGATTTTGTTTATAAGTTGGGGTTCTAAATGCCACGCGTATAGAAAAAAAGAAAACCTCTTCTATTGTGAAAAAGGGGGGATGTGTTGAAATGTTTCCCGTGCCGCTGAAAGTGCACTCCTGCATGACGCGCCGATCCACCATGCCTGGCGCCTGTATGGAACCACTTGTCAGTAGCGTCACAGTAGCTACTTAAACCACTGCGAAATAAACGGCGGGGCTTTTCTTGCTTGCCTATCGCCTCTACTGCCGTCGCCTCCTTTCTTTCGCCGATGACGGACTGTAGCGGCGGGGGCCGCTATGACACTCTTCTTCCTCGAAACTAACGGCATCCATCCGTCTCATAGCGATTAAAAACCTGAAAGCCCTTCAGCTCTATTTTAGCGTACAAACATTTGGCGGTCCATTTTCCTTCCCCATATTAGGCATCTTACTGTCTGCCTAAGAGTTCTGTGTAACACAGTAACCCACATCCACACCTCTCGATTAAGTAGGGCAGCCTACTAACTGCATTGAGCCAATAAATTTCGACATATAAATCTCCCACCCGCGCAAACGGGATTTCATCGGTAGCAGCACGAAGCCTAGCTTTGTGTGACGTGCTCCTTTTTCCACCCACAAACCTTGCACGCATAAATCGGCAACCGGTGATGGCGCATACCTAGGCGTGAAAAACATACGCAAAAATGCCGTTCGGAAGGACTTCCAATCTGGAAATAACTATGGCTCAGGGATCACGTCGTCGTTCCAACTGGGCAAATTTTTGTTAAACCGGGAAGGATTCGCTGCTATGTGGCAAATGGGAATTTGAGCAGAAAAGGTGTCGGCAGGTTTCGATTGCTTTAGGGTACAGCTCTTTGGGAGCCGTTACCCAAGCTTCGCGGGAGAAGCATCTACCTATGTCCTCGTAACCGCGGTGACCGCGTGAGCGAACGCAGCAGCGACAAAAGAAAGAAAACAGGGAGGAACGTCCAGCGAAGGGTGAGGTGCAGTACGATACGTGCTGATACGGCGTCATCTGTCTCATCGCCGTTCCCTCACACGTCTCATACATCGCCACGAAGGAGTGCGCACCCCTTAGACTTTCTCTGGACGCTGTTCGATTCTCCGCTAATCCAAACAACGTGACATTTGTGCGGGAGGTTCAAACGCGATTTGAAACATGCTGGCGAGGGGTGGCGCCGTGCTGCGTGGTAGCAGCAGAGTAGCGCCGCCGTGCGTTCGCTGATCACGCGAGCACTTCTTGCGACGCAGCAGAAATGTGCGAGGCCGAGAAAACTGCAGCTCGCCCTGTGCACACATTTCCTGTTATGGAATATAGTAGTCAGTGCATTTCTTTGCACCCATCTCTGCTTCTGTTTATTTTGTGCCTTCACATAATAAACGTGCTATCACCATTAGCTACCGACTGCGCAACTTGCCAGAGGGACATCGGTGGAGGCGAGCGGAAAAACAGTTGTAAAATAGGTATCAGCGATGGTGAGCAGGAGTCTCGGAGCGGCGTCGAGTAAATTGATGACACAACAATGAAAAGGTGGGGGTTAGAAACATACGGCTTTGCAGTAAAGAATTGCCTTGTGCTTCTGCTGCACAAATACTTGTATTTACATTCAAGGATCTACCTGCTTCAAACTTTGGTCAATGCGCATCACAATACAACAGAGTTTTTAATGCATCAATGGGAAAACTCGTCAGCCCCATTTTTATGCAACAGATAGAAATACAGCAACATTCCCGTTTTCGTGTCCTGCTTTTATTAAATTGTGAGTAAGGCAAGTCCAACTAAACCGAGCTAGGGGCCATGGTGCTATAACATCACTATGAGTGTATTTGAATGCGTATAAAAAGAAGACTCCATGCATAGTCACTTCGTTCCGAATTTTTTGCGAGACAGAAAATAAAATTGATAGATGGTTTCAAAAGAGATGAGTTGTGGATGTATCATTAAAAACCGGTGTAAAGGAATCGTAATCCATTGATGTGATTTAAGAGGCATATTGAAGGTCTACATCATTTCGCTGGTGCGCTAAGCACCATCTGTCGCACTCAGCATAAAGACCCTGAACAGGACTAGTACGGAATGCGGCACAGGAGAGGCGAAGACCCAGGCAGCACTGGGTTAACAATTTCAAGGGCTGTTTTCGTGGCTGACCAATAACCAACCCTTCTGTAGTCTAACCGAAGCCGACCCGTGCAGCGTAAAGGCGAGGCAGCAGTTCTGTAACTGCACCGTGTGATTTGTGAGATAGAACGTTTAGAATATGCACTGAATGTATGTTAGGGATGAATATTAGTTTTTTGTCAAACAACACAGCCAAAAACTTGTGTTCCCTTTTTAGAAGAATCGCGTCACCATTCAGTTTTTTTCAGGATCAGGCCGGAATCTGCGCCTTTTTGAGCAGACAACATAGGTGCATTTGCAGGATTAAGTTTGAAACTATTTTCATCTGCCCAGCGAGAAAGCTTGTTTACCACAAGCTGGATATGACGTTCAATTAGCACCCTGTTACAAATTTCAAAATATATTTCCAAGTCATTTAAATAAAGCAGTGAAGAAATAGAGGGTGGCAGTGCCTTTCGGAGCGAGTTCATCTTAGCAATAAGCAATGTGCATCTCAAAACGCCGCCTTGAAGCAGGTCATTCCCCTGCAGGGGAAGGTTTGATAGTGCCGGCCCAACTCTGATACGGAATGTTCTTGTAGACATGTGACTAGAAAACGTTTTAGGCATGTTACCCGAAATATCAAAATATTTTAGGTCTGTGAGAATGCCATACCACCATGCCATATCATAAGCAGCCTCAATAGCTAAAATACTGTCATGCAGTATTTCCTATGCATGCATCCTTAATAAAGGCCTCTAAAAAAACTATTGAATCATTAGGTGGACCACCCCGCCCGCAAACTTGCCAGCAAGCTCTCGATAGGACGATTGTACTCCAGAAAGGAGACGAGTCCCCTATTGTTCAACAAATCGAGCATCTTGCACGGCAGCTTGTCAGAGCAATGAAACGATAACTAGCAGGGGAAGACAGATGCTTTCCCTCATTCAGAAAAGCCACCACACTGCCCCACGCCATACCTTTGAAGATGGTCCGAAGGTCATATTTTGTTCTAGAGCTGCAACAGTGTTTTGAGTGTGTCTGCGTGTATGTGTTGTATGACAGTGTTTATAAAGGTTTCGTCACGTGGAGCTGAAGGCTTACAAGTACTGAGAGTCAGCTTCCGCTAACGAAGTGAAAACAGGAAGAAATAAGATGTGTTTGAATTAATATTATCCTACAAGGACTTCTTTTTCCCTACGTTTTGTATTTCATGAAAGTGTTTGCGTAATGTGTAGAGCTTGGGGCGTGTTGCAAGTGTTGCGTGAGTGTGTTGCCTGCTCTTTGAGTGTGCCCCCTGTTGTGCTGACCAGTGGCAGGCTGTGTGTCTGTTGTCTTTAGTTTACGTATACGCGTCCATACTTTGCGTGTCTGTGTATGAGTCTATGGATGTGAGGAAGGCATGCAAACTCTTTTTTTTTTGCAACACGGCGCACGCGCTTCCGAGTGCTTTTGCCCATTTAAAGGATACAGCGTTATGGGTTGTGTGGTTCCGGCGACGGACACCCCACGTCTTGTTTTGGGACTCTGGTGCCCGCCTGCAGGCCTCATTCCACCAGGGCCTCCTTAGGTGGCAGGGGGCGCCGGAGGCCTTTGGAATGAACTTTTTGGTGGCCGAGGGGGTGCGCCGTGAGCAGTTGGGTTGCCTCTTCTACGTGTAGGTGTTTTATGGATGTGTATTCTACTTTAGATGTTTCTCTGAATGTACTTCAGTTTGTTTTTCCCTCACTGAACCTTTTATGAGAAGGGCAAGTGTCTGTCCCTTTGCCTATGGATATCAATTTAGTAGGGAATCGGTCAGTACTATATCGTTTTTTGTCCACGTGCCAATCAAGAAAGGTGAAAACAACTGCAGATCCTGTAGCCAAATCAAGGTTGTAATAAGTGTTTAGTCCTATTTTATATTGTTTAGCACGTTTTTTTGTTACAAAGGCTTGCTCCTGATGATAGGATGTTTTCAATTTCGCGACCTCTGGAATCTGTGCAGGAAGAGCCCCAGAGTGAATTATATGCATTGAGGTCACCCAAGACTGGGTACGGCTCAGGTAGGTAATCTAACTGGGCCTGAAAATCAGTGCTGGATAATTTGCAATCAGGAGGGATGTAGAGGTAGCATAACGTTATTAACGCATTATAAATAACTGTTCGAATCGCGACAGCTTCTAGTGTGGTGTTTAGGGAGATGGTATGACACGCTAAGAATTTCGGGCCAGTATGCCCACACCGCCCGAAGAGTAAGTGAACCTGGGCCTTTTTTTAAAATACCACGTAGGCATTCAAAAAGTTAGTATGTTTATTGTTTAGGTGTGTTTCGTGAAGACACATAGGACTGTGCTGATGTGAATGAAGGATCCCGTACACATCATCTAGATTGTTAATAAGGCCTCTGAATTTCCATTGAATAATGTTTGCTGTTCCTGTCTTTTACGTTTGAGAACGACTGGATTTTGTGTGTGTGTGTGTGTGTGTGTGTGTGCGCGTGTGTGCGTGTGTGCGTGTGTGCGTGTCTGTCTGTCTGTCTGTCTGTCTGTCTGTCTGTCTGTCTGTCTGTCTGTCTGTCTGTCTGTCTGTCTGTCTGTCTGTCTGTCTGTCTGTCGGGGCTGTTGGGGCTGTCTGTCTTTCGGGGCTGTTATTCTGGGACTGGGCTTTTTGTGCTTGTCGGTTGGTTTGTACGACGGAGGCCTTTTTCCTTGCGGTGCAATACAGGCAGATGCGGCCTGACATCCATCGGCTCGTCAGATGTCAGGGTGGTTACGAGAGGACCAGGCCACCTGGACTTTGCACCCCTTCGGGTGCCCTTGGTTGTAGCCACCACCGCCGAGGGTTTCAAAACCTCGACAAGCGATGCGGCGTGAGTGGGAGCCGATGCGGGGCCCCGGGTGTCCATCCCCTCGGCACCCTTCAACATACTGTAGAACGAGGAGCGGAGGTGGGTGTGGCATCGGTCCCGTTGGAGGCGGTTGGCAGCTCAACAGCTGCGCCTCAGCAAGCGGTGTGGTGACGGGTTAGGCTGCCTGAGGCAACCCAAGGGGGGGAGAGCAGGAGCGGAGGGACCTGTTCAGGCCGGCTGAACTGGCTCCCTGTGGAAACAAGACGTACCTCCTCAGGGGTAAACGTACCTCCCCAGGCGTTCTCTGTAAGTTCTATGTTGATTATTTTCTTTCCAAGTTGAAACTTGCTCGCATTTTCTGGAGTAAGCCACGTGTGGGCCTCCACAGTTAGCAAAACTGAGGTACCAGTGCTGCAATTGCGAGTGGGTTGGTACTATGCTGCGCATTTGGCACAGGCGTCTTGCCACGACAAGAGCTTGTACCATGTCCGACCCACTGGCATTTAAAATGGCGTCGTGCGTCCGGCATATAAAGAGGGATGGAGCAACAGATAAATCCTGCAATAATATATTGCGGAAGTGCTGAAATATAATGTGGAAGTGTTGAATTGTGAAGCCGCCCTTATATTAGTGAGGGGCTATTTTTCAGGTTCTGAGTAGTTTTTCTCCTCCATCGACAGACCACGGCTGGCAAAGGCGATTACTTTTTCGTAACCGCTTTGTTTTTGGACGAGGACGGCACCCAAGCTTATATCACTGGCGTCCGTGTGTATTTCTGTTTCGGCGTCTTCATTAAAACGAGTGAGCACGGGCCGGCTTTGCAGGTATTTTTGAAGCTTGCAGAATGCTTTTAAATACGATAGTTTTTCTTGGGCTTATTAAACGCTGAAATTTTGGTCTGTCTGTATGTCTGTCTGCCTGTCCGTCTGTCTGTGACTCGAGTCCGCCTCCCGGCCAAAGCAAATAATGCCTACGTAATAGTCTTACATAGTCACAGCCAAATCTTCCCGTCTATGTCCGGTGTAATGTTCCTACTTGTGAACATTGTTGAAGAAGAACAAGACATTACGCAAATAAGAGGCAACAAATCAATCCTGAAGCAATATTGCCAGTGTCCCTTTATAAAAGAATCAAACATGCCTGACTTTTGCCAAATTAAATAGTTTGTAGAATTTAATTTAAGAATATTTATTTAAAGATAAACATTAAATGCAGAAAAAGAATACACTCCGCCGTCGCCGGCTGTAGCCTACGCCCCTATAGCTTCTGGCGCCATTTTAAGAAATAAACCGGCAACAGTTACGCAAGGTTCCACTAGATAGGTTCCGCGTTCTGCTTTGAACACACGTGGAGTAGGGAAACGAGGTTCTATGAACGTTGAGTAGGTGCCTTGATTAACGCGCGTCTTCGCCGTATGGCAGCGTTCGTATCGAGACACCCGGCATGAAGCAGTGGAACGCAGGAAATTTAAAATGATTTAAGCAAACCTTTGGCGTCTATACCTTCGCAGAAGCGCGACGCAAGAGGAACAACATGAGAAGTGAGCGGGAAAGTGAAGGGAGGCATTTACTTCGCAAACGCCGATAAAGACTATCGTCTTTTGACGGCACTTGCAGGGAAAGGAGCAGATACGCGGCCAATTTTTTCTTGGTCGTTTTCCCAGCTAAAAGGGGTGCTATCTTTTGTCAAGCGTGTGAGTGGCTACGCAATGCATGCGAAGTTTGCGACAAAGCGCGGCTAGTATGCGGACAGTCCGAGAAGTCTTCGCGCGCTCTTCTTGTCCTCCGGCCTTGGGAAGTTCTCAATGGCTGGAGTTTTTGCCGGGACAGGTAGGAGTCCTGCAGCGCTGACGACAGACCCCAAAAAGTTCAGCTCCTCGTACGAGAAACAGCACTTTTCTGGCTTAAGCGTTAACCCCCATGTACGAATGGCCTCGAGTACACACTCCAACCTTGCAAGGTTTTCGTCGAAAGTCCTAGCAAATACCACAACGTCGTCGAGGTATAACAGGCAGGTGTGCGAGGCAGGGTCAGCTAGCACATTGTCCATGACTCTTCGAAACGTAGCTGGCGCCGTACACAGCCTAAACGGCATCACCTTTAACTCGTGTACGCTGGCTGGCGTAATAAATGCGGTCTTCTCTCGGTCTATCTCGTCCACCTCAATTTGCCAGTATCCGGTCTTCAGATCATTCGATGAGAAGTACTTCGTAGGGAAGAGGTGGTCGAGGGCGTCGTCGATTCGTGGCAGAGGGTACAAGTCCTTTTTGTTGATTTTGTTTAGTCACCGGTAGTAAAGAGAAAACCCTAATGTGCCGTTTTTCTTCTTTACCAGTACGACCGGCGCAGCCCAAGGGCTTTTCGATGCCTGCGTAGTGTCGTCGCTGAGCATGTCATCGACTTGAGTCCGGATGGCTCCCCGCTCGTATGAAGAGACGCGTACGGTGACTTTCGGGTAGGTGGGGGTCCATCTTCGGTTATTATGTGGTGCTTCGCTACAGGTGCCTGACGTAGTTTTGAGTTCGACGAAAAACACTCGGTGTTGCCGTGCAGCAAAACCAATAATTTGTTCGGTTGTTCCTGCAGTAGCACCGTATTTACGTCGAAAGGATGCGGAAACTTGAAGAAGTCTTGTGGTCCGTGTTCAAACATCCTTTTTGCGTTTCTTAGAGGAACGCAATGTCCGCGTCCTTCTTCAAATGCTGGTACTCCCCGGGTAAATTAGTGACCAAAAAAGGAGATTGGTGTTCACTCAAGCCCGCAATGCCTCTTGCGACAGCGACACCACGGTCGTGAAGCAACCTTGGATCACTCTTTTTGATAGCGTCGACGTCAGGAGTTTTTACAGTTGGCCGTGATCATCAAGCTTGCGCGGGGCGGCAAGGTGATATGATCATCGGCAATCTTTACAGCAGCACGATGTTCGGCGTTCGGTTCTGGCGTCATGGAGTGATCGGGGGGAAAAGTTATTAACTTGGTCTGCAGATGGGGGAAAAGTTATTAACTTGGTCTGCAGATAGATTATTGCACCGTTGTCCATCGAAATGTCCATGGCAAACGCTACGTCGCGGAAGCAGTTGGGAAAAATGACGAACGCTGCAGGGTACGTGGTGTCATCTATGGCGACGCGTGATGTGCACGTTTCACTGGGCGTTAGAAGATGGCCTCGGCGTGTGCGTATGTCAGGACCCTCCCATCTGGTATAACTTTCTTCAGCTTAGACGAGAGTGATCCGGTCATGACTGAGTAGTCAGCTCTTGTGTCTACGAGGCCAACTACATCAAAGCCATCGATGGACAACTGGACGTCGGACGCCGCCTTTTTGGAGCTCGAGGTGCGTCGTGCCGTCGTATCTTGGCTTGTGCGTCTTGACGGTTTGGCACTATGCGTCGTCGTTTTCGTCGTTTTCACAACGGCCAGCTGGGTCATATCTGGTACGCGCCGCGCCGTGTCGTCGTCGTTTTGTTGGCGAGGCACGTTCGGGTTGTATCGGGTCGTCGGGCTGAGGTCAAGCCATGAATCATGGTCTTCGGCGAGTTGTTGCGTCTTTGGCGGTTTTTCATTTTTCCGCCAATGTGCAACTTCACCTCCGCAGGTTGCTGCTTTTAGTTTCCCCCCGTCTGGGCTGGGGGACCTTCCACTTGAGAACTCAGCAATGGTATGGTGGTTCGGCGACTGGTATTGGTAGGGCGATGGCGAGCGGTTCAAACGGGCTTGTCCACAGCTGGTGTTGGACAGGTATTTTTCAATCTCAAATGCGCGCTATTCTGCTCGGGGGCGTGGTGCATGAATGGAGAACCTTTTCAAACCGAGCCCCTTGTACGGGCAGCGCGGTAGATGTCGTCGGCCTCTCCGCAGTGGTAGCACGCTACACGATTTTCGGGCGTTCGACACACGTCAATCTTCCTTCGGGCGGGGGGTTGTCCCGCATGTTGTCGGGCCGCCAACGGGGGACGACGGTACAGAGAGTCGGGACGATAGGGCACAGGAGGACGAGGGCGATGGACAGCAGCCACGCTAGCGATTGCTTGCGGCTCGCGGGGTGCATCTGGCGTAGTTGAAGTTCTCGGCGCTTCCTGCAATTCTTCTCTAATGACGTCGGTAAGAGGAGCGACTTGTGGTTGCGGCGGCGTTGGGGGAAGTCTCCGCTGCTCCTTCCTCCCTATTGCGCGGATGGTCTCGCGTAGGCTAGCTTCCGCAATGCGCATGCTGCCGACGTAGTTCGTATTGGGCGTGCCGACAAAGTTGCGGTCGTACTGCTTAGCGCACATTTCGAAAGCATTTTCAAGCGTGCTGGCTTCGGTCACGGATCCGGCGGCGGTTTTGGGCGGATGGCGGACAAGTCCAGCAAATAGTTCTTTCTTCACAGTGAGCATTAGAAGCGTAACTTCTTATCTTCCGCCAAGCAATGGTCAGCCCGCCTAAAAAGTCTACTCATCTCTTCGACGAACATAACAATGCATTCGTTAGGCTGTTGTGTCTGCGTCTGCAGCCACACTTCGGCCTGCTCTTTTCGCACAGCCGTCGTGAACGTCGTTAAATATTGCGTTCTGAATTCCTTCCAAGATTCTGTGGAGCTGTCATTGTTCTTGAACCATATTCGTGGTGAATCTTCTGGGTATAGGGCCACTTGCGTCAGTGTCTCCACGTCGTCCCAGCGGTTAAACAGCCTGACGCGTTCGACTTGCTTCAACCAGTCTTCGGGATCATATAAGGTGACTGACCCATGGAATAATGCGGGCTCGCTGCGTTGCTGAAGAACGAGGGCAAGATTGGTAGCGCTGGTCATGGTGCCTGCGTTGATCATGGTGCTGGTCACGACGTCTTCTTTCTTCACTTTATCCGGAAGCATCTAAACGCCGGCTGAAGACCTTGCAGTCGGTGGCTGGCATGAGTGGGGCTTGCTTGTCGGCTTGACGAGGGCGTAGGGTGCAGTTACCCCGCATTTCACCACATGTGACCTGGCCATAGACGACGCAGTTGTCTTCAAGGAACACAAGATTATTGGCCCGAACTTATGTTCCCTAGCGACTCAAAGAATACAAGGGCGAAGCAGCAGTCAACAAAGTGATGCGTGCAGGAGAGCTCCGGCGAAGCTCTACAGTGTGCTGCTCTAAGGCTTTCATCTTTCTGTGCGAGTATTTGTGGAACAGTAGATTTACATCCCGAATATTGTAGATCCAAGAACACTATTCTGGGCAAGTGACGTTGGGGTGAAACAGTCTGCTTTTCTGAATGAGATAGCTCGTGCGGCATAAAAAAATTGGGCCCAATTCCCCGCGAGGGGGTTCGAGAAAATGCGTCGCATATGGGGTGGGTGTATTGCTTGAACGTTTAGTGTTTGGGGAGTTGGTGGTAGTGAATGCCTTGTATCAGGAGCTTCTTGACGTAGTTGGAATGAGTCAAGGTTATAAGGCGCGTACGTAGCCTTTCATTCTGTGTCGGTTTTGTGCCGCAGTGGTAAGAGCACCATGTACGTTGCGCTCCGCCCGCAGGGTCATGGGATTGAAACCAGGTGCCGATAAGTATTATTTTGTAATATAGTGTAGGGGGAGGGGTGCGGACCTGTTGTTGAGAGCGAGGAGGGTAGCGTGATGCTGGAGAGAAGGAGTGGTAGAGAGGGCGCACCTGCGCGCTGAGCTGTTGCGGATGGACGGCGGACGATACATGTGAGTTAAAAAATGCTCTGTATTTAAAATAAAGAATTGAAAACGGGCTTCGCGTGGGGCACATATAACAGAGCGGAGCGTGGCTGGGAAGTAAAAAAACAATAAATAAACTCATACATGGTTCGCAGCAATGTGCTGTCTATATACGTCGAGGTTCAAATTAAGACTTGGAACAAAGCCTTTCCGTATGTCACATTCGCATACAACACGGCTATCTATTAAACTACGCAAGAAATGACACCGTTCGAGCTTGTCTGTGCAAGCTGGCCGACTACGACACTTGATGATGTTCTTCCGCACGTAGAAGACGACAACTTCAATAATGACGTCCAAACATACCTTCGTGTTGACCAGCAGGCAGACAGACAGACAAAAGTTTTTATTTAGATGGCCCGAGGCCGCAGGCTTAAGGGAGGGGGTTAATAATGTCCGGCCATTGCTGCCTCGCAAACGAAGTGCCACAACGCAGCCAACGTAGCTTGGTGTCGATCACGTGGCCTGATCCAGTCTTCATAGGAGAGGACCGAGCCGGGACGATATTTGGCGCGAAGCCGATCGAATGCCCCACAGTCCCAAACGAGATGGCGGATTGTTGGGGTCACTTCTGTGTTGCAGGCAAAGCAACTGACTGGCCTAGGAAACATTGCAGCGGAACCACTGTTGGAGAGGTTTCCATCGTGGGATGTAGTTTGGGGAGCGTAATTCCGCCATCGAGAAACCATGTCATCTGTATATGCGTACCCCGACCGCGGCCGGTTGAGGAACACCTTAACACCTCGGGGTAGACCAGGGGGTGTGGGGTCGTCGCATGAGGGAATAGTAGAGGCTAATTCCTGCCTCCTTCGATTACGTCGACGGCAGCGCTCCACATCACTATCAGTAAGCAGCGTATATGGTTTTACAGGCGGCATGAACTGGGAATGGTGTAAAGAAGCCTCGCTCGCAAGTTCATAAGCCTTCTCGTTTCCTGGGAGCCCTTGATGGCCAGGAATCCAGCGTACCGTTACCAGTACTCCAGATTCAGCGCTAAGCTCTTCGTATTTCTGCTTGATAGCGTGGGCGGTGCTGTTTTGCCTGAGTGGACCAATCAGGCATTTCAGTGCCTCAGTGCAGTCAGTCAATATTTCCACCCGGTCGTAGCGCCGTTCTGGGTGATCGTTGACAACGTGGCGTGCAAGGTGAATACCTTCCTCTATGGCAAAAAGCTCAAGTTCTGTTATATCGGGGTCGGTGTCCAGGCCCACCAGCTCACTCGATTTTGCAAAAAGGACCAGCTGTTGGATGCCAGACGCTACAACCTCCGACGCCGACACGCCGAGTAGCGCCTAGGGGATTTTGTGTGGGTTTTGAGTCCCTTCTGACGACGTGGACTCTGTGAGCAGCTTCTGGGATGGTATTTTGGGCGCTTCCGGATTCTACGCCACGTTGGGAAGTTACGTACGGGGTGATCCCTGACGGTGATTCGGTACATCACGACGACGCACGCGGCCCGAAGTCGTCCACGTGGTTCGGCTGAAAGCTTATCTGAGGAAGCGCTATTTCAAGGCCAGTAAGAAGCGAAAACGACGAAGTGCGGGCAAAGGTTTGAGAAAAGGACGTGGCAAAAGAGGAACAGGTTGAATCAAAGAGCAGGCGGTTCCAGATGGTCAAGGTCGGCGAAAACGCACATTCCTACTGAATGCTCTCTGCTAGGCGTGAACGCCAACGAGATTCGACGCCAAACTGCATCATCCTCCAGGGCTTCAATCCTTGCAAGACTTCGAACCGTCCGCGATTGGATCCTATCGGTGTTCCGGTGCACACGGGAAACCACGCCAAGACTTCACGGCGGCGAGCACTAAGCGCAAGGTGACAGCGCCAGCGGCCATCACACCAAACAAGCGCACTACTCCTCGGCTCAACAATGCCATTGACGCCATCCAAATGTGATCTCAACCTATTTTTAGTGGGCCTTTTTTATGAACCAAATATTCTGTTGTTTACATTAGCCGTGGGATTCATTTTTTGTACTACGTTATGCCCTTGTGTCAGCAATACAGTCTGTGTCCAACATAACCTGCGCCGCTTAATCTCCGCTAATTCGCAATACCCTCCACATGATGAAACAACCTGCTTTACACAATGGCATCCACGATAGGACTCTGACAAATTGTTGGAGAGTTGAGGAGAAAAGTTTTGATGGTTGGTCGAAAACGTGCCACCGGAAATGAACTTGTCAAAACTGCTCGTGACGGGGAAAGTGCTAGGTCTTGTGGGCGCTTAGTTTTTTGAATGAATAAAAACAGAAGCCAGTGCAGCCTGAGAAGAAAGAGCGCTCGGTAGAGAGGCCGAAATTCGCACGCCTGAGCTAGAACGCGAAGAGCAGACCGCAAGATACAGCTCCAAGAACAGAAGCGTGCGACGCCTCATTTAAATCTGGAAAATGGAGAGACGGAGCGCCGCGTCTCCAGAAAAGGATTGAAAAGGGGCATCGAAACCCATGAACGTGGTGCAGAAGGCATGCGGGTCACTGGCAGTGATGAGGCTGCGTGCGTAAAAGAAGAAAAAGGAAAACTTTTGAAGTGCCACACGTTTCGGCAAAAGACTAGTTCCAGGCGCGAAATGGTGCACGTGTAGTTTGGCATTGAGATAGCCTTGCCGCGCGCAGGGAAACCTTATGTTGATGCGAGAAGTGAGGGAAGCAGTGCGCCGTTGTGTATTCAAGCAACACAACCTACTGCGATGCCGCCCTCAGATTTAGCTCTTCGTGTTCGAGAAAGAGCGTACCTAAAAAGGGAGGGACGCTCTGCAAAAGCGCAAGGGCCGGGTCAAAAAGCTTTTAGAAGCAGAGAGCGACCAAGCTGGAACGAATTTTTTGCGCAAAAGCATGCACCTTCTAAAAACCCCGCGATGAAAAGGGAGGCAAAGCCGTCAAGGCCATGTTTTGGGGGCATAGCCGAGAATCTGCCAGTTTTCGTTTGCAGCACAAAAGGAAAATTTATCCAGATAATGCGCGAATGGAGAACCTTATGCCATTGACGGTTCCCGATCGGGGGCAAACCAATGAATTTCCCCAGAGCCGCAGATGTGAAAAAACGCCAACTGGCCAATTACTAGCCGATGTGTCTCGCCATTTCAGAGGTCGCAAATGGGCCCGAAGGATCGCTTGCGAGTGCAATGTAGCGGATACGTTAGTAGGGCGTCGGATTCTAGCCGAAACAGTTGAGCCAGGCTTCGTTCTTCAGGCGCGCCAGTAATCAAAGCGCAGGTGACTCTTGGAACAAAATTAATGGCATTTCTGTAAGTACGAAAAAGAGGTGGCCGACAAACAAGACAGTGAAGCGCAGTGCCTCAAACAGCTGTAACTTCTGAAATTTATTATTGCCTGGAAGCGGATTCTCTCATAAATCGGACACGTAAGAACACATAATTGTAGATAGTTTTTGCCTGGTGCAGGGGTATGTAAAGTTGAAGAGTGCATGTTATAGTGCACTAAAGTACTGCATAGTTAGTGATATCATTCATAAAGTGGGGAGAGTATAGTAACTACTATAGTCCTGGACACTCCTAGTGTCCCTGAAGACGCTCAGAAGGCCTTAAACTTGGCGCCAAGATTGTGTGTGAACCTTCAACTGGATAAAATAGAGCTACTTGAGTAAAATTTGCTGTTGGGCTAGTTGGTTCATTGCCTAAGAAAAAACGGGCGCTACAAACGAGGACACAAACAACGAAGAACGAAGTCGTTCTTCGAAAAAAACGAAGTCGTTCTTCTTTTTTTCTGCCCTCGTTTGTAGCGCTCGTTTTCCTTAAAATGAAACAGCTACTCTCCGTGGTTAGGAGAGCAGCAGCAACAGAAACCTCTGTAGATGTTGACAGATGTTTGAGCGGAGTCGATGTCATGGGGTGTGTGCCCAAGACCAAACGTACCGTTCGCACAAAAGAAGTGGTGGCCCGACTTCGTGAAGCAAACTTGAAGCTTCGGCTGTCTGACAAGGAGGGTGGCTTCGTCGTCATTTCGTTGCGGTCTTACGCGGAAAAATCAAAGCAGGCAGCTGCTGACAATTTCCGCAGGGTTCCTGACGTCTATCCGAAGAAAGCAAGGAAGGAGGCGTTGAATCAATGCAAAGACACGAAGTTGGGGAAGATCGCGGCGTCTGTGAAGAAAAGCTAGTATGCTAATTTGTCGGTGTTTTTCTCGGCAAGAACATACAATCCCTAATGCCCATTCAGGGTGACCGTTTTTGTGGGGGGGCACTTGGAAGCACTTGGTAGGACTGTTTTCGCAGCGGTCAATTGCTATGCTTCCGATTGACGACCCCTTTCGAGCCAGAAAGGCGCAGGAAGTATCCAATTTTCTGGAAATAGAGTGACCAAAAGGGGTGAGCGCAGTTTTAGTAGATCTTAAAGATCTTTACTTCCCGACGCCGCACCCCTCCCTTTGCAAGGCGGTTGAACAAGGTATTGAAAGCTTAGGCGCAATCCGCTTCCAGAATGATTGCGGAGTCAGCATCGGAGGATTTATTGAGCTGCTGTCTTTTTACCTTTATCCCACATTCATCAAGTTTGAAGATTGCCTCTACCTACCAAATAAGGGGGTTTGCATAGGCTCATGCATTGACCTATCCTGAATGACCTTGGGCTTGCGCGGCATGACAGAAGCCTGGACGCCGCTCTGAAAGAGAGCGCAGCGTTAAAGGTTTTCCGCTTCGTCGCCGATTTTCTCATCTTCAACAAGGTGTCTGAGAACGGGCAAGCGCAAGACGTCGATGACATTTTGGGGATCTTCGCCGAAACCTTAAGCGACTTTCTGCTAACTAAGGAGGTGCCCGCATAAAAAACGAGAGATCTAAGATTGTACTTGAGCGCTGAACAGCTCTGTTGGAGCTATGCCCCGCATTCCCAAAAAGGCTTCATGCTTTTCACGTCTGCACATTCGTAGATGATGTTTGGTGTTTTATGGCGCAAGGCCGACGAGGGCAAAGAGCGCCAAAACGGTGGTTAGGTATGAAGGATGTAACCGTAAACGCTAAGACCGTTCAACAAAAAAACAAGTGAATTCAGTAAAAGACAATGAGGATGGCTGGTGTAAAAGGCCAGGTTGTGATTGTGCGTGGCATGAAATCGTGTTTAAAAGCAACTACGCGTGATAGGAAACGAGGTGTAAAAACTTGATGTCACTAAGAAACTTAAAGGTGCGTGTTACAGGAATCATGGGGTCATCCCCTAAAAACAATGCTGGGTGTAGTGGAATGTGTTGTCTGTAGAGGTCGGCGAAGTGTTTCTGTCGTGTTGTGTAGAGTGCTTTACATTGAAGTAGCACATGGATCACGGATAGGCCATCTCCACACCTGCTACACAAGGGACTTGGAGATCCCGTGAGCAGGTATGAGTGTGTTGCATGCGTGTGGCCTATCCGTAATCGAGCCAGGGTAACTTCATTGTGCCTGTTGTGTGTGTCAGTGGTGTATGCTCCCACGACTGTCTTTATAACGTGTAGTTTGTTGTCTGCCTGTTCATTCCAGTGTGCTTGCCATGTTTTGCGAAGGTGCTGTCTAATGAGTGACTTAAGGTCAGTGTACGGTATTGTTCTTATGTCCACTGTGTTTGCAAGTGCAGCAGCAGCGGCCATTCGATCTGCTGTCTCGTTTCCGGTGATACCCGAGTGACCTGGCACCCAGCATACGGTCACTTCAAGACTTAATGCATATGCTGACATAATGGTTTTGTAAACTAAATGAATAACATGGTTTTTACAAAGCTGCTTAGATGACAATGCACGTACTGCACTCAAGGAATCTGTAAAGATGATGGACTTGGGAATTTTATGATGAACTATGTGCTTTAAAACCAGAAATATGCCGTAGGCTTCAGCCGTAAAAATGCTGCTTTTCGAGTTTAGGGTGTTAGATACCCTAAAATCAGGTCCGTGCGCAGCACACGAAACCATACGGGCTGTTTTTGACGCGTCGCTAAAAAATTCTGCACACTTGTATTTCTCTTGAAGGAACATGAAGTGCTGAAGAATTACAATTGTGGGTACTCGTTTTTTGTCAATTGCTACAAACGACAAATCGCACGACACAGGGCGAAGCTGCCACGGTGGTAAAAAGTCGGAAAGGGTTGATTTGTAGGTGTCTGAAAAGGTGATAGATAATTCTGACACTTCCTGTCTCACCCTATGTGAGAACGGAGCAGAGATAGATGGACGATTAAGAAGTTGGGACATGGGTGCATCACAAATAAATGGTTTGAAAGGATGGTCGGTTATAGACGAAATTTTAAAAGCGTACAGAAGATCTATGTATGTTCGCTGATGATCTAGGGACCATTTATCGCACTCCACGTATAGGCTTTGTACGGGGCTTGTACGGAAAGCGCCTGACGCGAGGCGGAGGCGTAAGTGAAGCACTGGGTCTAGCATTTTCGGCGCTGTTTTTGTTGCTGACCCATAAACCACGCTCCCATAGTCCAAGCGGGACCCCACCAAGCTTGTGAAGACACGTAAGAGGAGTTGCTTGTCCGCGCCATAGGAGTGGTGTGAAATGACCTTAAGTATGTTTATTGCTTTGATGCATTTATGTTTTAGTTGTGCGATGTGAGGGATGAATGTTAATTTCTCGTCTAATACGACGCCTAGAAATTTGTGTTCCTTTTTTACAGGAATCAAGTCACCATTCAATTTAATTTCAGGGTCGGGTTGGATACCGCGCCTCCTTGAGAAAACGACGCAGGTGCTCTTTCCAGGATTAACCCTAAAACCGTTTTGATCCGCCCAGCGAGCAAGCTTGTTTGCCCCAAGCTGGATCTGTCGTTCACATATGGACATATTACACGATTTAAATGATATTTGTATGTCGTCCTAATACATCGAACAGGAGATTGTTGGTGGCATTGCCTTCCGAACTGAGTTCATTTTGACTATAAACAAAGTGCAGCTCAAAACACCACCTTGAGGCACGCCATTCTCCTGCACGTGAACGTTTGAGAGTGCCGAACCAACTCTGACACGAAATGTTCGTAAAGATAGGTAGCTGGACAGAGTGTTCAGCATGTTACCAGATATACCAAAGGATTTGAGGTCTCTAAGGATGCCATAGCGCCATGTAGTATCATATGCCTTTTCAATAACAAAGAACACGGTCATGCAATACTGCTTATGAAGATAGGCATCTTTAATGTAAGATTCTAGCGCTACTAGTTGGTCATTTGTAGACCGCCCTGCCCTGAAGCCCGCCTGGCAGCTCTCGAGAAGACCATTGTACTCAAGAAAGTACACGAGTCTCCTGTTGATAATCTTCTCGAGAAGCTTGCCCAGGCAGCTTGTGAGGGCGATAGGTCTATAACTGGCAGGAGAAGAAGGGTCTTTACCCTCCTTCAGAAACGCCACTACAATAGCCTCCTTCCAAGATTTTGGGATGTGCCCCGAAAGCCATATGTTATTGTATAGGTGTAGGAGTGTTTCAAGTGTATCTGGGTGTAGGTGTTGTATCATGGTGTATGTAATCTGATCTGCGCCTGGAGCTGAAGGTTTACATGTGCTGAGGGCAGCCCTCAACTCATACAGTGTAAATTCAGAATTATAACCAGATTTTGACCTGTTATTGTCATGTAGGGACTTTTTTTCAGAAGTATTTTTATGTTTCAGGGAAGTGTCTGTGTAGTGTGGAGAGCTGGACACGTGTTCGAAGTGTTGTGCAAGTGTGTTAGCCTGGTCTTCCAGTGTGTCCCCTGTTGTACTAACCAGGGGCAGGCTGTGTGTCTGTTGTCCTTTTAGTTTTCGTATTCGTGTCCAGACTTTGTGTGTGTCAGTGTATGAGTTGATGGAAGTGAGGAAGGTGCGCCAACTCTCCCTTTTCGCCTCACGACGCACTCGCTTCCCAAGAGCCTTTGCCCGTTTAAAAGAAATGAGGTTATCTGACGTGGGGTACCGGCGAAGGACACCCCACGCCTTGTTCTGGGCCTCTCGCGCCCGCCTGCAGTCCTCGTTCCACCAGGACCTCCTTGGGCTGCAGGACCCACTGGAGGCGTGGGGAATGGACTTTTCGGCGGCGTCGAGGATGTGCGCCGTGACGAGTTGGGCGGCTTCCTCCACGTGTAGGTGTTTTATGGATGTGTGGTATAGTTGAGATATTTGTGTGAATGTGCTCCAGTTTGCTTTTGATTCATTAAACCTTTTATGGGAAGATGGACTGCTTGGGCCTATACCTATATACGTTAATGAAGTGGGGAAATGGTCACTACCATATGGGTCCGTGCCCACACCCCACTCAAGATATGGAAAGAGAACTGCGGAACCAATAGCCAAGTCAAGATGCGAATATGTGTGGTGTCCTAAGTTAGGTATGTAGGCTGTTTTTTGTTGAAAAGGCATGCTCCGGAGGATGTAAGAAACTTCTCTATCAGGCCACCTCGGGCATCCGTTCTAGAGGAGCCCCAAAGAGAGTTGTGCGCATTAAGGTCGCCTGTTATGATGTATGGTTCGGGCAGCTGGTCGACCAGCGCCTCGAAGTCAGAGCTCAGAAGTGCAAAATCAGGAGAGATGTAAATGGAGCATACCGTTATTAACCTATTAAATATTATCGTACGGATTGCTACAGCCTCAGGGACAGTGTTCAGAGTGACAGGGTGGCAGGCTAAGGATTTCCGGGTGACAATTGCCACACCTCCTGAAGAGTGTGTGCAGCCAACCCTGTCCTTTCTGAATACCATGTACCTATTTAAGAAATTTGTGTGTTTAGAATTGAGGTGGGTTTCCTGGAGACACATGATACTTGGCTGACTGGCATGCAGAATCTCATACACATCAAGATTTTTAAGGAGGCCTCTGCAGGTTTATTGGATGATGTTTTCTGTTCCCATTATATAAGTTTAAGAATACCTGGAGTTTGTGTGTGTGTGTTTGTTCATGTGCCGTCTTTCGGGGCTGTTATTCTAGGATTGTTAGGCTTTTCTGTCTGCTTGGACATCGGAGGCCGCTCCTTGCGCTGCTTAGCAGGCATGAACGGCGTGACATCCATCTCCTCGTCGGATGCCAGAAGGGTGCCCGGCGGACCAGGCCCCCCGGACTTGGCCCCCTTTTGGGAGCCCTTCGTTTGAGCCGCCACCGCCGAGGGCGTCCGGGGTACCAGAGGTGGCACGGGAGGGGCGGTGGCGGCGAAGCCGATGCGGGGCCCCCGGTGTCCATCCGGTCGGCAACCTCCAACGCACTGGAGGACGGGGAGGCAGAGGCGGGAGCGGCACCGGTCCCCACAGAAGAGGTTGTCACCACAACCGCTGCTGCCTCAGCAAGCGGCGTGGCAACGGATTGGGCTGCCTGATGCATCCCAGGGGTGGGGGCGCAAGAGGGACCAGGTCAGACTCGCTGAACTGGGTCCCTCTGGACACCAGACGCCGCTCCGCCCCCCGGCGAGGCGCGTCGGCGTACCTCCCCAGGGGGAAAGAGGCGAACCTCTTCCGCGCCTCTGGGAAGGTGATGTTCTCTGTTACTTTGACATTGATGATTTTCTTTTCTTGTTGGAATTTCTCACATTTGCGGGAGTACGCCGCGTGCGATCCCCCGCAGTTAACACATGTGAAGGTGGTGGAGTTGCAGTTATCTGTCGGGTGGTCCTGTGCGGCCCATTCGGCACAGGTCGTTTTGCCGCGGCAAGAGTTGGTACCGTGCCCGAACCGCTGGCATTTGAAGCAGCTGCGCGGGTTTGGTATGTACGGTCGGACTGGACATCGTATGAAGCCTGCATTGACCGACTCGGGGAGCGTTGAGCAGTCAAATGTCAAGATCAAGTGTTTCGTACGAATTTCGGTGTCATTTCGACGCATGATTATCCTTCGCACTGCCGTCACGCCCTGATCTCGAAGGCCATCGAGCAGATCTGTCTCTGTTTCGTTCATCAGGTCAGGATCGGAGATGACGCCCTGGGAACTGTTCAGCGTGCGGTGGGGTGTGATCTTTATGTCTGTATCTACCATGCGGGTTTGTTTGAGGAGGTTGATAGATTGCTGCCTGTTGTTAATTTCTACCAGGATTTCCCCTGTTCTGAGTTTCTTGGCTTTGTAGGATTTCCCTACAATGCCCTCAAGGAACTTGGAGATGAGAAAAACAGACTGTGCAGTGACGGGCTTTGACTTGTCAAGAGATTCCATTATTAGAAAGCGGGAAAAATTGTCAGGTTTTGGAAATGTCAACTCTGCCAAGGGAGGAAAGGAGACTTCGGTGCGGCCCCTTTTCGGGGGCCGATCACGTTTTTTGGTGGGTTTTGAATTATCCATATAGCATAGGAAAAAGCAGGGAGACGGGGGTACTTTCTTCTTTGACCTTACCCTGGTAGCCAAAGAGGTCCCGGAGCTCCCTGCCTGGTAAACAGACAGGGAGCCCATCCGCCGGAGCTTGACCTGGGCTCCGACGGCCACCGTTCGTGGTTTCTAACCCTCCACCTATAAACACATCGCCACGGTTGGATCCAGCTTATGTTTGGGGGCTCGGGGTCCGCGGTATCGCCAGTACCGTCACCAAGATTGCTCAAGGTGCCCCGTGCGGGGACGTCTGCACATTCAAAGCTTGTCAACAGGGGAATGGCTGCGTCAGCTCTGGAGAACTTATTGTTGAGGTCTTGCCATCATCGCGTGAAGAGCAACCTTGAAACTCAAACACGCTGTCTGCGTATGGTTGGCTTTCCTGACTCACTTCTTTTTACCGTAGGCCACAAGCCGCTAAAAGACCTGACAGAGTCACAACTCGAACGGGAGTGTACATCAGAGAAGAAAAAAGTAGTGGCCATTCCCTACATCCACGGTTTAAGACACCGGCTAAAGAAAATAGCAGGGCGAGCGGGTGTAGGCCTTGTGTTTTCGGCACCAAACAAATTAAGGAGCATGCTTCGCAAGGTAAACTGCGAAGGCCCACCGAAAAACAAGTGTAAAAAGAGGCTCACAAAGCCGGCTGTCCACTGTGAGGAAGAAGTGGTGTACGAAATACAGTTGTCGTGTGGACGCTCGTGCGTGGGGCAGACTAGGCGCTACCCCAACGATCGCCTACGAGAGCACGCGTGCGATGTACGTAACTCCTCTGGGAGCTCGCTTCCCGCGCATGTGGCAAAGTGCGCACATCTGCTCCATGGCTGCCTGCATTTCAGCAGTGCCACGTGCTGACTCGTTATCCCGACAGAATGCGGCGAGAGATACGATAGGCGTGGGAAATTCATAAGCGGGAGCAAGATTGTGTCAGCACACCCTCCATTGCCCCTAGGAAGAAAGAAATAAGTTTATTTATTTATTTATTTATTGTACCCTCATGGCATACAGCATTATAGAGGGGAGTAGGTTTAGGAGCAAGTCAAATACAACAAGTGAAACATGAAAAACAAATCACATTCAGTACATGCATACAAAACTAAAAAAGAGCGTGTAAATGACAATGCTTACAAAATGTACACAATATCAAGAAATAATCAAACTAGGAAGCACCGCGACAAAAAATACCGTAATGACAATCTTATGCACAAAGAAAGTACTGGTGAAAAAAAAATTAAAAAGGAATGGCATAAAATATCTAATCCACGTGCGGAGGAGCCTCTGATATGTGGTGGAGTGTTTGTGCTTGTCTGCTTTAGCTGTGCCGATCACTGTGTTTCTTTTGCGTGGCATTTAGTTTTTATTTTTTTTAAACCATTTGTTGTTATGTCTAGCGTCACGTGTCACCCTCCTTTTTCCTATATTCTGTACAGTGATAATAAAAATTAAGTTGTTTTCAGCCCTTTGTTAGTGTACTCCTCTAAGTTCCCGTTCTTTCGCGCTGTTATTCTCAGAAGTTTTATTTTTAACTTTATGTTCCCACCCGTTGTGAAATGCCCATGTGTGCTTCTAAAGTAATAAAATGAAATAAAATTAATAAAAAAAACAATAAATGATTATTACAGAAGCGGAAGAGAAATCGATGCATGAATCTTTTGAAGAGGAGCAGGAAACTAAAATTTCTGGGAAACCTGCATAGGTTGCTTTGAAAGGGGAGTACACACCAAACCACCTCCTGATAAGGGGAACAGAGGTGAGCGTACTTTTGAATAGCCAGGTATTTCCATGAGATCGTTAGCCTTTGGAGTTTATGGTTTATTTATTTATTTTTATAAAATTATTTATTTATTTATTCTTTTTATTTATTTGTCTTTTTTTGTTTATTTTTATTTTTAATTTATTTATTTGTTTATTCGTTTACTTATTTATTTGTTTGGGCAGTTAAGGCGTTTACACTACACATGCGATGAAGCACGCCGTAGTGGAGAGCTCGATGTTAGTTTTGACCACCTCAGAATCTTTAATGTGAGTCGAAATGGCGAACACACGGGTGCTCTTGCCTTTAGCCTCCATTACTCCTCTACAGAAGAAAGTATATTGTATACCTTTGTATTATATTTTGTATACATTTATATAGAAGCTTATATCGAAACGCGGCAGCAACGCAACCGTAATGCTGTAACATCAAGTATTTTTTTTTTTCCTGGAACAGGTAATGCTGCTTTGCGGAACGTGTCAAGCGCAGGCCCCGGATTTCTGCGTCTTCCGTTTGGCTGCTCACGCGGCCGATATCAGCATTGGAACGCTGTCCAGCGACAGCCTAGAACTCGGACGCAATTGAAAGATGGCTGCTGCCTTGGAGCTGCCTATCAAGTCGGTCCTTTCGCCAATCGACTTCAGTGGGCATGGCAGCACCGGAGCCGTTATGCTGTCTAATCAAGAAATTTTCTTCATCGTGCAAGTCAGTCACTATTCCAAATATGGTTAAAAAAACGCTAACGTTTTTTTTAGTGCGGCCGTTCCCGTGTGTGCTGTATTTTAAATTCGCGTCGCTGTGCTTCTTGTCGGATGATGTAGGGCTTAATCCTAGACCAGTCGTTGAATGAGTTTTTCGATGGTACAAAGGCAATTCGACAAGAGCTAAACGACCTTGGACAGCAGATGGGGCAAGTTGAAACGACCCTTCACATTGTTAAGGACCAAGCAGATGCCTTGTACTAGCTAACAAGAACCGTTAAAAAACTAAACGAGACTGCTCTGAGGGAACAAGAGAGAATGATCACTTTAGAGGACCGAAGTCGGCGAAACAATCTCATGGTCTTCGCAATTGCAGGAAACAAAAAACAATCCCCTGACGACCTCAACACAAAAGTTGTAACCGAAATTGTGACCACGGTGGAACGAATTCACAGAGTTTGCAGAAAAAACAGTAAGAAACCCCGACCAGTTATCTTGCGACTTTTTGACTGCAGTAGAAAATCAAAGCTGTACCAAAATTTCAAAAAACAAAGCAAGCGGCACTTCCATCAGCGATGACTTATCCAAGGAAACGCCAGCGAAACGCAAGCTACTCTGGAATTCCGAAATACAGTAATGCGATTTTGGTGAACGCCTTCACCTACATCATGACAAATTAATAATAAACAGCGACGTGTCTGTTTGGGATTGCTCAAATAACGGCCTAGTACGAATTAGTTGCAACAACATTGCCACGCCGTTCGAAGACTCAGAAGGAAGTATTGTCATTCAAATCTTCCGACCTTCGACTAAAAAACCTCATTGCTAGGAACCTCGCGAAGAAGGTAAGTGATCTAGAATACTTGCTACCGGGCTATGATTCACATATTCTCACTGTCAGTGAAGCCTGCTTTCGTCCTGAAATTCAAAACTTTGAAATTATAGCGCCAGGTTGTAAAGTATTTCGCAATGATAGTTAAACCAGACGAACAGGCGTAGCCATCGTCGCGAAAAAAATCTCAAGTGGTTTTTGTATCCCAGGATTCCACATAACGAGAGCTTGTGGTGCAAAACAAAGTTTCAAAATACGTCCTTTGTTGTTGTAGCTTTCTACAGGCTAACAACTGCGCACTTATCGTATTTACAAAATTTACCACGCAATTGGAAGGAAGGACTTTGGTGCCCAAAATGCAAGCTGATTCATGCGGGAGACTTTACATTGTGGGTATCGACCGGACTAATTTAACACTTCATGCGAAAGAACGGGCTTACTGTGAAGTTCTCGTTGATTTTTCTTTCAATAATTGTTTAAGTGAAGTCGTTCCTGAAAATACATGCATAGCAGGATCATCGAGTCTATGCGTGATTTATTTTTTCTTATTACTAGTTTTGATGATTGAGAAGTAACAATGCAGAAAGAGATATCTGACCCTAAACGCATTTTTGGTGAGCTTAAAACTGGTCTTGCTTCTGCCCGAGCAAACTAAAAGACAATATATCGTCACCAGTACGACAGAACTTACGGTACAGGCATTATCGTTTACTGATTACTTATGTTGGACAGTTTCCAAGCAGAAGGTGACGTCAATATCTTGTGGCTGCGGTTTAAAGATATCGTGTCGTATTGTACCTCGAGTTTATTCCCACAGCGAAAATAAAGAAACCAGAAACAAAACCCAAGGGTAACTTGAGAAATATTTTACATAAAAAAAATTCACACAATTCACAAAAAAATGCAATTTTTTTCGGACTAGTAGAAAAAGTTGTCCCAGTTTTCAAATCTGGAGATCGGCAAAAATTTGAAGATTATCGCCTTATTTTCTTATCGCCAAATTATCGCCAAATTAACTGCCTATCTCTGCCTGGTCATACCGGGATTGAAAGATGCTAGTGTCGTATGGGATCCTTGTGAAACAGGGTTAATATGATTGAAAGAATCCAAGAAGAGCATCCCGATATATTTTGTATCGTTACTCTTGAACGAATTCTGTTACAGAAATGTTGCAATTACTTATGTTACCCTCTCCAGCCGAACTACTCCATCTAGCTAGGCTAAGGGTTTTTTCTTAATCTGAAAAAAGCAACTTAAAAAGACACCTCACAATACTTAGCGCCACAACGAAGCAGAATCATAATAGGTACATGTGAAAATATTTTCCGGATCCCTCAACTACAAAATAATTCATCCGCCGATTAATTTTCCCCCAACAATAAAGGAATGGAACACACTACCAACAGCCATTATCCAGCTTTACTTAGTAACACAGTATGAGGGCAAACTGAAGCGAGTGATGTCCTAAGCAAAATGCGCATCGTAAAAAAAATGTATCGAACTGGTTGTGTTCATTTGCCTATAAAATAGGTCCACGTAGCCAACGACGGCGCAGTTGTCTGGAAGAAAAACAAGTTATTTGGAGCGAACTTGTGCTCCCCTACAAACTCAATTAATACAGAGGTGGCGAAGCAGTAGTCAGCAAAGTCACGTGAGCAGGCGAGTTTCGACGAATCTAATACCGTGGCGTCTGCTCTGCGGGAATTTATCCTTGGGCGCGACTGTTTCTCGAACCGTCGAATTACTTCCAAAAAATTGTAGATCAAAGAAGATACTTCTAGGCTGTTGACGTTAGTTCGCAACGCTCTTACTATAAAAGCAGATAACACGTGCGGCATAAAAATGAAGAATGGAACAAGCGCTTCATTTGGCACACAGATAACACCAGACAGGCGTACGCATTCGGTAAAAAGAAAACATAAACAAAAAGCATTACAAGATTTGTGGCAATAGCCACCCCCCCCCTACCCCGTGTAAGAGTGCATCAACGTGATGCTAAAACAAAAGCCAGTCCGAAAAAACAAGCAAAAAATTAGTAATCGTGCGTAGTACGGTTTAAGGGTACCACGTGGACGACTTCGGGCCGCGTGCGTCGTAGTGGCGTTCCGGAGTCACCGTCGGAGATCCCTTCGTAGGTAAGTTGGGTAATACGTCGTAGCATTTGATAGGGTCCGAAATACAGTCGCAGTAGCTGCTTACTGAGTACGCATCGTCAGATCGGAATCCAATCCCACACACAATCCCCTGGGTGGTTCTCGGTGTCGCGGCGTCGGAGGCTGTAGCACCCGGCAACCAGCAGCTGCTGGCCTATTGTAGGAACTCGAGCGAGCTGGCGGGCCTCCTCCGCCCGCTGAACGCATCATTCGACATCGGGGTTAGGTCGTCGTCTTCTACATGCTGAACCATGGTGTCAAGCATTGTAGTCGGCTGTCTTCCGTAGACAAGGTCGAATGGCATCATCTGCATAGTTTTCTAGACACCTGTTTTACGCAAACGTGACATACGGGAGCAATTCGTGCCAAGTCTTATGTTCAACGTGGACCTACATTGCCAGCATATCCGCGATTGTCTTGTTGAGAGGTTCCGTCTGTCCGTTCATTTGGGGGTAGTATTCTGCAGTTCTTAGGCCAGCTGTGTTGCTGTAGCTTAATATTTCTTGCTTAGGCTCCGCCGTGAAGGCCGTTCCGCTGTCCCTGATTAGGACTTCATGGGCTCAATGTTGCAGTACGACATGGTTTATGAAAAACTTCGCGACTTCTTCTGCAGTCCCCTTCGGAACAGTGGCGGCCTCTGCGTAGCGCGTCATGTTGTCTGTCGCTACGACAATCCACTTATTCTCGGATCATGACGTAGGGAACGGGCCCAGGAGATCCAATCCATTCTTTTCGACGAGCCTCGATGGGACGCCGATCGGCTGCGGAAATCTGGCGGGTCTCTTCGGCGATGTTTTTCGTCTCTGGCATTTACGGCAGCTCCGGACGTAGTGGGTGACGCCGGATGTAAGGCGGGGCCAGTAGTATTTTCGATACTTATACAGCGATAGAAAAGCCCAAGGGCTTTTGATAACTGTATAAGCTCGTGGCTGATCATGTCGTCGACATGAGGCCGGATGGCTTCCCGCTTCTGTTAAGAGACGCGCTACGGTGACTATCGGGTAGGTGAGGCTCCATCTTCGGTTATTATTCGGTGCTTCGCCAGAGGTGTCTGAAGTAATTTTGAGTTCGAAAAAAAAAACACTCGCTGTGGCGACGAACTAAATCTAATAATTCTTTCCGTTCTTCTCGCAGTAGCGCCGCATTCACGTCGAAGGAATACGGAAGCTTGAAGGTGTTCTCGAGTGCGGGTTCAAAATTGCTGACCGCGATCACGTCACTTGCTTACTGCGTTTCTTCAAGGAGAGCAATTGCAGCGCTTTTTTTAAATGCTGGTAATCTTTGGTAAAATTAGTGACTAAAACGTGGGATTGGCACTGTTTAAAGCGCGCAATGCCTCTTTCGACGGAGACACCACAGTCGAGAGGCACACTTTGGTCACTCTCTACAATAGCTTCGACGTCAGGAGGAGCCTCTTCACAGTAGACGGCGATCATCATGTCGCGGGGTGGCATAGTGACGTGATCATTGGCGATTTGTACAGCAGCATGGTGTTTCAGTTCCGACATCATGAAGTGATCAGAGGAAAACGTTATCGACTTTCTCTGCAGATTAATATTGCACCGTTTTCCGTCAAAAATCCGTTCAGAGAGTTACGCACGGGAGCAGTACGTCAAAATGAGAAGCCCAGCAGGTTACGTGGGGCCGTTTATGGTGAGGCGCGATGTGCATGTTGCATTTAGCGTAATCAGATGGCCTTCAGGTGTTCTTATATAAGGAACTCCCATATATCATCGTGAATATCTTCAGCTAAGACGCGAATGATCCGCTCATTACTGAGTAGTCGGTTCCCTTGTCTATGAGGGCTACTACATTGAAGCTTTCGATGGACAACTGGACTTTGGACGCCGCCTTCCTCGAGTTCCGGGTGCGTCGGGGTGTTCTGTCTTGGCTTGTTCATGTTGATAATCTGGCACTATGAGTCGTCATGGTAGTCGTCTTCTCACCAGCAGGCTCGGCCAAGTGAGGTACGCGTCGCACAGTGTGGCTGTCGTCGCGTTCGGGAGCCACGTCAAGGTGAGATCTGCTCGCCATCGGGCTGAGAGGCTTTTGTGAATCATATTGTTTCGTACGTCTTTGCGTCGTTGGAGTGTATTCGTTTTTTCCGCCGTTGTGCATCTTTACCTCCAGAAGTTGCTGCTTTTCTTTCCCCTGCATATGCTGAGGGACCTTTTACGTGCGAAGTCTGGCTTCCTGTTCTGGCTCGGTGATTGGTATGGGTAGTCCGATTGCGAATGCTTGAAACGGGCTGGGCCGCGGCTGGTTTTTGATTAATCCGTCAATCTAATGTGGTCGCTCGCCAGGAAGAGGGCGAGGTGCGTCTAAGGAGAAACCACGCAGTCCAAGTATCTGGTATGTGCAACGAAGGTATATGTGAACGGTCTCCCCGCAGTGGTAGCACAGCGGATGTTATCAGTGGTTTGACAAACGTCGGTCTTCTTCGGCGTCTGCTTTTTGGCTGTTGACTGCGGTACGGTGGATGGCCGCGACAGTGGAGACGGCTGCGACAGTGGACGGTGGCACGGCGGAGCTTATTCACAACGCGTTCGAACAGGGTGGGGTCAAAGAACAGCCGCTGAGTAGGTCATACTGTTTCTCCCGGGGTGCTTCGGATGCACATAAGTTCCCAAAGCGTGTTGAACCTCTTGCCGGGTCAAATCAGTCAGGGAAGCTACTTGTCCATGCGGTGTTGTTGGAAAAACTTTCCCCAGTTCTTCGTGAAGGACGGCGCGGATTGTTTCCCGTGAGTCTTCCGTAGCTAATCCAGGGGCGTTGACGGGGTTCACAAAACATCCGTTGGGCGGTCGTTTGCAGTGCCTCGATCGCAGGTCGAGGGCCCTTTTAATCATGGAAGCTTTGGTCACGAATTCAGCAATGGTTTTTGTTGTTGCGAATGAGTCCAGCGAGGAGCTGTTGTTTAATGCCCCGCATCAGAAAGCTCAGCTTCTTTTCTTCTGCCCTTTCGGGGTCAGCTCTTCGGAACAGCATCGTCGTCTCTTCAACAAACACTGCAACACCTTAGTTGGGGTGTTGAATTCGCGTCAGCTACAATCGCTCAGAGCGTTCTTTACGAACTACAAGTGTAAACGTTTTCAAAAATTGTTTTGAACATGCTCCATGATGTTAGTGAGGTCTTGTGATTTTCGAACCACACTCTAGCGTGGCCTTTCGAGTAGAAAAACACATCTTTTAGAGTTTTTTCTTCATCCCAACGGTTGAAAATTCAAGCGCGCTTCAGCTTCTCCAGCCACTCTCCCGCGTCTTTGTCAGGGGAACCTCAGACTAATGGGTGCTCCCGAAGTTGCAGCAGAACGATAGGAGGATTGCCTTGGTTGACCGTACTGCGGGTCGCTACGTCTTTCTACGTCACTTTCTTTGGTTGTAGACCGAGCTCGGGTGGGAGGACTTGCTGTCGGCGGCTGGTACGAGTGGGGCTTGCTTGACGACTTGAAGACAGTTTAGGGTCATTTACCCTGCACCTCCACCAGAAGCACGTAACCAAAGACGACGCAGTTGCCTTGAAGAAAAACGTTTATTGAAACGAACTTGTGCTCCTTTAACAACACAAGGAATGCAGAGGTGGCGAAGCATCAGTCAGCAAAGTGACGTGAGCAGGCTAGTGCCGATGAATCGAATACTGCAGCGTCGGCTCTGCAGGAATTTATTTTTGGGCGCGAGTGTTTCTCGAAAGGTCGAATTACATCCACACCATAGTAGATAAAAGAATATTATTCTAGGATGTTGATGTTAGTTCGAAAAGCTCTCCCTTTAAAAGCAGATAACGCCTGCACAATTAAAACAAATATTAAACCATCGCTTTACTTGGCACACAAATAATACAGACCGGCGCAGGCAGGCGGTATATACAAAACAGAAACAAATGAACCCAATGCAAGGTTCGCGGCTATATTAATGATGGTTGGATGTAACTGGCGAGAGGTCAACTTGTGCAAAGTGTGCCAGAACAATGGTTAGATAGGAGAGGTGAAACCATACACACTAAGATAAGTCAGAAAAAACAAAAATAAAACCAGAAAATGACAATGAGCATGGCTGGTGTGTAGGGCTAGGGAGTGGTCATGCATGTTATGTAATCAGGTCCAAAAATGGAACTTCTAAATATTTTAAAAACGCACTTGACAGAAAACATGGGATCGTCAGACAGAAAAACCCCGGGTGTAGTGGGACGTATAGTCTGTATAGTTGTGGGAAGTGTTTGTCCGTGTTGTGTGAAGTGCTGAGCATTGAATTGGTATGTGAACTACGGTTAAGGCCTCTCCGCACCTTCTGCACTAAGGTCATGAAGATCCCGTCAGCAGATACGAGTGCGCTGCATCGGTGTGTCCTATCCGTAGCCTAAGCAAGGCAACTTCCGTGTGTCTGTTGCATGTGTCAGTGGTGTATAGTCCCAAACGTGGTTTTATAATGTGTAACTTGTTATCTGTTCACTCCAGTGTGTTTACCATTTTATACGGAAGTGTTGTCTTATGTGTGGCTTGAGATCTGTATAATACCCTAGTAATGTCTACAGTGCTTTTGAGTGCAGCAGCAGCGGCTGTCTGGTTTGCGAACTCGTTGCCAGTGATTCCAGCGTGTCCTGGGACGCAGCGGGAGAGCAGCTCATGCTTTAGCGCATAGATAGGCATATTGGTGTTGATCACGAAATTAAATTTGTGTTTTTTTTTTTGGAGGGGGGGGGGGCTTGTGCAATGTCTGTGCACGAATCACACAAAATAAATCTGTATAGATGATGGAATTGCGAATTCGATTTTTAAGAATGTGTTGTACGATGAGTAAAACTTCTTATGCTTCTGCTGAAAACAGGTTTGCGTGTACACTTATAGTTTTGGCTGCCATAAAAGTTAGACCATGAGCAGGGCAGGACACCATAGTAGATGTTTTAGAAGCGTCGCTGTAAACTTGTGCACATGGGTATTTAAACTGCAGACACAGAAAGTTTGGCAGTATTGGACCTCGTGGTACCAGATTTTTGTGAAGTTTTATAAAAGAAAGGTCACGGGACACATTGCGAACCTGCTAAGGTTGTAAAATATCTGAAAAAATTATCTACACATCTAAAAAAGAAGCGCAGAGGTCGGACGCTCGCTCTCTCACTCTAAGCGAAGGGGGCAGAGGAACGGATGGGCGATTTAAAACAGCAGAGATGTGGATGTATTGTTAAAGACAGGATAAAAAGAATGGTTATTCAGTGATGAAATTTTAAAAGCATAAAGCAAGTCCATGAACGTCCGTTCGCGGCAATACACTGTTAATTGCATTCTGTTGCAGTAGTTCCGTGGTGTTAGATCAACAAGCTTTCCAAAGTGACAATACTGATGTATAGTTTGTGTACATTCTGTTTATTGTTCATTCTTATTATTCGCCTGTTTTTGCTGTAACCACACCCCTGTAACGGCTTCCTAGCCAAGCGTATGCCTAAATAAAAATAAGAAAGAAAATTCTTAATGCCAACAGATGCGCCATGGCAGTAAATGAAAAGTAGAAGGGAATCCTACATGTTATCCTGCGGCACACGAATGGTTAAATTAAATCGGATAGAAATTGGGGCATTCACGCTAACGTACCAGCTTCTTTCTCGTTCGGCATTATCCTGTATGTCACGGCTACTGTACAGATCTCTATAGAACTCCTCGGCCACTGTGACTATTTTATCCCTATTTGTGATGACATTGCCTTGCGTATCCTTAAGTGCCTTGCTTATCCTCTGAACGAGACAGTAGTTCAGAGGAGATAGACATCCCACCAGTAACGACCGAAGAAGTAAGGAAGGCTTTGAAAGAAATGAAAGGGGGCAAATCACCTGGTGAGGATCAGATAACAGCAGACCTCTTGAAGGATGTCGGAGAAATTGTACTTGAAAAACTGGCAAACCTGTATACAAAATGCCTAATGACCGCAATGGTACTGGAATCTTGGAAGAACGGGAACATCATCCTAATCCATAAGAAAGGCGACATGAAGGACTTGAAAAATTACAGGCCGATCAGCTTACTGTCAGTCGTCTACGAGGTATTTACCAAGGTAATCGCTAACCGAATCTCTGCAACCTTAGATTTCAGTCAACCTACAGAACAAGCAGGGTTCCGTAAAGGTTATTCAACAATGGACCATATTCACACGATCAAGCAGGTGATAGAGAAGTGTGCTGAGTTTACTGAACCTTTATATATAGCCTTCATAGATTATGAGAAAGCATTTGACTCGGTCGAAACCCTAGCAGTCATTCAGGCATTACGGAACCAGGGGGTAGATGAGCATTATGTAAGAATAGTAGAGGATATCTACAGTGGGTCTACAGCTACCATCATCCTCCATATGGAGAGCAGTAAAATACCAATAAGGAAGGGTGTCAGACAAGGAGACACAATCTCTCCAATGTTATTCACAGCATGCTTACAAGAAGTATTCAGAACGTTGGATTGGGAACAGGTGGGAGTAAGGGTTAATGGAGAATACCTCAGTAACCTCAGATTTGATGATTGTAGGGTTTAACGCACCGACGGAACGAAGGCGATGAGGCGCGCCGTAGTGGAGGGCTCCGGATTTATTTTGACCACCTGGGGATCTTTAATGTGCGCGGAAATCTCGTACACACGGGCGTTTTTGCTTTTCGCCTCCATCAGAAAAGCGGCCGCCGTGGCCGGGAAACGAACCCGCGACCTCGTGCTCAGCAGCGCAACGCCTTAGCCACTGAGCCACCGCGGCGGGTAGTAACCTCAGATTTGCTGATGACGTTGCCTTGCTATGTAACTCGGGGGACGAATTGCAAAGCATGCTTTCCGTACTGGGCGAACAGAGTAGAACCGTGGTCCTGAAAATCATTATGCAGAAAACTAAAGTAATGATCAATAACCTCGGGACAACACAGCAGTTTGAGATAGGTGGCGAGGCAGTGGAAGTGGTAAGCGAATATATCTACTTAGGCCAAGTTGTGACCCCAGATCCCAACCATGAGGCAGAGATAATTAGAAGGATCAGAATGGGGTTGGGTGCATATGGCAGACATTCTCAGATAATGAATAGCAGCCTACCATTGTCGCTGAAGAAGAAAGTGTATGATAGCTGCATCTTACCGGTACTCACCTACGGGGCAGAAACTTGGAGGCTCACTAAGAGGGTTCAAATTAAATTGAGACGACTTAGCGGGCAATGGAGCGGAAAATGATAGGTGTAACATTAAGAAACAAGAAGAGAGCGGAGTGGGTCAGGGAGCAAACTGGTGTTAAAGACATATTAGTAGAGATTAAGAAAAAGAAATGGACGTGGGCAGGGCATGTAATGCGAAGGCAAGATAACCGCTGGTCATTAAGGGCAACAGAGTGGATCCCTAGAGAAGGCAAGCGTTGCAGGGGGCGGCAGAAAGTTAGATGGGCAGATGAGATAAAGAAGTTTGGAGGGATAAATTGGTCACAGTTGGCACAGGACCGAGGTAATTGGAGAATAATGGGAGAGGCCTTTGCCCTGCAGTGGGCGCAGATAGGCTGGTGATGATGATGATGATGATGATGACCAGCTTCTTTTAGGCGGATAGCTACCATTAGGGCTACAAAGAGTATCAACGACACTGAGCCTAACGTTTTTGACGAACAGTGGGAGAGCACGATGATAAAAGGCCTACTAAGATTCTAGTACCCTACTTCAAACTCTCTTGCTTCTAACTGCTTCGAAGCCTGCATCATAAAGCAAGCAATACTCGGTGCCCTAATTGCCTTGCCATAAAACCATGCTGCTGAGGTAACGTCGCATTTTTGGCGTGAAAGAACAGCACTGCGCGTAGTACGAACTGAAAGGGTTTTATAAGAAGCACAGATGAATGAAAAATATGATTAGATTAGTCTATTTGAAAATGGACACTCTCAGGACAGTTGTATTTTCCACTTCTCATTTCCCCATGTTTTCCGGAAAGGGTGGCGAGATCCGTCTTTCCGCTCGATCCTTCGCAGTTATTGTTTTATGCGGGGTGATAAGGTTTTACATGTCACAATTTTACAGCGGGACAGTTCAGACTAAGCAATCTCAATCCGTCCCACCAAAATTCCTTGAGGTGTGAGAAAACGTGGCGAGGAGGCGAAGGGCCGACGCGCAGGTGCTAAACGTGCATGCCACACGAAATTATTTTGCTTAGGGAGGCCCCTATGATAGAACCCTGCACTTGTATGCCGCTAAACACGCTTGCCTAACCACTGGATGTACCAAAGGTACGAGAGGTACGCGGTTTGCAGCGGTGGTGGAAAACAAGTCTCGCAAATTGGAAAAAAAAACGCTATTCTTATTGAGAATCGACCCTGAGTTCCTCGTGTTGTAAAACTGGTGTCGCTGCGATTGAGGTACTATCAAATTGTATGCTCTCAGCAGTTCTTCCGCGTTCATAGCGCGGGCGTTGGCTTTGGACTTAGCCCCGCGTTGCTCACGTTACTCACTTATTGAGATGCGGGAGAGCCCGCAGGCAAAACGATCAATGCCGACCAATTATGGAAAACTCTCAGCAGCAACGTTGGAAATAAATGAGGAGTGTAACAGCTGGGTCTCCGTCGATGAGAGAGAGGTGACCAGCTCTGCTGTTTCCTATAGCTTTGCACTACTAGTGCATGCTGAACGCATTTTTTTTACTGAAGAGATCTTGTCAAGAGAGGCGTAGGATGATGACGTGCTGGTAAACCGGTTCAGAATTTGGCGCAGACCATTGTATTCATAGATTTCATTGACCAGGAATTGACGCACAATTTTTGTATGAACACCGAAATGCTTTCACAAAAATCATCGCGCACTAAAATACACACACGTCTAGTCCGTCACAGATGGAAGCACGGGTTTTGTATGCCTACTTCTTCCTCTTTGGTTCCCTATCGCAAATGATACTGTTCCTAGCTGTGGTGATTAGCGTAATTCCTGATAAACAAAATCTCTGCAATTTATAACATCAGCAGACCTCATGCCCTGCAACTGCTATTCTTTGTCCACTCGCGCAGCACCGTACAAGCCCTCTGAAAGCTTCACAACAACCTATTCAGCTTCTATGTCAAATTGCCGAAATTCACCGAACGGCAGTGCGCGAAAATTATGACACCATCTTTCAGGGGCTGCATTGTCACTCGGGCATACAACGCTATACTAGATCCGACTCAGCCGCTAGCGCACGCCACTTGCCTAACACAACCTAGCTTCCGTTCTTCCGAGAGGAGAACAACGCCGTTATCGTGCGCACTCATGTATGGATTGCACAAATGTCGCAGTGGCAGAACCCTCACAGCAGGTACCCACAACTGCAGGCTGTTCACTTGCAGTGTAACGTCCACTTTCCACGAAGCCTCAAAAAGCGGTGTGAAGGAGTGTTTCACCGACTGCGCCTGAATGTAGCGTTCACTCGAAGTCTCAAGATCAAGATAGGATGAGAAGATTCCCCCTTTGCCGAACTTGCGCTGTGCGTGAGGCGTAAATCACTTGCTGGGTGTCTGCCCGCTCTTGGCTGCTCCGCGAAAGTCCGCGCAGATAGCGACGCAAGAAGGGAGCCAGACAGCGCGTCACCCGTTCGCTGCGCTGATCAAGACCCAACTGCCCCGAGCACGAGGAGCGAGCTATGCGCGTACCAGCGTGCCCGTGCAGCCCCGCCTTTTTTATTCAGTATCCACAAGACACTCCCCCCCCCCCCCGCAATGTGCCCATGTGCAGAATTATGAAAAATAATTGGTAGGTTGAGGCCTATGCACAAATGTACCCGTGTGCGATGCTGACAACAGGGGTTCGGAGGCGAACTACGAAGTTCAGCAGGGGAGTCAAGGCACAAGTCACAGGGAAGGAAAAGTGTACGCGTGGATATATATAATGAACATACCGTCGTGCACCGTGAGTCCATCGGTACAAATGAGGAAGCGCCGGTATAGGAAGTAGGACACAACCGTAGACCGTGGTAGTCCCGCCAGCCGTGGATCATATCCTCCTGCCGATTCATCCAGAGCAGAAGGCACTGGTCTCTATCATCTTGTTAAGCTTGCTGCGGCAATCTTCCTTTGATCCCGCGTGCTCACATCCTTTCTTCTACCTCATTGGGTGATATTGGTGTGGCTGATGGAAACGGACCACCCAGGTACTTCTGGTCATTGCTGGCAGCAAGATGATGCAGGGTGTTTCGGTGGCAGAACTTGTCGCCTCCTGGTCTGCCGTAGCCGCAGGATCGTTGAGGAACTCATTTGGCGTTCGAAAAGCCAAGGTGACCACGCAGTAGCCCACCATTAGCCCGCTCATCAAACGCAGATCACAAGAGCCATGTCCGGGAACTTTGTGTCCTGCCTGTTCGCCTGTTATTCCTCCATAGCCGTGGGGCAGGGAGGGCTAAATTACCTGAAGCTAAATTGACCTGTAAAAATATTTACTTTCAAATGGCTTTCTTGCCAACGTAATGCAATGTGTAGAGGTCTCTTTGCCCTATTAGCTCTTTTGATTTGTGAAAAAAAACGCATGTTTGAGCTGACCACGAGCCATTCCAATGTTTCGTATCCCAGCTAGCCCTTGGCCGCTATTGAAGAATTTAAAAGAAGAAGCTTTGAAATTGTTTAAAAGATTTACGATAAAACTAAAGAAATCGTACATCAGACGTTCGTTGACAAAAAAGAAGTTGCAGTGAGTGAGAGAGAGAGAGAGAACCTTTAATAGAAAAGGATGACCACTGGTCACGATGGGGAAAGGAATGGGGAGGGAGGGTAAGAGAAAATAAACAAATTAATGCTGGTCGTTCTCAGTAGTCAATAACTGGGCCAGTTCTTGGAACCTGCTGCTTCATGGGCCAGTTCATGGTGATCGCAATAGGGTTTGTGCACATACACCAGTTCGTTCGGGGGAGGACCCGCTCAAACAACCCGTGCCAGACCGCTTTTGATTGAATAAACCGCTATTTCATATAATAGTTGTGCATCAGTTTGTTGTGGATCGGGATGGGGCTGAGGAGATTGAAATGTACGGTGCGTGGCGAAAGCTGGGCACCACCAAACTAGGTGTGTGAGGTCTGATGGTGTTGTGGTACGGCAGTAAGGACATCGAGGGGGCAGGTGAGGGGTATACCACTTGCGAAGCGTTTCAGGTGTGTACGCTGAATTTGCAATATATTTGTTAATAAAAATTTCGCCTGAGCGGGGAATAAGAGGTAGGCGGCTCAGGTAGCCAGCTGGAGTTAGGGCTTTTAGACGTGTGCGTCGGTCCTTCTTGTGCTGGTGAATACGCATCGCTGGGGAGGGAGAGGGGGACCGCGACGGCCTTACCCCAGGCACCAGTGGAGGATAAGAGGGAGAACTCTCCTGAGCGGCCATATGAGCCGCCTGGTTGCCTGAAGAAAATGGTTCGTGGCCAGGTACCCAGTCGACGCGGATGTTGGTGTTGTTCCGTTTGAGGAGTTGAATTTGAAATAGAATTTCGTGGACGACAGGGTGGGTCGAATCATATGATCGCAAAGCTGTGAGGGCCTCGTACGAATCTGTGAGTATACGTATGGAGGGCGGTAGAGGTGGGTCACAGTCAAAGGCGATAGCTGAAACTGCGTTGTTAATAGCGTACAGCTCCGCATCGAGGCTGGAAAGTTCTTTGCCAAGTATGGTAGTGTACCCTGAGAGAACCGGTGCCTCTGGGCATGTCCAAACAAGGCCCGCGCCGTACTGGTTTACGCTTGCGTCCGTGAAAATGTCCAGTTCGTTCTGAAGGCGATCCCTTTGGAGGCGTCGGATGCGCCGCTGTCGCAATAGAGTATTAGTACGCTCTATAGGTCTGCTATGCGTAGCAGTATCAATTGCTGGTCGCTGCCAGGGTGCTATGGGGACTGGGTAATTGGAAGGTACTGGTGGTCTTCTGGCGTCCCACGCTACTAAGGCGTGTCCCTGGTGTGTAAGGGGTCTTTTGAAGTCCGCCTGGGCTTTGGCCTCCTGAATGATGGCTTCAATAGGAGGAAGAGGTACAGCTTGCTCCAGTTTACCAATGGGTGCATGCTTTGGTAAGCCAGTGACTGTCCTGAGGGTCGCCCGATGTAGCACCTGAATGGTTTTGGTGTCGGTCTTGTTGAGGTCGTAAGCCGTTGCACCGTACGTGAGGGTGCTCACAGTGACAGCCCTGGCCATATTCAAGATGGCTTTCTGCGATGCTCCACCATATTTATTCGACAATCGACGAATGGAGTGCAGTATGGCATTCCATTTCTGTTTTAATCTTTTGAGCCAGATGCCAGGACTGTTTTTTGTTCCAATGGGAAGGCCTAGGAGTGTAATGGGCTCAGTTGAAGCAGATACATCGCAGTTGACTAGGTTGACTACAATTTCTTGTGGCGGGTCAGGTGGCTTACAACCGTATACTGCCAAAAATTCGGTTTTTTCAGGTGCGAGTTGTAGACCTAGCTGAGCCAGAGTGAGCTCAAGGCTATTAGCCGCAGCCTGTAGCTCAACAACCTGGCCCTCTAAAGAATCAAAGTCGGCCGCTTCAGTCCAAACCGTGATATCATCGGCGTATATGGTGAAGCGGGCGCCTGAGTCAATTTCAAGTTGTCGAGCTACTCTGGTCATGGCCAGGTTGAAAAGTAGAGGGCCTAAAATCGACCCTTGGGGAACACCGCGGTCGAGGTAGTAAGTCGTAGGTTCCCATCCAGGGTGCGAACCGTGAAGGCGTACAGGCCGGCTTTGGAGAAATGCTCTAATCCAATTTTGCGTGCGGGCACTGGGGTAGGCGCGAGCAAGTTCCTCTAGAATGACCAGGTGGCTAACGTTGTCGAACGCCTTTCTCAGATCAACCGCCATGATCAGGTCAGGAGTGCCGCGATGGTAGTGAGGGCGGTTAATTACCCTACGCAGAAGCCAGAGGCTATCATGCGTGCCAACATTTGGCCGGAAGCCTGTTTGGGCAGGGTGAAAATACGGTTGGACATATTCCAAATAATGTGTGAGCCGATTGTTGATAAGGCGCTCAATCAATTTGCAAATAACGGGCGTGAGGGATATCGGCCTAAGGTTCTTGATTTCACTGGAATGCTTGTTGGGTTTGGGAATAGGAAAAATAAGTGTTAGTTTAAGGTGTTCTGGCACTTCTCCGTGCTCCCAGAGGTCATTGATCTGACATAAAAGGTGTTCCAAGGCCTCAGACGGGAGGTTTCGGAGGTGCTGCCACGTGACACCGTCATGACCAGGCGCAGAATGAAGCCGTCCCTGGCGGATTGCGATGCGTAACTCGGCCATTGTAAAAGGTAGCTCCAAGTCAGGGTCAGGCTGAGGAATATCAATAATTGGAAGTGGAGCGGGGGGAGAGGTGGAAGCATGGGGAAAGAAGGTACTTATAAGTCGCTGCTCCACTGTTGATGGGTCTGCGCTGAGGGTTAGGGTAGCGAAAAGAAGACGCCTACGGTGACTTTCGGCTAGGTGGGGGTCCATCTTCGGTTATTATTTGGTGCTTTGCTACAGGTGTGTGACGTAGTTTTGAGTTCGACGAAAAACACTCGCTGTAGCCATGCAGCAAAACCAATAATTTGTTCGGTTGTTCCTGTGGTAGCGCCGTATTCACGTCGAAAGGATGCGGAAACTTGAAGAGGTCTTGTGGTCCGCGTTCAAACATCCTGTTTGCGTTTCTTAGAAGAACGCAATGTCCGCGTCCTTGTTCAAATGCCGGTACTCTTCGGTGAAATTAGGTACCAAAAAATAAGATTGCTGTTCACTCAAGCGCGCAATGCCTCTTGCGACAGCGACACCACGGTCGTGAAGCAACCTTGGATCACTCTTTTTGATAGCGTCGACGTCAGGAGTTTTTACAGTTGGCCGTGATCATCAAGCTTGCGCGGGGCGGCAAGGTGATATGATCATCGGCAATCCATGAAGCAGCACGATGTTCGGCGTTCGGTTCTGGCGTCATGGAATGATCGGGGGGGGGGGAAGTTATTAACTTGGTCTGCAGATAGATTATTGCACCGTTGTCCATCGAAATGTCCATGGCAAAAGGTACGTCGAGGAAGCAGTTGGGCAAAATGACGAATGCTGCAGGGTACGTGGTGTCATCTATGGCGACTCGTGATGTGCACGTTTAACTGGGCGTTATAAGATGGCCTCGGCGTGTGCGTATGTCAGGACCCTCCCATATGGTAGTACCTTTCTTCAGCTTAGACGCGAATGGTCCGGTCATGACTGAGTAGTCAGCTCTCGTGTCTACGAGGCCAACTACATCAAAGCCGTCGATGGACAACTGGACGTCGGACGCCGCCTTTTTGGAGCTCGAGGTGCGTCGTGCCGTCGTATCTTGGCTGGTGCGTCTTGACGGTTTGGCACTATGCGTCGTCGTTTTCGTCGTTTTCACAACGGCCAGCTGGGTCATATCGGGTACGCGTCGCGCCGTGTCGTCGTCGTTTTTTTCTATGCGAGCCACGTTCGGGTTGTATCGGGTCGTCGGGCTGAGGTCAAGCCATGAATCATGGTCTTGGGCGAGTCGTTGTGTCGTTGGCGGTTTTTCATTTTTCCGCCAATGTGCACCTTCACCTCCACAGGTTGCTGCTTTTAGTTTCCCCCGCTTGGGCAAGGGGACCTTTTACCTGCGAACTCAGCAATGGTATGGCGGTTCGGCGACTGGTATTGGTAGGGCGATGGCAAGCGGTTCAAACGGGCTTGTCCACAGCTGGTGTTGGACAGGTATTTTTCAATCTCAAATGCGCGCTATTCTGCTCGGGGGCGTGGTGGATGAATGGAGAACCTTTTCAAACCGAGCCCCTTGCACGGGCAGCGACGGTAGATGTGGTCGGCCTATCCGCAGTGGTAGCACACCACACGATTTTCGGGCGTTCGCCACACGTCAGTCTTCCTTCGGGCGGGGGGTTGCCCCGCATGTTGTCGGGCCGGCAACGGGGGACCACGGTACAGAGACTCGGGACGATAGGGCACAGGAGGACGAGGGCGATGGACAGCAGCCGCGCTAGCGATTGCTTGCGGCTCGCGGGGTGCATCTGGCGTAGTTGAAGTTCTCAGCGCTTGCTGCAATTCTTCTCTAATGACGTCGGTAAGAGAAGCGACTTGTGGTTGCGGCGGCGTTGGGGGAAGTTTCCGCTGCTCCTTCCTCCCTATTGCGCGGATAGTCTCGCGTAGGCTAGCTTCCGCAATGCGCATGCTGTCGACGTATTTTGATTGAGCGTGCCGACAAAGTTGCGGTCGTACTGCTTAGCACACATTTCGAAAGCATTTTCAAGAGCGCTGGCTTAGGTAACGGATCCGGCGGCGGTTTTGGGCGGATGGCGGACAAGTCCAGCAAACATTTCTTTCTTCACAATATTCATTAGAAGCGTAACTTCTTATCTTCCACCAAGCAATGGTCAGCCCGCCTAAGACGTCTACTCATCTCTTCGACGAACATAACAATGCCTTCGTTAGGGTGTTGTGTCTGCGTCTGCAGCCACACTTCGGCCTGCTCTTTTCGCACAGCCGTCGTGAACGTCGTTAAAAATTGCGTTCTGAATTTCTTCCAAGATTCTATGGAGCTCTCATTGTTCTAGAACCATATTCGTGGTGAATCTTCAAGGTATAGGAACACTTGCGTCAGTGTCTCCACGTCGTCCCATCGGTTAAACAGCCTGACTTGTTCGACTTGCTTCAACCAGTCTTCGGGATCCTCTAAGGTGACCCATGGAATGATGCGGGCTTGCTGCGTTGCTGAAGAACGAGGGCAAGATTGGTAACGCTGGTCATGGTTCTTGCGTTGATCATGGTGCTGGTCACGACGTCTTGTTTCTTCACTTTATCCGGAAGCATCTAAACGCCGGCTGAAGACCTTGCTGTCGGCGGCTGGCATGAGTGGGACTTTCCTGTCGGCTTGACGAGGGCGTAGGGTGCAGTTACCCCGCATTTCGCCACATGTGACGTGGCCATAGACGATAAAGTTGTCTTCAAGGAAGACAAGATTATTGGACCGAACTTATGCTCCCCTAGCGACTCAAAGAATACAAGCGGCGAAGCAGCAGTCAACAAAGTGATGCGTGCAGGCGAGCGCCGGCGATGCTCTACAGTCTACTGCTCTACAAGCTTTCATCTTTCTGTGCGAGTATTTCTGGAACAGTAGATTTACATCCAGAACATTGTAGATTCAAGAAGATCATTCTGGGCAAGTGACGTTAGGGCGAAACAGAATGCTTTTCTGAATGAGATAGCTCGTGCGGCATAAAAAAATTGGGCCCATCTCCCCGCGAGAGGGACTCGAGAAAATGCGTCGCATATGGGGTGGGTGTATTGCTTTAACGTTTAGTGTTTGGGGAATTGGTGGTAGCGAATGCGTTGTATCAGCAGCTTCTTGACGTAGTTTGAATGAGTCAAGGATATAAGGCGCGTTCGTAGCCTTTCATTCTGTGTCGGTTTTGTGCCGCAGTGGGAAGAGCACTATGTACCTCGCGTTCCACCCACAGGTATGAATGCGTTGTATCAGCAGCTTCTTGACGTAGTTTGAATGAGTCAAGGATATTAGGCACGTTCGTAGGCTTTGATTCTGTGTCGGCTTTGTGGCGCAGTGGGAAGAGCACCTGGGTACCTTGCGTTCCGCCCGCAGGGTCGTGGGATTGAAACCAGGCGCAGATAAGCATTGTTTTTTTATATAGTGTAGGGGGAGGGGTGCGCACCTGTTGTTGAGAGCGAGGAGGGTAGCGTAATATGGGAGGAGTAGTGGTAGAGAGGGCGCACCTGCGTGCTGAGCTGTTGCGGATGGACGGCGGACGCTACATGTGAGTTCAAGAAATGCTCTGCATTTAAAATAAAGAATGAAAAACGCGCTTCGCTTGGGGCACATATAACAGAGAGGAGCGTGGCTGGGAAGTAAAAAAACAATAAATAAACAATCTCATACATGGTTCGCAGCAATGTGCTGTCTATATACGTCGACGTTCAACTTAACTCTTCGAACGAAACCTGTCCGTATGTCACATTCGCATACAACCCGGCTATCTATTAAACTACGCAAGAAATGACACCGTTCGAGCTTGTCTGCGGAAGCTGGCCGACTACGACACTTGATGATGTTCTTCCGCACGTAGAAGACGACAACCTCAATAATGATGTCCAAAAATACCTTCATGTTAACCAGCAGGCAGACAGACAGACAAATGTTTTTATTTAGATGGCCCGAGGCCGCCGGCTTAAGGGAGGGGGTTAATAATGTCCGGCCATTGCTGCCTCGCAAACGAAGTGCCACAACGCAGACAACGTAGCTTAGTGTCGATCACGTGGCCTGATCCAGTCCTCAGAGGACAGGACCCAGGCGGGACGAAATTTGGCGCGAAGCCGATCGAATGCCCCACAGTCCCAGACGAGATGGCGGATTGTTGGGGTCACTTCTGTGTTACAGGCAAAGCAACTGACTGGTCTAGGAAACGTTGCAGCGGAACCTCTGTTAGAGAGGTTTCCATCGTGGGATGTAGTTTGGGAAGCGTAATTCCGCCATCGAGAAACCATGTAATCTGTATATGCGTACCCCGACCGCGCCCGGTTGAGGAACACCTGAGCACCTTGGGGTAGACCAGGGGGTGTGGGGTCGTCGGAAGGGAGAATAGTAGAGGCCATTTCCTGCCTCCTTCGATTACTTCGACGGCGGCGCTCCACGTCTCGATCAGTAAGCAGCGTATATGGTCTTACAGGTGGCATGAACTGGGAACGGTGTAAAGAAGCCTCGCTCGCAAGTTCATGAGCCTTCTCGTTTCCTGGGTGGCCTTGATGGCCAGGAATCCAGCGTACCGTTACCAGTACTCCAGATTCAGCGCTAAGGTCTTCGCATTTCTGCTTGATAGCGTGGGCGGTGCTGTTTTGCTGAGTGGACCAATCAGGCATTTCAGTGCCTCAGTGTAGTTAGTCAATATTTCCAGCCGGTCGTAACGCCGTTCTGGGTGATCAGTGACAACGTGGCGTGCAAGGTGAATACCTTCCTCTATGGCAAAAAACTCAAGTTCCGTTATATCGGGGTCGGTGTCCAGGCCCACCAGCTCGCTCGATTTTGCAAAAAGGACCAGCTGTTGGATGCCCGACGCTACAACCTCCGACGCCGACAAGCCGAGTAGCGCCTAGGGGAGTTTTTGTGGGTTTTGAGTCCCTTCTGACGACGTGGACTCTGTGAGCAGCTTCTGGGATGGTATTTCGGGCGCTTCCGGATTCTACGCCACGTTGGCCAACTTACGTGCAGGGTGATCCCTGATGGTGATTCGGTACATCACGACGACGCACGCTGCCCGAAATCGTCCACGTGGTTCGGCTGAAAGCTTCTCTGAGGAAGCGCTTTTTCAAGGCCCGTGAGAAGCGAAGACGACGAAATGCGGGCAGAGGTTTGAGAAAAGGACGTGGCAAAAGAGGAACATGTTGAAGGAAAGAGCAGGTGGTTCCAGATGCTCCTGGTCGGCGAAAACGGACATTCCTACTGAATGCTCTCTGCTGGGCGTGCACGCCAACGAGATTCGACGCCAAACTGCATCATCCTCCAGACCTTCAATCCTTGCAAGACCTCGAACCGTCCGCAAATCGATCCTATCGGTGTTCCGGTGCACACGAGAAACCACGCCAAGACTTCACTGCGGCCAGCACTAACGGCAAGGTGACAGCGCCAGCGGCCATCCCACCAAACAAGCGCACTACTCCTCGGCTCAACAATGCCATTGACGCCATCCAAATATGAGCCCAAAATATATATTGTGGGCGTTTTTTATGAACCAAATATTCTATTGTTTACATAGCTGTGGGAGTCATTTTTTGTACTACGTTATGCCCTTGTGTCAGCAATACAGTCTGTGTCCAACATAACCTGCGCCGCTTAATCTCAGCTAATTCGCAATACCCTCCAGATGATGAAACAACTTGCTTTACACAATGGCATCCACGGCAGGACTCTGAGAAATTGTTGGAGAGTTGAGGAGAAAAGTTTTGATGAATGGTCGAAAACGTGGCACCGGAAATGGACCTGTCAAAACTGCCCGTGACGGAGAAATTTCTAGGTCTTGTGGGCGCTTAGTTTTTTGAATGCATAAAAACAGAAGCCAGTGCAGCCCGAGAAGAAAGAGCGCTAGGTAGAGAGGCCGAAATTCGCACGCCTGAGCTAGAACGCGAAGAGCAGACCACAAGATACAGCTCCAAGAACAGAAGCGTGCGACGCCTCATTTAAATCTGGAAAATGGAGAGACAGCGCCGCGCCTCCAGAAAAGGATTGAAAAGGGGTATCGAACCCCATGAACGTGGTGCAGAAGGCATGCGGGTCACTGGCAGTGATGAGGCTGCGTGCTAAAAGAAGAAAAAGGAAAAATTTTGAAGTGCCACACGTTTCGGAAAAAGACTTGCTCCAGGCGCGAAATGGTGCACGTGTAGTTTGGCATTGAGATATCCTTGCCGCGTGTAGGGAAAACTTATGTTGATGTGAGAAGTGAGGGAAGCAGTGCGCCGTCGTGTATTCAAGCAGCACAACCTACTGCGATGCCGCCCTCAGATTTAGCTCTTCGTGTTCGAGAAAGAGCGTACCTAAAAAGGGAGGGACGCTCTGCAAAAGCGCAAGGGCCAGGTCAAAAAGCTTTTAGAAGCAGAGAGCGACCAAGCTGGAACAAATTTTTTCCGCAAAAGCATGCACCCTCTAAAAACACCGCGATGAAAAGGGAGGCAAAGCCGTGAAGGCCATGTTTTGTGGGCATAGGCGAGAGTATGCCAGTTTTCTTTAGCAGCACAAAAGGATAATTTAGCCAGATAATGCGCGGATGGAGAACCTTATGCCGGTGATGGTTCCCGATCGGAGGCAAACCAATAAATATCCCCAAAGCCGCAGATGTCAAAAAACGCCAACTGGCCAATTACTACCCGATGTGTCTCGCCATTTCAGAGGTCGCAAATGGGCCCGAAGGATCGCTTGCGAGTGCAATGTAGCGGATACGTTAGTAGGGCGTCGGATTCTAGCCGAAACAGTTGAGCCAGGCTTCGTGCTTAAGGCGCGCCAGTAATCAAAGCGCAGGTGACTCTTGGAACAAAATTAATGGCATCTCTGTAAGTACGAAAAAGAGGTGGCCGACAAACAAGACAGTGAAGCGCAGTGCCTCAAACAGGTGTAACTTCTGAAATTTATTATTGCCTGGAAGCGGATTCTCTAATAAATCGGACACGTAAGAACACATAATTGTAGATAGTTTTTGCCTGGTGCAGGGGTATGTAAAGTTGAAGAGTGCATGTTATAGTGCACTAAAGTAGTGCATAGTTAGTGATATCATTCATAGAGTTGGGAGAGTATAGTAACTACTATAGTATAGTAATGGAGCAGTGCACTTTATTATAGCCAAGTATTTTATAGTTTAATAGAATATTCGTGCAGCTTTTCGATAATTTTATGCAATATGACTGGTAAAAAGTAGGAGTTTTGATAGCAACGTTTTTGAAAGTTTGCACTCTAAACTCTTGGTGGTTTCCGATTGATGTAGTACATTTGTAGTTGTTCTGTAGGCTACGTGGGTCGTTTGTGTAAGATGACATAGAGACGGTAAAGTTTGTTGCATTCAAGGTACTTGTATTTTTGTTTGGTTATGTGTGCATGTTGCGTTTTGTGTAAAAAAGTGCACCGTATGATGTGGAGGTATGGTTGGGATATTTAGCTGAACTTGCGGCGGATATATTACTTATTGTGTGTGCAGTGCATTGGAGCAAGTTCAGAGCGACGATCAACCACCACTGACATCAAGTGAACGTTTTACGGAAACTGCGTTTTCCCCAAACACTTCTGCTGGTGGGAGCACTTGTGGGGAGGCGCTATTTGAAGGCCCGTGAGAAGTGAAGACAGCGAAATGCACGCCGAGGTTGGAGAAAAGGACGCCGCGAAAGAGGAAGAGAAACAGGTGGCGAGCGCTGGAAGCAGGAAAAAGCAGGCGGTTCCAGATGCTCGTTGCTTGGCGTGAGCGCCTGGAAGAACTTCATTACGGAGCCGCACATTCCTCCTGGAAGCTGTCGTTTGGGCGCGAACGGCCAGGAGACTCGCCACCAAGCCGCATCGTCCACCAGACCTCCGATCCTGGCAAGACCTGGCAATGTCCGCAACGCAACCCTCTTGGTGTTCCGGCTATCAGACGGAAAACACCGCCAAGACTTCGGAGCGGCTAGCACCAACGGCTAGGTGACAAAGCGACAGCGCCCATCACACGGACCAAGCGCGCTACTCCTCGGCAGAACAACGCCATCAACATCATCCAATGAAGAGTCCAAACTATTTCGAGTGGGACTTTCTTGGGACAATTAGTCTATTGATTAAATAACCCTGTCAGTACTTTCTTTGTACTACATGATGCCCTTGTCTGAGCAATACCGTTTGTTTTCACCCTTAGAGGGTGTGTAATACCCCGAACAATGACGCATTGGGTTCATTTATTTATCACTTCTTTTTGCCGACCGGCTGCGCCGGGCTTTGTAGGCTGTGGTTTTCGTGGGCCAAGTGATGCACGTGTTCGATTATTTATGCCGCGCGTGTTATCTGCTTTGATAGGGAGAGTGTTTTGAACTAACGGTGCCTGCCTAGAATAATCTTCGATCTACAGTGTTCTGAATGCAGTTCGACAGTTCGAGAAACGCTCGCGCCGAGAAATAACTGCCAGCTGAGCAGGCGCTAGCGTATTAGATACGCCGACACGCGCCTGTGCACGTGCTTTTGTCCGCTGCTGCTTCGCCGCATGTGTATTCTTGCAGTTGTTCGGGGAGCACGAGCTTGCTCTAATGAGGTTTTTTCCTTCAAGACAACTGCGTCATACTTGGCTCCTTGACAATATCCAGGAAAGGTGGTATCGACACAGAGCACAAAATTCGTCACTTCTTTATTGTTTGCCTTGGGTGAAGACCCATATGACCACTGCGCGGGAGGTTCAAACACAACACAGAACATCATGTTAGTAGCGGCAAATGGTCTGCGATATAACTTCAGTGTAGGCGACGCAGCCGTGCATTCGAAGATCACGCGATCATTTCTCGCGACACATAAGCTAGGCGCCGTGATCGAGAAGACGGCAGTTGGGAAAAAGGTTCACATTAGGGAGTTCAGTTATTGGCCGCCATTCTAGTACTTCTGGGACGCCAGCATATCTTTACTGAAATAGAATCCGTCCTATCATGACTTGCATTCTGTCGCCACATTGCTAGTCTGCCTGCATCACAAGTTCTTTCCCAGCTGATTAGGCAAGCCAACATGAATTTAGCCCCCTCCACACTACGAATCTCCAGTTGGAACTGTCCGTCGGCAACAAGATGAGCGCGAGGGCACGCGCACGTTCACTTTGTCATGTTCACTGTCTTTATGAGGAGCAAGTAGATGTGCAAGCCTTTTTAACAAAATCACCGCGATAGCATGCCTTTTTGCATGTTTGAACATCGCAACTGATTACTTTGCACTGTACTTAACGTTTTTTTTAATGCAAAATGGAATGTAGGTGGGCCAGTTGGTACATATTTCTGAGATTAAAAGTGCGAAAGAACGGGAAAACCAAGGAGTTGACTAACTGAGCGCTGACTAACAACTAAAGTTTTATTATCGCTGGACAGCAACAACTAGGAAAAAGGAGGGTGACACGTGACGCGAGACGTAACAAAAAATGTTTTACAAACAAAAACAAAAACTAAATGCCACGCAATATAAACACAGTAATCGGCACAGCTAAAGCCCACCAGTACAGACAGTCCACTACATATCGGAGGCTCCTCCGCACGTGGATTCTGCTAGCTATCTAAATAACTGCTTTGTTTCTCCGTGTGGGCATTGGACGGTATGCTTACGCAATCTTGCTCTCGCTTCTGAATTTCCCATGAATCTCGTATCTCTCGCCGCATTCTGTCAGGATAACGAGCCAGAACGTGGCACTGTTGAAATGGAGGCAGGCATGAATTCAGGTGTGCGCACTTTGCCACATCCGCGGCAAGCGGGCTCCCCGAGGGGTTGCGTACATTGCGCGCGTGCTCTCGTAGGCGATCGCGGCGGCAGCGCCCCGCCTGCCACACGTACGAGCGTTCACACGACAACGGTATTCCGTACACAACCTCTCCCTCACAGTGGACAGCCGGCTTTGTGTGCCTCTTTCTACGCTTGTTTTCCGGTGGGCCTTCGCTATTTACCTTGCGACACATGCTGCGCAATTTGTTTGGTGCCGAAAACACAAGTCTACACCCGCGTGCCCAAATATTTTCTTCAGCCGGTGGCTTGCGCCATGGATGTAGGGAATGACCGCTACCTTTTTCTTCTCTGATGGAGGATCCCTTTCGGGTTGTGGCTTTTCTCGGGTCTTTTAGCAGCTTGTGGCCTACGCTACGGTTGAAGCGCGTCAGGAAAGACACCCATACGTAGACGGCGTGTTGAATCCTCAAGGCAGCTTTGCACGTGATGATGGCAAGACCTCAACAATGAGTTTTTCAAAGCAAACGTAGCCACTCCCCTCTTGACAAGTTTGAAAGTGCGGACGTGAAAAGCATGAAGCCTTTTTGTAGCGCGGCCATAGCTCCTACAGCGATGTTCAGCGCTCAAGTACAATCTCAGATCTAACAACTGAAGTTCGTTATTTGCGGGTACCTCCTTAGATAGGACGAAGTCGCTTAAGGTTTCGGCGAAGATCCCAAAAAGGTCATCGACTTCTTGCGCTTGCCCGTTCTCAGACACCTTGTAGAAAATGATAAAATCGAAATGAGCCGAAAACCTTTAACGCTGATGTCTTTAGGAGCTGCGTCTAGGCTTCTGTCATGACGGGCTAAAATCCCCAAAAAACCTCGCGCAGCTCCAGCTCAACAAGTTTTCCACGTCATGGACACTCCTAGTGTCCCTGAAGAGGCTCAGAAGGCCTTAAACTTGGGGCCAAGGTTGTGTGTGAACCTTCAACCGGACAAATTAGAGGTACCTCAGTAAAATTTGCTGTTGGGCTAGTTGGTTCATTGCTTAAGAAAAAACGGGCGCTACAAACGAGGACAGAAGAAACGAAGAACGAAGTCATTCTTCGGAAAAACGAAGTCGTTCTTCTTTTTTTCTGCCCTCGTTTGTAGCGCTCGTTTCCCTTGAAATAAAACAGCTACTCTCCGTGGTTAGGACAGAAGCAGCAACAGAAAACGCTCTAGATGTTGACAGATGTTTGAGCGGAGTCGATGTCATGGGGTGTGTGCCAAGACCAAACCTACCGTTCGCACAAAAGAAGTGGTGGCCCCACTTCGTGAAGCAAACTTGAAGCTTCGGCTGTCTGACAAGGAGGGTGGCTTCGTCGTCATTTCTTCGCTGTCTTACGCGGAAAAATCAAGGCAGGCAACTGCTGACAATTTCCGCAGGGTTCCTGACGTCTATCCGAAGAAAGTAAGGAAGGAGGCGTTGAATCAGTGCGAAGACACGAAGTTGAAGAAGATCGCCGCGTCTGTAAAGAAAAGCTAGTATAATAATTTGACGGTGTTTTTCTCGGCAAGAACACACAAGCCCTAATGCCCACTCAGGGTGACCGTTTCCGAGGGGGACACTTGGAAGCACTTGGTAGGACTGTTTTTGCAGCGGCAATTGCTATGCTTCCGATGGACGACCCTTTTCGTCAGAAAGGCGCAGGAAGTGTCGAATTTTCTCGAAATGGAGTGACCAAAAGAGTGAGCGCCTTTTTAGTAGATCTTAAGGATCTTTACTATCCGATGCCGCACCCCTCCCTTCGCCAGGCGGTTGAAGAAGGTATTGAAAGCTTAGGCGCAATCCGCTTCCAGAATGATTGCGGAGTCAGCATCGGAGGATTTATTGAGCTGCTGTTTTTTTACCTTTATTCCACATTCATCAAGTTTGATGATTGCCTCTACCTACAAAATAAGGGGGTTTGCATTGGCTCATGCATTGGCCTATCCTGAGTGACCTTGGGCTTGCGCTGCATGACAGAAGCCTGGACGCCGCTCTGAAAGAGAGCGCAGCGTTAAAGGTTTTCCGCTTCGTCACCGATTTTCTCATCTTCTACAAGATGTCTGAGAACGGGCAAGCGCAGGACGTCGATGACATTTTGGCGATCTTCGCCGAAACCTTAAGCGACTTTCTGCTAACAAAGGAGGTACCCGCATAAAAAACGAGAGATCTAAGATTGTACTTGAGCGCTGAACAGCTCTGTTGGAGCTAAGCCCCGCGCTCCCAAAAAGGCTTCATGCTTTTCACGTCCACACATGCAAAGCTTGTCAAGAGGGGAATGGCTGCGTCAGCTCTGGAGAACTCATTGTTGAGGTCTTGCCATCATCGCGTGAAGAGCAACCTTGACGCTCAAACACGCCGTCTGCGTATGGCTGGCTTTCCTGGCTCACTTATTTTTACCGTAGGGCACAAGCCGCTAAAAGACCTGAGAGAGCCACAACTCGAACGGGAGTGTACATCAGAGCAGAAAAAAGCAGCGGCCATGCCTTGCATCAACGGTTTAAGCCACCGGCTAAAGAAAATAGCAGGGCGAGCGGGTGTAGGCCTTGTGTTTTCGGCACCAAACAAATTGAGGAGCATGCTTCGCAAGGTAAACTGCAAAGGCCCACCGAAAAAGAAGTGTAAAAAGAGGCCCACAAAGCCGGCTGTCCACTGTGAGGAAGAAGTGGTGTACGAAATACAGTTGTCGTGTGGACGCTCGTGCGTGGGGCAGATGAGGCGCTACCCCAACGATTGCCTACGAGAGCACGCGTGCGATGTACGTAACTCCTGTGGGAGCACGCTTGCCGCGCATGTGGCAAAGTGCGCACACCTGCCTGCATGGCTGCCTGCATTTCAGCAGTGCCACGTGCTGACTCGTTATCCCGACAGAATGCGGCGAAAGATACGATAGGCGTGGGAAATTTATAAGCGGGAGCAAGATTGTGTCAGCACACCCTCCATTGCCCCTAGGAAGAAAGAAATCAGTTTATTTATTTATTTAGTGTACCCTCATGGCATACAGCATTATAGAGGGGAGTAGGTTTAGGAGCAAGTAAAATACAACAAGTGAAACATAAAACACAAATCACATTCAGTACATGCATACAAAACTCAAAAAGAGCGTGTAAATGACAATGCTTACAAAATGTACACAATATCAAGAAATAATCAAACAAGGAAGCACCGCGACAAAAAATACCGTGATGACAATCTTATGCGCAAAGAAAGTACTGGTAAAAAAATTAAAAAGGAATGGCATGAAATATCTAATCCACGTGCGGAGGAGCCTCTGATATGTGGTGGAGTGTTTGTGCTTGTCTGCTTTAGCTGTGCCGATTACTGTGATTCTTTTGCGTGGCATTTAGTTTTTATTTTTTTTATACCTTTTGTTGTTATGTCTAGCGTCACGTGTCACCCTCCTTTTTCCTATATTGTGTACGGCGATAATAAAACTTTAGTTGTTTTCAGCGCTTTGTTAGTGTACTCCTCTGAGTTCCCGTTCTTTCGCGCTGTTATTCTCAGAAGTTTTATTTTTAACTTTATGTTCCCACCCGTTATGAAATGCTCATGTGTGCTTCTAAAGTAATAAAATGAAATAAAATTAATGAAAAAAAACAAGGAATGATTATTACAGAAGCGGAAGAGAAATCGATGCATGAATCTTTTGAAGAGGAGCAGGAAACTAAAATTTCTGGGAAACCTGCATAGGTTGCTTTGAAAGGGGAGTACACACCAAACCATCTCCTGATAAGGGGAGTAAAGGTGAGCGTACTTTTGAATAGCCAGATACTTCCATGAGATCGTTAGCCTTTGGAGTTTATGGTTTATTTCTTTATTTTTATAAATTTATTTATTTATTTATTCATTTTATTTATTTGTCTTTTTGTTTGTTTATTTTTTATTTTTATTTATTTATTTGTTTATTCGTTTACTTATTTATTTGTTTGGGCAGTTAAGGCGTTTACACTACACATGCGATGAAGCACGCTGTAGTGGAGAGCTCGATGTTAATTTTGACCACCTCAGAATCTTTAATGTGAGTCGAAATGGCGAACACACGGGTGCTCTTGCCTTTAGCCTCCATTACTCCTCTACAGAAGAAAGTATATTGTATACCTTTGTATTATATTTTGTATACTTTCAATACAAGCTTATATCGAAACGATGCAGCAACGCAACCGTAATGCTGTAGAATCAAGTAATTTTTTTTTTCCTGGAGCAGGTAATGCTGCTTTGCGGAACGTGTCAAGCGCAGGCCCCGGATTTCTGCGTCTTCCGTTTGGCTGCTCACGCGGCCGATATCGGCATTGGAACGCTGTCCAGCGACAGCCTAGAACTCGGACGCAATAGAAAGATGGCTGCTGCCTTGGAGCTGCCTATAAAGTCGGTGCTTTCGTCAATCGACTTCAGTGGGCATGGCAGCACCGGAGCCGTTATGCTGTCTAATCAAGAAATTTTCTTCATCGTGCCGGCCAGTCACTATTCTAAATATGGTTAAAGAAATGCTAACGTTTTTTTTAGTGCGGCCGTGCCCGTGTGTGCTGTATTTTAAATTCGCGTCTCTGTGCTTCTTGTCGGATGATGTAGGGCTTAATCCTAGACCAGTCGTTGAATGAGTTTTCCGATGGTACAAAGGCAATTCGACAAGAGCTAAACGACTTTGGACAGCAGATGGGGCAAGTTGAAACGACCCTTCACATTGTTAAGGACCAAGCAGATGCCTTGTACTAGCTAACAAGAACCGTTAAAAAACTAAACGAGACTGCTCTGAGGGAACAAGACAGAATGATCACTTTATAGGACCGAAGTCGGCGAAACAATCTCATGGTCTTCGCAATCGCAGGAAACAAAAAACAATCCCCTGACGACCTCAACAGAAAAGTTGTAAACGAAATTGTGACCACGGTGGAACGAATTCACAGAGTTTGCGAAAAAAAAGTAAGAAACCCCGACCAGTTATCTTGCGACTTTTTGACTGCAGTGGAAAAGCAAAGCTGTACCAAAATTTCAAAAAACAAAGCAAGCGGCACTTCCATCAGCGATGACTTATCCAAGGAAACGCCAGCGAAACGCAAGCTACTCTGGAATTCGGAAATACAGTAATGCGATTTTGGTGAACGCCTTCACCTACATCATGACAAATTAATAATAAACAGCGACGTGTCTGTTTGGGATTGCTCAAATAACGGCCTAGTACGAATTTGTTGCAACAACATTTCCACGCCGTTCGAAGACTCACAAGGAAGTATTGTCATTCAACTCTTCCGACCTTCGACTAAAAAACCTCATTGCTGGGAACCTAGCGAAGTAGGTAGTGATCTTGAATACTTGCTACCGGGCTATGATCCAGATATTCTCACTGTCAGTGAAGCCTGGTTTCGTCCTGAAATTCACAACTTTGAAATTATAGCGCCAGGTTGCAAAGTATTTCGCAATGATAGTGAAACCAGACAAAGAGGCGTAGCCATCATCGTAAAAAAAACCTCAAGTGGTTTTTGTATCCCAAGATTCCACATAACGAGAGCTTGTGGTGCAAAACAAAGTTTCAAAATACGTCCTTTGTTGTTGTAGCTTTGTACAGGCTAAGAACTGCGCACTTATCGTATTTACAAAATTTACCACGCAATTGGAAGGACTTTGGTGCCCAAAATGCAAGCTGATTCATGCGGGAGACTTTACATTGTGGGTATTGACCGGACTAATTTAACACTTCATGCGAAAGAACGGGCTTACCTTGAAGTTCTCGTTGATTTTTCTTGCAATAATTGTTTAAGTGAAGTCATTCCTGAAAATATATGCATAGCAGGATCATCGAGTCTATGCGTGATTTATGTTTCCTTATTACTAGTTTTGATGATTGAGAAGTAACAATGCAGAAAGAGATATCTGACCCTAAACGCATTTTTGGTGAGCTTAAAAGTTGTCTTGCTTCTGCCCGAGCTAACGAAAAGACAATATATCGTCACCAGTACGACAGAACTGACGGTACAGGCATTATCGTTTACTGATTACTTATGTTGGACAGTTTCCAAGGAGAAGGTGACGTCAATATCTTGTGGCTGCGGTTTAAAGATATCGTGTCGTATTGTACCTCGAGTTTATTCCCACAGCGAAAATAAAGAAAACAGAAACAAAACCCAAGGGTAACTTGAGAAATATTTTACATAAAAATAATTCACACCATTCACAAAAAATGCAATTTTTTTTCGGACTAGTGGAAAAGGTTGTCCCAGTTTTTAAATCTGGAGATCGGCAAAAATTTGAAGATTATCGCCTTATTTTCTTATCGCCAAATTATCGCCAAATTAACTGCCTATCTCTGCCTGCTCATACCGGGATTGGAAGATGCTAGTGTCGTATGGGATCCTTGTGAAGCAGGGTTAATATGATTGAAAGAATCCAAGAAGAGCAGCCCGATATATTTCGTATCGTTACTCTTGAACGAATTCTGTTACAGAAATGTTGCAATTACTTATGTTACCCTCTCTAGCCGAACTACTCCATCTAGCTAGGCTAAGGGTTTTTTTCTTAATCTGAAAAAAGCAACTTAAAAAGACACCTCACAATACTTAGCGCCACAACGAAGCAGAATCATAATAGGTACACGTGAAAATGATTTCCGGATCCCTCAACTACAAAATAATTCATCCGCCGAATAATTTTCCCCCAACAATAAAGGAATGGAACACACTACCAACAGCCCTTATCCAGCTTTACTTAGTAACACAGTATGAGGGCAAACTGAAGCGAGTGATGTCCTAAGCAAAATGCACATCGTAAAAAAATGTATCGAACTGGTTGTGTTCATTTGCCTATAAAATAGGTTCACGTAGCCAACGACGGCGCAGTTGTCTGGAAGAAAAAACAAGTTATTTGGAGCGAACTTGTGCTCCCCTACAAACTCAATTATTACAGAGGTGACGAAGCAGTAGTCAGCAAAGTCACGTGAGCAGGCGAGTTTCGACGAATCGAATACCGTGGCGTCTGCTCTGCGGGAATTTATCTTTGGGCGCGACTGTTTCTCGAACCGTCGAATTACTTCCAAAACATTGTAGATCAAAGAAGATACTTCTAGGCTGTTGACGTTAGTTCGCAACGCTCTTACTATAAAAGCAGATAACACGTGCGGCATAAAAATGAAGAATGGAACAAGCGCTTCATTTGGCACACAGATAACACCAGACCGGCGTACGCAGTCGGTAAAAAGAAAACATAAACAAAAAGCAATCCAAGATTCGTTGCAATAGCCCCCTCCCCCGTGTACGAGTGCATCGACGTGATGCTAAAACAAAAGACAGTCCGAAAAAACAAGCAAAAAATTAGTAATCGTGCCTAGTACGGTTTAAGGGTACCACGTGGACGACTTCGGGCTGCGTGCGTCGTAGTGGCGTTCCGGAGTCACCGTCGGAGATCCCTTCGTAGGTAAGTTGGGCAATACGTCGTAGAATTTGATAGGGTACGAAATACAGTCGCAGTAGCTGCTTACTGAGTCCGCATCGTCGGATCGGAATCCAATCCCACACACAATCCCCTGGGTGGTACTCGGCGTCTCGGCATCGGAGGCTGTAGCACCCGGCAACCAGCAGCTGCTGGCCTATTGTAGGAACTCGAGCAAGCTGGCGGGCCTCCTCCGCGCACTGAAGGCATCATTCGACATCGGGGTTAGGTCGTCGTCTTCTACATGCTGAACCATGGTGTCAAGCATTGTAGTCGGCCGTCTTCCGTAGACAAGCTCGAATGGCATTATCTGCATAGTTTTCTAGACACCTGTGTTTTACGCAAACGTGACATACGGGAGCAATTCGTGCAAAGTCTTATGTTCAACGTGGACCTACATTGACAGCATATCCGCGATTGTCTTGTTGAGAGGTTCTGTCTGTCCGTTCATTTGGGGGTAGTATTCTGCAGTTCTTAGGCCAGCTGTGTTGCTGTAGCTTAATATTTCTTGCTTAGGCTCCGCGGTGAAGGCCGTTCCGCGGTCCCTGATTAGGACTTCATGGGCTCCATGTTGCAGTACGACATGGTTTATGAAAAACTTCGCGACTTTTTGTGCAGTTCCCTTCGGAACAGTGGCGGCCTCTGCGTAGCGCGTCATGTTGTCTGTCGCTACGACAATCCACTTATTTTCGGATCATGACGTAGGGAACGGGCCCAGGAGATCTAATCCATTCTTTTCGACGAGCCTCGATGGGACGCCGATCGGCTGCAGAAATCTGGCGGGTCTCTTCGGCGATGTTTTTCGTCTCTGGCATTTACGGCAGCTCCGGACGTAGTGGGTGACGTCGGATGTAAGGCGGGGCCAGTAGTATTTTCGATACTTATACAGCCATAGAAAAGCCCAAGGGCTTTTGATAACTGTATAAGCTCGTCGCTGAGCATGTCGTCGACATATGGCCGGATGGCTTCCCGCTCCTGTTAAGAGACGCGCTACGGTGCCTATCGGGTAGGTGAGGCTCCATCTTCGGTTATTATTCGGTGCTTCGCCAGAGGTGTCTGACGTAATTTTGAGTTCGAAAAAAAAACACTCGCTGTGGTGACGAACTAAATCTAATAATTTTTTCCGTTCTTCTCGCAGTAGCGCCGCATTCACGTCGAAGGAATACGGAAGCTTGAAGGTGTTCTCGAGTGCCGGTTCAAAATCGCTGACCGCGATCAAGTCACTTGCTTACTGCGTTTCTTCAAGGAGAGCAATTGCAGCGCTTTTTTTTTAAATGCTGGTAATCCTTGGTAAAATTAGTGACTAAAACGCGGGATCCGCACTGTTTAAAGCGCGCAATGCCTCTTTCGACGGAGACACCACAGTCGAGAGGCACACTTTCGTCACTCTCTACAATAGCTTCGACGTCAGGAGGAGCCTCTTCACAGTAGACTGCGATCATCATGTCGCGGGGTGGCAGAGTGACGTGATCATTGGCGATTTGTACAGCAGCATGGTGTTTCAGTTCCGACATCATGAAGTGATCAGAGGAAAACGTTATCGACTTTCTCTGCAGATCAATATTGCACCGTTTTTCGTCAAAAATCCATTCAGAGAGTTACGCACGGGAGCAGTACGTCAAAATGAGAAACCCAGCAGGTTACGTGGTGCCGTTTATGGTGAGGCGCGATGTGCATGTTGCACTTAGCGTAATCAGATGGCCTTCAGGTGTTCTTATATAAGGAACTCCCATATATCATCGTGAATTTCTTCAGCTAAGACGCGAATGATCCGCTCATTACTGAGTAGTCGGTTCCCTTGTAAATGAGGGCGACTACATTGAAGCTTTCGATGGACCACTGGACTTTGGACGCCGCCTTCCTCGAGTTCCGGGTGCGTCGAGGTGTTCTATCTTGGCTTGTTCATGTTGATAATCTGGCACTATGAGTCGTCATGGTAGTCGTCTTCTAACCAGCAGGCTCGGCCAAGTGAGGTACGCGTCGCACAGTGTGGCTGTCGTCGCGTTCGGGAGCCACGTCAAGGTGAGATCTGCTCGTCATCGGGCTGAGAGGCTATTGTGAATCATATTGTTTCGTACGTCTTTGCGTCGTTGGAGGGTGTTCGTTTTTCCGCCGTTGTGCATCTTTACCTCCAGAAGTTGCTGCTTTTCTTTTACCTGCATATGCTGAGGGACCTTTTACGTGCGAAGTCTGGCTTCCTGTTCTGGCTCGGTGATTGGTATGGGTAGTCCGATTGCGAATGCTTGAAACGGGCTGGGCCGCGGCTGGTTTTTGATTGAGCCGTCAATCTAATGTGGTCGCTCGCCAGGAAGAGGGCGAGGTGCGTCTAAGGAGGAAACCACGCAGTCCAAGTATCTGGTATGTGCAACGAAGGTATATGTGAACAGTCTCTCCGCAGTGGTAGCACAGCGGATGTTATCAGTGGTTTGACAAACGTCGGTCTTCTTCGGCGTCTGCTTTTTGGCTGTTGACTGCGGTACGGTGGATGGCCGCGACAGTGGAGACGGCTGCGACTGTGGACGGTGGCACGGCGGAGCTTATTCACAACGCGTTCGAACAGGGTGGGGTCAAAGAACAGCCGCTGAGTAGGTCGTACTATTTCTCCCGGGGTTCTTCGGATGGCACATAAGTTCCCAAAGCGTGTTGAACCTCTTGCCGGGTCAAATCAGTCAGGGAAGCTACTTGTCCATGCGGTGTTGTTGAAAAAACTTTCCCCAGTTCTTCGCGAAGGACGGCGCGGATTGTTTCCCGTGCGTCTTCCGTAGCTAATCCAGGGGCGTTGACGGGGTTCACAAAACATCCGTTGGGCGGTCGTTTGCAGTGCCTCGATCGCAGGTCGAGGGCCCTCTCAATCATGGAAGCTTTGGTCACGAATTCAGCGATGGTTTTTGGGGTTGCGAATGAGTCCAGCGAGGAGTTGTTGTTTTATGCACCGCATCAGAAAGCTCAGCTTCTTTTCTTCTGCCCTTTCGGGGTCAGCTCTTCGGAACAGCATCGTCGTCTCTTCAACAAACACTGCAACACCTTAGTTGGGGTGTTGAATTCGTGTCAGTTACAATCGCTCAGAGCGTTCTTTACGAACTACAAGTGTAAACGTTTTCAAAACTTGTTTTGAACTTGCTCCATGATGTTAGTGAGGTCTTGTGATTTTCGAACCACACTCTAGCGTGGCCTTTCGAGTAGAAAAACACATCTTTTAGGGTTTTTTCTTCATCCCAACGGTTGAAAATTCAAGCGCGCTTCAGCTTCGCCAGCCACTCTCCCGCGTCTTTGTCAGGGGAACCTCAGACTAATGGGTGCTCCCCCCGAAGTTGCAGCAGAACGATAGGAGGATTCCCTTGGTTGACCGTACTGCGGGTCGCTACGTCTTTCTACGTCACTTTCTTTGGTTGTAGACCGAGCTCGGGTGGGAGGACTTGCTGTCGGCGGCTGGTACGAGTGGGGCTTGCTTGACGACTTGAAGACAGTTTAGGGTCATTTACCCTGCACCTCCACCAGAAGCACGTAACCAAAGACGACGCAGTTGCCTTGAAGAAAAACGTTTATTGAAACGAACTTGTGCTCCTTTAACAACACAAGGAATACAGAGGTGGCGAAGCATCAGTCAGCAAAGTGACGTGAGCAGGCCAGTGCCGATGAATCGAATACCGCAGCGTCGGCTCCGCGGGAATTTATTTTTGGGCGCGAGTGTTTCTCGAAAGGTCGAATTACATCCACACCATAGTTGATAACAGAATATTATTCTAGGATGTTGAAGTTGGTTCGAAAAGCTATCCCTTTAAAAGCAGATAACGCCTGCACAATTAAAACAAATAATAAACCATCGCTTTACTTGGCACACAAATAATACAGACCGGCGCAGGCAGGTGGTATATACAAAACAGAAACAAATAAACCCAATGCAAGGTTCGCGGCTATAGTAATGATGGTTGGATGTAATTGGCGAGAGGTCAACTGGAGCAAAGTGTGCCAAAACAATGGTTAGGTAGGAGACGTGAAACCATAAACACTAAGATAAGTCAGAAAAAACAAAAATAAAACCAGAAAATGACAATGAGCATAGCTGGTGTGTAGGGCTAGGGAATGGTCATGCATGTTACGTAATCAGATCTAGAAATTGAACTTCTAAATATTTAAAAACGCACTTGACAGAAAACATGGGATCGTCAGACAGGAAAACCCCGGGTGTAGTGGGACGTATAGTCTGTATAGTTGTGGGAAGTGTTTGTCCGTGTTGTGTGAAGTGCTGAGCATTGAATTGGTATGTGAACTACGGTTAAGGCCTCTCCGCACCTTCTGCACTAAGGTCATGAAGATCCTGTGAGCAGATACGAGTGCGCTGCATCGGTGTGTCCTATCCGTAGCCTAACCAAGGCACCTTCCGTGTGTCTGTTGCATGTGTCCGAGGTGTATAGTCCCAAGCGTGGTTTTATAATGTGTAACTTGTTAGCTGTTCACTCCAGTGTAATTGCCGTTTTATACGGAGGTGTTGTCTTATGTGTGGCTTGAGATCTTTATAATACCCTAGTTATGTCGACAGTGTTTTTCAGTGCAGCAGCAGCGGCTGTCTGGTCTGCAAACTCGTTGCCAGTGATTCCAGTGTGTCCTGGGACGCAGCAGGAGAGCAGCTCATGATTGGGCGCATAGATAGGCATATTGGTGTTGATCACGAGATTAAATTTGTATTTTTTTGGAGGGGGGGCTTGTGCAATGTGAGTGCACGAATAACACTAAATAAATCTGTATAGATGATGGATTTGCGAATTCGATTTTCAAGAATGTGTTGTACGATGAGTAAAACTCCTTATGCTTCTGCTGAAAACAGGTTTGCGTGTACGCTTATAGTTTTGGCTGCCAGGAAATTCAGATCATGAGCAGGGCAGGACACCATAGTAGATGTTTTAGAAGCGTCGCTGTAAAATTCTGCACATGGGTATTTAAACTGCAGACACAGAACGTTTAGCAGTATTGCACCTCGTGGTACCAAAATTTTGTGAAGTTTTATAAAAGAAAGGTCACGGGACACAGTGCGAACTTGCTAAGGTGGTAACATATCTGAAAAAATTATCTACACATCTAAAAAAGAAGCGCAGAGATGGGAGGCTCGCTCTCTCACTCTAAGCGAAGGGGGCAGAGGAACGGATGGGCGATTTAAAACAGCAGAGATGTGGATGTATTGTTAAAGACAGAATAAAAAGAATGGTTATTCAGTAATGAAATTTTAAAAGCATAAAGCAAGTCTATGAACGTCCGTTCGCGGCAATACACTGTTAATTGTATTCTGCTGCTGTAGTTCCGCGGTGTTAAATCCACAAGCTTTCCAAAGTGACAATACTTAATAATGTTCATTCGTAATATCCGTCTGTTTGCTGTAACCCCACCCCTGTAACGGCTTCCTGGCCAACCGTATGCCTAAATAAAAATGAGACAGGAACTTCTTATTGCAAACAGATGCGCCATGGCAGTAAATGAAAAGTAGAAGGGAATCCTACATGTTATCCTGCGGCACACGAATGGTTAAATTATATTGGACAGAACTTTGGGCATTCACGTTTACGTACCAGCTTCTTTTACGCGGATAGCTCCCATTAGGGCTACAAGGCTATCAACGACACTGAGCCTAACATTTTTGACGAACAGTTGGAGAGCATGGTGATAAAAGGCCTACTAAGATCCTAGTACCGTACGTCAATCTCTGCTGCTTCTAACTGCTTCGAAGCCTGCATCATAAAGCAAGCAATACTCGGTGCCCTAATTGCCTCGCCATAAAACCAAGCTGCTGAGGTAACAGCGCATTTTTCGCGTGAAATAACAGCACTGCGCGTAGTACGAACTGAAAGGGTTTTATAAGAAGCACAGATGAGTGAAAAAGGTCTATTTGAAAATGAATTTTCAAAAAGTCTATTTGAAAATAGACACTCTCAGGACAGTTGTATTTTTCACTTCTCATTTCCCCATGTTTTGCGGAAAGGGTGGCGGAGATCCGTCTTTACGCTCGATCCTTTGCCGTTATTGTTTTATGCGGGGTGATAAGGGTTTACATGTCACAATTTTAACAGCGGGGCAGTTCAGCCTAAGCAATCTCAATCCGTCGCACCAAAATACTTTGAGGTGTGAGAAAACGTGGCGAGGAGGTGAAGGGCCGACGCGCAGGTGCTAAACGTGCATGCCTCACGAAATTATTTTCCTTAGGGAGGCCCCTATGATTGAACCCTGCACTTGTATGCCGCCAAACAGGCTTGCCTAACCACTGGATGTACCAAAGGTACAAGAGATACGCGGTTAGCAGCAGTGGTGAAAAACAAGTCTAGCAAATTGGAAAAAAACGCTATTCTTGGTGAGAATTTACCCTGAGTTTCTCGTGTTGTAAAAGTGGTGTCTCTGCCATTGAGGTACTATCAAATTGTATGCTCTCATCAGTTCTTCCGCGTTCATAGCGCGGGCGTTGACTTTGGACTTAGCCCCGCGTTCCAGCGCTTGCTCACGTTACTCACTTAGTGAGATGCGGGAGAGCCCGCAGGCAAAACGATCAATGCCGACCAATTGTAGAAAACTCTCAGCAGCAACGTTGGAAATAAATAAGGAGTGCCTCAGCTGGGTCTCCGTCGATGAGAGAGAGGTGACCAGCTCTGCTGTTTCCTATAGCTTTGCGCTACTGTGCATGCTGAACGCATTTTTTTTACTCAAGAGATCTTGTCAAGAGATGCGTAGGATGATGACGCGCCGGTAAACTGGTTCACAATTCGGTGCAGACCACTGTATTCATTATATTCCATTGACCCGGAATTTACGCACGATTTTTAAATTCAGAGCATTTCAGTAACTCACGATGTCACCCACGTTGACGTCCGTAGTCCGCACTGCACCCCTTCCTACTATATGAAAAAAATACTATCCGGCACCCGGTTTCGATCCCTCGACCCTGCGGGCGGAACGCAATGTACATGGTGCTCTACCCACTGCGCCACAAAGCCGACACAGAATGGGACACTACGAACGCGCCTTGTATCGTTGACTCATTCAAATTACTGCTGACGAGCGCTCTCTCGTCAGCAGTTGCCACAAGTGCAACAACATTAACGTAACGCAAACCACTTAACGTCGTGCGCCCCCGGAAATGCTCTGCATTTGATCGTGCCCCTCGCGAGGGGGATGTTTCACTGGGTCTTCTCTCGGTCGCCGGACCCATGGCGCCATCTGGCGGAGGCGCGGCACAACTCGTAGCATTTTCTTTGAAAAAGCGCTTCGAAAGCGCGGCAAATATGAAATAGGGACGACGTGCTTTTATTTCTGTGAACACCGAAATGCTTTCACAAAAATCATCGCGCAATAAAATACGCACACGGCTAGTCCTCCACAGATGGAAGCAAGGGTTTTGTATTATTAGTTCTTCCTCTTTGGTTCCCTATCGCAAATGATACTGTTCCGAGCTGTGGTGATTAACGTAATTCCTGATAAATAAAATCTCTGCACTTTATTACATCAGCCGACCTCATGCCCAGCAATTGCTATTATTCGTCCACTCGCGCAGCGCCGTACAAGCCCTCTGAAAGCTTCACAACAACCTAGTCAGCTTTTATGTGAAATCGCCGAAATTCACAAAAAGGCAGTGCGCGAAGATTACGACATCATCTTTCAGGGGCTGCATTGTCACTCGGGCATACAACGCTATACTATATCCGACTCAGCCGCTAGCGCACGCCACTTGCTGAACAACACAACCTAGCTTCCGTTCTTCCGAGAGAACAACGCCGTTATCGTCCGCACACATGTATGGATTGCACAAATGTCGCAGTGGCAGAACGCTCACTGCAGGTACCCACAACTGCAGGCTGTTCACTTGCAGTGTAACGTCCACTTTCCACGAAGCCTCAACAAGCGGTGTGAAGGAGTGTTTCACCGACTGCGCCTGAATGTAGCGTTCACTCGGAGTTTCAAGATCAAGATAGGATGGGAAGATTCCCCCTTTGCCGAACTTGCGCTGTGCGTGAGACGTAAATCACTTGCTGTGTGTCTGCCCGCTATTGGCTGCTCCGCGAAAGTCTGTCGCCGATAGTGACGCAAGAAGGGAGCCAGACAGCCGGTCGCCCGTTCGCTGTGCTGATCAGGACCCAACTGCCCCGAGCACGAGGAGCGAGCTATGCGCGTACCAGCGTGCCCGTGCAGCCCCGCCTTTTTTATTCAGTATCCACAACACACTCCCGCCACAGCCAAGGTGCGCATGTGCAGAATTATGAAAATTTTTGGGAGGTTGAGGCCTATGCACAAATGTACCCTTGTGCGATGCTGACAACAGGAGTTCGGAGGCGAACTACGAAGTTCAGCAGGGGAGTCAAGGCACAAGTCACAGGGAAGGAAAAGAGTACGTGTGGATATATATAATGAACATACTGCCATGCACCGTGAGTCCATCGGCACAAATGAGGATGCACCGGTACAGGAAGTAGGACACAACCGTAGACCGTGGTAGTCCCGCCAGCCGTGGATCATATCCTCCTGCCTATTCATCCAGAGCAGAAGGCACTGGTCTCTATCATCTTGTTAAGCTTGCTGCGGCAATCTTCCTTCGATCCCGTGTGCTCACATCCTTTCATCTACTTTATTGGGTGATCTTGGTGTGGCTGATGGAAACGGACCACCCAGGTACTTCTGGTCATGGCGGGCAGCAAGATGATGCAGGGTGTTTCGGTCGCAGAACTTGTCGCCTCCCGGTCCACCGTAGCCGCAGGATCGTTGAGGAACTCCTATGGCATTCGAAAATCCAAGGTGACTACGCAGTAGCCCACCGTTAGCCCGCTCATCAAACGCAGATCACAAGAGCGATGTCCGGGAACTTTGTGTCCTGCCTGTTCGCCTGTTATTCCTCCATAGCCACCAGGATCACAGGGCAATTCGGCGTTCTTGCGGCCCGGTCTACGCTTAACGGGCGCAATTATGCGCCCCTCGCAGGTTCGTGCTTCGCCGGCATGGCTGGTAGCTGGACACCAGTCCTTATTCCTTGTGAGCCACAAAGGTGATGAGCTGCACCCCTGTGACTCCAGAAAAACGATCGCGGCAGCAGACTGGGGCGCTTGCGCGATCCTTTCAGGTGACCATGAAGCCATTAAAGCTGCCTATTGACGTTCACTAGCGTGGCGCAAGCAGTGTCACCTCACGGTTCGTGCGATCCAACTCAGAAGGCCGGTGCGCCGTACAGAGTCGCGGATACCAGGAAGCGCTGACGCCAGCAGAGATTCCAACGGAGATGGCAGGGCCGGGAGCAACATGGCTACCGTCGTACATTTGGGAATGGCACCCGCTCGCGACACTTAACCACATGCTCTCCCAGCAAGCCAACCCCACGAGCACCACCGATGTCCAAAGCGTCAAGGAGCATCACGCTGGACGGGTCCACATCACCGTACATTGTTATCATTGGGTCCTTGGAGAGGTCAGTTCCGTGGCCGTCCTGGACGACGACGCAGTCACTGCTGGGCATGCTGCTGGGTACATCCAGTTGTGCTTCAATGGAATCGGTTGTGCTCTCCGCTGGTCTCTCTGGTGGGTCCCACTCATCGGCATTAGTGAGGACGTTTTGATGGTCAGAAATGCACGGCTCACACGCTGCGGGAACTTTGGCCACCTTGTCAGCCCCCGTGGCTATCATGTCTCACCATAGGGCCCCACGATGTTGCCGTGCCAGATAACGGCATAGTAATGGTTTGGTGCTCCGGATCTCCGAGAAACCACTAGTGAAGGAACGGCAAATGGTCTGGTGAAGTACACCTGCGTACGGGTCGTGACGACCTTTTCGTCGTACTCGTATCTCTCGAACAAATAGGCTTCCAGCTTGTCCCGATCGAGGCACTTCAATTCCTTGTACCTACTGTCTACGCCGCGCAGGGGCTATGGGATCTGGCCGGTCGACGTGAGAGAATCCTGCCGCAGAAATTGAATGGCACCTACGCCCCTTGTGACGGCTTCCCTCACAATGTCTGGTTGCGGCTCATTACGTTTAGTTCTTTCATGGCTCACGCGAAACCGATATTTCACAGCTTAAATATTTTGCCTGTGATAAATATTTTCCAGCTAAAGGTAACCACAGTGATTTACCGTGCTCGTGCCCAGGAAATATTTATTGACAGCCTAACCGCCACTGCTCTGTTTAATTACAATAACACGCGGTTTTCCGAAAATAACAATGTTTTACTACCCAAAGCCAAAACAAACTATGGTCAATTCACGGCTTACTTCATGGGTATTTCAATATGGAACCGCCTCCCTAACCATATAAAATCCTCTCGCACGTCAACACAGTTTAGTAGACGGGTGAAGCAATATTTCGTTAAACTCTTATTACAGACGGATGGATAACTTCATAGGATTCCCCAAATATCAGGTTTTCTAAGTTTCTGAGTGATTCGTCATTGCTTCCTTATTCTTGTTTGTACGCAGTTTTTTGCCTCAGCTTTGAGTTGACAGTTAAAATTTTCAATTATGCTCTCGGTATGTTGATGACTGTATTGTTCAAAACCTCATGACATATATTATTCTTGTACAATGTCCAAACTAATTTGTCTATGAAGTGTTTTTTCGTACTAATCAGGTTACTTTATTAAAGCAATGTATAATTGTCGCTGCTTTCAAATGTAGCAATGTTTGATATCTTTTCATGGGAGGTCCCCCGGACAGTTCTTTGGAACTTCGGGACCTCCTCCTGTATTGCGTTTGCGTTTGAACGATAAACAATAAACAAAACAATAAACAATTCCAAAAAAAATGTCACGGCGATGGCGCAGTTCCTTCATGCATGACGAAGCGAATGCAGGTGACCGGGAGTACTAGGCACGTGTACGAGCTGCAGACAGCTTTCAATAATGAGTCTCGCAGAATTTGGTAGCTTCCAGGGGACCCCAGGCCTAGCGTCCTCGAAGACCCCACCACGTCAGGTCAGGTCTGCTCGGCGGTTGTCTCCCGGGTTTAACGGTACCAGAATGTCGCGGATACCGACGCAAGAAGGGAGCCAGACAGTCGGTCGCCCGTTCGCTGCGCTTATCAAGATCCAACTGCCCCGAGCACGAGGCGCGAGCCCTGCCTCTTTTATTCATTATCCACAACAACAAAGCTGCGAGCTCCATCTCTCGTGTAATTCATACAGTCAGTCTCGAACATTGTCATTTTCTTGGATTCTGAGCCAATAGTGCTGATACTACCCTAGGTACAAAACTTCTGCGAAAATTCTTCTGAGAGACTGAGCTAGACAAATCTTTGTAGATCATAGACGGAGCAAGTGTGTCCCGATATTTGCTCTTTCGCACAGAGAAGTTCATATATTTATTGTTCTTTGCTTGATTTCACTGTTGCGTTCATCTATTTATTTTTCTAAGATTTGTTATGTTACTCATTTTTCGCGACGTTTACTTTTCATTTTTATGAAGCGTTTAGACTAACGATTTTCTTTTCAATTGTATTTTATGTCTGCCCTCTGCTGGCAGCATCCTCTGCTTTTTGTTCTATTTTTTTCAACGTTTCTTTTTTTTCTTCGTGCTGTACCCGTGACCTCTAATATTGAACATTCATCAATGTTATCACCCCCCATTTAGTTTTGCAAGCCTTGTGCCTTGCAGGGCTGACCTTACCAGTTCACAATAAAGAGCATTCTTTTTCTCTTTCTGGAGTACAACCGATCTTTTCCCAATACTTGAGTAATGTCTTGATGATGTGATTATCCCACCGGAAGGTATAGAATGTGCAATTGATCGTCTTTTTAAAACTAAGCACCCGGTCCAGACGGCTACTGCCCAAAAATACATAAAATGACAAAGCCTGTAATATCTATCATACTAGCCGCACTCCTTCAGTAGTCACTCGATACGGAAATTGTACCTGACGACTGGAAGATCGGTCGTATCACTCCTATATACACATCACGTGAACGATCACGGCCCTCAAATTACAGACAAATCTCCTTGACTAGTACTGCTTGTAAATAACAGGAGCATATACGTTCTGCAGTTATAAAATTTTTAGGTCAACACAGTTTGTTTTAATAATCAACATGAATTTCAACAGGAACATTCTTGTGAAACACACAATTTGAACTCGTTACTGACCTTGCCCAAGCTGTTCACGATTCGGTAAAGATTGATGCCGTATTTATTGACTTCAGAAACGCGTTCGAAAAAGTTCTTCACACTCGCCTACTGATGCAACTAAGTCGGCTCTTCTCAGCAAAATTATTACTGGGTTTTAGGTTCTTTAAGCAATCGGTACCAGTTCGTTTCCGTCAATGACAACTATTCCGCCTTAGCACAAGTTAAAGCTGGTGTTCCACAGGCTTCCGTACTCGGAGCAATTTTATTTCTTAATTACATAATTGATATTGTTGCGTCTTAGTAGACGGAGGTGTAGATAGCAGGATGGCGATGTACCTATTTATTAGGCGTAGCGCTACACCGAAGAGTAGAGGCAGCACGGCTAGGCTCAGCGAAGATGGCTGAATCAGTCTGGCCCGCGAGCGGTGGACCCACACATTTATGTCGTCGTCTTCAAAAACCTGGTTGGCCAAGAAGCACGGAACGTAGCACTAACTGGGGATTGCACTTTGCAAGGCGATCGCACACATCGCATGCAGGGCATCGTGGCTTGACAAATATCCACGTGACATTTGCCCCCTCGTCGAGACAGCATCGTCCCGATGCGTGCAAAGCTCTTGGGAAAAAAAAGAATGGATGCGCTTGCGGCATTGTCCCTCAACGTGTGAGATAGGGCTTCATACGCACGACATGAACGACGTCAGGGCGGCGGTTACGCCGGCGTTGAGAAACAATTCTGTCGTTCACAACCTCGTAGTTTACGTCGCTAAGTTGGCGCAAAACTATATAAGGACCAAAGTAGCGTTTTAGGAGCTTTTCCGAGAGTCCTCGACGTCGAACAGGAGCCCATATCCAGACTTGTTCGCCGGGTTTGAAAACGGCGGTCCTGTGACGGAGGTTGTAACGGTGCGTGTCATTGCGCTATTGCTGCCTTGTTCGTAAGCGCGCCAGTTGACGCGCCTCTTGCGCTCGTTCCGTAAACTCATTTAGCTGCATGTTGTCGTTGCTGGTGTCGTGAGGCAGCATTGCGTCCAACATAGTGGTCACGGGACGGCCGTAAAGGAGGAAGAACGGCGTCATCCGGGTCGTGTCTTGTTGAGCCGTATTGTAAGCGAATGTCACGTATGGCAATACGGCGTCCCAGGTCATGTGCTCGGCGTCGGTGTACATACTCAGCATATCCGCTATTGTTTTGTTGAGCCGCTCAGTCAACCCGTTTGTCTGCGGGTGGTACGCTGTTGAGGTTCGATGTGCTGTACCGCTGAGTTGCATCACTGCGTCGACAAGCCCAGCAGTAAACACTCTGCCTCTGTCCGTAATAACAATGGCCGGGGCACCGTGCCGGAGAACAATTTTGTCAATAAAACACTTGGCAACCTCGAATGCAGTTCCTCTTTGGAGGGATTTTGTTTCTGCATACCGAGTGAGGTAGTCGGTGGCGACTACAATCCACTTGTTTCCCGCGGACGACGTCGGAAATGGTTCCAACAGGTCCATCCCGACCTGTTCAAACGACTTCTCGGGGACTTGGACAGGGTGCAGGAGGCCCGCTGGCCAGAGTGGTGGAGCTTTGCGTCGTTGACATTCGCGGCACGTGCGCACGTAATGCCGCACGGCTGCAGAAAGTTTTGGCCAGTAGTATTACTGCTGGATCCTATTAAGGGTACGGGTGAAGCCGAGGTGACCCGCCGTCGGCTCATCGTGGCAAGCCCGCAGAACCTCGTTACGAAGTACTGCGGGAACAACAAGCAGGCAGCTTCGGCCACGCGGACAAAAGTTCGCTTAATACAGGACACCACCGCGGAGACTGAAGGATGACAGCGCTCTTGAAAACACCCGCGGCACAGTGGGCGAACGTCCCTCCAAGAAGTCAATCAGCGGCCGTAACTCGGAGTCCCCCCGTTGCTGTTCCGACACGGAGGATGTATCCAGCACGCCAAGAAAAGCGTCGTCATCGGTGCAGTCATTCGCCGACGCAGGGACAGCTGGTGCTCGGGAGAGACAATCGGCGTCGGCATGCTCTTGGACGGACTTGTAAACGACTTTGACGTCAAATTCTTGAAGCCGAAGGCTCCACCGAGCTAATCGTCCAGACGGGTCTTTTAGGCTCATCAACCAGCAGAGCGAGTGATGGTCACTGACCACTGTAAATGGACGGCCATACAGGTATGTTCGAAATTTAAGTACTGCCCAAACGACGGCGAGGCACTCCTTTTCAGTGGCCGAGTAGTTGGCTTCTGAAGAGGACAACGTTCGACTGGCGTACGCTATCACCCTTTCGGCGCCGTCTTGCCATTGCAGAAGAACCGCTCCGAGTTCAATGTTACTGGCGTCGGTGTGAAGCATGGTGGTGACGTTCTCGTCGAAATGGGCCAAGACCGGAGGTGTTTGCAACCGTTGGCGCAGCTCGTCGAACGCCATCTGTTGCTCGTCATTCCAAAGGAACACGACATCATCCCTTGTAAGGATGGTCAGCGGAGCCGCAATGTGGGCGAAGTCCTGTATAAATCGTCGGTAATAGGAGCATAACCCCAAAAAGTGCCTCACGGCTTTCTTGTTGGTTGGCACGGGAAACTGAGATACCGCTTCAGTCTTAGCAGAATCAGGTCGAACTCCGGCACTGCTAACCACATGGCCGAGGAACAGGAGTTCCTCGTACCCAAAATGACACTTTTCAGGCTTTAGTGAAAGTCCGGCGGATCGTATTGCCTCGAGGACGGACGTGAGACGTTCGAGGTGCTCTTCAAACGTGGTGGAAAACACGATCACGTCGTCCAGATACACCAAGCAAGTTTGCCACTTTAGGCCTGACAGCACGGTGTCCATTAGTCGTTGAAAAGTGGCTGGAGCGGAACACAACCCGAACGGCAACACTTTAAATTCGTACAGTCCATCAGGCGTCACAAAAGCGGTTTTCTCGCGGTCTCGTTCATCGACCTCGATCTGCCAATACCCGCTTTTTAGGTCCATAGACGAAAAATAGCGGGCATGTCGTAGTCTGTCGAGGGAGTCGTCAATGCGAGGCAACGGGTACACATCTTTTTTGGTGACCTCGTTGAGTTTGCGGTAGTCCACACAAAACCGTAATGTCCCATCTTTCTATTTCACTAAGACTACGGGCGACGCCCAGGGACTATTCGACGGTGCGATGACGTCGTCTTCCATCATTTGCTCTACTTGCCGCCGTATTGCATCGCGCTCCTTGGGGGCCACACGGTACGGGTTCTGACGAATGGGCCTCGTTGTTTCTTCGGTAATTATTCTGTGCTTTGTGAGATGCGTCTGGCGGACACCTGCCGTCGACGAAAAACAGTCCGGATATTGTTCCAGCAGGTCGAGGAGCGCTCGGCGTTTTTCGGACGACAGGTTGGTGCTGACGTCTATTGCGAGTTTGGCGCTCGCTGTTGTGATGGCACCAGTTTGGAGCACGTAACAGCCCTCTGTGCCGTCGAAAGCTTCGAAGAAGGCTACAGTAGTCCCTTTCAGGATGTGCTGGCGTTCATTGGTGAAATTGGTAAGCAGGAGATTTCCACGGCCACAGGACAGGTGCACCAGGCCTCTCGCCATGGCAAAACCATGGTCGAGGAAGAGCGATGTGTGCAGCTCGGCAACGCCATCGGCAGTGCAAGGATCGTCGCACGCTACTGCCACGAACGCGCATGATCGTGGCGGCACACTTACGTCGTCAGCAGCGATACGCAGCGGCAGACGTCGGTGCTCGGTAGGCTGTACTGGAGGCAGGTTCGTCGAAAGGCTCACCCTGCCCTCACCGATGTCTATAACGGCGTCGTATTCGCGCAAGAAATCCATGCCGAAGATTACGTCTTTGCAGCACCGAGGTCGAATGACGAACGGGCCGACAAAGTCGGAGCCTCCTAGACGAATCCTAGCTGTGCCTTTCCCGACTGGTGTCATGAGGTGGCCTCCAGCGGACCGAAACTGAGGCCCGTCCCACGCAGTTTTTACCTTGCGCAAGCGCTCGGAAAATTGCTGGCTCACGATGGAGTAATCTGCTGCGGTGTCCAGCAAAGCGGTCACCTCATGCCCGTCGATAGAAACCTGAGTTCAGCACTAGCGCCTTCGTCGGCGTTAAGGGTCGTCGTCGTTGTGTGTTTACACTGCGGCAATACTGTATGGGCGCTTTGTTCCCGTCGAGTGTTAGCGGAACATCCGTTGGTTGATGTCGGTGGCGATGGAAGGTCTTCTGAGCTCCTGCAATCAGCAACCTTGCCTCCCCAGGTCGCTTTGTCTAGTTTCCCCGCCGGGGCCTGGAAAACCGGACGTCGGGGCCATCGCGAGGGGCGCGACGGGTTGGCGGGAGGTGTGGTGCTGGAGAGGGTGAGCGGGATCGACGAATAGGCGACGTGGTGTTGCGTGCAGTGAGGTAGTCGGCGATTTCGGTCGGCCGCTCGCCAAGACGGGGAGGAGGAGCAGCCGGAGAGAAGCCACGCAGTCCGATGTCGCGGTAGGGGCACCGTCTGTAGACGTGGCCAGGCTCACCGCAGTGATAGCACAGGGGTTGCCAGTCAGCTGTGCGCCACAAATCCGTTTTGCGAACCCGGGTCAGTGGGAATTTCGGCTGCGAAGTGGGCCACGACTGCACAGGCGGGGGTGACTGACGGAAAGGGACAGTTGGCATGTTTGGAGGCTGCTGACGCATTGCTGCTGCGTAGCTTGCGGGGCTCTCTAGCACGGGCGGGTCGGGAGGTGAGAATGCTTGGCGGAGCTCTTCGTGCACAATCCTGGCCACGGAGGGCGTCGGCTGTGGAGTCGCAATTCCAAGCTTGCCTAGCTCTTCACGCAAGACCGACCTGATCAGTTCCCGCAAAGAGCTGTCATCGCTCGTCAGGCTGGCAGCGGTTCCGGGAGCGTTGGCAGACCTCCGAGAATACTGACGACTGCGCTCCTGCACAACCCGCTCGATAGCCGTGGCCTCCCTGATGAACTCTTGCACAGTGCGTGGCGGGTTTCGGACAAGGCCGGCAAAAAGCTGCTCCTTGACGCCGTGCATAAGGTAGCGAAGTTTCTTCGCGTCCGACATGGCAGGATCAGCGCGGCGAAAAAGGCGTGCCATGTCCTCGGCAAACATGGTGACACTTTCGTTAGGTTTCTGGATTCTCCATTCCAGCAACCGCAGCGCGTTCTCAGGACGATCCGGGTCGGAAAAGGCTTCCTGAAGCTCCTGGCGGAAGTCGGTCCAAGACGTGAATGTAGCCTCATGGTTCTCGTACCAAATACGGGCGCCGTCTTCCAACGAGTAGTACACCTGCCGCAGTTTGTCCGCATCGTCCCAGTGATTAAAAGTGGCAACACGCTCGAAGTGAGCAACCCAGTCTTCCACGTCCTCGAAGGCATCCCCGTGGAATTTATTGGGTTCGCGAGGCTGGTGAATTACCACCTGTGGTGTGGCCATAATGAGAGCTTGCGGGGGCTTACGGGTGCGGACGTTGGAAAGACCCGGTAATTCAGGAGAGAGACCGAGCTTGCGCCGACTGCTCCGATGGACCGGACCTTTCTGGGCTGGCGCCGGACAGGGATCCAGGCATAAGAAAACCCGGCTCCTCCACCAGTGTTGCGTCTTAGTAGACGGAGGTGTAGACAGCAGGATGGTGATGTACCTATTTATTAGGCGTAGCGCTACACCGAAGAGTAGAGGCAGCACGGCGAGGCTCAGCGAAGATGGCTGAATCAGTCTGGCCCGCGAGCGGTGGACCCACACATTTATGTCGTCGTCTTCAAAAACCTGGTTGGCCAAGAAGCACGGAACGTAGCACTAACTGGGGATTGAACTTTGCACGGCGATCGCACACATCGCAAGCAGGGCATCGCGGCTTGACAAATATCCACGTGACAATATCAGTACCTACATACATTCCACAGTTAAATTGTTTGCGGACGATTGCGTTCTCTGCACACAAATTACTACCCATCAAGATACTAACATTTTACAGGCAGATCTAAAAAATTGTCCTATAATGCGAGCAATGGCAGATGGAACGAAATCTTTTGAAAACTAGAATGATGTCTTTTGTTAGTGCCAGTAACGTTCGATTCGGGTGATGATGTAAGAACAACATGTTCATGAAAAATTTATCTACAACAATGTATTTGGGGTTCACTGATCTTCTTACCTTAGATGGAATGATCATATTGACGAAGTAATTTCAAAAGCAAGTGGAGCCCTTAGACGACATTTGTATTTAGCAAATCAATCGACGAAACCTTTAGCTTACACAGGGTTAGTTCGTTCGAAGACGGAATATGCCTCTTTATATTGGAATCCGAATCAGACATACCTAATAAACAAGCTTGAGTGCTTATAGAATAAAGCAGCACGATTTGTCACTAACAATTACTTCACAACATCCAGAATCACAGCAATCGAAGCATCCCTCAAATTACTCTCTCTAGAAAAACGACGACTGATAGAACTGCTCTCTCACTTCCATAGACTGTATCATACCCTATTGTCCTTAACAACATCCCTTATGAAGCCCGCGAATCTCATTTTTAAGCGATTGGTTCATCCGTGCGCCCTATGTTTGCACACACAACTTCTTCGGCAATCGCCGCTATTTCTGCCATGTATCATTAGAAGAAGCTGCCACCACAAATTGCATGTGTTAAAATCACGACTCGTTTGTCAACTATTTCAAAGGCAGTTTAAACGTGCTTGTTCAGAAAAAAATTGCTGTGCTTTTCAAAAGATGAAGTATGTGCTTTATATCGTGGGATTTGTCATTCTTGTGTTCCTTTTGTTAGTCATTGGTAACCCCAACTCCATGTTCAAATTTGCGCTTGCTGTTTATTTTAAGTAACTGTGTTGAGATGTTTGAACTATTTTTAACTCCCCCTTATGTAATGCCTGCAAGGGCTTTAGGGTATTTGAATAAAAGAATTAGCATCCGCCTCGTTGACTCGGGGGGGGGGGCGGAGGGGCGGTGGGGCGGAGGGGTATGAGGCGTCGTCCGCCGTAGCTACACCCTTCTTGAGTCACTTCATTGGCATTTTTGAACGTGCCAAAAAGAGCGACTTATCTTTGTGTACGAATCAAGCCCATGCAGCAGTGTAGTTCTTCACGGTAATAAACTGGTATTTATTGCTTTACTGGCCTGCGATATACACACCTAAGGCTTTGTTCTAGCATTAGCTTTTTTTACGCGAAAGCATATGTTTATATTGTGTGCACAAATGCATGCGAGTTACTCGCTCAAATTTCTTTGGAATAGGCCCAATAATTCTGGAGTCTTCAACCAGAACACTGTGTATAAAAAACCTAGAGAATGCTTATTATATTCGTGCACTTTATTCAGTTTTCCTATTTTAGGCATGTTGCACCTTATGCAACACCTTGCCAAAATGAGCATTGTGGCGCCAGAATAATTTGAGACATTAGAAAGCCACTTGAAACAGCAGCCTATTTAATTACTTTGAATTCTCTTTATGGTTTAGTATCGGGGTTGTGAGCACGTCTTTTGTTTCTTTTCGAAAGCATGGGCTTGGGAACTCCATTTAAGACTTTATTACGCCGAGCTAAAGAGCTTATTTTACAAGTCTTATGGGAATTCATGTTGAAGCATTGTTGGAGGTTTCACACCCTGCGTGACGAATCATTTTATAAACACTCATTTAGCTATCAGGTCTGTGAGGCTCTTCAGGCCTGGCCCTGGTTTGTGTAAAATATTTTAGCGGAAGTAATCGTTGTGCAAATATATGTCTAGCTGGAGTTGTGATGCGTATCTTCGAAACTGTCTTGATTCTTTGGTACAGGTTGGAAAGGTTGGATTGGTTCAAGTTGTGAATAAGTATTTAGCTGTGTTTAATACAGAAGGAATGGCGTTTATTGTTATTATGAGGTCTCAAAACAGCACTCGGTGCTGTAGCTGCACCTTCGTTGGCGTTTTAATTTTAGTCGCGTTTTCTGGCCTAGCTAAGCATATTAATTAACTTGGGCCGTCTCACTGTAAAGTTATAGAAAGAGGAATCACCATTTCCTGCTTAAGAGCCCTGCTAAAATGTGTATTATTTTTAATGCGGCTTCAGCCTTCAGAGCAAATAGCCAGACTAGAGATGTTGAACGCGCGGTTTTTTCTTATGTTTTTCATATAAATATGCCTAAAGTATAGAATTAGCGTCGCGCGCAGATATTAGGATGTCTATACAGATAATTTCTATCAGTTTTTATAGGTGCATATGCCGATACTGCATATTCGTACCGACAGATCTCCAGATATATTGTGTAGACGTCCTGCGAAAAAAAAAAGACCGAACTGGCTGCGGATAAATTAGGAAAAAAGTATAACTAAATTAACCTGCACCCCTCGGCCTAGCGATGACGTTGTTTGAATGCGAAGTTTTCTGATAATGAATTCTTCGGTTGGCAAATTCTACACTACAAAAGCGATATTTTGGATGCAGCACAATTTTTCTAGAACACCCACAGAAAGTATCGGGTGAGCAGTCCGTGGGCCTAAAAGTTGACTTTGGGGAGTACGGCGCAAATAAGTACTTCCTGCTTGGCGTTCGCTTAGACAATGTCGTAATGAAGCAATTGGATAGACGACAGCTTCGAAAGCCGAAGGAGGCAGGTTTGATTGCGACCACGGGAGGCGTTTTCTTTTCTGTAGCTTCGCCCCAAACAAATTCCTCATTATGGTCAGAGAACGTTTCTTTCTTGATGGGCATAATAATGTAAAGCGGCCTCAAAGAGAACGCTAAAGCTTTGCTTCACAACACATTTGATTTCGCCGGGCATCTGAACACCGGGCGCCACTGCAGCATCGAAATGCTGTGACTGCACCGGTAGCCGGGTGCGGTACCGAAGGGGTATACTAAAAACCAAATGTATGCTCCATGTCTGGGGAACAATTTTGTATTCGTATAGAATAGGCACTGACGGAGCAGTGCTGTAACACTGGGGACATTTAGTCATGAATGGGGGTCAGTCTACCAGTCGGACAAATGTAGGTCTAAAGTCAAAGAAGCGAAACCGACGAGAGAGATACCACCAGGCTAAATCAGTAAACGTCTTATAATCGCTCGCTTTAACCTCAAAATATTCTTGAGGCCCAGAGAAATCTTTTTGCTAACACGGAAAATATTGTAATTGTAAGGGTCAGCATCAGAAAAGTATCAGCCAATTTTCTGGTGACGAAATGTGTCCACGACGCGGCCAAAGGTGTTGGCGCGGCGGCAAACGTGACTGCTGTGCGCGGCAGCGCAGGGGAGTGTCCAAATCAGCTGGAAGAGCTGGGGGCACTACCAGGAATTCTGCCAGCGTGAGTGGGGAAAACCAGCGGTGCACGGAAGTCTTGTAGCCGTCTTTTTATGCTTTGTTCATGAAGCTCGAATCCTGTGGTTCTGACAGCACGGCGACAGATAAAACTGATAGTCTTGTCTTCATTCACAAGTATTTAAGTAACGTAAACACCCGTACGTACTTTTATGTATGTTTGGGGCATAACAGCGGTGGACGGCAGGCGTAATTAGAGAGCATACTGGCTGAAGGCCCATGTCCGTGATCTCGTCACAAACTGCAACCTTAATCAGCAAAATGGCTGGAACAGGACTCCCTACGGACTGCTTCATCATTTCCGCACGAGCAGTCTCTTCCAGTTCTCGGCTGATATTTCCTTTGGACAGTATCTTCATGGATGTTGCGGTGAGACGTTGCGGGCCCTAAACGAATTCAGGTATGGTGTTCCACAGGAAAAAGTCGTAGCGGTGTTGGGAAACCTATAAAAGTGGTGCGCGGTGCGGCGGCTCTTTGCTTGGTAAACAAAGCTTTGGCATTCCTTAAAGATAACAATGACTGTCGCACCGTCCTTTCACACCAGCAAGTGACAGACATTGTCAGCTATTCACTTGAGCACGTGCGCAACCTGGTCCTTCTCGGGCATCTTATCATTGTTCTGGTGAAAAAGCGCCAGAACGTCTGGAATACGGGATACGCATGGCTCGATGGATGTCTTTATGCGGTACGCAAGTTCTTCGTTTGCACGTTCATGACGGCCGATAGGTTTGCCGAATAAGTCTAAAGGTTCAGCTTTAGAGGCGTTCTCGCTGCTGAGAATGGTATCATCTGCTTCGAACCACGTTATTTCCACACCTTTTAGCTAAAAAAGACTTGGTCAGCATGAGCGTGGGAATCCAACGGTTTGGACCCTCAGCAGCTCGTGGATGTTTAGCTAATCTCCTATGTCAACATCGTTAATACACTTGAAAAAAAGACCTGCTAAGTAAGCTGCTAAACGATAACTAGCGGCGTTGCAGACTCACTAAGAGGAGCACTGCTGGCATGATGAATATGGCGCTGAATCGGAGCTGCGTTAGAGGGTCAGGAAGCCTCTAGGATCGAGAAAACAAGGCGGTAGCGAAAGAATGTCTCATAACGCGGCATCTTTGCCAGGATGTTACGGTGACGTAAAGGAAGACTTCAAGCGAATATGCATTCAAGTAGTGTATTTACAAGGGTGCGAGCACCACTAGAGGCTAGGGCGCATGACCCTTTTATACTTCCACCTTTAGATCTGCCCCACGTCTGAGCTAGCTAGCATCATCTTGTTTTGACTCTTATCCAACACAATGCCGAAGGCTGTATATAGGCGATGTAGTGGGTCTTGTTATGCTTTCACTTCGCCTGAGGCACTCTTGCAATACTATCCTGCTCAAACGAAAAAAAAATCTTGTTTTTAAATGGTTTTGTTTTTTAACCTCTCAGATCTAGTCTAAACCTGACTCGAGAAAGTGAGTTTATTTTGTGTTTTGTGGCTTTTCACGGTAAGTTGCTAATTGTCGTAGAACGTCGTGGTTACTGCAAATCTAGTTCAAATATCTAAAAAAAATTATAGTCGTTTTGTACACGCACCTAATGGCACATGGTGTTTAAAAAGGTTGTTGCGCTATCGCGTTGAAGTGGCTTTCGTTAACCAAAATGAATTACCAATATTTTGCATGCTGCTTTAAAAAAACAGAGATGAAGGTTATGTCTGTTATTTGGGGCACAAGGAACTGCAACTACAGGTATGTTGCCTTTAAAGTGTGCATCGAAGTTCGCATCCTGTTGTGTTGCGGTTTCGTCACATTGCAAAGGTGGTCGCGTCAATAAAAGACTGCGCGAGGTCTGGCTCTTTATTCATAATTTTTCCGTTAATATTTCTCCTCCCACTGCCACTCGTGAATTTATACCCTGCTGTAACCGCCATGTTTTTTTTTAAAACTACCTATTTGCATACAAGAGAGGTGTCAGGGACGTTTTTCATTTGCGAATCTGGCAAATTTTGTGTCCGCAGACCTTGAGTGATATGACACAAAGAGAGTTTCTTATTTCGCAGAGCGTATGGCAAGACGAGATACAGCACGGTGCATGGCTCTTTTCTGGGTTTTAACTCCATTTGACATGAGAAATTTTATTGTATATATCATTTCTAACTCAAATGCCAGTTTGAATATAGAAATATTTTCTTTCTTGGCCAAGCTTTTCATCACTGCTTTTTTTAAATAATCAAAAGAAAACGTTCAGCCACTTTCTAAATGAAGATTCGTTTGCAGAACACCGGCCCTCTCAAAACTATGTCACGCTTTTTACAAGAGGACCAATTAAAAATTCTTTTGGCAAATTTTTTTGGTCAATTTAAGCCCTCTAATTGGCCATCATACTTGAGTAATGTACACTCGTAATTGTTATTTTTTATTTAAACTTTCGATCAATGCTTCGACTTTTTCGCAACTTGGCGTATTCCTAAACTAAACCCCAAGCAATCATATTTCATCAACTTGCACTGTAAGGGAGTTTATGCTATACTAGAGGCACATCACTCGAGTCAACCAATTATCCAATAGAACTGCCGATGCCTTCCTAAAAATCTTGACGATGTATACGAAACACTGCATGCTATTCAGCCAAATGAAATGTGTGTTCAGGAAGCACATCTTAATTCAAATCACACACATTTCTTGAGTAGTTATATGGTATTCAGAAAGGACAGGGATGGCTGTACACAATCATCATCATCATCATCATTTATTTTACCCTTAAAGGCCTCTCTCGGGGCATTACATAAGGGGGGGGACAATCAAAGTACAAATGTCAATGAAAATACAGTTCATGTATACAGTTTTTGAATTACCAATGCATACAGGTAGGAACAAACAACAAAAAGAACACAGAGCATGTAGAACGAATTATTAACAGTCAATTCGCAGTTCAAAATATACAGGTGGCAGGAAACAAACAACGAAAAAGAGGAACAGCGATTAAGAGTCAAGGGTGGCTAGTAATAAATCTCTAAATTTAAAAGCAACTTGTTCGCTGACAGTAGCATCAGTCAATCCATTCCACTCTTCAATAGCGGTAGGAAGAAATGATTTGTTAAAAGCGTTAGTAGAACCAAACAGCCGTTGAATACTCATGGAATTAAATAAGCGACGAGATGTTCGGACAGGCAGAAGTAAAAGTGAGCCATGTAGGTGAGGAAAACTGTAGTATAGTTTGTGAAAAAGACAGAGACGTGAAATTTTGCGTCGAGCTGACAAAACAGGGAGACCGAGGGATGATTTTATTAGACTGATGCTTGCTCGTTTGTCGTAATTTGTGGAGATGAATCTGGCGGCACGATTTTGGACGGATTCAAGAATGTTAATTAGGTATATCTGATGAGGGCTCCAAATCGCAGATGCGTATTCCATTTTAGTACGAACAAAAGTTTCAAAGGCCAATTTACGAAGGCTAGCAGGTGATAATGACAATGACCTCCTAAGATAGCCAAGAGTTTTTGAGGCATCGGCAGCTAGTTTGGTACTATGCTCGGTCCAGGTTAGCCTGTTTGTAATTACAACGCCCAGGTATCGGTAATAATCCACTTGCGATAACACTACTGAGTTTAATGAATACGGTTGGATGACGTTAGTGTGTTTTCGTGAGACAGGCATGAACTTGCATTTGGAAATATTCGGCCTCATCATCCACTGAGCGCACCAGTTATCAATAATGTGTAAGTCTTGCTGTAGTATTAGTTGATCTTCGGGAGTTGATATACGACGATAGATGACGCAACCGTCTGCAAAAAGACGAAGCGTTGATGAAATGCCGGAAGGAAGATCATTTCCGTAGAATAAAAAGAGAAGTGGACCGAGAACCGAGCCCTGAGGGACGCCAGACATTACTGGAGTAGTGTCGGAATTGGCACCACCGATAACAGTGAATTGCGACCGGCGGGTTAGGAAGCACTTAATCCATGATAAGCTCCGGGAATCGAGGGAAAGGGAAGAAAGTTTGTTGATAAGTCGTTGGTGAGGGACGAGATCGAAGGCCTTTGAAAAGTCAACGAAAATTACATCAGGTGGTGTGGCGGTGTCTGGCAGTGTCTGGCGGTGTGGCCATAATTGCCCGGAAATCGTTAGCATGCCACCCTGTAACATTTAACACTGTCATTGAGGCTATGGCGATTCGCACAATATTATTTATTAATTTACAAATAAAAAACACTTAACGAGAAAATTATAAAGAACTTGGAAGAACTTGAGCTTGATAGTGGTATGCTCCATATACATTCCTCCTGACCTTGCTCTTTCGAGCGCTGACCTCCATGCGCTTGTTGATCAGTTGCCCGAACTGTACATCCTGACAGGCGACATTATTGTACTCAATTAGCTTTGGGGCTCTTCTGGCACGGATGCCCGAAGTTGCATGATAGAGAAGTTTTAACATCCCCTAGAACATGCTTTTCAACAAAAAACAGCCTACATACCATAACACACACACTCACACATACCACAACACACACTTCCTTCTTGACTTAGCTATTGGCTCCGCAGTTCTCTTTTCTTGTCTCGAGTGGATTGTGGGCACTGACCCATACGACAGTGATCACTTCCCCATCTCACTAACTTATATAGGTAAAGGCCCATGCAGTCGATCTTCCCAGAACACCTTCATTGAAGCAAGAATAACTGGAATACATTTACGGAGCTATCCAAACTTCACTAAAAAACCGTAAGACACATTGAAGAAGCGTTCCCACTACTCATGGCGCACATACTCGATGGCATCCCAACCCCCGCACGGGGCACCTTGAGTATTCATGGGGACGGTGAGCAGCGACACCGCGGACCCCGAGCTCCCAATATAAGCCGTGTCCAACCGTGGCGAGGTGTTTAAAGGTGAAGGGTAGAAGCCGTAAACGGTGGCCGTAGGAGCCTTGGTCAAGCTCCGGCCGATGGGCTCCCTGCCTGTCTACCAGGCAGGGAGCTCCGGGACCTCTTTGACTACCAGGGTAAGGTCAAAGGAGAAAGTACCCCCGTCTCCCTGCTTTTATACTATGCTTTATGGTATTGTCTAAACCCCCCCCCCCCCAACCGTGATCGGCCCCCTAAAAGGGGCCGCACCGAAGTATCGTTTCCCCCATTGCCATCTTTGACATTTCCTGAACCAGATCATTACTCTCGATTTCTTGTCATGGAGTCCCTGAATCCAACCCACCCTCTTGCATCTAAGTCAGTCTTCTTGATCGCCAAGTATCTTGAAGCCATAATAGGAAAATCATATCAGGCCAAAAAACAAAGAACTGGTGAACTCCTCATCGAGGTAAATGACAAGCAGCAGTCCACAAAGCTTCTAGCTCAGACTAGACTGGCTGATCTAGACATCAGGGTAACGCCCCATCGGAGCCTCAACAGCTCGCAGGGTGTGATATCAGAGCCAGATCTCCTGAACGAAACCGATGCGGATCTCCTTGCCGGCTTGAAGGATCAGGGCGTCACTGCCGTGAGACGCATCACCATCCGTAGAGACGACAAGGAGATTCCCACCAAGCACATCATCTTGACCTTTGACCGTGGAGTTCTCCCACAACATATACATGCAGGTTTTATCCGTTGCTCCATCCGTCCGTACATCCCGAACCCGCGGCGCTGTTTTAAGTGCCAGCGGTTCGGGCATGGTACAAACTCTTGTCGTGGCCGATTGACGTGTGCAAAATGCGCGGCGCACGATCATCCGAGCGAGAACTGCTCATCTGAAACCCTCACTTGTGTAAACTGCGGTGGGCCGCATGCGGCATACTCCCGCAAGTGCGAAAAATTCCAATTAGAAAAAAAGATCATAAACATTAAGGTCACTGAGAACTTCACCTTTCCAGAGGCGAGAAAAAGGTTCGCCTCTTTCCCTCTGGGGAGGTACGCCGACGCAGCTCGCCGGGGGGCGGAGCGGCGTCTGGTGTCCACAGGGACCCAGTTCAGCGAGTCTGACCTGTTCCCTCCGCCGCCCCCCCTGGGTTGCCTCTGGCAGCCCAACCCGCCACCACGCCGCTTGCTGAGGCAGCAGCGGTTGTGGTGGCAACGTCTTCCATCGGGACCGGTGCCGCTCCCGCCTCTGTCTCCCCGTCCTCCAGTGCATTGGAGGAGGGTACCGAGGTGATGGACACCACGGGCCCCGCACCGACTCCCACCGCTACCGCACCACCCGTGCCACCTCTGGTGCCCCGGACGCCCTTGGCGGTGGCGGCTCAAACGAAGGGCTCCCGAGGGGGGGCCAAGTCCGGGGGGCCCGGTTCGTCGGGCACCCCTCGGACATCCGACGACGAAATGGATGTCGGGCCGTTCCTGCCTGCAACGCAGCACAAGGAGCGGCCTCCGACGCCCAAGCCAGCAGCAGAAAAGCCCAAAAAGCCAAATCCTAGAGTAACAGCCCCGAAAGACACATGAACACACATACACACACACTTCAGTAGCTTCTAAATCTCCATAATGGGAAGAGAAAATATTACTCAATGGAACTGTATAGGCCTCATTAAAATCTTGATGATGTCCATGAGATATTGCATTCGAACCAGCCAAGTGTGATGTGTCTTCAGGAGACGCATTTGAATCCGAATCACGCAAATTTCTTAAATAGGTACATGGTATTCAGAAAGGATAGGGTTGGCTGCACACACTCTTCGGGCGGTGTAGCCATAGTAGCCCGGAAATCCCTAGCATGCCACCCTATCGCTCTCAACACCGTTCTTGAGGCTGTAGCAATACGCACAATAATTTTTAATAGGTTGATAACGGTATGCTCCATTTACATTCGTCCTGATTATGCACTTTTGAGCTCTGACTTCGAGGCGCTGGTCGACCAGCTGCCCGAACCGTACATTCTAACAGGCGACCTTAATGCACACAACTCTCTTTGGGGCTCCTCCAGAACGGATGCCCGAGGTCGCCTGATAGAGAAATTTCTTACATCTTCCGGAGCATGCCTTTTCAACAAAAAGCAGCCTACATACCATAACTTAGGACATAATACATGCTCACATCTCGACTTGGCTATTGGTTCTGGAATTCTCTTTCCATGTCTTGAGTGGGGCGTGGGCACTGACCCTTATGGTAGTGACCACTTCCCCACTTCCCTAACATATATAGGTAAAGGCCCATGCAGTCCATCTTCCCATAAAAGGTTTATTGAATCAAATGCAAACTGGAGCACATTCACACAAACATCTCAACTACACCACACATCCATAAAACATCTACACGTGGAGGAAGCAGCCCAACTCGTCACGGCGCACATTCTCGACGCTGCCGAAACGTTCATTCCCCACGCCTCCAGCGCTCCGCGTAACCAAAGGAGGCCGTGGTGGAATGAGGACTGTAGGCGGGCGCGAGAGGCCCAGAATAAGGCGTGGAGTGTCCTTCGCCGGTACCCCACGTCAGATAACCTCATTTCTTTTAAACGGGCAAAGGCTTTTGGGAAGCGAGTGCGTCGTGAGGCGAAAAGGGAAATTGGCGCACCTTCCTCACTTCCATCAACTCAACACCGACACGCGAAAAGTATGGACACGAATACGTAAACTGAAAGGACAACAGACACACAGCCTGCCCCTGGTTAGTACAACAGGGGACACACTGGAAGACCAGGCTAACACACTCGCACAACACTTTCAACATGTGTCCAGTTCAGCGCACTACACCAACACTTTCATAAAACACAAAACATCCTGTGAGAAGAAGTCCTTGCGAGACAGTAATAAGTCGACGTCATCTTATAACACCCCCTTCTCACTGCATGAGCTGAAGATCGCACTTAGTACATGTAAACCTTCATCTCCAGGCGCAGACAACATTACATACACTATGATTCAACACCTGCACACAGACACACTTGAAACCCTCCTTCACCTCTACAACAAAATATTTCTTTCGGGGCACCTCCCAAGGTCATGGAGGGAGGCCATCGTAGTGGCCTTTCTGAAAGAGGGGAAGGACCCTTCCTTTCCCACAAGTTATCGTCCCATCGCCCTCACAAGCTGCCTGTGTAAGCTGTTCGAGAAGATGATCAATAGGAGACTCATGTACTTCTTAGAGTACAATGGTCTTCTCGCCGGCTGCCAGGCTGGCTTCAGGGCTGGAGATCCACCAACGATCAACTGGTTGCGTTGGAATCATATGTAAAAGATGCCTTTATCCACAATCAGTTTTGCATAACGGTCTTCTTTGATATAGAAAAGGCCTATGGCACTGCCTGGCGGTATGGCATCTTGAGTGACCTCAAGTCGTTTGGTGTCTCCGGCAACATGCTGAACACCCTCGCTAGCTACATGTCGGAAAAGACCTTTCGAGTGAGGGTTGGCAGTGCACTTTCCAATGTATATGTGCAGGAAAATGGCGTTCCTCAAGACGGTGTCCTGAGCTGCACACTATTCATTGTTAAGATGAACTCGCTCCGGAAGGCATTGCCACCAACCATTTCCTGTTCTGTATATGTAGATGACCTTCAAATATTTTTTAAGTCGTGCAAGTTTTCAATTTGTGAACGCCAAGTCCAGCTTGGGGTGAACAGACTTGCTGGCTGGGCGGACACAAACGGTTTTAAACTGAACCCTGTAAAAAGTACTTGTGTTGTGTTTTCCCGGAAGCGTGGAATTCATGCGGACCCTGATATCTCTATGAATGGTGTAGTAATCCCTGTCAGAGGGGAGCAGAAGTTTTTGGGAATAATATTCGACAGTAAACTCACATTTATCCCTCACTTGAAACACCTTAAACACAAATGCCTAAAAACAATGAACATTCTTCAAGTCCTTTCACACCAATCTTATGGTGCTGACAAGCAGCTCCTCCTGCGGCTTTATACTGCAGTGGTAGGATCTCGCTTGGAATATGGCAGTGTTGTTTATGGGTCCGCGACGAAGACTGCGCTAAAAATGCTTGACCCGGTGCTTCATTTGGGGCTTCGTCTTGCCTGTGGTGCCTTTCGCACTAGCCCCGTTGACAGCCTCTATGCAGAGTGTCACAAATGGTCCCTGTATTACCAGAGGACATACACTAACTTGTTGTATGCCTCTGAAATCAGGTCTATGACAAATCATCCTTTTAATTCAACCATTCATGATGCGTCATCAGAGCAGCTCTTTGCAAATCGTCCATCTATTTTCATGCCGTTCACCTCTCAGTGTGAGGGCAGAAGCTTCTGAGCTGGCTGTGTCATTTTCACACATCCACAACACACCCATTACGGATTTTATTGCGCCGTGGCAACTCCGTGCAGTTTGTTGTGACTTGTCCTTTCTGCAATTTGACTAAAGCAGGGCACCAAGGGTAGCCATTATTCAGCATTTTCTCTTCCTGAAGGAGAAGTATCAATGCGCAGAGTATTACTGCGACGCATCAAAGACAGCTACGGCTGTGTCTTGTGCTGCGCATGGGCCGAACCTCAACGTGTGTAAAAGAATGAACTCCCACAACAGCATTTTTACGGCTGAAGCACACGGCATTTTACTTATTTTAGACCACATTGTCCAACATCAAATTCCAAAGTCCATAGTTTTTACGGATTCTCCTAGTGTTGTACGTGCACTTTTGTCAAGAAAACGCTCAAAAAATTATGTAATCAATCTTGTTTTTAAGGCCCTCATGTCGGCATACGCCTCAAGTCTTGGAATAACAATATGTTGGGTTCCTGGCCACTGTGGAATAGCCGGGAATGAAACCGCAGATCAAATGGCCACTGCTGGTACACTCTTGAATACAGTGGACATAACTACAGTGCCGTACACAGACATGAAGCCACACATTAGACACCAACTTCGCAACGCATGGCAAACACATTGGAGTGAACAGACAGATAACAAGTTACATGTAATAAAACCACACCTGGGACAATACACTACTGACTCACACAACAGGCACATTGAAGTTACCTTAGCTAGGTTACGGATAGGCCATACGCATGTAACGCACTCGCACCTGCTCACAGGATCTCCAAGACCCCTGTGTAGCAGGTGTGGGGAGGGCCTATCCGTAGTCCACATACTCATACAATGCAAGGCACTTGACACAACACGACACAAACACTTCAGAGAACTCTACAGACAACATATTCCCCTACACTCACATCTGTTTCTAGGTGACGATGCCATGGTTTCTGTGAAACGCGTTTTTAAATATTTGTCAGAAGTTAAGTTTTTAAACCTCATTTCCTATCATGCGTAATCACATCTGGCCCTATACACCAGCCATCACCATTATCTTTATTGATCTTACTATGTCCAGTTTACACATTTTATACCCACCTTTTGTGGTAATCACTTCTTTTCATTAAATAACGTCTCTGGCGCTCTTTGCCCTCGTCGGCCTTGCGCCATTAAACACCAACCATCATCATCGATGGCGCCCCAACGTTCATTTGCCACGCTTCTGGTGCCCTGCACAAGCAGAGGAGGCCGTGGTGGAATGAGGGCTGTAGGCGGGCACGAGAGGCTCACAAGAAGGCGTGGGGTATTCTTCGTCCGTACCCAACGTCGGGTAACCTTTTATTTTTCAAAAGGGCAAGGGTGTTAGAAAAATGTGTGCGCCGTGAGGCAAAATGAGACAGTTTGCTTTCATTCATAACATCAATAGACGCCTACACAGACACGCGAAATTATGGAAACAAATACGCAAATTCCAAGGACAACAGGCACACAGCCTTCACCAGGTTATTACAACAGGGGACACATTCGAAGACCGTTCTAACACACTCGCACAATACTTCCGACACGTGTCCAACTCAGCACACGACACAAACACCTTCCTTAAGCATAAAGCCTCCTGTGAAAAGAATTACGTACGTGACAACAACTCACAGACCTCTTACAACTCTCGGTTTTCACTACTTTACAAATCAACCACACCATAAAACTCCGAGGTTTGGCGTCATGAGCTGAGGGCTGCTCTTAGCAGATGTAAACCCTCAGCTCCAGGCCCAGGCAACATACGTACAAAATGATAAAACACTTACACGCAGACACATCTGAAACCTTCCGTTACCTTTCCAACTAGATATTTCCTTCCGGGCGCATTCCAAAGACTTGAAGCCAGGCCATAGTTATAGCATTCTTGAAGGCAGGGAAGGACTCTTCCTCTTCGCTACTTACCGACCTATTCCCCCTACCAGCTGCCTGTGCAAACATCTCAAAGAGACGCTAAACCGGAGGCTCTTCTACGTTTTTGCAGTAGAACGGCCTTCTCGAGAGCTGCAAGGCAGTCTTCAGGGCGGGACAATCCGCGAACGACCAACTCGTGGCACTGGAATCCTATATCAAGAATGCCTTCGTTCACAAACAGTTCATTCTTAAGGTGTTTTTCTACATCGCGATGGCCTTTGACACCGCTTCGCGTTACGGCATACTTAGTGACCTCAAGTCATTCGCTTTCGCGGTTAACATGTACACACCCATATTAGTTACTGGTCGCAGAGAACCTTTCGCGTTAGAGTCAGTAGTGCACTCTCAAGTGTTCACGCGGAAGAAAATGGAATGCCACAAGGTGGAGTGTCGAGCTACACTCTTTTCATAATTAAGATTATCTCTCTAGAAAGATATTGCAACCTACAATCTCTTATTTCATGTGCGTAGATGACGTAAAGATATTCTTTAAATCTTGTAATTGTTATTCTGCGGACGTCAAGTCCAGCTTGGCGTCAAAAAACTTGCCCGCTGGGCAGACAATAATGGTTTTAAAATAATTCCTCGAATGAGCTCTGGCGTTGTTTTCTCTGGGAAGCGTGGGGTCCATCAAGACCCACACATCACTCTTAATGGCCTGTCGCTTGACGTGAACAAGGAGCACAAGTTTCTAGTTGATGTATTTGACCACAAACTCACTTTCATTCCCCACATCGGGGAACTTAAGCATACATGCCTAAAAACAATGAATATCCTTAAGGCCCTCTCAGACGAATCGTATGGTTCCGACAAAGAACTCCTGCTACACCTGTATACTGGTTTGGTTGGGTCTCGTTCAGGCTATGGCAGTGTGGTGTATGGGTCGGCAACAAAACAACAAAAACAACATTAACAATGCTTTACTCAGTGGTACAGTTGGGGCTTTGCCTTTCGTCAGTTGCTTTCCGCACCAGGCCCATTCAAAATTTGTATGTTGAGTGTAAAAAGTGGTGCCTTGAGAACCAAAGAACGTGCATTAACTTGCTCTACGCCTCTAAAATGTATCGCTGAATAACCACTCCCTTAAAGCTGTTTTTTTTTCAATCGTACAATCACATCTCCACTATTTGTAAATTATCCGTCCGTTTCTTTGCCTTTCTGACTTGGGGTGAGACAGAAAGCTTTGGGTTTCAACATCTCCTTTTGAGACATTTACACGTCTTCGTTTACTGACGTTTTATCACCCTGGCAGCTTCAACCTGTCTCTTGTGACTTGTACTTCATAAAAAATCATAGAAACAGCGTATCACGAACTGCTATTTTGAAGCACTTCTTTTCCCTGCAGTTTAAGTTTCAATGTGCAGAGTTTTATAGTGACGCATCAAAAACTGCAGCCATGGTGTCTTGCACTGCTCATGGGCCACACTTTGATGGATGCAGAACCATTAGCACATACATCACAGTTTACTCAGCTGATGCATATAGCATCTTACACACTGCACAACACATTCTTGAACACAAAATTCCAATGTTAATCATGTATACTGATTCATTGAGCATTGTGCACGCATTGGCGTTAAACAAACCAAGCAAAAACAGAATTGTCAGTATGGTTCTCAACACTATCATGACTATATATGCCAAAACACTCTTTCTGGTGTCTTGCTGTGTTCCAGGCTATGCTGGGATCGCTGGCAATGAGGTTGCTGATGGGAGGGCCGCTGCCAACGCACTCTGGAACGCAGTAGACATAAGAACGCTACCACACAGTGAGCGTCAGTCACAAATTCCACAACACCTTCGTAACAAATGGCAAGCACAATGCAATGTACAGAGAGACAGCAAACTACATGCCGTAGAGACATATTTGGTTTATATACAAGTGACTCACACAGCAGACACACCGAAGTGACCTTAGGAAGGTTGCGGATAGGCCTCACTCGCGCAGCCCACTCGCACTTGCTCAGTGGATCTCCAAGACCCATGTGCACTGAGTGTGCGGAGTGCCTATCAGTAATTTATTTACTCATACAATGCAAACACTAGAAAAAACACGACACAAACACTTTTTACAACTATACAGACAAAAAATACAAAAGACAAAAAATATTGCTTCATCATTATACAGTAATTTAAGACCATGCTTGCTCCATTTTTCTTTTATATTTTGTTTTCTTTATTTTTTCTTTTGAATAATACTTTTTGTGCTTCCCCCTGTTTATAGAACTCAAATGTTTTTCTTTTCTGAGATAATATTGCAGAATTTCTTGTTATAGTGTTTCCATATTCAATTAGCGTGCTAAACTGACCCGTACCTCGACTGCCTACATATTTTTAACAACATTTTCGCATTTATTAACAAGAGGTCCCCCCGACAGTGTTACTGTGGGACCTCCTTCTGCACTAATAACTACGTGCAATGTATATGTACCGAAAAATGTTTAATAAAATCCTTGAAAATTCTTGAAAAACCTTGAAACACATTCCACTACACCCATCGTACTTTTAAAGGACGACATATAATCACCCACAAGTCTACCGTTATGTTTCTTAGCGATTTTAAGTTTTTGCACCTCGTTACTTACCATGCATGTTAGAACCCTGGCTTTTTACACCACTCACCTTCATTGCCTTTTATGTAATCTCACGTATATTTTACGTAAATGTTTTCCACTTACTATACCTTCCTTATAAAACAACTTCTCCTTGGCGCTGTTTGCCCTCAGTCGGCCTTGCGCCATAATAACCACAATATCATCATCATCACTACTACAAAGGCATTGCCCCCGTAGCAAGGACAATATGCTTGCGGAGGGGTTGGTAACAGTCATGCATTGTTGTACACGTTCCTGTCAAACAGGAACGAAAGTCCGTTCCTCGTTCCTTCCCAATTTTGGAAAGACTTCCAGTTACAAGTTCCATTATTGCAAAAGGAACGCGTTCCAGTTCCTCTTCGAACATTGGAACATATCGTTACATTAACGATACATTTCATTTTTAAATTAAAGTCTGGTGTCGGGTAATCCTAGGGCAAAATATAAGTGATAAATTTAAAGATCAAATCGAACTACGTATATTATAGGAATATTAACACCACCGGAAGCAGATTATCTGGAGATAAAAATAATCCAAAGAAACGCTCTCGACGCCTTTTTTCAGGGAGCACGGGAAGAACTCCACACCGGCCTAGGACATTTCGTTGCAGCATGTTTCATTGCGTAAGTTTAGGTGCACGGACATTTCGGTGCGACCAAATTATCTTGTGCTTGCATGTTTGCGACAGCCGTTATATATTTATTTCCGCTTAATGTGGATTATGGACAACAATCTGGAGCAGTGAATTTATTTTTGCTTGATGCCATGTTTGATGTTTGCCAGGTATTATTGGAAATTCGACATTTATATTTTTTTTGTTTATTACCTCGTCCTGGGGACACCTGTTAGGCAACCAAATGAATTCTTTAGCACACGTTTTTTCTTCATTTTTTACGACAGGTTGTTAATATAAATTCCCTCTTTTATAAATAGAGGGAATTAATAAGACAATTAACAGGTGTTTACGATGGTTTAATGTTTGCTTTGTTTATTTTTAATTACATACACTCAAATTACATAAATTACATGCACACTCTCAATAGCCAAAACATAACAAATATTAGGTAGCCCCCCGAAAAAATGCCCAAAACCTTACGAAGAGTATTACGTAGGCTGGGCTGTCTTGCTAAAATGAATTGGCGAACACTGGCCCAGGGTATTGTCATGGAGGAAGAACGGACCTTTTTGAAACCATCCACAGCTTCTATATCTCCTAAATGCTCATTAAGCGCGTACGGGTTGTGCATACAAATACGAGCGATTCTTTTAAAAAAAACCAACCTTAGTTTTATGTTTACATGCTTACATTCACCTCATTTTAATTCTTTGTCCCAGCAACCCTCCACCCCTACCTTTAAGCTTAAATCTCTGCCAGGTTTCTTTTCCAGTCATATTATTTTCGGTTTCCCCTGAAAATCTTACAGGCCTGGCGGAGTTTACGGTCTCCGAAGCGTCACCGCAGTGATACAAGAAAAACTTTTACATTCTCCACGAGCTCACAAAACATCTATAATGGGCAACAAAAAGCCACCCGAAAAACCGCTGAGGACACAATGGCCACTATCGGTGGGCCTTTCTTCTCCTTCGACGAACAATCTTGCTGGTTACGCCCTTCGGTGCGTCGCGGTCCTTCTGACGCCGCCCGCTCTCCAGGAATCGCTCTTTCTTCGTCTTCATCGCCCCATTGGGAATTAACTGTTCAAGTCACGCATATCATCGACACCCCAGGCATACACCGCTTACTGACATTATAAGGAGAAATAATTGAATAGGCTGGTCTGACGAGAGCGGCAAGAGTCGTCTTCAAGTTTTCGAAGTCCAGTTTACGCAATGGTGAAGCACAAGTGACACCCCTCTTTTTCTACCAAGGGGGCTCGCAGCCGGCGGTTGTCAGCCTTCCCCTCCCCTAAGTAACGCCACCATAAGTGCGTTCGTCGATTAGTTTTAAGTAGAACCGACACCGAACGCAACGAAGAAGAGATTGGTTGAGAAAATAATTAAAAGATAATGCACACGCGCCTAATCTACCTCGTTTTTTATTCTTTTTTTTGCGGTGGCTTGGCATATAGGGGGGGGGGGGAATTGAGGCAGGAATGGACTAAAAGTAGCAGCGTCTTGCACCGTTGGGTGAAGTGAAAGCAAAGCGCTTCAGTAACACTTTAGGTATTAGGGTTGTTCACATGGATATCAAACTAATAAAAAGGTTGAATGAATGCAACATAACAACGTAATTTTTACTATGTACTACCGAATTGGTGTTTTACGCGGCAATGCTTCGTCTCGGTTTAGCGTTCGTTTCCACGCACGGCGGCGCAAACAAAATTTCGAACGTAAAATTATACCAAGTGACGGAAGTACAATGTTAAATCTAAAATGTTCAAAAGATGCCTGGGCCATCCCGTGCCTCAACATTTCCACAGCGAAACGTCCTGCACCGAAATGTCCTAAATCGAAATGTACCGATTCCGCCTTAGACAACCTTTCCCCGAGACGGAACACTTCTATAGGCCAGACGGACATCCTGTTCTCCCCAGCGAAACGATGAAAGGTGAAAAGCATTCTCGTGGCTACCCTATTCACCCGTAGAACGCCACGTAAGCTCAACCAGCATGAAAGCGGGCACAAGCTGCGGCCCACTGGCTGCTTATTCTTCTGCCCTTGACCTTCGAGGAAGCACGTACCGCTGAAGGGTGGAAAAGTTGGCCTTCTTATAGCAAGACAAACGCCGTAGCGACTTGGGGATTTTCGTAATCGAGCCTTGGCATCAAAAACAGCTAAATCCTAGCAATGTAAAGTTTGCAGAAGGAACGCCGTTCCTGCCGTTCCTTCAAAAAGTTAACGAGTTCCCGTAACAGTTCCACCGGCCCTTAATGGAACGGTGGCGTTTCTCCGTTCCTCAAAAAAGGAACTAATTCCAGGAACGCCGCTCTTTGTAACGCCGTTCCGTACGACACTGCAGTCATGGCTGTTTTGCATGAATGAATTCTTAACACTGCGAAAGGCTGTGGTGTGTATTTTCGGTGGAGTAAGAGGTCAGACAGCATCAAATGTACAGTTGCATTCGCAAGAGAAGTGTAGGCGAGCCCTACAGTACAGGCGTACTTCGGAGGATTGTTCGTATCGGCGCTGCAATCAATTTAAGCGGCGAAGAATCAGAGTTGTGTTAGGTGGCTGGTCTGGTAGTACATTAAAATCAATTTTGCCGCCGCACAATCACGAGGCCAGTGTGGCCGAAATGTTGGCCCTGCCAGAGTGATGCCATGATAGTAGGTGGGTAGCACGATGAATTTAATGGTGTACTCACTGCCCGCCCTGGATGGAATCGCCAGCAATCAGCACGGCCTGCCAAGCCATCAGCTGGTGGACAGCCAGCCTTTTTAATGATAGTATGAAGAAAGGCGTGCTGTATTCAGGAACTTTGCATTATCGATCTACACAAGTTACAGAAACCACTGCTGCAGTATGGACTAGCTAACAGTCCCGAATCATAAGATGGTCACGTCAATAACATGCGAGACACACAATGGAGGGCGTAGACTTTTCGATGGTGACGCAATATTTTACTTTGCAACTTCGGGTGTCGATTTTCGTCTTTGGTGGGGGTGGAACGACGCTGATGCGATCACGAACGGCGGCGCTGAGACCGGGAGCGACGGTTGGTGAAAGACGTGTGGTCTGAAGCTGGCGATACGTAGAACGGATGATCTGACGTTTGGCGGAGTGCCAGGGAGGAGCCGTTCAAAGGTTCCTATTAAGAATTGTGGTGTTTGCGTAGGAGACCGCTGATTAGGAGTACGCGTTGACGACAATAATGGCTGATGTGTCTCGGATAGCAGCACGAGAACCAAATCAGGCGGGTTTTCACAGTACGCGAGGGATTCGCGTGTCTGGTCTGAACCCAAGCATGCTGAAAAAATCGTCGATGAGCCTGAGGTCAGGATAACGTTCTCGTCTCCACAAGCCATCCCGTGACTTCAGCGTAAGTAATTGGCGGAGCCCCTGGATTGTGAGAAAAGAAGGCAGTGTGGCCTCCAATTTTTCTTTGACACCGAGATTGAGAGTCGACATAAGCACAGTGCTGAATTCTAAAGTAGAAGCGATATGAAAAAGTTGACAAGCAAGCATTTTGCGGACAATCTCGTTTAACTGGAGGACCACAGATGAATGTTCAAGGTCAGCATCCCAACTTGCAAGGCACTCATTCAGAAAAAGCGGACTGCGAACCAAGGCCGTTTTCTTGCGTAGCTCACCCAATTTCTGGAAATTCATAATGACACTAACGCTGTGCCGATCCTCTGAAAGCGGCGTCCGAATTTCGTGGTCGAATATACCTTTGATAATATGCCTGAACTTCTGAGTTTCTGCACACGCGCAGTCGACGCACCTCCAAGGACCTCTGGATCTTTAGTCTATCTCGTGTAGTCCTCCTCATGTGGCCGCACCCCAGCCCGTGAGCGATTATCTGAGCCAAGCTCCTGCGACGCGGGTAGGCCAAAAACCATTCGTAAATCTTTCTCTGAACCCCACCGAGGTAGTCATGCCTGGTTCATGGTTGGGGTACCAAAGTTCAGAAACTTGCGTGAGATAGACGCCCGCGTGATTTACTGGCATGGCGTCACCCAACTCGTGTGTCCTGACTCGCTTATATCAAAGCCACTGTTCCCCGCAGTGATCGTCTGTCCCGCTGAACATAGGGGATTCATGCGCGTGGAGAGTACCTGGCCGCATGGTTGCTGACAAATGGCCCGCACAATTGAGCTTACGGCAGGGCTTGTGGATCGTGGTAGGAGAGCAAAAGCTAGAAAACTCCAGGTATTTATTGGTAGCGAAGTATTCAATCACCGACACTGAACCAAATTGACGAGGCTAAGCCGGGGGGATAGTCTCCAGCCTCTTCTGCCTTGCGACCACTGCTGGGGATGGTTCGTGAGGGTGGGTGGTGAAAATAATTGATCAGAGGTCCTATGAACTATTTGAGTAGTGGTTTCTCCCGTTCCTCATTACTTGGCAATATAGAGCTCCTTATAGTTCTTTTAGCAATATTTTTTGGCTTTTGCACATTAGTACAATGCGGCAGCGCTATGTATGTATGCATTGGTATGTGTACTTCATCAACGGCCCGGGTAGGACGTCAACCATATGTATATGTTCAGACAAAAAAAGTAAAACGTGTACCTGCTGTAGATGGAGTACCTCATGCTCTGTCTGCTTGTTAATTATTTAGGTATGTTTACTTTGTATGCTGAACATAAATGTTGTAAATATTTTTGCTCCGGACCCGAATACAATGCATGTTAAAACAAACAGTCATGACCAGATACAAGTGCCAAATGCCTCTTGACAATGTAAGAGTAATAAATTTTCTTGCATAAATTGTCTGCCGGGCCAGCAGATGTTCAAAAAAGCACGTGAATAAGCGATCGATTTTTAGGAGTAGTGCGATACGCAATAACTGCAAAATATTCACCATAACAAAAACACCAAAACCTGAAGACCGCGCAATCCGTTTTTTCTATTGTATTATTGCGCAGCGGCTCGTGTATAAATTCTAAGGAAAAAGGTATGAAGGTATCTTAAATCAGTATTGCCCGATTTCTGTGGGTACGAAAAGCCATGAAGTTCTACATGATGTGTTTGATGCTTGCCTTCCTGGCTGCATTGTGAGTATGGGTTTTGCGTGTTATTTATTAAATTTTTTTATATCTGCGGATTTTGGAAAAGCATAATTCCCCGTGCAGTTGCTTGAATTACAAGAAAACCCGCGTTGAATATTCGCTTTATTCAGTTACAGAAACATGTGAATGTCAGGGCAGTGTTTTCGGCTAAACAAAGGTGATTTTAGGATTAGTAATTGATTCATGCAAAAGAGATTGCCCGTACAATTAGTATACCTCAAACAATTTGTTTTAATGAAGTATACATACTGAGTCGTATTTAGAAAATACTTGAATAATAATGGGGGTCAATATGCAATAACAGAATCTAGCGCACATGACTCAAGCGTTAACACAAGTCACAAGATACACGTAAAGCAATCTTCTTTGATAATGTTTATGTCACGTTTGCCCAGCAGAGCTTCAACGTTATGAAGCACCACAAACAATCGTTAAGAATGCAGACAGACTTTTCTCTAACTAACAGCGACAAGGAGAAAGACGCGACACAAATATTTGATTTTTTTGTGCGGTGAATTCAAATAACTCGCTCGAACATGTGAATGCACACAGATTGACATGAAATACTTTATCAAAGGAAACTTATCAAAAACGACCCTTTATATTTCTACATCAATAATTAAAATCCCACAAAATAACTACTGTTCTTTGGGTTTACGAACTCACAAGATTAAAAACTAAAACGCGTTTGCTAACTAACGTAAATTTATAGTTTACGCTGTTTACGTGCAATTGTAAGTTAGCACGTGAAAACTTCAAACGAACAAGAATATTATAGACATAAAGCATATGCTCTGTAGATACAATTGTTAGATAGGATGAGACATATTCATGCGAACAAGAGTATCACAAGCTTCTTTAGGTACCATTAGATGTCTAACTTACGTAACGAGAATAATGGAGTCAACGGCTGTTTTAAGTGCTGTAAAGTAGAGAAACCTGAAGAAGATAGTAGTTATAGAAATAAGAACAGGAAGGAGAATAAAAACGCAAACAACAGGAAACTAAAAAGGCCACCACGGGTTCCAAAAGCAGAATTGCCTCGGCGATGTTGCATACATCGACATACGTTATTAGTGTTGCACATATATGAAGCCACACATTAGTCTCTTATTCGTGAATACTACGTGCATGTTTTATGTGACCAGAGCTACTTTTCATTGTTCCCATCAAATTCGATATTGATGGGTTGAATTTAGTTCGCTTTAAGAAGGCTGCACATATATAAAAGTATCACTAATATGTGTATTTTTATTTTACGACAACCTTCATTTCTTTGACATTTTCACCATTCTTTACCAAAATTAATATGGAACTCTATTCAATCAATGGGATTTAAAGGGGATTTGGTAGGAATACAAGTCCGGCTCTCCGGAGTGAAAGAATTTTTGTTTTCCTAAGTATTCAACATCGGACCTAAAACAGCAATGTGCTTGTTTAAATTACACGTCTACCTGGATAACATTACTCCTAAAAACGTCTTCATACGCTCGTGCGCAGGAAAGGCAATATTTCGTCTGGCAGTAACAAGCAGCACCAATTCTACAAAAACAAGTGCCCATAAAGTATTCTGACCTTCGGTGAATGTGTCCTCCGCGATCCTTTCTTTTCATTCCCGTAAATTACGAATGATGAAGATAAACAAAAAATAGTGCCTCAGGAGGAAACAAACACTCTAAATCAATACAAAGCGTGCTGAAAAATCAATTTCGAACTCAAGGACTCTGGATGAGAACAACCCCCCTAAAAAATCCCGCCATCTCCACGAAGTGAATGATGATGTGAGGGCGAAGCTAAAATGCTTATCGGTAAAACCGTGAAACATTCGCCCGCACATCATATAAAGTCTCGACACGTCAAGCTTACCACCATTCCGTTGACAAGCCCGTCGGGACCGCCGAGCATCGTGCCGAGGCGATGGGACGTGCTTCACATCGGCTCCGCAAATTATGCGAATTTTCGGCGGACCAGCCTGCCCTAGTGAGTCCCAATTTTTACATATGTGTTAGGCTTCGTTTACGGAACCTGCTGATACCACATTTCGGTGCGTCTCAGCATTTTTCGAGGATTTACGCGACTTTACTGTTATACGGCGGCGCCGCCTCGCTAAGCCTACCTTAGGCCTAGCTCGAGCTTGGCACCCGGCCACGCCGGCGGCGGCCGCTAGGCCTAATGCCGACCAACCCCGTCACCACCAACGCATCGGACGAGATGGCTACCGCTATGGAGACGAATTCCGAAGAAGAAGCTACACCACAAATACAGCTCGACCGTTGTGCCGGCCGAACAGCCGTCGTCGTGCGGGGAGAGGACTCCTCGCCACAGGACAACCCGGGCTGGGCTATCCAACGGCGACGACCGCAACCGCAGCGGCGAGACGCTCTACAGACCTCAGCCTCCGGTGAGTCTTCCAACAAGGCACCCAAACCTGCACCTACCCGGGCGCACTACGCCAGACAAGTTACTGCAACCCTAACGAAGGCTGCACGCATGCCGAGCAACATCCCGCGCAGCGAGTACAAGATCATTATTCGACCATGAGGCGGCCTACATACCGGTCGAGTAAAGGCGACAGAACTCATGGCTGCTGTAATGGCGGCAACGGGAATCGCAAGAGAAGAGGCCATGCGACAAACCAAATGCCAAAACGTAGCTCAGAATATCATCGTAATGAGCACTCCTGACGAGCGGCGAGCGGTGCAATATGCCCAACTCCGCGCCCTTACAGTCGGTGACCAAGTGCATGAAGTATACGCTTACCACGCAGCGCCGGACGACACGGTAAAGGGAGTGATTCGGAATATCTCCACCGAGGACTCCCCCGAGGAACTTAGGGCAAACATCGTAAACGAATACAACGCAACGGCGGTCGACGCGCACAGAATTGGCAATTCGACCGCGGTGATTGTGCTATTTCAAGGCACGAAAGTGCCTTCGACAGTCAAGTACGGCGCTGTGCTGGTCAGGTGTAGCCTTTACAGGCAACACCATGAGGTATGCACAACGTGCGGAAAGATCGGGCATCGCAGGGACGTGTGTCCGCAGCCGCACGCGAGAGTGTGCTTCGCGTGCGGGAAGGCAAACCCGGGCGAGCACCACAAAAATGAGTGCAAACCACACTGTAAACTGTGCGGAGGGCCCCACCCTACCGGCACAGCGGGCTGTGTTAACAAATTTAAGACGCCATATTTGGTGAAGAAGCGGCAATGGAACCGCAGGAACGCCACGTCGCCACAGAGGGAGAGGATTCCTAGAAAGGACGATCCTAGCTTCCTGCCACTCAGCCCCCAGCAACAACGCGGGCGCAGCCGCAGCCGCGAGCAACAACAGCGCTCCGCGAGCCGCTCCGCCAGCCGGGGCACGCGTGCAAGGAGCCGAAACAGGAGAGGAGGGGCTACGTCACAGTCGAGTGAGCGTGTGGCGTGGGCTGAAGTCGTCAGAGCAACCTCTGCTCGCGCTAGATCCAAGACGCCTCAGAAGCGCCGGGAGCAGTCAACACAGCGGACCAAAACAATGAAAGATCTACGAGAGGAAATCGCAGCCCTCAAGGGCGAGAACACGAGACTCAGCCAATGACTCGACGAAGCCGTAAGACTCTTGGGCAACCAGCAAGCACAACGAGAACGGTCACCGCAGCAAACACCGGCCCAACCACAGTGGGAGCAAGGACGGGTTCCGCTTCCCCCGTCGCTTACGCCACGACAACAACCGACGACGCAAACACCGGCAAGCTCACAACCAACGACGCAGGCGCCACAGCCCAGGGAGAGGACCGCAAGCCCACCACCCTCCGAGACCGCCAGCCCACCACCACCACCCTCAGAGACCGCCATGGAGGACCAAGAAGAGGAATCCCCACGAACGAGAGATGAAGAGCAGGAATCGCGAACCCAAGGGAGTATCAGTGCTGCCGTCCGGCTACGACGCTGCACCGAAAGAATAGACCGACTAGAGAAGAGGGTCGGCGCACTCGAGCATCGCATGAACGCTCGGTTCGCGGCAGTAGAGCGCCGACTCGAGGTGTTACAAGAATTTCTCTATAGAAAGCTTGGCCGCGACGACAACGTGGCAGAAGATCGCACCCAAACCGCTCAACCAAAGACATCGCTATGGCCCGAGCACCAATAACAACCCCGGGCCTGAAGATCTGGCACTGGAACGCCAACGGGTTCCAGTGCAGAAAAGCAGTGCTACAACAACATCTGCAAGGCCTCGAAAAGCCTCCGGACGTCATAATGATCCAGGAAACCCACACCGAAAGTGCACCGACCCTCCCGGGTTACCGAACACACGCGAGCCCCCCGAGCGCGAGGGACTGCGGTAAGGGAACTGCGCAAGGGGTATGCACCTTCATAAAGAAAGGACTTACTTTCATCAAGCACGAGAACTTCCTCGGACGCAGCACCATCGAACAATGTGCGACCGAGGTGATACTAGGCAAGAAGAAGAAAGAATCCTTCCTCCTCATCAACATTTACAGTAACCCAGCGCACAGGCACCAAAAGTTCAAGACTCTCCTGCACAAAGCACTACGCACAGCGCCACACGACACAATCGCAATATGCGGGGACGTCAACGCACCGCACAAAGAGCTCGGCTACAACCGCACCACAGTCAAAGGAAGGGACCTACTGGACGAGGCGGCCGACGCAGGCTTCACCTTCCACACAGATCCAGCGGACCCCAGCGGAATAGGAACTTCTGTCACACAAGACACAAACCCGGATCTGGCTTTTGTCCGAACAGCGGCAACGGCCAGGAGGGGTGTCACCTGCAGGAACATGGGGTACAACTTGGGCAGCGACCACTTCATCGTCGAATTGGACCTGCCAGCCTCCGCCCCAGTTACCAACGAACATCGACGCAAGCACAAGCTCACCGACTGGGCTCGTTTCAGATCGGAGTTTCAGGAGACGCAGCGAGAGATCGAGGACATCGAGAAATGATCGGTAGCCATAGTGCAGGCAACCTCGGACGCGACCACAGAAGTGGAAACGGACGTGAGCGTGCAGCAAGTCGACAGTCGCCTGGCCCATATGATAGAGGCCAGACAGTCCCTACAGCGGCGATGGAGACGACAGCGCCACAACCGCACACTACGCAAGAGAGCGGCGGAGCTCGGACGAGCTATTGAAAAACACAGCCGCGAGCTCTGCGCCCAGCAATGGCATGCCGCTTGTAGTGAGGCAGACGGACAACTCCACAAGGGACGGAACTGGACGCTGCTCCGCCATCTCCTCGATGAAACGAAGACAAGAGGGTACCAACAACACAGACTGGCACAAATCATGCACGCCACCACCAAGGAACTAGGGCTGGAGGAGACGTGCAAACGGATAAACGCACGTCATCTACCGAGTACCCCAAGTGAAAGCCATGGCGATTACCAGGGAACGCAAAACCCAGCCCTCGATCGCGACATCGAAGAATGGGAGGTACGGGCAGCGCTACAGAGCCTCAATTGCAAATCTGCGGCTGGCCCGGACCGAGTAACTAACAAATCTCTGCGGAACCTCAGCGATGGGGCCGTCACGGCTCTCACGGGGTACTTCAACCGCTGTTGGCGCGCAGGGGCAATACCACGACAATGGAAGACAGCCAAAACAATCCTCATCCCTAAGCCCGGTAAACCGCCCAGCATCGAGAACCTGCGCCTGATTTCCCTCACGTTGTGTGTAGGCAAAGTCCTCGAACACGTGCTCAACAACAGATGGCAGCATTACCTCGAAGGCGAAGGCCTCTACCCCGACACCATGTTGGGGTTCCGGGAACGGCTCAGCACCCAGGACGCCATGATCTTGTTACAACAAGATATACTCGACACATCCATCCTCACCCACGACAACAAAGCGGTGCTGGGCCTTGACCTGCAGAGCGCCTTCGACAAGGTGCGCCACTCCGCCATACTGGCGCAGGTCTCGCGACTGGGCATGGGGGAGAGAACGTACAACTATATACGAGACTTCCTTTCGCAGAGAACAGTGGAAATCCAACTAGGGGATCAACAGCTGCCGGTGAAACAACTGGGCAGCGTGGGAACCCCCCAAGGTTCGGTGATATCGCCGCTGCTTTTCAACCTTGTGATGATCGGTGTGGCCGAGCGGCTCTCGGAGATCCCGGAGGTCCGATACACCATCTACGCAGACGACATTACCCTGTGGGTTCCCGGGGGCAGCGATGGCCACATTGAAATAACACTACAGACTGCAGTATATGTCATCGAAAACCACCTGGCGAACACCGGCCTGAGATGCTCCCCGCAGAAATCTGAACTGCTCATCATCCCACCACCAGGCAGGTACCGCAAGAAGGCGGAGGAAGAGTCTACGGAAATCACGATACGCACGAGAGACGAAACTGTCATCCCCAAAGTGCAAACCCTTCGCGTCCTCGGCATGACCCTCGAAGCGAGCCGGAGCAACGGAACCACGGTCGACCGCATCACCACGAAATTTGGAATTGCCACCCGCCTTATCAAACGAATAACAACAAGGCATCACGGGATGAAGGAGGCCAGCCTCTGGCGACTGATACAATCATTCGCCATGAGTCACGTGGCCTACGTAGGGGCCTTCCACCAGTGGAAGAAGCACGAGAGCGACAGAATCAACGCAGCAATACGAAAGACATACAAGGCCGCTCTGGGACTACTGTACAGCACCAGCAGCGACCGGCTACTGGAGCTGGGCCTCTACAACACCCTGGAGGAGATTAGCGAGGCCCAAAGAATGGCCCAGCTTGAACGCCTTTCGTCCACACGTACAGGCAGAAGAATACTCGAGCGGCTGGGCCTCGGACCAAAGAAGACGGAAACACACTAGGCAAGGGGTCTCCCTCTGGAAACGCTACAACGCCTCAAGATACTCCCATTGCCCCGCAACGTCCATCCTGACTACAACCCAGGACGCCGAGCTGCCAGGGCCCGTGCCCTCACCGAGACGCACGCAAACGACACGGGCGCCATCTACGTGGATGTAGCCAAATACCCCGACAGACCAGACACCTACGCAACAGTGGCGGTGAGAGCCACCACCGGAGAAGTGTACAGTGCGTGTAGTGTTCGCGTACCGTCTGCTCAGCAGGCGGAAGAAGTGGCGATCGCACTCGCGCTAACGAACTCGCAATGTACAACAATACTGAGCGACTCACGCTCGGCCATCGCGAACTTCGCCAAGGACAAAGTGTGCACAAGTGCAGTGCGCGTAGTGCAGTGTTGTGAAGTGAACAGTGAAGCGGTGCCGGCTACCCACATCCGTTGGTTTCCGGCGCACATGAACGCTAGCACCAAAGGCAGCGGCCACCCTAACCGCAACGAGACAGCGGACGCCGCCGCGCGTGCACTTACCAACCGCGCGGCGCCCCCCCGCATCTCTCAGGCGGAAAGGCAGCAGGACTCAGACCAGGAACCCCTCGTGACTTACGCCGAAATACTACAGTGGTACCGCCTCGGCAGACAGCTTCGGCCGCCCCACACCCCAAGCTCACTAGGGCTGAAGCAGTGCTGTATAGACAATTACGGACAAACTCTGTGATAAGTCCGGTGCTGGCGCAATATGTGTGTCCAGAAGTGTACGAAAGTGTGCTGTGCAGTGTGTGCGCGAAAACGAACGCGACCTTGGCCCACCTACTGTGGGACTGTGTACTAAATCCAGTGGAGGCAACCGCCTCAACGCGTTCGCTGGACGATATCACAAGTGCTATGGACTCGTCTGACCACTATGTTCAACTCCGGGCAGTCCAGCGGCTCGAGGCTGCTCTTGCAGGGCAGAGGCGTAGGGAGGCGCCGACGGGAGGTCTGAGGGAGCACACCCGACGACCCTCCGCGCGTCGACCTCGTAGACGCCCGCAAGGCGTTCTCTCGGGGACGACTTAGGAAACGTCAAGGAGGGGGCAGGCCCTGAGTGGCTCCCGCCCACCTCCCCCCGCAGGACAATTCAATAAAGTCTTTCTCTCTCTCTCTCTCTCTCTCTCTCTCACAAGCCCGTCGACGACGTCGATGTTTGTGGTGATTATGTAGGGATTTTTTGGCACGATGAGAATCTACATGGGTAAATTGGCGAATTCGGTGTGTGATATTTTAGCCACCTGGGCCGTCGCCTTCTGCAGACCATCTTGTACCCCCGGTACGTGTCTTGAGCTGGAAAGCGACGAACGACAACCTCTTCTTCCTCTCCTCTTCGTTGGGTAGCAACGAACGCGTTGAACGTTTTGTCCTATTCGGCTAATCTTTGGTCGGCAAATCCCTAGGGGGATCCTGCCACAATCATCATTAATGTGCCGGATATAGCAGCAACGAGGGACGGGACAGGGCCCGAGCAAGAGGAGCTTCGCCCCTAAAATAAAACTTATCTCTGACACTTTCAGCAAACTTTTCCTTAGACCCAATCTTCTTGGACCATGCGTGTGCTAATTTCTGCTCGCTTTATATTGAAATAATTTAAGCGTTAAGGTGAAGCGTAGAGCTCAGCTTCGTTTTTGAAATAAGTGACTTGCGGCTTACAAACATGATCTCAGAGCACTTGGAACATGGAATTTCGGTTAGAGAAGCAGCAGTGCACACTGCATGCACACGTTTTTACTTTAATATTAAGTGTAGCAAACTCAACGGTTTTAGGTGGTAATCGCGGTCTTCTGTTTTCGATACGAAGCCCGTTCTCTTGCAGCTAACATAATCATTTGGCTGACATACGAACGTGGATAAGGTGTCAACGTGGACGCCTCGCGGGCCAATGCTTCCTGTGCGCGATCCTCCGTCTTAGAGAAGTTTAAACTGGTGTGGTGGCCAGAAAATAGGGTAGCTACGACCGGGATGGAAAAAACCAGACCTATGTTTGTTTCCTACAGTTAAGTTTGAACCCATCTAGGTGTTATTCAGCACAATGTAAACGAAGTATGCTTAATCACAAATTGCCACTTGAGTGAATCTCTTAAATTGAAGGATCTGGATCATTACTTAGAGGGGGGGGGGTACGGTGAATATAGAAAAGTTACTAAAACCTAAACAGTTGATCTCAATTTTTGAGGAGTCATTCTGTTGTACAACAAAAAACATCGGGCTAGCACGATCTGAAACCTTGTCGCAAACAGCACGTGGGAGAAGTGTGTTCACGGTCAATAGTAATTGACAGCTTAGTATCTCCATAGGATGTGCAATCATTCCTTTTTTAAATTGCCACAACCATCCACCACGGCGCCATTAACTTGATTACGGTAGCATTCTATGCACGTGGGTACCGTACCCAGCTATTTCAAGGGTGAATGCACGAAGGACAAAGTTGATGTTTCCATTGTGTTTGCCTCTACCCACCTCAACCGTGACCCTTTTTGGCGTAGTTTTCCAAGGGTGTTTAACGCTTGATCTCGCAATCAATCTTCCTTTTATACAAAACCAGCTGTTATTCTTGAGAGGTTCTTTCAAATTTATGGTTTTATAAACCACAAACAATTTACACCGTTGACAAGAATATACTGTAGTTGCGCAGCACGTTGAATGCATTGTTGCAGTGCAGGTTTTACGAGGGATGTCTTCCGGGTTTCTAACGGAAAGGGATTGGCCAAGAGAGCTGTGGTTTTGGTAGAACTGGATTTTTAGGTAGTGACTGGGCCGGCCGCTTCATGATCTGTTCACTTGGCTGATCCTGAATAACATCAGTGTAAATAAACTCCTTTCATAAATCAAGACCGTGTCACGTGGTAGAGGTGTGGGGTAAGAACGTCCTGGACCCTGTGGATGCAGCCAAACCCTGCATTCTCCGTCGGAGCTGGCGAGTCGCCGGCTTGCCCTTGGTCGCGTCTGACATTGCGCCGCTCCGGAACGGTGAAAACTGCGCCCCTGCGGTGGTAAATGGTTGGCATCACAAAGAACCACGTTCGCTCAATGGGACAAAATGACGAAGATGTCGAGGAATGGCTCAAACACCACGAAATGGTGAGCAAATACCATCGCGCGGACACAGCAGCACAACTAGCCTACGTAGCGTTGTATCTTGTCGAAACAGCCTTCACCTGGTTTGAAAATAATGAAGCAAAGCTCACGACAAGGGCAATCTTTGTCAAGGAGCTGAAGAAATCTTTTGGCGACCTCATTTCCCACCGCAAAAACGCCGAGCAGACGCTCGCGCAGCGAACACAGCTGCCAGGCGAGACTTGTATGCATACAACAATAGGTCCTTAAACTCTTCTCTCCTGTAAATCCGACCATGACCGAGGAGGACAAGGTAGACCATTTGCTAAAAGGTAAAGCGGAAGAGGTATACAACTTCTTGATTACAAAGGAAAACCTAGCTTCTGCAGCACATAAGGCCAACCACTACCGCACATTTGAAGCTCTCAAGCTTCTGCGGATTTGCCCCAAATTTGGCTGTCTTCCAAACGTTCCCACTGTGGCCAGCGTGGACACTGGTCTCTCTTGGGATATCGCATCCTTGGTTCGCCGTATTATACCGGAAGAAGTAGTGTACCAAGTTCAAGCGTACACCGCCGATCCGCCTGCCAATTCGGGGCCTCCTGCCAAATGCCTGTACCACCAGTGTGCCGTTCACAATACCTGCCTTCAAGTACCAGAGCACCGACCACAGCTCCGCTACACAGAGCCCTGCGGTGCGTTCTCGCAAGACGGCGTCAACGTTCAGAGCTTCCGAGCGCGATCACGGCCACTTGGCTACGAGAACAAATCCCGTAGATGTTTCGCTCGCTACCCACGCCAACAAGTTGAACCGGCTCGCTACCGGCAACAACGCTACCATGACCGCTATCGGGAACCACCTGTGTGCGATTTCTGTTGCACAGTTTGCACATCGCTCACTTCTGTCGCCGTCGCAAGCAGCAAACTCCACGGTTTTTTGCTCCTTCTTCGCCCAGCTGACGTGATGGCCCAATTCACCAGGATGCCCTTTTCCACCACCCGTCTCCGCTCACCAACCGCAATGCGTCACCCACCGTCTCTGACCGTAGCGTCACGCTAGCGCTTCGCCAGGTCTGGTCGCCATCGCCTCGGCGACAGTCCGTGCCTCCGCAGCTCGGAAACTAACAGGTACGGCCGACAGGGGTGAGGTCGCGGAACGGTCGGTTTTACCAAATCTCCTGTCAGTAGTGATGGTAGAGAACATGGTGTGTCTATGGTGTGAACGCAACTGCTTTGATGGATACTGGTGCTAGTGTTTCAGTGATGAGTTTGTCATTTTATGATCACCTTGGACATAAAGTGATGTTTGAGTGGGATGGAACTAGATACTTTCATGGAATTGGTGCATTCGCATTTAAAACAAGAGTACTCTCTCTCCCACGGTTGCTAAAAAGGCAAGGGTACTTATTCCAAAACTAAGAAGAGAAAACTCGAAGCTTGACGTGTGGAGACATCTGGAAACAGGCTTTGGCTTCTGCATAGCTGGAGTCGCCATAGGGCGGATACGGGTCCTGCAATAGAATTACCGCTCTGCCATCTCTGCGTCTCCATATCCTTCGTAACGTGTTTCTAAGCTATCCCCGGATATCATTCTGCTTCAGAAAACGAGGCTATCTCCTTCAAATTATTTCTCTGTACGTAACTTCCAGTCCTTTCGTTTGGATCACAAATGTAGGGGAGAGGTTTGCTGATATTATTTTCGGCCGCATTTTGCGGAAGGCGTCAATTTTGTTCGCGTTGTCTAAAAGCGACTGCGAAATCAAAGTTTTTCAAACCTGTCTTCCGAATGCTGCTGTCTTGTCGGTGATTAATGCATACTTTCTACCTGAGGTAATATCTACGAGACGATGAAATGCTCCGCTAGCTTCCTGTAAACCCCAAAGGGTGCTAGCAGGTGACTTCAAATCTCGCCATGTAACCTGGGACTTCCGCACAGATGCATGGGTTCGGGGATTGTGGGATTGGATTGGGGACAACATGCTAAGCTACAACTATGGTCTGGCAACTTGACTGTGGGGTCAATCCCGCTTGGTTGTGGACTTCAATTCTTCAAATACATTTCATGTAGTGAAGTTGCAAACAATCTCGGATACAATCATTAGTGATCATGTACCTGTGCGTTTTGAAATTTTGTGCCCCACGCATACACCCAGCCGCAAAATACTTTCATTCGTAAACGTGAATTCCTTCGGGAAGGAATTACGAGCTCACGTGCCTACGATGACTCAAGTGGATGAAGAGCATGTGTCCGCGGAGGTTCTAAATTTCATTAATGATGAAGCAGTCAGATCTGAATTCACGGCCTCGGCAACTAAGAATACGGACAGCCTGTGGTGAAACGATGAGAGTACATATGCGCGCAGGCGTAGAAATGCCCGTGGAAGATGCTCCTCCGCAACCCGTAGCCGGGGAATCGGAGTAGTTTTATATTCATCGGCGCTATATTTAGGCGGACTACCATTAAGGCAAAAGAAGAGTACAAGTCACGCCGCTTTGCTTTAGTCTCAGAACCATGGAAAAAAAGTTCCATGTTTAGATTTTGCGCAATGGGAATGTGGCTCCACCTGAGAAAACGTGGACTCGATCATCAATTCTTCATATAAAACACCAGATTTTATTGACCAGGGCTGGCGGGCATGTTTCACTTGGGTGTTACCTTCTGTCATTACTGAAATGTCTGCCGAGGAAGCCTTTGAGGAGGTGACCCGGTATGAGCTTGAGGAGAGAAAGTCGTGCTCCTGATGCGACTCCTGAGCCGGACGATATTACAGCCTTCATGTTAAAACTTTTACTCAATGAGTATCCTTACTCACTGCTGCACCTGGTTAACCATTTTCTAGTGCATTTTTTGTTCCCATCTGAGTGGCGGCTCGCAAAGATTGCTCCCCTCCTTAAAATTCGAGGTCTTAGCAAACGGATTACACAATAATATACCTATAGCCCTAGTGTCGACTTTTGTAGTACTTAGACAGAATTTTGGTACATCGAATTGGAAAGGCTTTAAAAGCTGAGAACGTCTTGAGCCCCGTGAGAGATAGGATTCAGGCCGGGCTCCTCGTAATCGTCTGCCCTCATTGATTTGCAAAGCCCTATTGAGTTCCCACGCCAACGCAAAGAATTTGGGGTGTTGGTTATTTTGGATATTGCCAAAGCTTACGACAGCGTTGAATACCCAATTCTTTTTGACACAATCGAGGGTTATTCTTTTCAAGACTGCATCGTTTCGTCGATTGGTACTTCTTTGTCGTATAGAAATTTTTTTTATTCACAGCAAGTCCTGTCCTCCCCTATACACAGCCAAACTCGAGGTGTTCCACAGAGCTCTCTTTCGTCTACCGCGCTATTCAATATTTTAATGAGCTCGATTCCTGTAAATAGAGACGTTCACGTGTGCATATACGCCGGTGATACGGGTTTTTTTGCTTTAGCCAGCGATATTCAGGTGTTGTATCTGCATTTGCAGTAATATTTAGGCACCTCAAAGGCTTGCGCGGATACCCTCCGCGTCAACCTCAATGTAAGCAAATGTGCTCTACTTCCACTCCCAGTGAGCGTCCCAGTCTCTATCTCTCTCAGTTATTGTCAACAGGCCATTCCTCAGCTCACTTCTTTTAAAATACCTGGCAATGTTATACTAATATACTCTCAATTTGCGTCCACACAGATTATATTACCATAAAAGGGTCCGGTATGTATCATTCCTGATAACGCTCAGTCGCAAGAGAACAGGCATGCTTCGTGACACACTACTAAAGATTTAAAAAGTGTATGTCAGGCCAATTCTAGAATTTTGTTGGTTGTGCGCTTTTCCGGAGGTGCCCACTACAAACTCTACCCATTTATGATGCTCGAAAGAAGCTCTTCCTCGTTACGTGCGGCTGAACCTTTTATACACGGAAGCCCCAAAACCTCATTCAGTCTCCCGCATGCATGCCCTCACCGTGTATGCTTATATATGGGTTGTAGAATTGCACTTATCGACGCCACCTTCGTTGTTCTTCTTTCGTTGTTCTTCGGTTGTCCATGGCTGCGTTTCATACAACCACAGGCGGTCTTCAATCTCTACTTGAGCCTTTAACTGCGGCCCTCTTGTCGGCTTTCGTACATGATGGAGTTTCGTCCTTGCATATCTCTTTTGATGAAATATTTTCCTCTAGCGCTTCACAACTCCCTCCGAATCTCTTGACAGACCTCCTAAAGGATTATCTGAATGGTTTCTCTACCGATGCCATTATCGCAACTGATGCCTCTGTCCGGTAAGAGAAGGCAGGCGTGAATATTTTCCTCCAGTCTAGACTCGGCGGGTTGCCAAACTTTATTACTTCTTTGCACACAGCATTCCTCGCAGTAGTCCTGGCCCTTCGTAAGCTTGAATCTTGTACGCAAAAGGCAAATATTCTAACTGATTAATTTGTTTTTCGCTCGGCCCTTACTTGGACAACCTCATCCCCAACGTCGAGCTCTCGCTTCTTTCTCGCCTTCCTTCCTCCGGGAACCTCGTTTGATTTAGGTGCCTGGGCATGTAGGTATCTCGCCTAATGAATTGGTGGATGCCCTGGCGGGAATGGCATTTTGCGGTCCATCAGTGGAGGCTGTGCCACCCATTAACCTTATCACTTCGGCTCGCTTTCGTTGGCTCTGCTTCCTTAAGCCATAGGCCTAAGTACTAAACCTAAGGTTCTAGATGTACAGGGCCTATACCTGCACTCTTCAAAAAGGTCATGGCATGTACTAACAGAACAGAAACCAGTTATTTTCTTGTCACAGTATCTGCTAGGGACTTAGTGGTTTCACTAACTGGCCATGCAAAACCTTGTAAAAAGCTACGCCAGAAAATGTGAATCGGCTGAGCGCGCAGCGCGACATTGAAATATTCAATACGCACATATCACACATACACAACAAATAAATTTACCAAGAAAACCAGCGGGATGCACGAGGAGGGCAGGCATAACTTGCTTACCTTAGAAATGCATATGCTATTCTTGCATTTATAGCCAGCAGCGGGAAGCGCTGAAATGGAGTCGGTGGGCTTATCGCAAATGTATAAATATTTTAGCGATTATTTTCGAACTATCCATTTAATGTGAGCATACACAAGTCAACACGGATATTTCCCAAAGCTCCTTAATCGGGATTTGGAGTGGGA